>NC_056679.1:68081053-68781887 GCF_018350215.1 Panthera leo
AAGCCACTGCCAGAAGCAGGATTCCAAAAGATAACAAGATGGAATCTAGAGAATAAGCGTGGTTAGATGTGGTATATGGGAAAGGAAAGAGTGAAGAAGAATCCAAGACTTCAACACTGGGCAAAACCATTAATGGTACCATTAAGATAATGAGCAGAGAGAGAGAAATAGAAATAGACTTGGATTGTCTGTCATGAGTTCAGTGTGGAATAAACTGAGTTTGAGATGGCTGTGGTTATCCACCCGAAGACATCTGCAGGTAATTAGACATGCGAGCCTGGAGCTCAGGAGAGCCATCTGAGCTTGAAGGACATTTAAAAGTCATAGCATACAGGTGGTCATTGGAGTTTGGTGGGACAGGAGATCACAGGAGGGGAGAGTCTGGAGAATTGAGGCTTGGACCCTGAGAAGCGCTGACACTTCAAGAAATTGACAAAGAAAGAAAAGCCAGCAAAGGAGACTGCACTGTAACATCTAGTGAGACAGGAAGGAACCCAACACAACATGATGTCAGGAGAATGAGGAGCTGGGGAAGCTGAAATGGGAGAGCACTTCCGGAAGTCAAAACAGGTTAGCAATGTTAAGCCATGATATACAGTCAAGGAAGATGCAGCCTCTGCAGCCCATAGCTGAAGGAAGGTGTCTACTATTCCCAGCAAGAACCATTTCAGTAAGGCAGTGAAGGTGAAGGCCACACTGTAGTGAGTTGGGTGAACGGGAGACAGCACATGGAGGGAGCAGATGGGGGGCAGTGACGGAAAAGATGGTGCAGGGCCAAGGCTTAAGTGGAACGTAAAGGCCATGGAAAGCTTTTGTTGCCGCAGCTGGTTCTTCAGAAGAAAGAGAAGTGAATTTGTTGGAAGGCTTGATTGGGAGGATCAGTATAGCAGAAGCAATGGCACCTGGTGAAGAGAGATGATTCTAGGGGAGGCAGGAGTGGTTGGTCTCCAAAACATCCCTGCTAAGGGGTAGCCACATGGGAGAGATAGGTACTTTGGAAAAGATCAGGCATGGGAACCTGTTATGGATCGAATTGTGTCTCCCTAAACTTCTAGGTTGAAGTCCCAGCCCCAAGTACCTCCAGATGTGACATAATTTGGAAGTAGGTCATTGCAGGTGTAATTAGTTAAGATGCAGTCATACTGGACTATGGTGGACCTCTAATCCAATATGTCTGATGCCCTTAGAAGAAGAAGAAATTTGGACAGAGACACACACATACAGGGAGAGTGCCTCATGAAGATCAAGACAGAGATTGAGGTGAGGCTGTAGACACTGTCAAACCAGCAGGAGTTAGGAGAGAAGCCTGCAACAGATTATTCACTGGCACCTTCAGAGGGAACCCACCCTTGATCTTGGACTTCTGGCCTCCGGCACTGCGAGGCAATGCATTTCCGTCGTTCAAGCAATCCAGTTTATACTACTGTGTTATAGAAACCCTAGCTGACTAACAGCATACCAGCCATGGTAAGTCCATATGTGAGAGGCAAGAAGTCAAGGCCATTCTGACTCGGTGGTGGTTTCTTATTCTATGACTTTGGCCCCCACGTCACCTTTGGGGAGTCCCTGGGGGAGGTGGCATGAGGTGTTTAGGGATGAGTGGGGATGACTGGAAGTTGCCTCTCTGGACGATGGAAGGCAGCAGCCTGAAAGAAAATATAAGGTGGCGGGAGAGTATTCAGACCCCATTTGGTTTGGATCTCAGTAATTTCCAGTATTTTTCAAAAATAGCTCTTCCATTGGCCCAGCCCAGTGTGATTATTTGGGGAATGTATTTTCCACCACTGAAGTCAAAGCTAACTATCTTTTTCTGCCGTGCCTGCCTTTTCTTAGGCCCTGAATCCTTAGCAAAGGTACAAAGTAATAAAACTATTTTATTCATAGGAAAGGTCATTAAAATTACTGAGCAGGCTCTTCGCCCATGTGACTCTCACATTCTTCCAGCACCAAGAACTAATCCCCAGGGTTTAGCTGATAAAAACCCACGACTAAAAAATGTTTTTGTCTCTCATCATCACCTCTCTCGGAGATTTGGTGGCTCTGAGCTGTACTCTGGAGCTGAAATGTCTCCTCAAGGCATATTTCTTCACCCTTAAGTTCAAGATGTCTTCAGAGGCTTGTATTCTCTTCCCATGAATATGAATCAGGTCTCAGCAGGGTCTGTAACGAAACAGTCCTGAGGAAGTGCAGTAACATGGCTGACGGAGGAAAAGTTTCCATGGAAAACTTTGCAAGCATACATGTTTGTATCCCTACGGAGCATCAGTCTCTTAAGGTAAAATACAGCAACATGTGTGAATCATGGGAAACTCATGTGAAATACAACAGAGAAGATGGGCCTTTGATTTTTATGAAATTTGTGTTATTCCCACTGTTTTGGAAACCAGTTTTATTGGATCCTATCCTCTGAGTCAGAAGCTAAGTTCAAAGCCTGCCAGAGAAGGTGATGAATTTCTCAGACATACTGCAGGGGCAGAATTGCAATGTCTGGGCAATATTCATTAGGAAAATGGAGAAGATTAGAGCTGGGGCACCTCCAGGAAGAGGAAGCACTGGAAGAATGGTCAGACCAGGACACAAGCAATAGTGGGCGAACAGTCTGTGTGAAAGAGCAGACCTAGGCCGGCTGACTAGTAACTATGTCCCTGACATGGCCTCAGAAAGAAGTTCCCGCTCAAACCTCAGGCCACGCCTCCTCCCCTTGAGTAACTTATGTTTTCTAAGAAAGCAGGCTACCAATTGATGCATTCTTCCGAAGTCTAAGGTGGGAGAAAGGGGAGTGTGAGAGGTGTGGAAAGTGTGAGTAGAAGAGGGAGGGCTTCTCACAGGTAGGGGCCAAAGGCAGGAGCCTTCAACCCTGTCCAGGCTCAGAATGACCTGGGAGCATGTTACCCCTCCCCAAACCAATTAATCAGAGTCTCTGGGGATGGTGTTTGGTGCTAGGTATTTATATAGCACAGCAAGGCTGACAGCCAATGGTTAATAGGTGACCAGTGAGAAACGTACTGTATACACTGAGGCCAAACATGTTAGAGACCCTCAGACACAGTGGTTCTTAAACTTCAGGTGCATCAGAATCTCCTGGAAGACTTGTTCAAACACAGATTGCTGAGCCCCACCCCCAGAGTTTCTGATTCAGTGGGTCTGTGGCCACCAGACCCAACATTTGCATTTTTAACAAGTTCCAGGTGACGCTGATAATTGCTGATCTGGGACCACACCTTGGCAGCCATTGTTCTATCCTTCCCCAGCCAATCGGCTGAGGCCACGACCCTTCCCCAGCCAATCGGCTAAGGCCATGATCCCTATAAAACCTTTGTGCTCTTGAAACCCGCTCTCTCTCTCTCTCCGGTATCTCACCACTGCGTTGGTGCAGGTAGGGGATTGAGCTGGAGCTAGCTCGAATAAAGGCTCTTTGCTTTTGCATCGGACTCGGCTCCCTGGTGGTCTTTGGGGATCACGGATTCTGGGCATAACATGTGCTGGCCTCAGAAAGTTCCATGTGATGCCTGTGACAACAGCCTCGTAAGTACCTTCCCCACACTGAAGAAGTCAACAGCTCAGGCCCTCACAGTGAAGTCTGGCCGCCTGAGCTCCAGTGGCTCATTAGGAAGCCCTCCAATTTAGTGGCAGGTTTGTTGTCTAACTTACCTCAACTCCAGTGGAAGCAGGTCCAAGTTTGGAGCCGAATTTACTCCCAACTGGCATATGTAAAATGTTCTCTTTTAGGAGGAGAAAGAGAAATGGTATTCTTGATTCTCACTCTTTAGCAGTGACCCTATGTGCTCATGCATATGTCTCAAACTCAGAGCTTTCCATCTAATTCAACTATGCTCTCTCTAAACTCTAGTTGGACCATAGCAACTAGACTTTAAAGATACAGGTGAAAACATGGAATAATAAAGCTGCAGCATAATTTAGAGATGAACTAGCCAATTCCCTCCACCGCACTCTCTCTCTCCGTAGACACAACCACCAACACTATCACCATCGTTATTTTACAGAAAAGAAAATACAAACTGAAATCCGGGGCTTAAATGACTTGACCACATGGTTTATTACTGGCAAAACGGGTAGTAAGCCTTAATACTTTGATTCCGTATTCAGAGATCTTTCTCCTGCACCACTCAAAAGGGCATAGAACCTAGAGACCACCCATTAGAAAGAAGGGTCCACCGGAATAAACTCAGTAAACCCTGATGACACAAAAACAGCCCTGACCTGCATATTAAGAGGCATGAGAGCATTCATAATGGCCTCTTCTAATCTAGTCAATTTGTATTAAAAAGAATTTAATATGATGGATTTCATTTAAAATTTTTCTTTTTCTAAATTTTTTTAATGTTTATTTTTAAGAGAGAGTGCACACACGCGAGTGGGACAGGGGCAGACAGAGAGGGAGGCACAGAATCCAAAGCAGGCTCCAGGCTCTGAGCTGTCAGTATAGACCCCCCCCCCTCCAGCCCCCGCCCCCAACCACCATGCAGGGCTTGAACTCATGAACTGGAGATCATGACCTGAGCCAAGGTCAGACACTTAACCAACTGAGCCACCCAGGCGCCCCATGGTGGATTTCATTTTATTCGTACTTTATAATTTATTTCAAAGCCCTCTCCTCCACTAAATTTCATTTCATTCTTAGCAAAAAAACTTGTGAGAAAGAGAAAGAAAAGTTTGGTATGATTATGTCCCCTTAGAGATGAGAAAAATGAAGGCCAGAGCAAAGTGATAGACCCAGGTTCACGAGGTTAATAATAATCATTAGGCCCGAGACTGGATCTGAGCATTCTACCAACATTTAGCCCAGTATTGACCCACCATTCAGCAGACAATTGTTAAACTCCCACTGTATATTAGGACCTATACCAGAGCCAGAGGTATTTGAGATCTAACTAGAAGATGCCTGATTTCAAGGACCTGGAAGCCTGGTGGGAAATTAGATAAGCAAACAAGTAAATTATGTTCAGTGAAAAGAAAATTATGTTTAAAAATATTTATTAATTTATTTTGTGGGGGGAGGGGAAGAGAGGAAGAGAGAGAATCCCAAGCAGGCCTCTGCACTGACAGCACAGAGACCAACTTGGGGCTCAATCCCACAAATTGTGAGATCACGAC
The DNA here is from genome assembly GCF_018350215.1 of Panthera leo. Classification (NCBI taxonomy): domain Eukaryota; kingdom Metazoa; phylum Chordata; class Mammalia; order Carnivora; family Felidae; genus Panthera; species Panthera leo. Next base: position 68,086,169 of record NC_056679.1, read on the forward strand.
CTGAGTCAAAATCAAGAGTCAGACACTTAACCCCTGAGACACCCAGGTGCCCCAGTGAAAAGAAAATTATTAACTTGTGTTCACCAAAGAAGTCATTTAACTACTTCCTCATCTGCAATAATAACTCCTTTCCAGGGTTATGCAGAATAGATGCAATGCTTTTTTAAAATTTCATTTTACTGCGTCCAACGTTACAAACCAGCTCAGAGAGCCGGCACAAGATGCTAACATTTGAGGGCGGAGAGGGAGAGTAGAGTTCTGGACAAAACGGAAATTTGTTTCACTGCTTCCCACGGGTTCCTACAATGCCTCTAAGCCCCTGTAATTTTTAGGGGTAGGGACCAAAGCCTGCAGAGTGCCTCCACGCAGTATAATAGATCTTGGAGAGATCTATTCTAATTTGAAATTTGCTCACATGCTGAATGAATAAGAATAAATTGCTCACTTTCTCTGATTCTGGGCCCCTGAAGGGTAGAAAAGCATAATTATCCCAATAAATAACATGGCATTATAAGTCAATAATGGGATGGCATCTTCCCGGCAGCCAGACTGTAATCGTGTGAATTCAGACCTTGAGTTTGCCAAGGTGCTTGTTACTGCAGGGTTACCGTGGGCTTATTATATTCTTTTGGTCTTGAAAACGCCTGTCTCTGCAGCTGAGTTCGTTAGGTAAACAGCTGGGGTAATTGATAGTGTGAATACCGTTTCATTTCCTGCTGCTCTAAAAGAATCTGCTCTGAGGTGGAAGAAAATGACCAGTTCTGCCACTGTGACTTCTGGCCAGTTTTCCTTGAGGAGCATGAGTTAGTCTGTCTGCAAGGTGTGTTTTTCCCCTTGAAGAGCGAAGAACATGGGAGGGGCCTCTTAGTTCCTCCCTCTCTCTCATGGCAGGGCTGGAGATCAAGGTCAGATCTCATTTGGTTATGGAGAATTTTACAGAGAGCTCCCCAGTCCTCACTGGAAAACCTTGGGAATGCCAGAAGGATCAGAGGATCACCCAGAAAGAAGGAAGCTAAACTATTATACTGCTGTCAGCCCCAAGCCTGGGATTTCTAAATGTGGGAGGAGAGGTGTCATGGTTTTGTGGATCTTAAAGCATATTCAATTTGGGGGATGATGCTCTTTGAGAAAAAGAAACAGATATGAAATTATATTGAATGGAAAGAAATACTTTTTTCCCCAAGTTAATTCATCAACTTAAAGCAATTCCAATAAACAACTCAGGACTTGTTTAGATTGACAAAATTATTCTACAGTGTATCCAAAAAAAAAAAAAAAAAGATAAAATAGTAGTCAAATTTTACATAATCAAAATAATTAGATGTGACTTACACTTGCAGAAAATAAAATATATTACCAAGTAGCAGTCATTCAACAGTGTGTTTCTGGGACTAGAACAGACACACTTATCACTGGAAATGAATGACCCACATGAAAAGAAACCCAAATTCATATGGAAAACGCAGTGCAAAATGACATTATTTTATGTCAGAAATGGCTAGCAACAACTTTCGCCTTCTTAGAAGCGTTTGGGAGGAACGGGAAATGGCTGGTGTAATTCCTATCAGCGGGTAACAAAATATCTATTATTAACTGTTGAATAGCACCGAATGCCTGGAAAGGAACTTCAGGAGTTCCATTTTTGTCTTCCTTTCCCCCCCCCTTTCCTGCAATGAAAGAGGCATTTTTTAATAACTATTCTAAAGGGGCAAGTTACAGAAGTGGAAAGATTACTTGGTCTACAAAAAAAAAAAAAGGAAACATCTGAATTTCCATTAAAAAATAATTTAGTGTACATGTTAAACTGGGAAAAATATTTATAACATATATTATAAAGAATTAATGTCCCTGGTTTACAAAGAGTCTAACAAATAAAAGGGAAAGATAAAAATGCTCTAATTTCTTAAATGGGCAAACAACCTGAAGAGGAAGTACACACACACATACAAATATACAAGCCCTGATATTCATATACGCAAGTGTGTTAACATCACAAAGTTGTATAAGGGCAAACAACGACATTTTTGCTTATGGAGTTGGCAAGCTTAAAATATACTCTTAATAATCACTGTTGAGGAAGTAGCAAAATGAACATCCGATAGAAACATAAACTGATACATATATGGATAGCAAGATGTTGGAAATTAGGGAAAATGTCCATGTCTTTTAACAGAGCGAGTTCTCTGCTAGGCATTTATCCTGTGGAAATTATAAATATTCACAAAGATTGATGGGTAAGCATTTTACACATTGGATTCATAATTTAGAAACAATAAAAAGGTCTACAATATGGGACCAGGTGTGTAGCACAAACATACAATGAAAAACTATGCCTTTACTGAAAAGCACAGTATAGAAGTATATTTAATGATATGGAAAATACTCTTCAGTAAATTACTTGGAAAAAAAGTTTACTTGCCTACACAATAACAATGATTTTCCCTTGGTGATAAGATTGCTGTGACTTTTTTTCTTCCTCCTTTTTATGCTTTCCTGCACTTTCTAAAATTTCAACAATGAACATTTGATGAGTTTTAAACTAAGAGGCCATGATCTTCTTATTTCCTTTCTAGAATCCGAACAGTGAAATCCAAAGTATATTATACTATGATCCTCAAGTGGCCATCTATTCATTTCATCATGGTGGTTGTGGTGATTTGTGTCTGCCTACAGCAATTCCCTATTCTTCCTGTAAAAACACCACCTCCTGCCATACTGGTTCTCAGTCCCGGGACTTCAGGGTGCCTCAGGTAGAGACTATGCCAATCGCAGCTGTCAGGGTGGACCTCAGCCTATGACCTTCTCCTAGCCAGGTGGCTGGATCATGGATGAGCAGGTGGCATAGGTCAGTCCATCAGATCCTATCAGGCTGGTCCCAGAATTTCCACCTGCATGACCGGAAAGAAGATATTACCTTTTTTGTGCCACTGGACTTTGGATCCCTGAATTGTCTCCAGCAGCCATTGAAAAAAAATCTTTCCCCAAAGAGGAAGATCCAGGACAGAGGGATGGAAACTCAGTCCTCAGGACATCACCTAGGTCTTGGATCAAATTCAGCCTAAAACTTGCTGACCCCTCCTCCCAGCCAAAAAAAAAAAAAAAAAAAAAAAAGAAAAAAGAAAAAAGAAAAAAGTTAAGGGAGAAACAAAACAAAACAAACAAACAAAAAACCAAAACAGCACTTCTAACCGCTTTGGGATGTTTTTGAGTTGGTCTCTATCACTTTCAAATGACAGAGCTGATCAGCACAGAACTTCAAAGAGTTCAAAAAGATCACTCAAAAATGCACCAGGAAAACTTTCAAAGACCAGGATAAGGTATCCAAAATCCAAAGGAACAGCTCACCTTTTCCTCTTCCGAGCTGAAACATCCAATCAATGTGGCTAAAAGGACTCAATAGCCTTCCCAGATGAACTGTCTCCACCTAACTAGTTCTCATATAAATAAGGGGCACTCACCAGAAATTACCAGAGACCTCTGAATCTCCCTCCACCACTGCTTGGAAAGCACATGCTTCATTCGGATAAACCCTGTAAGGGATGGGGCCAGTGGACTTGCTCAAAATGGATAACTTGCAATGTTGCTTGCTAATCACGACTGTAACCTAGATCAGTGCCTTCTGAACTTCAATGTGTTTCTAGTTAAGAATTCTACCAAGAAAGCAAAGCTGCTCTGAGTAATATAGAGGAAGGGGTTTATTATACAAACTGCACCTATTATAATTGTGGAATGAGCTGGGAAGATCCCATAGGTGGAACTGGGGAATCAGAAAGGTCACTAAGGAAACTGACCTGAAGTTTTTGCATGCATGAACAAGTTGGAACTTTCTGGGAAATCTAGAAGGCCAGTGGGAAAGAGAAGGGATGCCGAAGCCTATGGAAGGCTGTTGCCTCCTGTCTGGAGTTCCCTTGATTAGCTGGGCTGACTGTCGGATAGAAGAGCTGGGTGTGCAGGTAGAGGGGAGAGAGCAGGGAAAAGCTGGAACCCAGCCGCCTGTTTACAGGGACCCTGGCTAGGAGGGCCCCAGAGCAGGACCGAGGCTGCTTTAAGTCCATCTTGTCAATCTCCCGCAAAAGTTTTCTTTTGGCCAACCCTAATTTCGGGGGAATCTTATCCAAACTGACACTGTTATAAAACCACTACGGGGGGAGCCTGGGTGGCTCAGTTGGTTAAGCCTCTGACTCTTAGTTTCAGCTGAGGTCATGACCTCATGGTTTCTTGAGTCTCGGGCTCCACGCTGACAGTGCAGAGCCTGCTTGGCATTCTTTGTCTCCCCCTCTCTCTCTGCCCCTCTCCCATTCGTGCTGTCTCTGTCTCTCTCCAGATAAGTAAATAAACTTAAAAAAAAAAACAACCCACCACAGATGTGTATACAGTCCACCTGGGGAATCTGTTAAGATGTGGATTCTAACGAAGATGCTCTGGGTGACGCCAGTGCTGGCCCAGATGCACTTTGAGTTAAGCAGGCCTTGGGCCCTTTGACGAAAATCCAAAAACTGCACAATAATGAGGGTCAGAATGAGGGAGGCTGCTCTCACCAGCTTCGCTTTATTTTCTTTTTAAAATAATAAATAGCACCCAAGCAGCCCTCAAGAGAAAGTAGAAATTTGGCTCACTTGTGATCATCAAAGGACAATTTTTTAAACTTTCTTAATCTTTTGCTTAGTATTACATTAAAGGAGACTAAGGAGACCCACGGTGTGTACTTGAGACGGGACATTTGGGCTTCTCTTTGATCCGAATGGCCCTTCAGCACCTGGCATCACATCAGTTCCCAGTAGGGTGCTGGTCTCCATCTTTCCTCCTCGGATCAAGAGCACAAAGGCCAAATTCAGAAACCTCCTGTTAGCGCTGAAAGGAGATATTTTTTGTGCATTTCATCAACTTGCTTCTTTGTGAGAAGCTGCCCCAGATTTTGATTTGTGGAACCCATGACCAAGTAACAAATTAGGGCACAGAGATCGCATTATATAAGAGATGAGTTATGGTAGCAATAAGCACGTGTAAATAGCATTTACATATTTAATGATCATTTTATTCTATGGCAATTTGCATTAAATATTCAGAAATTATGTTCTCTTTACTCATGTAAAAGCCTTTTGTCAAGTGCATTATTATTATTCTGGGAAAAGAAGCTCTATTATGCCATTATGTGACACGTGGTGGCATTTAAGCTCTCATTTCTATGTCAGTCACCTGGAAGTCCTCACCCTAGCCTGTCTTATGGGGTCACCTTTTCTCGTAATAGTGAGAGGAGGTGGCTGGAGCCTCGCTCCCCCACGAGGAAGGACCCTCATTCCCAGTTTCTCCATCCCCCACCTAACACAGGCCAAGGAGTTTCAAGGGCTCTTGCTTCTTTTTTTCTATTTTGCTTCTAGACTTTATTTCAGTTTCCCCTGAAGTTCCCATTCTCTGACTATTCATTTCACTTCTTCACTCCCCGCCCCCCATCAACCCAAGCACAGAATGCTAACCCGTTTTGCTTTTGTTGTGCTTTTCTCTCAAAACACCGTTTGCAAAAACCGCTTATATTCAGAGAGATTTTTATTGACGAATTTGGTGGTGGAGTGAGTGAGGGTGAGGCTATAAATGACAGCAAAGCACAGCGTAGCAAGTAACTTTAAACAGAGCTTTGGATAGCCTCCCCAAGCCCCAGAGGCACTCATTCCCTTTCATGTCCATTCTCCAGCAGGGCACCCCATGCATCATGGCCATGTCCTGAAACTTACCGCTTCTCCCACTTTACAAGGCAGGGCAACGTGGCTCCCTCTGCTTTGCCCTGATGACCCGCATCATGACTGGGTGCTCACTCACTCCAACTGAAAGGACCCATCAAGGTGTCCCACTACAGACAGAAAAACTTCTTCACCCCATAGAAAGGAATCCTGCCACCAGCTGATATGCCAACCATAGCTGGTTTTTGCAGGTGGGGGAGGGGGGTGTTGTGGTGGTCCTGTTACATTTTCCTCTCAGCAAAATCTTTGCAGTCCCCATAAGGGTACTTACCCCTCAAATTTTCACCCTGAAGTGATGAGTGAGGATGGCAGAAAGAAACACATCATTTATTTGTAGAACTTGAATAATTGTTTACACTGATCCCCAAGAGAAAATGGTTTACATACATCAAGCAATGCAGGTGCATCGTCCATGTTTTAGAGACTAGACCGCAAGTCCTGGTTGCATTTCACCCAACCAACACTCGTGGGCTCAGGGACAGAAGTCTCCTGCACTGAGGGATTTGAAGTTCTGTGCCCAAGACATTGATTCCACCATAGGGGCTCCTTGCTTTTCTGTGTCATACACATGCCAATGTTGTAGCAGATTGTTGGTATATCCTTGCCATGTTTCAATATTATCCTTTCCAATTTCTGTCAGTCCCAAGACAATCCCCAGACCAGGATTGCATGCAGTTTGCATCAGTGGGCTAGTCCAGTGGGGATCCTTCTCCAGATCAGTCTGAAGCCTCCTACTATCAAAAAGCAATATTCTTTTCTTTAAGACGTTCTGTGACTATAGATGTTGGGTTATACTGTGTCATCTGAGCAATTTTTTTGGTTAGCCTCCTTCCTTGGAATTTAATTGGGCATCCCGTATTCTCAAACACAGCATCCTTTGCAAAGCTGGAAGACTAGTTTCAGAGGAGTTTCCAAGTGTCCATCTCAGGGTTGGGACTAGAGTAAAGCAAGTGAGGGTACTTGCTTCAGACATAAAACCGGTGGGGGCACCAGATGCTTCAGTGATCAAGATCAGTAAAGGTTTTGATAAATATTATTTAGTGCAATATACTAAACAATCAAAATGAACCCCCAAATCCATCATGAACGTAATACCAAAGTTTTAGATAAAGACAGGATTAGTATCACTGATTTTTCCTTTCCTCGGGCTCTACTATGTTTAGGGACACAGCTATGATTGATTCTGTCTTTATTTAAAATTTTGGGGGATGTCTGGGGGACTCAGTCGGTTGATGTCCGACTCTTGATTTTGGCTCAGTTCATGATCGCAGGGTTGTGGGATCGAGCCCTGCAGTGGGCTTCACTCCAAGCATGGAGTCTGCTTGGGATTCTGTCTCTCTCCCTCTGTCCCTCTCCCCTGCTGGCATGTTCTCTCAATCTCTCTCTCTCTCCCTCTCTCTCTCTCTCTCAAATAAAAAAAAAAATTAAATAATTAAATAAATAATAAAATGTTGGTATTTTGTTGATCATAGACTTATTTTTGTTTCCATCTTGATTTTTTTTAATACTGCATCAAAATAGTATTTATCTTGATTGCAGAGTTTTTGGTGCCCTAAGCACCACACTCACCTCACCCTAATGCAGGCTCTGGCCTCTCTTCTTTTCCGACAAAACTCAAGGGATAGCCCAGCCCAGGCCCTGACCGGTTGAACTTCAGAGCGTTATGCTGGAATGCTCTTTCCTTAAAGTTTGAGAGCAACAGCAGGGTGTGGCAATGAGGCAAAACTGAAAACTTAACATTGAACGTCGGGCATCTTGGTTCTCACCAGAGGACCACTCACTCCTCATAGTCTCTCACATGCTGACCTTTTGTGTCCTTTCTCTCCTCATCTCCTGGACGCTTCCACAGCCGTCTTTCCATAACTAAAATGGCAAACGAAGGAACCTCGCTACTCAAAACATGTCATTTCCCTAAGAGGAATTTAACAACCAGTGTTTAAGTAAGCATTTCCTCTTTTCTTGCTAGGGCACATTGATTTAGCAGAAGTTTGTGCCTGCCCATTAGTGACAGGCAGTAGTAATACAAAGATCAATGAAACTCACACCTGGCCTTAAGGAGCTGATTCTTTCTCCCAGTGGTCCTCATCAGACCTTGCCAAGGTCTCACTCCAGACCCAAAGAACCCGAATCTCTGGGGGTCGTTCCTGGGCATCTGTACTATGTTAAGGTCCCCAGTGGATTCTGAAGCACAGGGAGGACTGAAAACAGCCCTTCTAGCTGAAGAACAAACACAAATAATTGCCAAAGAATAAAGTGTGCAATAACAAAGGCAAAGTGGAAGGGGAGTGAGAGGAAGGAACATCAGTTCTGCCTGGAGGGATTGGGAAGGTTCTCATAGAGGATGTGACACTCAAGGGAGACCTTGAAAGATGAAAAGAAATTGCTCAGCTACTATGTTAGACGATGAACCCTGGAGAAGTGTTTGTTTAGTTCTGGCACAGCCAAGGAAATGCGCCAACCCAATCAGAAATGACCCACAGCTTGCTCAGCAAGACACTAGTCCTGCAGAATGCCTGTGTGTGCGTGTGTGTGTGTGTGTGTGTGTGAGGCAGGTGGAGGGGAGGGAGGAGACAGGGAGGTGGGGCTGGGGGAGAGGGTGGGAATCTGTGTAGCCTGAGGTGTCTTGAAAAGACTGCATATTTATTTCCCTTCTGGGAACTTCATGTTCTATATTAGCATATCTAAGTCTCTAAGGAGCCCTACAGTAACATTTTTGAGAGCAAATGGATTTAACATTCATTTGGTCAAAAGTATTTTCTTTGTTGTTTTGCTTTGTATTGTTTTCATGGAATATCTTAGTATCCTAGACCTAACTAGTATACCATGAAACATACCCAGGAAGTATTATCAGAGGCCAGGGATTCCCAATTGCTTCTCTGCAGAACGGCTGTTCCAGAATGAGATTCCACGGTGACCACTATTTGACAAATAACAACAAAGAGACACCGACCAAACTTCCACCAGCAACTGTTGGTAAATATTCTTTATTTTTGTTTTTTATTTCTCATCGTAGTCCATATAAATACATTTTAAAAATTGGCAATCATCACATAGGTGATATTTTGTGTTCCTTTCTCACTAAAACTTAACTGCAAATCTCTTTTCTTACTGTTACATGGTTTTAATAGTTACATGGTTTTAATAGTTATTACTGTTAATGACCCATTAAGGAAATAGCATCATTTACATACCATTCCCCTGTGTGACACAAATGCTCACCACAGTAGTTCTGCAATTATAAATAATTTTTCTGTGAAGAACAGGTAAAACTATATTTTCTTTTCTAGAATTATTTCCATGGAATAAATGCCCAGTAGTGTGATAACACAGTTATGGGATCTGTATTATTATCCTAATGGAAATATTTGGTCTTCATGGAATTAGTAAGTTTGCTTCTCTGGAGTGAAGCTGAGAAAAGGATAAGGAAGAGTTGTTGAGCCACATTCTACATGATTTACTGGCTGAAATCAGATTTCCCAGTGGACAGACTCACAGTACAGAAATACCCCTCATACTCAGAGAGAATAGGGCCTTTACAACACTTTTTCTTTTACTTTTGTGTCTATAGAGACAGAAAGGTGCATATTTGAAACTCCGTAATTCTCAGACAACCTGCCAACCTCTGTCTTTGCTTTCTCCTGGTCTCCTTGACCCCGGGAACTCTTTTTTCCTAGCAGGGAGGCACTTATAGGCTGCTACCCACTTTCCAACTCTGGAACTGGAGATAAATTCCAATTTGGAATCTATCTTTTAAATAGGGAACTGCCTGTGGCTGTGTGCATTCTTAGATCTGCAGTTATGAATTCCAGATCTCAACACCCCAAAGAACAAAAACCAGAAAAAAATATATTTCCTTGTGAAAATGAATCTCAACAGAGTATAGGTACATGGACATGGCTACAGTTAAACGTTGAGCTTGTGTTACCCAGTAAGAAAAAATTTACAACAACCATGATCATTTCAGTGGCTTTTCTGATCCTCTGGAGTCGGTAAAAGTGACACATTCTGGATTATAACTATGAAACTCAGCAGAAGGATCATGACTATACTTTCCCCACTCTGGAGTACTGATTTGCCATACTCTGAATCAATGTTTTAAAGCAGCTGCTAGTTAGGGCTTTGCTCATCCATTTGACTACAGTGATTGCATAACACTTCCATTTATGGATTTGGTGACAACTCGGTTGTTTCCTGAAACTTCTGCTAGAAACAGCATTTTAGAGGTAGGATAGAAGCTTCAGGGCAGGCCACGAGAACCACAAGAGTATCTCAACTCATGTGGCCACAAAAGGGACATTGAAGTAGAAGAGTATCATGTGTATTTCACAAGTGTCAAGACACTTCTGTAGACTTGTGGGTTTTGTCTGTTTGGTGTGTGTCTTTATCCTTTTGGAGAATCTTTTGACTGAAAGGACACTACTAAAAAGAAAACGTGCCTAGACTGAAATAGGAAAGTAAGGGATAAACTCTAAACTGAGCACTTTGTGGGGAATGAAAATATAACTTAATCAAAGTTATTGAAAACATACACTTTACAAAACATCAAACAGAATAACAGCAAAACCAAGCTGGAAAAATGGAAGAGAAAATATAAGCGATTTAGGTCATCAAGTTAGGGCGTACAACATCCAGCTAAAATTGCATTCGAGAAAGGAATAGCAGAGAAAATAGAGACATTATCAATGAAATATGATAAGATTTCTGAGAAATGAGGAAAATGAGTCCCCAGCATAATTAAAGCAAGGACAGCAATACCAAGTTATATCTTTGCCAAATGCCAAAATACTGCAGTGTGATGAAATATCCCTAAATGCTCCAGGGACAAAAAGCAAAGGGTAAGGAGCCAGAATGTCTTTAGACTTCTCAAGGCTACCCTTACAAGCTTAGCAGATCATGGAGCATCACCTTCAAAGTTAAAATGAGAAATCATTTTCAATCCAGAAATCTATACCCACCAAGTGATCAATAAAGTGTGAGTAGGGACTATGAAAGTGAGCTCAGATATGCAAAAGTTCTAATTTCCCTCTCACTCCCCCCATCTTAGAAAGCTTCTGGAAGATATTCTTGGCAGAAGAGATAGGGCTGGATGATCACTAAGAAAGCAGGATGGCTGCTGCCCTCTCTGGGACTGATAGGTTCTCCAACGGTAGGCTCCTGAGGCAGCTTGTGCCCATGCTCCCCGAGCAAGATTTGTGAAGTGTGTTTAGAATGTTGCCATCTTACCTCGAGCACCGGAAGGCTGATGCCATGTCAGCTTCTGTTGGGGGCCCAGATGAGACCAGGAGTCTCCTTCTGAACTGCCGACAGGGGAAGCAGATTTCAACCAAAAATGGCTCTGCACACACACACCTGTTAACTGGGTGGGCCCTGTTGACCTGGGCCTTCCCATTGAGTCAGCTCACAAAGCAAAGAGAAGGAGAAAGCATTAGCTTCTGGAGGAAAGGTGGCAGAGAGCTGGAAGGTTGGGGATTCCCAAGACGGCAGTGCCTTCTACCCTTCTGGATAGTGTTCTCTGCTCTCAAATCTAAATTCAGAGTTCATCAGTGGCTTCTGTAATGGCACAGGGCCTGTTGGGGGAGAGGTAACCCCTAGGCAAATCTGCTTAGTAATCACCTGTGCCTTTTTTGTCCCTCCTTTCCCGATGTCCCTTTCTCACTCCCCAGGCAACCTAGGAATCTTGGATGTCCAGGTTTTGACTAACCACCACTTGTGCTTACACGTGTCCTGAACACCCCTCAACATACCTCCTCCCCCATTCCTGTCCTCAGTTCTGTACCACTGATGAAAATGACCCCTTGCTTCTTTTCCTTCTTATCTCCCCTTCCAGTCATGGAAGAATGATCAACATTCTAGTTCATGAAGTGTTAACAGCTATCAGAAAGCTATCAATGAAATTCATTTTCAATGAATTGTAAATGTTTGTAGTTTCCCACTGTCCTCTAATAATACTTTATTGAAAAGGAGGAGTGTTCACCAAAGTGCGGTTCCAGTTATTACCTGAACGTCAGGCAGGGGGCTCATCTGTTGGGATAGAATTACCTTCCTGGTGACTTACCCAGAAGGTGGAGAGATCCGTTTGCTTGTACCCCTTGGAACACCTAGAACTTGAGAACCAGAGGGAACCTTTGAGCTTTTTCTATTCATCTTCCTTATTTTACACAGCTGAGAGTAATGGAGTCCAAGAGGATAAGCCAACCACAAAGAACTGTTTAGTGGCAGAACCAAGGGAAAACCTGTTCCTCTGACTCCCTTCAGTGCTGTGTTTCTGTTCAATGCCCTCTAAAGACTTGAAGATTTTTCTGACCCCATCCGGTTATCCCTTCCCTTTCCCCATGTCCCTAGAGAAATGTTCCCACAGATCCTTAGGTTTCAGACTACATCTTGAACAGGTGAAAAAATAGTAATGTCCAACTCTTTGTGTTTTTTTGTTTTAGTTTTTGTGGTAGAGACTAGAAGCTACCCCAAAATGACTAAGTTAGATGAGAATGGCTTTTTATCCATAACCTCACTACCATACTCTAAAGAGAGCAGGTCAAAATGCCAATCCACATGTCAGACATTTATTAAATCAACATTAAGCAAGCGGGAAAGAATAATTAGCATTCAGTAAGTTCAATGAGGGTCCGGTTCTTGGTCCTTCTAAATGTTCTGCCCTTACTTTGCATGAAATATTCTCTTGAGCCAAACATAACATTGCAGACATAGTACTCTGGGATATAAAGTTAGTCAGATGTTCAGAAATCCTCCTGATGGCTGGATGAAGGACCATTTGGGGATCTCAGGGGTTATGCATGCATAAGCAGATTACCGACCTCGCTGGGTTTTATACCCTTGCCATGTGAGATGTGGGGGATGCAGGGAACGCAGGGGTGTCTCCAAAATATCTTAGCTCACCTACATGTCTTGGAAACCTTGAATTTTACCAATCAGATCCCATTTCTAAGTCCTCATACTAGTCAATAGATCAATATTTTTTCACCAATAAGACCCCTTTCTGACATTTGGTATACAAATGAATACTGTGGGTTGATTAAAATTTAGCTATCAGAAATACATGTTGTAGTTGCCCCTGAAATGTGTTATTTTCCAATATAATGCCAGCTGACCTCCCTCAGACTGTACACTCTTGAGTAAAGCAGTCAATTGCACATAGATTAAAACTATACTTGCACATTCATAAGTCCTCGTTACTGTAGGCAGAGTACTTTAATGGATGTTTCAGACTTCATGACAAGGTTGAATCTCCTGCCCAGAGTCATGTCTTCTCAACTCAATCCTTCCAGGGCATGTCTTGTTCCATTCCTCTGTTTCTATGGTTGTTCAGCTGTGGTTACTAGTTGACCTGGGTCTATAGTTTCTTTCCCCAGGGTCAGAACATGGGCCTCCCTTAGAACACAGCCCCAGGAAAGCCTTCTCCACGCTCATAGTCTACCCGATTGGGAATTTTCTCCTAGAAATTAGCATAGGTTCTTAGGAGGTGGGATGTTGGAATTTCTGAGTTTCCATCAAGCTGACAATTAAATTATTTTCATCATGAGCCATACTGGGAGCTTTTTGCTTATGATGTAGAATAATAAGCATACAACTGAACCAAAACAGAATATAGTGACCACAATGGGACTAATGGTCCCTCAATGGTCTAAAATCAATTGTCTATATGTTTTAGAATCTGAGTGGGCACGAACCCACGTTCACATGCATAGCAAATTGTAGCCCAAAACCTTGGACCTCAACCTGCCAGGCTCCAGCAAATACCTCCACCACAGACTAACTGTTGGTTGAATTACACAACTGGAGATGTATTCCTTCAACTTAAACTCTTGGCATTCCTTGAAATGCAAATGCCCCTAGGTCTGAAATCTGGCAATAGATCAATAGGAAAGACCAGCTGACCGCCCTCAGACCGTACACTCTTGAGTAAAGCAGTCAATTGCACATAGATTAAAAGTATACTTGCACATTTTGTGGAGAATGGGGAGCTGGACAGAGGCCCTTGTCTGTACCCCTCAAATCAAACTGTATTTGCCTATTTGCTCTGCTTGCTCGTAAGATCTACCCTCATAAGGAAACAGAGCCAAATCCTCTTACTCTGACACATCCAAATAACCTAACCTTGTGATAGGGATCAAAAGGAGTTCAGGTGGATTTGTACTCCACAGGTATAATATTTGCTTTCTCTGATTTGTCATTGTGCACAAACATAGGCTATTACTTTTATGGTCAGCAGAAGGGCAGAAGCCAAAGCTCCGGCAGAGAGTAAATAACATACGCCACAGTGACGGAAGAAGACATTAAAAGGCTTATAAGCAAGGAGTCGCTGTGTGCAGAGCCCATCCTTGTGATTTACAGCACTAATGCTTGCTGCACACAGCCCCTCCCTATAATGGGAGGCTGGCCTTTCCTAAAATGGGGAAATTGTGGCAGTTTTACAGGCTTTATTGGGATCTATTGTGTGTGAAAATGCACATTGGAAAGAAAGAGGCCTGGAAAAATGGCACTTCCGGCCCACTGCACTCAAGAGTGTGTTTATCTGCACATGGTCCATGACCCCTGCCTTACAGGCACCCTGTGTAGGACCCAGGGGACTGGCAGAATCAATTCAGACTCCTCATGCCAGATTCAGACTCTGATCTCTGCAACTCCACAAATACCACGTGACAGGCCTGCCTACTCACCACGACCCCTGCCCCTCACTGGAAAGTGCTAATCCGGTTTGTCTAACCATGCAGCCCTGGGAGCTCTAACTGGGTTTGTCTAACCACTGAGTTCAGGTATGGGGTCCAAGGATTCCAGGAATGTGTGTGCGTGGTGGGGTTGAGAAGTAAAACAGATGGCAATATGCCATTCAGTGGTCTAGAAACTTCACATGTATGGAAGTATTCAATCTTTACAATAATCCTACAAGGTATATACTATTTTAGTGGAGGAAACAGAGCATAGATGTGCAAAGCTAGGAAATGGGTGGGAACGTGAGCCTTCAAACCCAAGCATCCCAGCTTCAGAGTCTGGGGTGGACCCCAGAGATGACATTGGTACCACGTTACCCCTCCAAAAGCCAGCTGGTTCCTGCTGTCCAGCCAGGTGATGATTTGGTGGTTTGCTAGCAAGGGCTGACTTAGCAGTTCTAGAAACTTGAACAAAGACGTACATCTGGTTTTGCCCTGCATACCCTATGGGTATTACTCAGGCAATGGCCCCAAATGTGAGCCACCCAAAAAATGTGGGTGAAGATCAGATATGTACATTTCTTATAATTCATAATATCTCAGTCCCCTTCTCCTGGCAAACTTGAGTAACTACCTCACCTTTACCAATTAATGCTTTAACCTCACTCTTTGGTTTGTTTGTGGTTTTTTTTTTTGTTTGTTTTGTTTTTTGTTTGGTTTTTTTTTTTTTTTTTGGTTCTAGATATAAAATGTATTAAGATACCCAATTATATATGGGTGCCTGGGTGGCTCATACTGTTAAGCATCTAACTCTTGATTTTGGCTCAGGTCATGGTCTCATGGTTCACGAGTTTGAGCCCCACATAGGGTTCTGCCCTGACAGCCTGGAGCCTGTTTGGATTCTCTCTCCCTCTCTCTCTGCCCCTCCCCTAATCGTTCTCGCTTTCTCTCTCTCAAAAATAAATAAATAAATAAATAAATAAATAAATAAATAATTTTTAAAAGACATGCTCGATTATAGAATTACCCCTGCCTTCTGACAGTGACCTATGCAGAGAGCATTCCTGCTTCCTTAAATTTCCCCCCAAACCCCCTCACATACCATTTGGTATCAGATCAGGAATGTGCCAGAACATCCTGATGTTCGGTAGAGCCCACATCCTCTACTAATTATCCGTTCAGACACTCTCCTACTGAAATACGGGGCTTTCCCCATGATGTGTGGTCTTGCTTGCTGTGCCAAGCATCATAAACCCAACTTTGTTTAAATAGAGATGAATTCCAGATGAAAAGCCTTGAATGAGGAGATGCAGCAACCATTAAAACTAAAATCCGAGTCGTTCGGAATAAAAAAATACATACACGTGCAAACAAAGTACCTAGCTCCCACTTTCTTTGATTGCTGGGATGGCTCAATCTTCAGCAACATCCTTACAGAGTCTCCACTTCCTGGAGTGCGGGGCCAAGTTGGTTCAGATTTCTGTTTTGCCCTCGGAAGTGTCACCACCACCACTGTAGCACCATTCTGCTAAGAAAGGCAAATGAGTCTTGTGATTCATTGGAAAGATCAAAGAGAAGGGCTTGTATTTGTTTTCCAGGCTTGTGTAGTGACTGATATGGATGACATTTCATTCAACCCTGTACTGAATACACATTTTAAGCTTCTTTAGTTTTCAAGACATGTAGGCTAGTAAGAGAGAACACGGTGATGAGTGTCAGGTTTTGCAAAGGAAAGTTAGATAGTTAGATGTTCCCTATGCATTTTTCAAGTATCTCCATCTAGATTTATCAATTGTACCTAATATTTTTTAAAGGATTTCACAAAGTTATTTGTAGGTATATACCCCAAATTGCAATACAATATAATAAGCATCAACTAAGGAACACAGAGGAAGAGAACTTTTGTTGACATGGATAGGCCAAGGGTAGACCATTCCTAGATAAGACAATGCTTTTGCAGAGTTAAGTAGTCATTAGCCAGGCATGTGATCTACAAGGTAGGCCAGGTAGAGAAAGCCACTTTGGTAAAGGAAAAGATGTCAGGATCCTTGGGAGAAATTTCCAATAGAAGTAGATCAGTTTGGCTCCCTTAGGTAAACTTCCCAAAGCCCTCAGGTTGAGGTAGTATATATCTGCTATTATAAAGCATGTGATGTTCTTACATACCAGTGTATTTTCTATGTATTTGTTTCTTGTACTAGAAGGAATGTTCGGGCACATTCCTGATCCGATACCAATATGGTATGTGAGACTGAGAACAGCGCTTTAGCGTCAGATAGCACTGGCACTGCCATTATATCCTGCAACTTAGACAAGCATCTGGCAGCACAAAACAGGTGCTCAGAAATATTTCTGAATGAATGTGTAAAGTCATTTGACCTTGTGGAGCTTTAGTGTCCTCATATGTTAAATAAAGATAATACCTACCTGGAAGAAGAGAGATCATTGAGGGCTTAATGGAATAATCTAGAGAAGTCATGATGTTGGCTTTCTTTCAGGTTGTAGCATTAGAAATGGAGAGATTCAGGATGTGTTCTGGAGGAAGAATTTTCAGAGCCTTCTAATGAATTCAAAATGATGGGTAGGGGAAAAAGAGACTTCATCCTGTTTTTTGACTTTCAGTTGCAAGTGTCACTGATATAGGAAAGACTGGGAGATACATTACTAAGTAAAGGCATCTCGTAATCAATTAGATGCAAGAGTCTGGCATGTAAAAGATCTGTATATGCACAAAGGTGAGACTTTTTATCCTATAAATGACATTGAAATGAGACACTTGAAACAACCTAAGGAGAGTATCATTTGGGAGGAGGAGTCCCAGACATATCCCTTGGAATATTCCAATATTTAAGGCCAAGCAGAAGAGCATCCGTCAACAAAGGAGACTAAGAATGAGTGACTCTGAATAAATGGCCACAACTAAATAAAAGAAAAATCAGGAGAGTGTGCTATCACAGAGGCCAAGGGGAAAAAGTGTCTGAAGAAGGATAGAATGTCTGATCACATCAACTATTCTGTAGAAATCAGGTAAGGCAAAAATAGAGAAAGAATGTGGCAAAGTCAGGATCCTCAGGAATTTTAATTAGCAGTGTTAGCGGAGTCCCATTGTGTAGTAAAGACAGGAACTCTGGCCAGCCCTTGCAAGAATGTTTGCTTGGGGAGGTAAGGAACACTAATAGATTGGTAGATTGTCGAGAGAGGATTCTATGGTTCTATCTTATATTTTATTAAGGATTGGAGGCACTTTTGTTTCACATTAGAATGATCTGGTACAAAGAGGAAACTAATGATCCCGGAGAAAGAAGGGATACTTACACGAGTGATGTTCTTGAAAAGGGGAGAGAAGATGATAGGTAGACATGTGTTGACATCTGAAGAGATACTTTATTCACGACCCTTGGAGCACAGGTGCAAACCTTAGGCTCATGGTGAATCTAGTGGAGGGAAGCACAAGAAATTCCTGTTTCATTGTTTCTAATTTCTCTTAGAACTTTAGAGCAAGGTCATTTGTTGAGAGTGAAGGGGGAGGAGGGGAAGCAAGATGTTTGAGGAGAGAGGGCAATGTGTTAAAAAGTCACTTTAGGGAATGGGAAAGAGACCACTAGGGATCTATAATAAGATTAGCAAGCAGCATTGTGTGCCCGTTTGAAATGTATGAACATGACTCAAAGTGAGACAAACACATGAAACTGTGTGCTTTTTGCTAAGCCAATGTTTGGCTACTCCGCTGCAGGAATGGAATGAGTGGATATTTGGTTTCTCTAGTATTGGTATCGACCAGGCAGGTAGAGAGCAAGGGAATTAAAGGTGTTTGCAGAGAAAGTGGGAACATGAGGGTCATGATGGCTAGGGCCAAATAAATATCTGGTAAATGAACGAATGACTGAGGACAGTGAAAAATTCCAGAGCGGAAATATGCATCATTATTGAGTTACTTATCAACTCTATATCAGTTTGCCTCTTCTACTGCCATTGCTGCTGAACATGGGCAGTGCACACCCTGGTGCTTGTGACACTTGGGTTCTCAACTGCTTCCTCGCAGCACGTGCTTGTGAAAGACACACACGTCACCTGGATGGCTTCAAGTAACCAAGGAGACTGAAATGATTCCTGCAAAAACCTTGAGTGACATTTTCAGGGATGCAATCCTAGCTTCCTCGTAAGGTGGCTATATAAACCCTATACATGATAGGTTTGCGGGCTCAGAAGGCCCGTCACTAAAAGGTCTCATGGCCAGGGTGTGGGAGTGGGGAAAAAAGGGAGGTAAGAAGATAAAATGTACAGAAGGAGTCTGCATGGGCTACCACCCCCCTTTGTTTCTTCTGCCCTCTGAGCCCCCAGACAAAGGGAACTCTGTCGGCCGTTCCTTGAAGGTTCTCTGGCTCCTTTCCTGTCCCCATGGCCCAGGAACAGTCATTTAACCACATCTCTCTTTTTGATAACACACCTTGTGGTGTGACACATGGGAGACCCCAGATTCCTGTCTATTCTAAAAGTCTTTAACAGGGGCACCTGGTGGTGCAGTTGGTTAAACATCTGACTCTGGAGCTGGTCATGATCTCACAGTTAGTGGTGGGATTGAGCCCTGAGTCAGGCTCTGTGCTAAGCATGGAACCTGCTTAGGATTCTGTCTCCTCCCTCCCTCCCTCTCTGCCCCTCCCCCACTCATGCACTCTCTGTCTCTCTCAAATAAAGAAATAAATAAACATTGAAAAATCTTTAATGGCTTCTGTCGTCATCAGTAAACTTTCATTACTCTCAACGGACAATTTTGTTTTCCTTCCCCAACGAAAGCCCATTTGTTGTTGTTGTTTTAAAGGCCCTTCCGCAGATGGGACACTTACAAATAAAAATAGCAAACACACAGGCACCTGTGCCTCTATTTAGAAGCATCATGAGTGAAAGGAGGGTGCTCATTGCCTGGGGCCCCTTTTTATTCCACTTAGCCTGACTACTGAGCTGGCAAGCGCAGGTAACAGCTTTGTCCCAGGGTCTCCGAGCACCGTGACTGCAGAATGACAGCTGTGGATGGAAGGCTCCGAGCTGCCACACAAATGCATCTGCGGTTCCCCAGGAAATGGTATGTGGATTGGGTTTTTTGAGTCCAAGAAAGAAAAGGCTAAAAGGTGCTTAATTTATGGGCTTCCAGTATATGAAAGTGTAGGTTTTTTGGTTTTGTTTTTTTGCATTCCTTAGAACCATAGCTTTGAACGCTGACAAGGAAGCATGAAGTCATAAACACAAAGCCAGAAATCCTGCCATTGGGAGCAAGGAAATATCCCCTAACCATCTGTCCTTGTGGAGACTCTCAAATGTGCTACTGAGCAGATTTGCAATGTCTGTCTCTGGATATAGTTCACATGTGGGCCGTAAACCTGGGGCGTCACCTTTCTGAGGGCAGGAAGCGGGGCCTCAGGCTCTGGAGCCTCCTCTCAGTGCCTCTTCCCAAGTGCACTTGGACGCGGGTGTCATCAAGGTCGAATGGGCTTATCCGCCCTTCTGAAACGAGCGTTCACCTCGGACCACCCGGCACGACCTCCGTGTCCTCTTCTGGAAAAGGGAGAGGGTGGGATGTAGATTTACAAAACGTCTGCCATGTATTAGGCCCTGCAGATGAGAAAACGGAGAAGCGGAGGCAGGAAGTAATCTCCTCCAGGCCTTGAGCCAGTCAGACTCCAGACCCCGGCATCACCACCCTACTGTGCATTTCTGAAGCCTTTACAATGCCGAGCCTCTTTCCATAATTTGGCTATTGTTGAGAGTGCTGCTATAAACATTGGGGTACAAGTGCCCCTGTGCATCAGTACTCCTGTATCCCTTGGGTGAATTCCTAGCAGTGCTATTGCTGGGTCATAGGATAGATCTATTTTTAATTTTTTGAGGAACCTCCACACTGTTTCCCAGAGTGGCTGCACCAATTTGCATTCCCACCAACAGTGCAAGAGGGTTCCCGTTTCTCCACATCCTCTCCAGCATCTATAGTCTCCTGATTTGTTCATTTTGGCCACTCTGACTGGCGTCAGGTGATATCTGAGTGTGGTTTGGATTTGTATTTCCCTGATGAGGAGCGACGCTGAGCATTTTTCATGCGCCTGTTGGCCATCCGGATGTCTTCTTTAGAGAAGTGTCTATTCATGTTTTCTGCCCATTTCTTCACTGGGTTATTTGTTTTTTGGGTGTGGAGTTTGGTGAGCTCTTTATAGATTTTGGATACTATATGGCCCTTTGTAGCAACATGGATGGAACTGGAGAGTGTTATGCTAAGTGAAATAAGCCATACAGAGAAAGACAGATACCATATGTTTTCACTCTTATGTGGATCCTGAGAAACTTAACAGAAACCCATGGGGGAGGGGAAGGAAAAAAAAAGAAAAAGAGGTTAGAGTGGGAGAGAGCCAAAGCATAAGAGACTCTTAAAAACTGAGAACAAACTGAGGGTTGATGGGGGTGGGAGGGAGGGGAGGGTGGGTGATGGGTATTGAGGAGGGCACCTTTTGGGATGAGCACTGGGTGTTGTATGGAAACCAATTTGACAATAAATTTCATATATTGAGAGAAAAATAAAAAATAAAAAAAATAAAATGCCGAGCCTCTTGTTTTCAGAGACTTTCTCTGCCTGGCCTCTTTGTTCCAGCTTGATGGCAGCTTTATTTAGGTGATAATAGAAGGCTTGCTGTTTTATGAGGCGTAATCCAAGCCCTGTGTGGATAACTATTCTTCTAGGTTGAGAGGTTTATCCCTCCGATAAAAAGAGGTAGATGATTGCTCTGAAAATCCAAAGTCTTTTATTCATTCTTGCATTAGGTAAAGACACTTGCACATTCACTTTTAGCAGAGGCCTCACAGGGAACCCCAAGCTGGGTATGCAAGCGTGGCTGCAACGTGGAGACCAGACGTGGGGACTGTTATTCCTTCACTGTTGGCTGAGCATAGAGGGAATCACCTGCAGTCCTTAGAATGCCTCCTTTTCCTTTTGTTTGAACTTTTATTTTTTTTTAATTTTTTTTTAATGTTTATTTATTTTTGAGACAGAGAGAGACAGAGCATGAACGGGGGAGGGTCAGAGAGAGAGGGAGACACAGAATCCAAAGCAGGCTCCAGGCTCTGAGCTGTCAGCACAGAGCCTGACATGGGTCCATACCATGAACCATGAGATCATGACCTGAACCAAAATCAGGAGTCGGACACTTAACCAGCTGAGCCACCCAGGTGCCCTTCACTGTACATTGAAAAATATAGTCTAAAATATCAACTAACCAGCTAAGTATACAGGATTAGCAACTCTATTTGGTTCCCCAGGGTAGCTTCATTTTAACTTGCAAAGCTTTCCAATAAGAGTTATTTTTTGCTGCCGTTGTTACGGGGAAAACAAAGAAATAACAGTGACATATTTAGCAAAGTTCAAGACTTTCCCAACCAGCTAAATTTGTATTAGCGTTTTTTTGTTGTTGTTGTTTTGGGTTTTTTTTGTCTTTAAGAAAATGACAGTCTCTGGAAATTAGTTAATGGAAGAAATTCTTTTTTTGTGTTGGATATAGTTCTTCTGTAGCTTCCACCATTTATATCTTAAAAGAGAGACACATTTTTTTTATTTAAACTGAGAGGAATCAATTTCTTTAGAATGCTGGAAAATTCTTGTGCTTATACGATTAGGAAATCTCATTTATGTGATGGATGATCACATAGATCACTTAGAAAAATTTTGGTTTCATCCCAAAAAGAGCTGTATTTTCATTTACAATGGGGAAGGTAGTATTGTCTCTGTGAGTGAGACCTGTTGCTCTAAGTAATAATGGGCTTTCTCTCGGACCCAGAGCATAAATGGGATTGTTAAACACTGTGAAACAGAAACCCTACAAACATGGGTGACTCTGCTTAAATCTTAGGTCTAATCCTGATCCCAGTACTGGCTGTCTTGCCCCAAGGGTTCAGATATGTCTAAAGACTTCAAGGACCTTTGGTCACGAGGTCAGTCATTTTCATCCTCCCATACTGACCAGTAACGGTTTGGTTTTGTTTATTTATTGGTTTGTTGTGGTATCTATGAGGTCAGGCATTTAAATATCATTTGCTGTGTGTTCTAGAATAAACGTGTCCTCCCCTCAAATTCACATGAAATTCTACCCACTCGCACATTGGTATTAGGAGGTGGGGCCTTTGGGAGGTGATTGGCATTAGATAAGGTCATGAGGGTGGGGCCCTCATGAATGAACATTAGTGTCCTTTTAGGACTCAGGAAAGAGCTTGCTTCCTCTCTGTTCTCCTCTGTGTGACGCACAGGGAGGAGTCAGTGATGTGCAACCTGGAAGGAAGAGGGTTCTCAGCAGACCCGCCCGTGCAGGCATGTTGACTTTGGACTTTGAGTCTCCAGAACTGTGAAAAATTTCTATTGTTTATAAGCCCCTTCTCTATGGTACTTCTGTTATGGTAGCCCAAACATATGAAGACGTTGTCTTTTAATCCATCGTACTTATTAACGGTCGTATTTGCTCATGTTTGGCCAGCAGGAACTAATTCAGATCGTGTCTTTTGGTGCAAAGAGATATCCCAGACTCATTTTGTGCATATTCTGGGCCAAGACCTAGGATAATATACTTCTCACAAGATCCCTGATTCCTTTCACTCTTTATGGATGACACTCTGGGCACTAATGGTGTCACGGCAGATGGGTTGCTCGTTGTGTCTAATAATAATATAATTTTTCTTAAATAAAAAATAGAGCATAAATTTATAGTAATACTTGCCATTCAAATTCAGGCCTATAGAGTTTTCCTTTAACCTCCTTTCTCTGATACTTGTATCTTCTTTCAAGACTGCTGAAAAGCTCACCTAATTACTTGTTTGATATTGTTCATGACACATACAGAAAAATATCAGAAAACTTATATTAACATTTCTTCCAACAAAATAATTGCTAAATCTTAAGGGATTTTTCTAAAATCTTAAGGGATTTTTTTTACAGTGCTTTTTTCCTCAAGGTCTATCCCACTAGGGTCAATCAAGTGATTGTTTTTTAAAGTCACTGGGAATAACTCTTCTCTGTATGGTTTTGTCTCCAAATAGATATGTAGTTAAGGTCATCCATTTAATTTTACTTTCCATTTTAAGTAATTACTTTTTAATTTATTTAAATGTGGTTGAAGTAATGTATATGGTTCCAAAGTAAAATCAATACTGGGTGTGTTCAAAGCAGACTCGTCTCTTGCTCCCCTTAAACCAGTCTGGACCTTGCATTCATTATGGTCTTTTCAAAAAGCAGATCCTGGGGTGCCTGGTGGCTCAGTCGGGTAAGTGTCCGACTTCAGCTCAGGTCACGATCTCGCAGTTTGTGGGTTGGAGGCCTGTGTTGGGCTGTATGCTGACAGCTCAGAGCCTGGAGCCTGCTTCGGATTCTGTATCTCCCTCTCTCTCTGCCCTTTTCCCACTCGTGTTCTGTCTCTCTCTCAAAAATAAATAAACATTAAAAAAAAAAAAAAAGACAGATCCTGTCACCGCTGCTTCCCTCCCTTCCTGCTCAAAAACATTTACTCACTGCTCCAACCACTTTGCTATGGTCAGCTGAGCTCTGCAGTAGGGAGCCCTGCCTGGCCTACCCCCCACCCCCACCCCCAGCCTCATTCTCCAGCCTTCCTTCTGATGCTCCAGCTAAAATGGAATTCACTCAGAGTCTTGGAAATCCCAAACTCAGGAATACTTTTGAGTTTTTACCAATTTCCTTCTCTCAGGCTGAAACACTCCCTTTGCCCACATTCTGTGTGTCAGTCTGTCTAGATCCTACTCACCCTCTGGTGTTAGTTTATTTTTTCTGCCCTCTCCAGCCTCTACCTGGATCAGAGTCCTCTTGACTGTGCCCATGGCATTCCACATATGCAACATCCCACACTCCGTTATAGAAGTGCTTGCCAATGTGTCTGCGTCTTCCACTGAAATATAAGCTCTATTAGGAGGGGGATTTTGTCTTTTGGGCTCACCATTCTATCCCCAGAGCTGAAAGATCTTTTTCACTCTAGGGTCTCCACTAATTCACACGGTTTCTTTGTGAGTAGCCAGATGCTTTTGCACAGTCTACATACTGCACAATTGCACATGGCAGACCTGCCTGGGATAACGTATTTGCTCAATAAATATCTGGTGAACTAATTTTAATTATCTCTAGTTTCAATATTTGCTCATCAATAGCTTTATTGCCGATCCCCTTTTTCTTTAAAAACTTTCTCTTTACTGTCTTAGAACATCCTTGAATAATTAATTTCTCTGAAGATGATTGAACTACCATATTTCCAAACAACAAACTCAGGCTTGCAATATAACTTCATTTGGGAAAGCACACAACTCACTCCTTCTCACCAAGATGTCTTCTCTGGCCTACCGAAAGAGGGCATGTGTCCTTTATTTGAAATTTGACTCTAACATCAGTTCATTGAAGGAGTAAGTGGATAGTATAGGAGTGGACACAGCTGGAATCATGACTGTCTGTTCTGTAGACAGCAGACCCTGAACTTCATCTACTCCAAAGCTTAGAGGGATTTGGAAGCATGAAGTTTACGATCACTACTATGCAATTCGATCCTCATTGTTCCTTTCATCAAAGCTCATCCTTGAGACTAATCCACTGTGTGGAATTCAGATTCACCTCCTTCCCCCTGAGACCCAAGGGTTCTGCCTCCCTCTGGGAGAAGACCTTCTCCGCGGGCAGAGAACCTTTAAATAATCAAGGAAATAAGCCATTTGAGCACAAAGGCTTTTCCTTCCACAGTGTTGAAAGAATTGTGAAAATGCCACTTTTTTCATAATTAAGGCTCTTTAAAATACCAAGATATTTATTTTGAATGCTTTGTCCTTCCTTCCATCACAACAGAGCCCTGCACTGTAATGAGAGCATGGTGTCTGACACACACCACAGACTAAGAGCAGCTCTCTGCCAGCCCCTGGTTGGACCTGTTTTAGACCCTCTCTGGGAGACGCTTCAAATCTGGAGAGATTGCACTGGTGAAGTATTTCTGGAACTGTGTTTAGAAAACAAGAAGAAAGAATTTAAGTGTCACAGGAAGAGAATCTGGACTTAAATCTGTATCCTCTTCAAGGATTCTTTCCGAGGCTCTTTGTATTCCTTCCTGAAATATTTATATGAGCAAATATCTTGACTTACCATGAAGAAAGTCTGGGATACATAGTCAAACAAAATCGTCTCTAAAAGAAGATAAAAGCTCCCCATGGAAACTGGGGTGGCCAGCTGCCGTTCAACATTTAGATATGTTAACAGCAGTAAGTAAATATTAGTGAAAGCAGTTTCTTCATTGACTCCAAGAGCTGGGTAAATACATGGTCATGGAAATAATTCTCCAAAGAGCAGAGTTAAAAATTGGTGTTACAAAGACTGAGGACAACTCTTTCACGTGGTGCCTAAAGCAGGAACAAGCCTCTGAAGTTGTCCAGGAAATTCACTCTTCCTTTTATGCACTTAGCTTGTTGTTAAAAACAAATCAAAAAAATGGCTTTATTAAAGTATAATCAACATACAATAAATTGCACATATTTAATGTATATAATTTGACGAGTTTCAACATATGTATATACCCATGAAACCATCACCACAACCAAGGTAATAGATGTATCTAACACCTCTGAGGTTTCCTTCTGTCTCTGTGGATTTTTTTTCATAAGAATACTTAACACGAGAGCCACACTTTAAAATTTTTAAGTGCATAATACATAGTGATGACTTAGGTGCTAGGCTGGACATCAGATCATTAGAACTATCCATCTTGCATAACTGAAACTTTAGAACAGTTGAACAACTCCTCGTTTGCCCCTCTCCCCTGGCAAGGTGCCCCTTGTTCCTGGCACCTGATAACCACCATTCCAGTCTGTGCTTCGAGTTTGGTTAGTTTAGGTAGTTTATGTGAGTGGAATCATACAGTATGTGTCCTTCTGTGATTGGATTATTTCATTTAGCAAAACGTCCTCCAAGTTCATTCATGTTGTCACAAATGGCTGTATTTCCTTTATTTATTAAAAAAAAAATTTTTTTAACGTTTATTTATTATTGAGAGATAGAGTGTGAACAGGGGAGGGGCAGAGAGAGAGGGAGACACAGAATCCAAAGTAGGCCCCAGGCTCTGAGCTGTCAGCACAGAGCCTGACGCGGGGCTCTAACTCACAAACTTCGAGATCATGACCTGAACTGAAGTCACATGCTTAACCGACTGAGCCACCCAGGCGCCCCATATCTCCTTTATTTTTAAGGCTGACTAATATTCCACATTTTCTTTATTCGTTTGTCAGTGATCCCTCGGGCTGTTTCCATAACTTAGCTATTGTGGATAGTACTGTCATGGCATGGGAGTGAAGATATTATTTAGATATCACTTAGAGGCCCTGATTTACATTCTTTGGGGTGTATACTCAGGAGCGGGACTGTCAGATCATATGGTAGTTCCATTTTTAATTTATTGTTTTTAATTTTGTTGTTTTCCATAGAGGCTTAACCATTTTACGTTCCCAAAAAGAGTGTATAAGGGTTCCCTTTTCTCCACATCCTTATCAAAACTTGTATTTTTTTTTTTTTTAATAATAACCATCCTAACTGGTGTGGGGTGATACCTCATTGCAGTTTTGATTTGCATTTCCTAGATGATGAGCATCTTTTCACCGGCCATCTGTTTGTCTTCTTTGGGAAAATGTCTGCTCAATCCATTACCCATTTTTAAACTGGGTTACCTTTTTTTTTCTTTTTTTTGCTATTGACTTGTATGAGTTCTTTATATGTTTTGGATAATAACCCATCATGACCTATAGGATTTGTGAGTATTTTCTCTCATTCCAAAAGTTGGCATTTCATTATGTTGATTGTTTCCATTGCTATAAAAAGCTTTTCCGCTTGATTTTTTTTTTGTCATTTTTGTGTTTGTTGCTTGTGTTTTTTGTCACCATATATAAGAAATCATTGCCATAACCAATATTTAAAGAGCGTTTCCCCTATATTTTCTTCTAAAATGTTCATTTTTGGATATTATGTTTGAGTCTTCAATCCATTTTGAGTTGTTTTGTACATGGTGTAGAATAAAGACCCAATTTCATTCTTTTGCATTTAGATATGCAGCTTTTCCAACACCATTTCTTAAAGACACTATCCTGCTCCGTTGTGTATTCTTAGCACCTTTGTCGAAGATCAGTTGGATTTATTTCTGGGTTTTCTATTACGTTCCATTACTCTTGTGTCTATTTTTAGGCCAGCACCATACCTTTTCTATTTCTGTAGCTTTGTAATATTATTTGAAATAATTTTCAGTAGCATCAACGAGACTAAAATGCTTAGGAATAAATTTAACCAGGGAGGTAGAAGATCTATACAGTGAGTACCATAAAACATTGATTAAAGAAATTGAAGACACAAATGAATGGAAAGATATCTCATACTAATGGGTTGGGAAAATGAATAATGTTGAAATGTCTATGCCACCCCCCCTCCCCCAAATCTACAGAATGAATGCAATCCCTATCAAAATTCTTGTAACATTTTTCAAAGAAAGAGAAAAATCCTAAAATTCATGTGGAATCACAAAATACCCTGGATAGAGAAAGCAATTTTGGACAAGAAAAGCAAAGCTGTAGTCATCACACTTTCTGATTTTATTTTATATCTTTGAATTGGAGAGCTGTATCCATTTACGTTCAAAGAAATTATTGTTAGGTAAAAAGTCACTATTACCCTTCTGTTATTTTTTTGTCTGATGTGTGGTTCTTTCATCCTTCCCTCTTTTCCTTTCCTGACATCTTCTTTTGTGATATGTTGATTTTTTTTTTAATGTAGTCATATGCTTTGATTCCTTTCGCTTTTTCTTTTGTGTATCTACAGTTGGTATTTTCTTTGTAGTTACCATGAAGCTTTCATTAAACATCTCATAGTTACAACTGTTTATTTTAAGCTGATAACTGAACTTCAATCGCATACAAAGTCTCCCCATGTTTACCCCCCCCTTAACCCTTTATGTTATTGATGTCATACTTACATATTTTTTTTAATTGAAGTATAATTGAAACATAATATCATATTCATCTCAGGCATACAACAGAGCGATTCAACAGGTGTGTACCACAAATGTAGCCGCCATCCGTTACCATGCAACACTGTTACAATACTGTTGACCATATTCCCTATGCTTTCCCTTTATCCCCCATACTTAACATGTTTTATGCTATACATCCACGGGCAAATTTCTGTAGTTGTAGCTCTTCTTAATTTTTTTTTTTTATCTTTTAACTTATGTATTAGGGTTAAAAGTGGTTTAAATGTCCCCATTATAGTTTTGTATGGGTCGTTATGTTTGCCTTTACCAGTGAGGGTGATCTAAAGAGGAAACTGAGTGGCTCGGTCAGTTAAGTGTCCGACTCTTGATTTCAGCTCAGGTCATGGTATCATGGTTTTCAGGATTACGCCCCGTGCTGGGCTCTGTGCTGGCAGCATGGAGCCTGCTTGAGATTCTCTTTCTTTCTGCCCCTCCCCTGCTCTCATTCTCTCTCTCTCTCAAAATAAATAAATAAACATTTTTTAGGAAATAAAGAGGAAATTGAAACAAAGATGGCCAAAAAAAAAAAAAGAAAGAAAGAAAGTAAAGAAAAAGTGAAAACTGATAACCATGTAAGTAAAATGCAAATCAAACATAAAAGAACTATAGAAGCAATAGCTAGTGTCAGGAATGTTGAGTCTGCCTCCTTTTGAGAGAGTCTGGATGTGCAGCAGAAGGAACTTATTGGAAGTGAACTCATCAACAACATAAATGAAGAAAGTGGTTGTAATAAAAGAAATAAATAAATAAAGATGTCCCAGAGGAAGCAAAGCTGGCAAAGAAAACCTTCACATGAAAGGAATTCTCAGAGGTGTTTCATGACATTGAAGGCACAGAGAACACAACGTCGAGAGCTGATCCAAGTTTAGAAAGGAGCACAACAATTCAACAAGGCATAGAAAAGATGCTTGCTCCGTGTCCTAAGTTCTACAATGAGAAGAAAGTGAGCACGCTTCAAACTACTCTTGATACATTTTTTTTTTACAAAGAAAACACTTTCATTCTCAGTGTTTCTAATGTTTTACAACAGACATAAGGGAGTTTTTAATGTCTCAGTATAAAATTTTAAAGGCCAAGGAACACTCGTGATTTTTCCTATTGATTATTCAAACCACTTGGCATGGTTTCCGTTTGCATCTGCAGTGAGGGCTACCTGTATTCAAAGGAATTTCAAAAGCTAGTGGGTGAATAGTAAGTGTGCTTCAACCGTAAAACCCAAACTTAGCTGATGCAGAATGTTGGACATCTTTTTTCGATATATGTCAGAGAAAAGGCTTTAAGTTTCTTTAACCGGCTCCCACGTCCCATGGGGTAAAAGCTGATGGCAGGAGAATAAGAAAGCTCAAGAAGAGGATGAGCTTTGGAGAACCAAGAACTTGAACTAAATATTGGCTCTTTGGCTCATCTAGTCTACAGTCTGCAGTGTCCATTCAATAGCTGAGACTTTTGCCTCATCGGTAAAACGAAGATGGTAAAACCAACATTACAAGACAGTTCTGCATATAAAAAAATACGTATGTGTGTATACACATACGAAGAACTATTGTGCATAGTGTTTAGCAGATACTAGAAACCCATAAACTGTTGCCTTGTTTTCTCTTTTCTTCAAAAAGAATCAAAACATAAATTATGAAAGTAAAACTCCAGTGGGAATGGTGGAGCCCCTTCCTCACCCAATAAGGAAGGAAGCTACCATTTGTTTTTTTTAACGTTTATTTATTTATTTATTTTGAGACAGAGAGAGACAGAGCATGAATGGGGGAGGGTCACAGAGAGGGAGACACAGAATCTGAAACAGGGTCCAGGCTCTGAGCTGTCTGCACAGAGCCTGACGCGGGGCTCGAACTCGCCACCCAGGCGCCCCAGGAAGCTACCATTTATTATGGGCTTCGTCAACGTCAGGGACTTTGACAGAGATCGTGGTCAGCACGACAGCATGACATGGTGTGACAGAGAACACTCCCCAAGGCAGCCTGCTGCTTTCGATGACTCTGAACTTCCATATACGAACATTGCCAGCTCTGGGTGATTAAGGTTAGTCAGTAGCTAGGATAACCTATAGGGCATCTTGGATTTTCTCATGAAAACTATAAATATCCCAGGGGAAAAAAAATGTTTTAACTCTACAGTTCTTTTCACATCTAATTATTTTCCTGATTCCACATTCATAGAAAATGTACCTTAGTGGGGCACCTGGGAGGCTCAGTCGGTTAAGTGTCCCACTTCAGCTTGGGTCACGATCTCACGGTTTGTGGGTTTAAGCCCTACGTCGGGCTCTGTGCTGACGACTCAGAGCCTGGAGCCTGCTTCCAATTCTGTGTCTCCCTTTCTGTCTGCCCCTCCCCCCACTCAAGCTCTGTCTCTCTGTCTCTGTCTCTGTCTCTCTCTCTCTCTCAAAAATAAACATTTAAAAATTAAAAAAAAGAAAACAATATGTACCTTAGCCTCTCTGCTTTCTCATTTTGTTTGAATACACTACAAAGAGAATCAAATTTTAATAACTAGTATTATTATGTGTTTACATATAATGAGGCTATCTCTGTGTGTGCACAGATGGCCTAGAATAACTAAACATTATTACAACCAGTTCTTGTAAACGTGGAGCGTCTCTACTAATTTCATTGATCTTTATCAATAAAATATTGTTACTTTGATATTCATTTTTATAAGAAACTTTTATGCGACACTAGAAATCCGCTAGAATCATAAATTGTTCATGTTTTTGTTTTTGTTTTGTTTTTTTCCAGAGGACAGTGGGTAGAAAGGTTTGGATGGTGAGAACACTTCCTCCTGGAGGTTGAATAAGCAGATTTGGGTAGATAGATTGCCGGGATCTTCGAGAGTTGAGTGGATGGAGAGTCGGCTTTGGAAAGAGACGAGGCCCCTGCCTGTCTTCCCCTCATCTCCTATCTACTCCTCCACGTTGTTCCTCTAACTCTCCTGAGTTAACAGTCTGTTGCCTCATGTATCATGTCTTTATTTGTCTCTGTACCTCAAAGCATGGTAGTAGTCCAAGCAAAAGATATGGCAGGCTGGACCACGGTCACAGCAGGGCAGATGGAGAGTATGTAAGTAGAGAAGTTAAAGACCCAGGGGAGCAGATCCTGGTGCCTGGTGTTCCCCATCTAAATACCCCACCGTGACAAGAGAGACCCTTTGCTATCTGCCCCTACGTCCATCTGCCTATCACCGCCTCCCACCGCCAGAGGAGCTGTGAACTTCAGGCCCCTCCGTGCCCTGCAGAATGCGGCTTGTTTTACGTTCACCTCCACGTGGCTCTTCTGGCCTGACCTGACTTCCTTCCCCAACTTGCCTCCTTCGTTTCCCACAGCAAATGGTGCCATGCATGACCTTTCCTATAATAGGATGAAGCATGTTTGCCCAGTTGTCCAAAAATGCTCTGGCATATATCTCAGCTCTGAGATAACTGGGTAAAAAGAAGAGTATTGTTTCGCTGTTGGCACCAGAGTTCCGGTTAGGGAAGGCACCATTTTTGTTTAGGAAAACACACTGAAAAGCTACAGCTAACAGAAAATAAGGCCTTGAGAGAAAGCAGGAACGACACAGAGACGGATTAAAAACCTGAGACCCACAAAAAGCAGTATGGAGCTGGGAGAGAAGAGAAGGGGGAGAGATGGGGGGATGGGCAGAAGAGATCCAGAGAATGTGGCAGAAAACATATGTCACCAGACGAAGCAGAGACTTTTACAAAAAGAAGGATCTAATGTTCAATTTAAATTCATCTACTATGTGGTCAGAAGATGCAGGGCCCCCATGCTGTTACTCTGACCTACGTCCAGTGCAAGTTTCCTCTCTGTGACTTCATCAGGTGAGTGGAACTTTTGGCGTGTGAAGGAGACAGATGTGATCCATCATGTGACCAAGACGGAGAGAAAGGCATAGAGATCAAAGAGAAAAAAGAACTCCGAAGAAACTAGGTCACCAGAGTTAGCAAGGAAATTTAGAAAAAGAAACAGAAATAGAAATACCATCCTTCCCCCATTCTATGTCCCTGTCTGAACAATGTACCCCACATGAACCATATACCGAGTTATTTCCCCACCTGTAAAATCAGAGGGAGAAACTAGGTGGTCCCTCAGAGCCCCTCCAGCTTTAACATTCTGTGAATCTCAACCTTCCACTGAGCTTGGGAAAACTAATAGAAGTTATGTCCTATTGTAGAAAAATGTTTGGTGCTCCGAATTAACTTGATTAGGCACTGGAGATGACAAAATAATGACAGTCGTTTAACACCTAGGTGAGGGGGAAAAAAACAAATTAAGAGAAGTATTCTCATGGCACCAAACAATGGCTTGTTCAGATCCTTCTGGCAGCAATGTAGCGTCTGTTCTAAAAATTACAACGTGTTTTGAAATTACTGCTTGAGTGCATACACAATGTATGTCATGTATTTATGTAATTATGTTATTAAAACTTTTAGAAAGTCTCCAGTATGTGTGGATGCAAATGTGCCCACATCAACAACAGTATCAATGTCCCATTCTGTCCAACCCTGGCAACTTAAAGATGTTTAACATGGGCTGTCAAGTAGCCATTGATGCTGAGGCCTTAGTCCAATCGATGGATTACAGTGCAATTATTTGGAAGGAAAATATTAAATTGTCTTTGTTTATCTTCCAGAGGCAATTATCTGATTGCGTTTAAGCAGCAACAGTCCCAAAGAGCCACTGCACGGAAGAACGAGCTCGGGTTTGTTGGTCCACCCTACTTAAGTGCTGACAAGTCGGCCTGTTTTGCAACGGAGATACCAAAGCAAGGAGAGAGAAGACGCTGTTGCAATTTCTCAACCAAGCAGATATCGATGTGATGAAGTCAATTTGCCGTTAGTCATATTTTAACTGGCTGCACACAGAACCAGTGGGGTCCGGTGCAGAGTTCCTTAGGAGCCTTTTATAAAATGTTTAGCACCATCAGCCGAAGTGAAGCCCATAGAATCTGAAAACAGCCTGAGTTCTAGTGCTGACTCCAACACTTGCTTGTTATATAATATTAGTTGCTTGCTATCTGTCCTTCAGTTTTTTATTGTGTAAAACCAAACTATATGTAATAGCTCCTAACTCTTGAGTTTGTCGTTAGGATTGAATGAATTAATACAGATGAAATATGTAGATCTGTGCCTAGCACACAGCAAGCACTACATAAATGTAAGCTGTGGTTCTGGTTACAAGATTTTGTCATGAGAGATTTAGAACATTATTTAGGAAAGAGATAAGCAGGTGTTCTCGATGATCTATTGGGCTAAAAATTAAGGATTTAAAGACAATATGATGTAATGGTGCGGTGCATACGAGGCACCCGGGAAACTAGAAGGGAGCTACTATGTATTTCTTGTCTACTTTATTCTGGACCCTGGGCTATGCACATTAACCTCTGGCAACTTATGCAAGGTTTCTAACATCCCTAAAACTAGTTATTATTGTCTCCACCTTACGGATGAAGGCATGGAGGACTCACCTCTTAGTAAATGGGCAGTCATGACCAGACTCAGGGCTATAGACTCTACCATTGTGGTTTTGGCACTGGAGCATGGCAAGTCCTCCGATGGCGTGGAGGTTGGGGCTGCTGAGGCCAGGTGTGTGAAGCACAAGTCTTTAGACTCTGTTCTCAGGACCACTCTACACTCATGAAAAAAGTGGTGAGGACCTCAAAGAGCTTTGGTTAATGTGGATTATATCTATCAATGTGATATTAGATATCAGAGCAAAAAAAAAGTGTTAGGGGCACATGGGTGGCTCGTTCAGTTAAGCATCTGACTCTTGATTTCTTTCAGGTCATGATCCCACTGTTCGTGGGATTGAGCCCCATGTCAGACTCTGTGCTGACAGTGCAGGGCCTGCTTGTGACTCTCTCTCCCCTCTCTCTCTCTGCTCCTCCCCTGCTGTGTGCACGCTCTCTGTCTCTCTCAAAATAAATAAACTTTAAAATTTTTAAGAATAAGTTCTAAATTTATTTATTAACTTAAAAATGACAATAAACCTATCACGTATTAACACAAATAATGCATATTTCTGAAAGATAACTGTATTTACCAAAGCAAAAGATATTTGTGAAAAGAGTGGCATTGTTTTATGGTTTTTCGAACCTCCTAATGTCTAAAATATTAGCTGAAAGAAATGATTAGAAAAGTTCAGGCAGATGCTCAGATAAACTTGGTAAGCAAAATGC
Organism: Panthera leo; assembly: GCF_018350215.1. NCBI lineage: Eukaryota > Metazoa > Chordata > Mammalia > Carnivora > Felidae > Panthera > Panthera leo. Next base: position 68,120,825 of record NC_056679.1, read on the forward strand.
CTGAGATCATATGATTGGACTAAATATAAAACCTATATTTTAAAGTCTTCTACTTCGGTGGGAGTAAGTACAGGAATAGGCCAACTAAACCCATAAAAACCGTGCCTCATGGGCACTCCCTCAATCTTTTCTGGTCGAGGAATTCCCTTAGGTTTGATCAAAGTCATAGAATTTTAAATTAAGCTCTACTTAAAAATGACTGATGGGAGGGAAACATACCTTCAGAGAAAGCCCCAATGCTGTGTGATATCAGTCTTATGAAAGTTTCTAAACTGCTGGGCAAGAGCAAATTTTATAGTCATGAGTATGTGGAAAGGCCTGGAAAATGAAGAGGGAGACGTGGGAATAAGGTAAGGGAGGGAATAAGATGCCGAGTGGATGACACCAGTGTCTGAACTTGCCTTCCGATTGCCCCAAACCATTCCTTCCAGGTGACTAGGAATATAAACATTTTTGGCACATTCTATCTAACATGAAGAACATTGTTGAGATCTGCTTCTTTAGAGTTTATTACTTGAGATACCACTGTACATTCCAAGATAGAAAATCGAGATGAGACTGTGTGCAAATAATAGCATTCGTTCTTCTTAACTTGTGCAGGGATCTGTCAACTGGTACAGGACACTTGAACTTACAGATTACTACCTTTCATTCACAGGACGAGTGCTAATAGACAAAAAAGTAATATACGATACCGTAAAACCTTGGATTGTGAGGAACTTGTTCTGCGAGTGTTCCCCAAGACAAGCCAACGTCTCTAATAAATTTTAACTTGATAAACAAGGGATGTCTTGCAAAGCGAGTAGTACGTGATCACAACTGAGCCAACGGTTCCTGAAATTCACTTTGGTATACAAGTGCTTTGGATTATAAGCATGCTTCCGGAACGAACTATGCTCACAAACCAAAGTTTTACCATAACATTATATGATAACAGACAATATTTATTTATTAGAGAAGCAGTTTGGCCAGCGGTTAAAATCATAGGCCCTGAGACAGATCCCTTGAGTTCAATTCCATTTCTACTGTTTATTACTCCCGTGACCTTGGGTGAGTTCCCTAATCTCTCTGCGCTTCAGTTCCATCTATAAATGGGAATAATAATAGTAATTTCTAATTTATAGGGTCGTTGTGAGGATTTCATGAGTTAGTATACGCAAAGTGCTTACAACCAAACACTCCGAAGAATTTGCTGTCATCATCATAATCGATACCACCATCATTATTCTGTAGTCTAATGGTTCTTCTTAATTCTGATTTGAAATGTCTCCTCTATTGTATACACGCCAAGCCAAGCACACAGTAAAAATTTAAGCAAAAAGACTGCCTTTACAGGAGAAAACGTAATCCTCAAAATTTTTGCTCACTTGAGATGCTTCTGACACCCAAGGGAATTTTAGATGAGGTTCCACCGAATTCTTTGGTCTGGAAACCGTACCTGTCAGTAAAGATGAGAGTCTCTTCCAAAAGCTCCTCAGCTCTTCTTCCATATTTCCATCCCGGAAGACAAAAGATAACAGCAGTCTCCATGTTGAACTATTACCAACATATGCTCTGTTATAGTGTGTTATCTCCTTTGTTGCATTTTTCATTCCCCCTTTTTTCTCTTCTGCCACAAGCTCCGTGTAACCAAGTAACCCACAGCATAATTTTTTTACATTTCTTGGCAATTTCTCCTTTGACTTCCATTTTCTTGCAAGTTTAAAACAAATGATTATCTGTTGGGATCAACAAAATTCCCCTCAGCATCTCGTCTCCAGGTATGTCCTCATCTTCCTTATGCATCAATACTTATTAAGAATTCACTTGTAGCTCAACTGATTTCAGCAACGTGGAGTTATTTGGTGATTCGGCAGAGGCAGAAGGAATGTGGTTGGCAAATGAAGTCATAGCATGACTTAGCAATTCATTTTTATCACAAAGCAGGATTCCAAAGCTGATATGCATTTCTTACATTCCGGAGAGAGACCCATAGACCCAAGATAAACACCACCACCACCAACAACAACAACAACACAAAGGCCATAAACCAACCAGATGAAGGATTAGTCAGCTAAATGATCATGACTTTATTTCCCAGTGAGTTCAAGGCACAGATTCCTAAAACAGATGATCCTACTCTCTCCCAAACAAAATCTCCATTCATTAGACTCCATCTCTTACAGGTCAGGGGTCCCTTGGAAGCTTCTAAGCACAGTGAGTTAAGAAAGTGTTGGCTTTGTAAGCCAATAGTGCTGTGATGCTTAATAGCCACTACAGTACTTTTCTTTTGAAAGACCTTTCTGGATGAAAACCACCGATATCTGTGGGCTAATCTAAATTGTAAGGTAAGTTAGAAATTGTTAGTTGTTTCACATCAGTAGGAAAAGGTGCCCATTTACTAATTTTGTCTATTTAGTTCACGTTCCAAAAGGAGGATCTTATTTTATAGAAAGAGACTGTATTTTTAAAATGCATCCTCACTTTGCCTTTCCCAGCTGCATTTGGCTGAGATGGCATTTTAAGCCTTTCATTTTTTCCAATATTGAGGGTTTTCTCGGAGGCACTTTTATTTCTAATAAGCTTTTCTATGCCCTCTAGTGGATGTTTTGTTTCTGGCGTTTGAGGCAAGGTAATGTGCAATTAGGGAGTAAAATTTCGCCTGTGGGGGATAAAGGAGTAACTGCTGTGCACTCATTGTAGGATTTGAAGTGGTTTCTGGAGCACCTTCAGAGAACGGGAGATTCTAGAAGTCTAGGCTTCACCTCACCTTCCACAAAGACAGGTTGCAAACTTCCAATTTATCTTTCCAACCTCTTTTCCTGTGCTCCCCAACACAGGGCTGTGTGAAATTCTGCCTCACTTAGACTACATTGGATAGTTTATTATAAGAACTGGTTATTTCAGTCTGAAAGTTGACAGAGAAGAGCCTATTTCTGTCCTTAAATTCTGGATCCTGGAGAAGAAGCTTTAAAATTCACTCCTCTGAGAAATGGAAAATGAATTGTGTCCCTTTCTAAGGCCACCGAGGACAGCCACGTGGCATTTTGTGGGGCCTTCTTGTTTTCTGGTCCAGTCCACGTGGTTGGAATCACGTTATTCTCAGGCTCCGGCTTTCAAAAAGCCAAGGTGATTTGAAAAATACGTTCTGAGATGTAACAGCTGCAGCCATGTGGTCAGAGGCAGATTTATTTTACTAGAGCCTCCGGGCCCTCATTGCGCCTTCTGTAAATTTCGATCTCTGGTAATTATTGGAAATGACACCAACTCTTCTTAATTAACCCCTCTGACATAAACAGAAGGTGTGCTTCCTCCGTGAATTTCCTGCAGAGGGCTGCGCGTTGGGATGGAGAAGATTCCATGGCTTGGCTTTCTCATCCCCCATTCGCCAGTACTGAGACTAAAATGACGAGGTGGATTTGTTCGGGCTGGAATTTCTCATCAGTCTGAGAAGAAATGCCATCCGCTGCTGATCCAGGGGTGGAAGAAAGGGCCAGTTCTAAACAGGGAGGCAATACGGGACGTCACAAGCGTGTCCAGGGCAACCGAGGTGTGGCCGTTCTCTTTTCCATAGTTCTTACACCATATTTTAAAAAGAGTGCTGTTTTAAATGTTTGTACTATGAGATAGATCACACACACACACACACACACACACACACACACACAGTTTACTATTGGATAATGAGAAAACAAGAACCCTCGCACCCACTACCCTTACGAGGCAATGTCAGTCTGTTTGATAAATCAGTGTGTAAATGTTTGTCCCTAACAGCACCGTAAGAGAATTCACTTCTCTCCATCTCCTCACTGATACTTCGCTTTGCCCAACCTTTAAACACTCACCCAACCTGATGGGTGCGAAATGGCAGCTCTTTGCACTTCCATTTTGCATTTCCCTAAATTCCAATGAGTGGAAACAGCTTTCCACATACCTGGTGGCCTTTCGTGCTACTTCCAGGAAGTCGCTACCTACGTCTTTTTACTTACTGTTTCTGCTGAATTATCTGTTTTATTCACTTGGAAGAGTTTTGCGCGTATTCTGGGTATGTAGGGGCAGCTGTTTCTACAGCAAGTATCTTCAGAGACAGCCTCGAAAGACAGTTGAGGTTTGTCGTTTTGCTCTCTTCATGGTGTATTCGGATGAATAGAAGCTCTTAATTTTTTACATAGTTGAATTTATCAATATATTTACGGTTTGTAACTTTTCGTGGCTTGTGTAAAAATCCTTTCCTTTTCGGGTGTTTAAAGACAGGCTCCTTTACCTTCGAAAGTGTTACCGTATTATCTTTGATACTTGTCGCAAAGAAAGCTCACGGCCTGGCAGCTCCCCCTAACTCATGCCCCTCCCCCCCTTCCCGAAGGTAGCTACCGTGGGAAAGCGTCTGCTCAGTCGGCAATTAGTTGACCCACCTTTGCATGGAGATGGGGCCACATGACCCGCTCTTGACGATGGAATATGTGTAGAAGTGATATGGCACTGTTGCAAGAAGTGCATGCCTTCTCTCTTTCCTTATCCAATCAGATACAGGGACTCTGGGATCCTGGGACTTGGTGAGGCCACAGATAGAAGGCACAGAAACGCTTGAATCCCGCACGTAGGTAAATAGCCTGCCAGCCAGGAACACCTATGTTGGGCAGTCACTTGTGCAAGAAAAGGACCTCTGTTGCGTGAATCACCATATTTGGGGGGACTATTTTGTTTCATCAGCTAACATTTATTACCCTAACCAGTATGGGAATTGCTATCTTGAAGTGGGAATCCCCCCGCCCCTTAATAAACTGTAAAATTTGTAGCATTGAGGTAATAGGTGGGTGGCAGGCAGCAAGGAAAACAATAAAACCAGACTGAAATACGGAGAGCTCTATTCCCTGGTAGCATAAAACGTGGCCTGCTGTAATCTTGAAAGCGTATCTGATGCCTAGTAAATATGTGGATTTGCAAGCAGTAATTGGAAGGAGCTAGAAATGTTGGTGTGTTGGTTTCTTCTTATAGCAAAGTGCGAAAAACAAAAAGGTGAGTCCCCACAAGAAGTGGCTGGCTCAAGGGCAGAGATGAACGGGAATGGAGAGAGTCCAGGAACTTGCACGTTTGAGGACTGGCAGAACTGTATCTATGCTGTAAAGCAGAATTAGAAGCTATAACGGAAAGGACTTTGAGCAGCAAAGGTCCCGCAGGGGTTCTCAGTTACACGAAGGGGTTCGGCTCTGTGGCCAAGTTTGCATTAAGGTTCTTTCTTTCCACTTCGAGGTTACTTTGTAACATGGCCTCGAGATACCTGTCATTGCATTTGAGAGAGTCAACCGTGGGGGGTGCGGAGCAGAAAGTAAAGATACACATCAAAGAATTCTATCCAGGGAAGAACTAATGTGGTTATTCATACATGGGATTTACTGCAAGCAAATCGATGAGGAATCTAGGAAGTATCTGTGGGAATATCTTGCTAAATAAACTGAAGCCTGGTTTTAAAAAGCCTGCAACGGGGCCCCTGGGTGGCTCGGTCGGTTAAGCGTCCGACTTCGACTCGAGTCATGATCTCACGGTCCGTGAGTTCAAGCCCCGCGTCGGGCTCTATGCTGACAGCTCAGAGCCTGGAGCCTGTTTCAGATTCTGTGTCTCCCTCTCTCTCTGCCCCTCCCCTGTTCATGCTCTGTCTCTCTCTGTCTCAAAAATAAATAAATGTTAAAAAAAAAAAATTAAAAAGCCTGCAACTATAAAACAGCTCTCACGCCTCCAAACTTGCCCCAGTAGGAAGCTGGCAGTGAACATGAAGCACCCTCAAGGAGTACGTATTCCTCCAGCCCATTTCAGATGAGGCCTTAGGACTGTGGTTCTCCCAAAGTGTGGTCCCCAAACCAACAGTTTCATAGTCACCCAGGAATCTGTTAGAAATGTAAATTATCCCAACTCACCGAATCAGAGGTTCTAAGAATGGTGCCTAGCAATTTGTATTGTAACAAGCCCTCGGGGAATTCTGATGCTTGCTAAATCTTAAAACCCCTGCCTTAGAGGAGAAAGAATCAGGAAAAATCTCCCGGAGGATGGGGAACAGTGAAAAGGAAGTTTCTTCTAGAGAACAGAATTGAGTCTATTCCGGAACATCACAGCCAGGGAAGAGGGTTTTCACAATGTCTACATGGCAGGGGTTCAACATTCCCATGACTATTGTCTTCTTCCGTTTCTTTTCTCTGAAGGAGCTTTTACATTGATATTATCTTTACTTTGTTCTGTATTGAGGTGGGGATGGTCGGCAGAAAACCAGTCTTTTAACTCCTAAATAGCCAGATAATGAGGCTCTTACAACCAAACCATTTGGAGAGAACTGTGATCGGTTATTGCTGATGGAATGTGAGAAAGGTGAGAAGATTCGGGGGGCACACGGGTGGCAGTGGGGTGGCAGTTCGTTAAGCATCAGACTCTCGATTTGGGCTCAGGTCATGAGCCTACATTTTGTGGGACTGAGCAGGCTCTCAGCACAGAGCCTGCTTGGGATTCTCTCTCTCCTTCTCTCTGTCCCTCCACCCGTTCACACACACACTCTTTCTTTCTCTCTCTCTCTCTTTCTCTCTCTCTCTCTCTCCCTCCCTCAAAATAAATAAATAAACGTTAAAAAAGAAGAAGATTCTGAGGCCCTGGGCAGTGGAGGCCTCACGAGGTGAAAAGTCTTTCGCTCCATGAATCACTGCATGGACAAAAGCTGCCTTCTGACCAGGAACATCACTGATTTTTTTAATGAGTATCAAACTTGTATTGTCTTAAGACAATTTCTAGTTCTATTTCCTTCATGGTTATAATCTGTTGCATTTTTCATTTTTTCACAAGTTCGTAACTTGTTTTTATGTCTTAGATGTGTCTCTTTAAAAGGCCATATGTTATATTAAATTAAAGGGTCGTCTGAAAGCTTTGCTCTTTTTAACTGGGATATTTAGTATTTTCACATTTAGTGTGATTACTGACATATTTGTGTTTGTTTTTCCATCTCATTGTATGGCTTCTGTTTGTCCCACTTTTTTGTTTCTTTTTCCCTCTTCTTTCTTGATTTCATTTAAATTTTATTTATTTATTTATTTATTTATTTATTTACTGGCTGGTTGACTGACTTATCTTTTATACCTGCCATGTGACAGAATTGGATTCATCACAATCCTTGGCCTATGACAGATTCTCATCACCATTCTATGCAAAGCCTTCCTTCGTATGATCCATTTGTTTGCATGCTAAGTACTACGATAAACACGTGTGACCTAATTGTGCGACTGTTTTTGCTTTATCCCCCATTCTCTTTTCCATCTCCTTCTGAAAATCTGCTCATGTATATGTGAAGCCTCCTCAGTCTTCAATCCAGGGCCCTTTTACACTTTTCATTTTCTGGTTTCTTTGGGTTTCTTTGGTATCATTCCAGATAGTTTCTTTCTTATCTCATTTCCAACTCCTTAATGGTCTTTTTTGCTGTATCTAATCCCCTATTTTACCAATCCATTAATATTTTTTTATTAAATATTACATTTGTTATTTCCGGAAGTCTTGTTTTCCTAAATTTGCTTAATCATTTTATAGTCTTATCTTTATCAGTCCACTTCTTAGAACTTTCTTAATTTTTTGAACAAAATAAACATTCCATTTTATAATCCATGCCTAATATTCCTCACGTAGGAAAGTCTGACACTCTGATTCTTCTATCCTCCAACTCTGATGTACTTCACCCATTGTGCCTTTTGGTTGGCATTTCTCGTGCTTTCTTTTTAAATGTGTTTCTCATTTCCTTGGAAACTTTACCACCAGGAATTCTTGGAGACCTAGGTGAAAGCTGTGTCCCCTCAGAGAGGTTTTGCATATGTTCTGCCAGTTGCCTGGTGGTACTACCCATCTGGAAATCACTTTAAATGCAATTCTCCACTTGAACTTCAATTTAAACATGCAGATAACAACAAATGTACATGAGGGCTTGATGCTGACTATGATTTCTCAGGGGCAGATTCATTTTCCTTCTGCCCGGTGTCAAAGTAAATACAGGCTATTTCACACGCTGCTTCCTTCGGCTTTGTGTCCTTATTTATCATTCTTCCTAACATGGAGAATGGAGCCCATTAACACGCTGGTTTTCACGAGATCTCCTATTAGAATCCTTACTTTTTCAAGTTTCCTACATTATGTCCTGTCTCTTATAATTAGGATGACCATGTACCACTCAAGATACTTTGAAGAATAAGAGTGGGTGCTATTAATAATTACACCAAGGCAACAGGCCTTAACCAGGATATACGATCACCCTACTTATCCAAACACAGATATCAAAACTTAGGCTCAAAAGCACCAGATACTGTTTAGAAAACTGCTGTTTTTGTTGCTTGCTGACCTCTAGTTCCCTAGCTATATATTGTATTTTGTCCTTTGTGGATTTTTTAGTTTCTTACCAGCTCAGTGAGCATTTTTATAGGTGCTTACGACAATACTTTGTTTAGCCATTTTTGTCGTTTCCAATTGGAAGGTTGCGCGGTAGATTTAATTTAGCATGTTACTAAAAACAAGTCTTTCCCCTCTTCTTCAAAGGCAATACAAAGACTCGGTTTAAGCATGAATTTTTCATATCCAGAAATTGGTCAAATAAGAAGTGGGATTATAAGTAGATATTTCTTATTCTCAGAGAGGCTCCTTTGTGTTGTTGTTCCATATGTCATACCTTCTAGCACATTGCTAGCAGCTGGAAACACAAGTAAATGTGACTGTGTGTTGGAGGAATTAAAATCTCACCAGAGACAAAAAGAATGCACGGACATGGAAGACTGGTAATCCAAATCCTGTGTAATAAAGTGCTCAAAATGCCTCATGAATAGAAAAGAGAGGTGGGAAGCTTGTTTTCCTAGGCTGGATGGTTGGAGAAAAGTTCTCAAAAACTAAACTTCAGCAGTGCTTTTGTGGATGGCTAAAAATTGAATAGAGGCCTTAACATTGGCTGTGTTTTAATTCTTTAGTATGAATAACATCTGGGTTTGGGGAAGGGAGAAGCTCTATTAGTTAAAATGGACTATGTGAATCAGAAAATGTTTTGCAAGAAGGTACTTTGTTTTTTTGATCCAGAGAGCATCAATTGTGATGCACATGTAGATTTTTTTTTTTTTTTGGCTTTCATGGTGTACGATTCAGATATTTATAGTGTTGCCTCTGATAATGAAATAATACTAAGTATTAACTGTGGTATTGATTGTCTCTTATGTGGATTTAAACAGATAAATAGGGCATTTAACCATATACAATTAGCACCCTAGGATATTTCTGTGGCTTTGCCATTTAGAACACCCTTCAGAGTTATCAGTGAGAGACATTTAGATAATTATATATGTTCCTGAAATAATCCCTTTGGATTAAGCTCTTTAGAACATAACTAGGGTAATAATAAACTAAAATGCAAAATGAACTGGATAAACATTTCGCTGAGATTTGGTAAGTAAATGCAGAGTAGCATAAATAATCACCCTAAAAGGTACATATCAATCATGCAGCTAGTTTGCACGATTGTCTATCTTTGGAAGCAGACTTGCTCACTTACTCAGGTTTCTGTCTCCAGGGTGTAGCACAGAACTTTGCACATGTTATAGAGGTTCAGAAGATGCTGGTGTTAGTTAACCTGATTGCATTTAAAACTGATATTGAGTCCTAAACATGAAGGCATTCCTCCATTCTATAAATCCCTTTACTTAACCAGCAGCAATATAAATAAAGACTAAAAAAGATTTTATGCATGTATGTTTTATTTTTCTGTTAATGTTCCTGCAGGGTCTTGTGACTAACCCCCCAAAAATCATTTAGAAGCATTAAGGTAGTGTCAGCGAGCATTTCTAGAAAGAAAAACAGTTCAGGCTACGAGCATATTTTCAAATCACAGGAAAAAAAATGATATGCTACTATATAATCACATAACATATACTCTTAGTTCATATGTGATCACAGAGATAAAATAAGAAGGCAATAGGGCAACTTCAAGGAACTCAGTGGTTTAGGTACACTTAAAAACATCCCACTTTCCTAAAACCTCCCAGAGGCACTCAAGATTACAAAAATCAGAGAATGTTTTACCTGCACTGAAATCAGGAAATAACTCTGGCATCATACTACCAACCTCAGAGACTTTCTTCTAGTTATGAAGCATTTAGAATAAATTGAAAGAAGATGCCAGGAGAACTCTCGGCTCCCCAGTGCAGAGCACACGCCAAGATGTGGCCAGGTAGCAGAGGGCAAGTGGAATAACCCCACTAACCTCCCCCTGCTCAGTAGCCAAGAGTTCTTTGTTGTCTTTTGAACAGTCATTCTTTTAGAACCTCCTGGTCTGTTTCAAAGATGTCTCTGAGAGTATTAATTTATAGGTTTTTTTTGAAATTTTCTTATGCTCCCTACGGTGTTTCTGTTTCCCTGAGTGCTTTTTCCCTGTGTGTTCATTTTGGAGTCTCTGATCCCTACTCCAGGCTTTCATCGGTCACCTTGTTATTTGTGGCTGACCGCTCATTCTGAAGAGGAAGGCACTGAGAAGCAGGGTTGACGAGGGGGTCAACTCGTAGGCAGCCCCGTGGGTGAGCAGGCTGAGCTATTCCCCAACTGTTAGCATCGAGTATTTTCTCTCCTTTTATGTAAGTCAGGAGAGTGTAGTAGTTCTGCACACAGGCTCTGAAGTCAGATCACCTGGGTGCATGAAGAAAGCCGTTCTTCCACATCAGGAATTTGTATCGGTTATTGCTGTATTTTCATTTCCATAGAGAAGAATGCACGAATCTTCTGCTAGGAAGTGCAAGCACGAGTTGCCCTTGGTAGCAGAGCCACGTCTTTTTATCCAGTACTTGGCACCTCGCTTTTCTGCTGCCTTCAGTTTTGTCTATTGTCCCCAAGAAACTTCCTGCTTCAACCTCCCCCGAATGAAGAGCCTTGAATTCTGGTGTGGGAAAGGGACAGTCGTCGGTTTGCACAGGAGAAGGGAGAGTCTCTGGAGATGCCATTGTTTCTTATTCAGGCTTTAAACCAAACCTCCTGTTGTCAGTCCCATTTACAACCATCCCTGAGAGGGAGCTAGTGGTAATTTAACTCCTAAGCATTTTGCAGTTAACCAGAGTACGTCAGCCTACCTACAGATTCCCCGCATTACCAGCTCTGTTTTTGTCTGGCTTCACCACTCAACCATGGGCTCTCAGCTTCCATACCTTCCAATATCTTTATACTTATGTTCCTGTCATTGCTCTAGTGTCACTTGAGGAGAGGAGGAGACTCACCTCCATGTTTAAATTAAAATCTCCCACATTTTAAGTTTTTTTTTAATGTTTATTTGTACTTGACAGAGAGAGAGACAGACAGACCGACAGAGCATGAGGGAGGAAGGGCAGAGAGAGAGAGAGAGGGAGACACAGAATCCGAAGCAGGCTCTAGGCTATCAGCACAGAGCCGACGTGGGGCTCGAACTCACGGACTGCGAGATCATGACCTGAGCCGAAGTCGGATGCTCAACTGACTGAGCCACCCAGGAGCCCCTAAAATCTCCCATGTTTTGTGGAAAGCATTAATGAGAAAGGCAGGAATCCTCCACACGGATACCGCTCCCCAACCTGGTACACGGTACAGTAGAACGTTAGGGAGAGGCTCTCCCACTGTTAGCAACACTAGGACCGGGCGAAACATAGGATCCAATGTTTTCAGGCTGGGACTATAGATGAGGTAATGCTATAAGCCCCACGGTCACCCAGGCTCTCTGTCCAGAAATAATTTCCTGACTGTGGTGCAGAAATCTGAAGTCTAAGCAGAAGACAGCAGTCCTGTGGTCCCGTTGATCTAAGGAGACAGAGGCCAGAGTTTGGCATTGTTGAATCATTTGAAATATTTGGAGCAGAGCACCAAGGACAAAGAAATCATGGGGAGCTTAGGGGCCCCCATGCAGATTTCCTGTGATTCTTGGGTCAAGGGCGATGTTTGCAAGGGAGACTACTTGATATTCACCAGTAAGATGCTGTTATGGCATCAGAGACACCAGTGGTCAAGCAGGGCAAGGGCGTCTGGCCCAACCAGGGAAGAAAAATCTCACTAACACTCCATTAACGCATCTTGCTGAGACGGCAGAAAGCTGTGTCTTAGCTGTAAAGACCATGCCCCAGAGTAAGGTCTATTCTAGACATGCTTTGACAAAAAAAGCCTAAATCCAAGTCTGGACAAGACCAAAGGAGAAACAGAATTTGGCATTTGGGTCCTGCTGTGTTAGAAGGGTATGGAAAACATCATGGACTTTTCACAAACCTGTTCTTTAAAAATTTGTAGAACCGAGTCAACATAATTTTAAAGTGATTAGCAAGTAAATGCTGTGTCTACTAGAGAAAAGTCACCAATCTTCAGAGGACAATAATAGAATCTAGAATCTCTACAATGATGTACTCACAATATCCGGTATTCAGTAAAAAATGATTATACATGCAAAACAGAAAGATGTGTCTCACAGCCAAGAAAAAAAAAAAGCAACCAGAAACCAGCCTCAAGGTCACTTTACATTGTTATTATTGTTACTTGAGTCAGTTGCTCTTTAAGAAACCACTGTGGTCAGCTGTGTAACAGCCTTCCAAAAATGTCCTTGTCCTAATCCCAGGAACCTGTAAATATCCTACATTACACAGAAAAAGGGATTTGAGGATGTGATTCAATTATGGATTTTGAGATGAAGAGATTATCCTGAGTTACCCAGGTGGGCCCAAGGTAATTGCAAGAGATACAATAAAAAGAAGTAGGAGAATCAGAGTTGGGCAGAGGAGATAGTCACCTAGAAGCACAAATCAGAGAGAATTGAAGATGTTGGCTTTGAAGATGGAAGGAGCAGCCATAAACCAAGGAACGAGGTGGCTTCTAGAACTTGGAAAATGCCAGGAAATGGCTTCCTTCTGGAGCCACCAGAAGTAAGGCAAGACAGCCAGTCCCTGCTAGATTTAATAGACAAAGATAATAAAGGAGCTATGTAAATATGCTTGAAGAGTTGAAAGAAAATGACTTATTTAGTGAGTGAGAGGAAATTTCAAAAGTGGAATTAAATAAAAACTTTATAATCAAAAAGTAAAATAACTGAAATAAAAACCTCTCAGGGGAGTCCCTTTGATTCTCTTATGGGCAATTTTTATCAGCCAAGCAAAAACTAATAGACATTCAAGGAGACAGGATCCCATGACCCATAAACACAGGCAAAATGGCAGACAAGAGAAGCAGACCCAATGGTGATATGACATTGGAGCAAATAGATTGGGACTTTAAAATAACTGATTATTCAGTTCTAGAAAATGTAGGGAAAGGGACAAAACAGATCAAAAGACAAAAACAACAACAAAAACTACTTCACAGAAGTGGTAGAATAAAGAGAACCAAAAGTACATTGTATAAATTAAAAAAAAAAAAAACAATATCTGAAATCAGGAATTCGATGCATGAGTTTCATAGCAAATTATCTATAGTACAAGCCAGGATTAATGAAAGATAAATAGAAAATATTCAGAAGAAAGTGCAGAAAAGGAAATAGAATTGAAAGAAGACAGATCAATGTGCATAACAAATGTAGTTTCTTCCCAGGAACTCGGTAATGACCAGGGCTCTCACCCTTCAGGGATTTTTGCCTTGCTGGCCTTGTATCATCTGATATCATCTGGACTCATTGTATAGTATCAGGTAGATTGTATTGAACGGTGTTTGCTGGGAGGAATTTAAGAATGAAATTAGCACAGGAAGTGAGCATTTAGCCTCAAGTGCTACGTGGCCTTGTCGTTATTAATGCCTTGTTCTCCCTCTTCTCAGAGCTCTCTAGGGGAAAGTGAAAATGCCCTGCCATAGTCCAAGAAGATACACAGAGGCACTAAGGTGGGTTTGTAGAAGCATGGCGCAACAAGGCCAGCTCGTTCCCCAAGGCTGCAGCTCTAACCCTGTGGGTCACAGCAATGGCCGTTAACCCTGAAGAGTTAAAGAACAAAAATTTGGCCCATACAGAAAGGATACTCTGCCAGTACTTACACTCTGTCTTTTCATGCCTTATTTGTGCCTTCCCAAAGGAGGAGGAGGAGCTAAATGTAATCGGTGGGTCTGTGCTCAGAGTAGCAGGGGAAGAGACAGTTGATGGGTTAAAGATCTTTACAGAAAAGTCGTAACAAATGAAAGCAGAAGGGTGTTAGACTTTTAAAAGTCACCACTGTGAACACCCTAGTGGGTCCAGACAATAAGTAATGATGGGAAAACTATGAAGGGCAAAGGAAGTTGTATCTTTATGATACAAGGATCAGGCCGATACATCCTGAAACCCCTGCTCAATCGTTAAATGGAGAGCAGTCAGGCACTATACCTCCTGAGGTGGAGTCCTGTTTCTGTGAAAAGAAAACAAAGGAGGAAGGAGAGGAGGCAGGGAAAGAGGGTGGGAGGGAAAGAAAGGGAGAGGAGGGAGGGAGCGAGGGTGGGAGAAAAGAATCTACGTCTAATCTAACCTCCAGTTCTCCTTTCTAATTTACACCAAATGCAGGGCATGGAGCCACATGACAAACAGCCGAACGGAATTAAAACGCAATGAAGAAGATTCCACAGGGCAAATGACTCAATCCCTTCAGTAAATAGATGACAATAAATAAAGGAAAGGGGAACTCTAATAGATGAACAGAAATTTGATAGACCTATCAACCACATGTAGTGCATAGACCTTGTCTGGACCCTAATTTGAAAAAGCCAACTGTATAAAGACATGTTTGGGGTAGCCAAGGGAAGGAAAATAAGGATTGGATATTAGATAATATTAAGAAATAATTTTTTATTTTGTTTGGTTTTCTGCTTTTTGAAAGAGATCAACGTTGAAGCATTTATAGGTGAAACTACTATGTTTCCTAGGATTTGCTTTTAAATATTCTAGCAAAAAAACAAAAGGGTGGGGGGAATGGATGAAACAAGAATGGCAGGATGTTGGTTACTGGTGACATTCAGTCATGGATATGGGAGGTCATTTTGTTACTTTTTCTACTTCTTTGACCATTTAAATTTCCATGATAGGGGCTCCTGGGTGGTTCAGTCGGTTGAGCATCTGAATCTTGATTTCGGCTCAGGTCATGATCCCAGGGTCGGGGGGTTGAGCCCCATGTCAAGATCCATGCTGAGCATGGAGTCTGCTTGAGATTCTCTCTTGCGCACTCTCTCTCTCTCCCTCTGTCCCTTTCCCCCGCTCACACTCTCTCTCTCTAAAATGAAAATTAAAAAGAAAACATTTTTAAAAAAATTCTATGATCGACAGTTAAAAACAAAGTGGCGGGGTTACCGCGTCGCTAAAGTTTGGAACAGTTTTTTCTAGATTCCCTGCACTCAAGCGCATTGGGCCTGACTTGAACTTAGATTCCTCATATGGTGAGAAGACCCAGCAGCTCCCTCTCTGGCAGACAGTCAGAGCTCTGCTCTTTTGTCCCCGTACTTTCTTGGCCTACAACTATGAGACAAGGTCATTCGGGTCCTATTCTAGTCTTGGGAGTATCATCAATCTCTTCTTTTGGCCTCAGTTCCAAACACAATTAGCCCAGAACTCTTTACTTTGGAAAATAAGACTGACCCTTTGAGTCTAATTTAGCTCGGATCTTTGCGATTATATTCTATCAGCAGAACCCTGGAGGACAGACTGTCATCTGCACCTGACCCATACCTGCAGGGAGCAGGGCCAATAAAAGAATAACACAGCTGAGTGAGCAAAGGTATTTTGAGGATAAAGGAATATTATGCATGTTCCCAAACTAAGGTCGGTTATCCAAGGTAATAGAAATGTTAAAAATTTGAGAAAATGGGATTCAGTGGCAGAGTAAAATCCCTAAGACAGCAGAGTAAGGACCAAAGACACAGTGGAAGAATTGAAATCAGAAAGAGAAATGATTTACTGTTCTGTACATTTGTGGGAAGAAGGAAAAGGATAAAAAAGATTCTACAGAGACAGTTGAGACAGACATAAAGGAGATTCGGGTGGCTTTTTTTCTGGTGGGTAAAATCTTTGAAATAAGAAAGAATAGAGACAGAAAGGGGTTTGCGTCCCGGGCTAGAATAACAACAGCTGTGGTACAGAGGCTGACCTGTCCACACTTTGGTGAGGGCGGGACACTGGGGAGATGGGAAGGAGAGCTACCCGGCCTTCAGGTTCCCAACGGGCCTCTGAATGCTGTTTCATGCTGTGCAGCCAACGTGCATGAGGAAGTCAAGCCCTCCAGTCAAACAGCTCATTCCTTATGCTCTGGAAAGGCCCTGGAGACGATGGCTCAGAAGGTGGGTGGTGGAGACAGTGCCATCATCCAGAAACATCCATGTGCGGAGCCATCGGCCTGCCTCTTTCTTCCCCCTGCAAGCCTGGCAGAGGCTCCCGGCGCACATCTTTACTTAGGTCTAAGTCAGATGTAATGTTCTAGAAGAACCTGAAAGTCACAAACAGTTTTGCTCTCTACACATGGAGAACATAAGCTTCATGTAAATATATATAATGGTGGTAAAGCTGCACTTTCACAGAAAAACACTACCAGCTTATTCAGTATTTATCCAGTGTTTTTAAATCAGTTTATTGGGGCACTTGGGTGGCTCAGTTTCATAAGCGTCCGACTTTGGCTCAGGTCACAATCTCGCGGTTTGTGAGTTCGAGCCCTGCATCAGGCTCTGTGCTGACAGCTCGGAACCTGGAGCCTGCTTCAGATTCTGTGTCTCCCTCTCTCTCTCTGCCCCTCCCCTGCTCACACTCTGTCTCTCTCTCAAAAGCAAACATAAAAAATTTATAAATTAGTTTATTAATTGTATCGACACATTTACTAAGGTTTTAAATGTCCAGACTGAGCATTTTTCTCAAACTATTTCAACTTATATTGTGATAATTAGGCACACACATAAATCAAAAATAGCTTTAGCTGTTAAAATAAATAGATAACATATTTTCAAGAGAGTCACAAAAGAGAAAGTTATCTAAAGGGAATCGGTGTTTCTGAGAATCGTTTTCCACAGAAATCATGAGGACGTTAGATTTTACTTAACACCCAATATATACACGATATTTAAAAAAAAAATTTAACATTTATTCATTATTGAGAGACAGAGAGAGACAGAGCATGAGCATGGGAGGGGCAGAGAGAGGGGGAGACACAGAATCCGAAGCAGGTTCCAGGCTCCAAGTGGTCAGCACAGAGCCTGACGCGGGGCTCGAACCCACCAGCGGTGAGACCATGACCTGAGCCGAAGTCGGACACCCAACCGATTGAGCCACCCAGGCGCCCCTATATACAAGGTATTTAAAAGGACTTCTGTTTCCCCAAGAAGTGGCTCCTCCTTCCCCAGGATGTGGTGATAATAACTAGTATTAGTTGGTCATTTTTATAAACTCAGCAGCAACTTTTAAAATGACCTACAACAATACAGACATAATGACCCACATATGTTGCTATTTCCACTGACATCTTTGGGGTGTCTCAGGTGAATTGTACTGACCGCCTTGAATCTACTTGACTAAAGCCTTGTGAGAAACGCAGTTTAATGGCCTCAAAGCAAAGTTTGAAAGAGTAAGTTTTAAAGCTATGAAATGAAAACAGAATACTGAAAAAGAGATAAATAATGCCTTGGATAGTCTGGGGGTTCAACACAAACAGGCCCCAGTATGAAGGGGGCATGAAACCATGAGTGAGTAGCTTGGTTTTCTCCAATCTTGGCACTAACTTCCTGAAAGATCTAGGGCAAGTGTGTGAATAAATATATGTATATATACATACATATATATATATATATATATGTATGTATATATACACACATACATATATAACTGTGTATTTTATTGGTGAGAATAGATGTTTTTCTTTTTTTTAAGTTTATCTATTTTTTTGCTTTGAGAGAGAGGAGAGAGAGAGAAAGTGAGAGCTGAGGAGGACAGACAGAGAAAGGGTGAGAGAGAACCCCAAGCAGGCTCCTCAGTGCCAGTGCAGGCCCCAGTGAGGGGCTCGAACTCATGAACTTTGAGATCATGACCTGAATCGAAATCAAGATTTGGAGGCTTAACCAACTGAGCCATGCAGGTGCCCCAAGACTAGATGTTTTGCAAGATGTCCCTGATTTGTAATAGTTTGGATTCTACATGTGAATCTTCTGCTGATATGCACGTATCCCATTCTTACCTCTACCCTAGGGAAGATCTCAATTAATGGGTTACCAAGAACTCCCGGTAGCCCCGTCCTGGCTTTAGCACGTGATTAGCTGAACATACAATATTTCCTGAGAGCCACTGAGGGAGCCGTTCTGGACTTAGAAGTTAAAATGTCAGCAGGCTTTTCTTCTTGGTTGACTAAATGAAGTATGTCAAGGGTTGTTTGAGTAACTGATTTTTTTTGCTTGTTCCAGGTCCCCACTGGCTTTGCATCTCACCATCGAGCAGAGGGCCTGCTGGAAGTTGTCACTGACCACCACATACAGTAACAGGTTACCGAAGGTGTTCAGGGCGGCTAACAGCCTAGAAACGATGTACGCTTCATGGATCTGATTCTCGATGGGGCAGCTGATTGAAAGCAGTCGAGATTCGATCCGAATGACCCTCAAGATGTGGAAGGGTAAAAAACATATGTAAAACACGAGGAGTAGCAGAATGGTTAGCCTTCTAGCTTTCTGCTTAAGGCAGCTGTGATTCTGAGGTCCTTGGGTTAGGGTGCAGATAATCATTGTATAGCACAGTGTCACTATCACCAGGGGAAGGCAGAAAGTAGTTGCAGTCAAAACTAGATTGTACCATTTGATAGCGGCGAGGTCATCCGAACTGGTAAGGTCAAGGCAGGCTGATCTATTGGGCCTGGTGGTTGATGTGATCAGGAAGGTCATGGGAATGACGGCCACCAGTGAAATGATCCACACCACAGCACAGGCCACCACGGCCCATCGAGTCTTGTGAAAGGAAAAGCAGCTCATGGGGTAAATGATCACGAAGTACCGGAAGATGCTGTAACAGGTGAGGAAGAGGATGCTGCTGTACAGGTTGAAATGGAAGCCAAAGCGGATGAACTTGCACATGAAATCCCCGAAGATCCAGTTTTCGCCGCTGGCATAGTAGTGAATCAGGAAAGGGAAGCTGGTTAGATACAGCAGGTCTGTGCAGGCCAGGTTCAGCATAATGATGGTGCTGCCTTTCCATGGCCGCATTTTGAAAATGTAAGTGGAAATTGCTACTGCGTTCCCTGGAAAGCCCACCAGGAAGATGATGCTATATGTTACAGGGAGGTAGTGCCTCTTGAGTGGGATTTTTTCATCAGTGCAATTTCCAAAAGGTGCTGCAAAATCGGGGAAGTCAGAAGAAGCATTTGCAAAACTGTCCAGTGGCTCATTCATGGCTGTCTCCTTTCATCTTGCAGGAAAACAAGCGTTCGGTTTGGCAACACAAATCACTTCAAACTAACTCCCTGATAAAGGAAAATAGAAAACATTAATGATAGGGTAATGAAAACAATGATCTTCTTTTAAATGAAAATTGCTCTCAGATCCTAAATGTGCCACTTCTTTCTCTTTAATCTCAAAGAGACCCTGTGGAGAAGAGATTGAATTTCTAAGAAAACGATTGTGAGGCAAGGCATCTAATAATAATATGAAAGTTAAGTTACCACCAGAATGAAAATGAAGGATTGCAAATAAACAAATACACGTAGCCACAGTGGACATCAAGTTGGCAAGGTTGCTGTTTGGGGAAGCCACAGAATGTCACCATTAGAGACTTAACAAGACCTACCATTAATCAAGCGCCAGGCACTTCACCATCATGTAACCTCTAAACTTCACAAGACGCTGTGCAGTGTTTCTTATTATCTCTATTTTACAGGAGAAATAAAGACTGAGGGAGGTTTTGCAACACGTCCCTGGAAGGCACCTGGTGGCACAGCCAGGGCTCCAACCTGTGTCTCTCTGATTTAGAGGCCATCCTCGATTCTAGCCTCCCTCACTACGCTGCTTCCCAGTCCAGATTCCCCCACGTACGTGATGGAACAGGAAGTGTGAAGGCATGAAAAGACAGAATACTGCCCATTTTTTAAATGTAGATTTCACATCTTGCGCCATCATACATACGGTAGATTTCATTTTCCAATGTCGGCTCTTCCAACCTATTTTAATAGCTAATATAATTTGTTCACGGGAGGGTGTGTGCGTGTGTGTTTGCCAGGGGAGAAGGAAGAGCAGATTCATGCAGCGTTAAAGCTTTGCGCTCTGTCGCCAGCCTGCCTGACCTTGATTCTCAGTTTGGCTATTGAGAACACTTGTGTGTCCCTAAGCACATTGCACAAGCTCTCCAGGGCTGGGAGCAGTGGCGTTTTAATTTCCTTCTTCTTACTTATCAGGGTTTTCTAAAATTTTGACAGTGAATTTCTGCAATGAGAAAAGCATGAAGATTATTTAAAAGAAGAATCACTTACAATTAGCTTATTATTCAGATGTAAATAGATGTTGGTAAAATGTATCCACTTACACATTTACGGAGTGCCCACTGTGTATTAATTAGGCACTCTGCCAGCTCCTAGAGATACAAAGTGAATAACACACACAGATGTACAAGCCACTATCACAGTCTACTGGGGGAGATAGACATGGACATAATTTTGACGAAATGTAACCCTACCACATGGAGCTGTCAATATATTTTTTTTAAAAAGGCAGGAAAAACACTTGGAACACTACTGGGCACATAATAAGTGCTCAATAAATGTTGGGTAGTTGTTAATCACTAAGTCCTTTGATAGATGAATGGCATGAGACGGAAGGGAACAATTGCCTGGAGAACAGGGGAGGGCACGAAGCAAGGTCATTAGGAAGGAACATTTAAGCGGAAAGTAGCGAGAGGAAGGGAAAGGCATTCTAGGCAAAAGGAATAGCATGTGCAAAGGCACTGAGATATGACAGAAGGAGATATTCAAGGGAGCTCTGCTCAGCATGGCTGCTATATTAAGGACCAGTGGGAGATGAAGCTGGAAAGAAAATAATAGCTGATAATAAAAATAATAGCGCGTCCTGGGTACAAATGTATACAATGTATACTCTAGTATACATTCATTTTATCCTCCCAGCAGTCTGGCAAGGTAATTCTGTGATCATGCCCATTTTATCGAGGAAACTGAGGCACCAAGAAGACAATGAGTTGCTCAAGGTCACACTGCTAGTTAGTAGTGAGCCATAAGATGAGGACTAGGGCAGTCAGTCTGCAGAGCTGGGATGCCTCTCACAGTGAGTAGGCAAGAGGCAAATAAATGCTCTAAAATAACAAGGTTGAATTAGACTTTATCCCAGATGGGCTAAGTATATCAAACATCCTAAATTGTGTGATCCAGGGCTAACCTGTCAACAATAACGGCACCCACCTCTTTGGGTTGAGAGAGGTTAAATGAGTTAAGTATATTTTGAAACATACTTTATGTATGTGTTTTGAAAGATATACGTGCTATATCATCGTCTGCCATCACTATTACTATTATCTGATACTAAAATCTACACTATCAAGCTTTCCCCCAGTGCAGGAAAGAGGTAGATTTCAGACTGGCCCAACTTAACTAATCAAAACTAGTAGACTCCTCCCCAGTTCATTGGCCTTGAATATACTCTTCTGGATCTCACTTAGGGTGCAGATCAGGATGGCCTTAAACATTTATGACTTCTATTCCATATGAATTGGGGAAAGACTAGCCTCAGGATGTGAAGCATGCCACTGGGCAGCTGTTAGGATCCTCCAGGGGAGACGCCAGTGCTCCCTGGGACCGTGTATCACAGATGGAGAGCAAATGTTTCCTTCCTTGTCAAGTTAATTTACTCTCGCTGGACACGCTATTCCTAGAACTATTACCTACACAGCAGTGAAGGTGATCCGAGTCAGGTACTGCTGACCAGCAAGGGTTCTCTGAGGCCAGGAAACTACAGCAGACAGCTTTTTCCTTGGCCAGACTCTTTAAATGGGCTCATGCCCAGATGGGAGCAATAATTTATACCTGAAAGAAAATGGTCACGGTCAAAGAGTCCCTGAGGCAGCACTTCCAGAAGCCAGTTCTTAGCAAGTCCTTAGTCAGGTCCACACTGCTTGTCTGTCAACTCCCTGAAACCAGAAACACGGAATCACCTCATACCCTAAGGGCCAACACAGAGAAGGTTCTCAATACATATTTGCTGAAGAAAAGAACAATGAGTAATTTCAGCAAAATTTTATCTGGGGCTGAAGGGTTAATGAAATGGCAACTTTTTTTTGTTTGTTTTAAGTTTGCTTCTTTAACCACTTTTAAGGTAAGAAGTGGGGCTCCTGGGTGGCTCAGTGGGTTGAGTGTCTGACTTCGGCTCAGGTCATGATCTCGCGGTCTGTGAGTTCGAGCCCCGCGTCAGGCTCTGTGCTGACAGCTCAAAGCCTGGAGCCTGCTTCGGATTCTGTGTCTCCCTCTCTCTCGGACCCTCCTCTGTTCATGCTCTGTCTCTCTCTGTCTCAAAAATAAATAAACATTTAAAACATTTTAAGCAAAATAAATACAGTAAGAAGCAAAATTATAATTTCTGTCATTGCGAAATGAACCCCTGGCCATGTCATGGGGCCATTTTAAACAATAATCATATCAGGAGAAGACAGGTTGTAGGTAGAAACAACCACCTTATTGTTTTGAAAAACAACAGTTCAACTGGGGATTTAATGAAGACTGACAGACCAACTGGAAGGGAGGAGGGGTTGGCCAAGAAGTTTAACCCCTCTTCCACAAACCTCAGCAAAAGAATGGTATGAGTTTACAAAATATGTGTCAGGTTTAGAACAACAGACAAAACCGGTCAGGGATGTGAGGTCAGGTTTCTTTCCTCAGTCGTCCCACAATCTCGTGCAATTCACTGCTACTATCCCGAGAGCCAGATGTCCACAAAGGACTCATTGACATTCAGGGGACACTCAAGAATGATATGATATGCTCCCTACATTTTGCTCCAACAGCGGACCTCAATCAAAGGGAGGTTATAGACCACCTAGAACTAACAGACTCTTTACAAACTAGAAATAATGATCTATTAAGTTTCAACATAAACAGATGCATATGTTTGAACTAAACTAGATAACACACAAATAAAAGCAAACACCAAAGATTTGGGGATATTTTTACAAAGGAAAAAAATCACATCATTTTGGCTCATTTTTTTTTTCTCGGAAATTGGGAAGAGATTGTGATTCTTTGAGGCTAGCTGCAGGCTATCAGTGTTTTGGAAACAAGCAGTTTGAGAACCGCTATCCTAAATGTCAATTTGCCAATGAACCTCATAGACAGGGATTCCAAGCTTCTGATATGGAAGACAGGACCAAAAAAGTGGCAGCATAAACTATTTTATGTCCATGGCACCCTCTTGGCTGCTGGGGGTGGGGGGAGGGGGGAAACAAGTAGGATTCATGATGAAATGTGATTTTTCTAGGGTATCTGTTAATTTTGTAGTAAACTCTTAATCCAACAATATCCCACCCCACCCCGTTAGAGTTCCCTTCCCTCCGCACACACCCTGGGTTTTTCCGGTGCTGTTCCAAAGCTGAGTTAACATTCATTCTTTCCTCTTCTCAAGCTGCCAGTGGACCAGGGAGGCATAAACTTGTAACCCTGTGCCTCTCACATTCCTTCAGAGTCCTTGGAAACTACGGCTGGGGTTGTACCAAGAGGAACCATGGGTAGACATTTTACTCACAAAGATTCATCTTCCTTTCTTCCTCTACATATCTGTAAACTAATTTGACTTGGTACTAGTTGAAAACAGACCAGTTCTTCATCCAGGCAAATTTGAGAGATGCATGAATGCTGTCCTTCCTGAGTTTGAAGGATTCCTTCTCCCCAACCTTTCCCTCAATTGCAGCTTTCAGTTAAGAATCTGCAACTCATGGCACCTGGCTGGCTCAGTCGGTTAAGCATCCAACTTCAGCTCACGTCATGATCTTACAGTTTGTGGGTTCGAGCCCTGCATCGGGCTCTGTGCTGACAGCTCAGAGCCTGGAGCCTGCTTCGGATTCTGTGTCTCCCCCTCTCTCTGCCCCTCCCATGCTCATGCTCTGTCTTTCTCTGTCTCTCAATAATAAATAAACGTTAAAAAATTTAAAAAAAGAAAGAATCTGCAACTGGGGGGGGGGGGGCGCCTGGGTGGCTCAGTCCATTAAGGGTAGGGCTCTTGATTTCAGGTTTATGAGTTAGAGCCCCACGTCGTGCTTTGAGCTGACAGTGAAGAGCCTGCTTCAGATTCTCTCTCCCTCTCTCTCTGTCCCTCCCCTGTTCATTCTCTCTCTCTCTCTCTCTCTCTCTCTCTCTCAAAATAAATAAACTTAAAAAAAAAAAAAAGAATCTGCAACTCTGTTGCTAAAGACTGTTAGCACTGGCCCAGTCGATGGGGCTCAAAGCTAGGATTTTAGCTATTTGATCTTCAAATACAATCTATGGGTATCTCTCCTGGGAAATGTGCAAATATGGGCACACAGAAATTTTACATACAGTTTGGACATTTAGAGACAGTAGCAAACTTGTTCATTAAATCCATAGCAACAACAACAACAACAACAACAAAACATAAGATGGTAAAGAAAGGCATTTTGGGGAGAGGGTAAGGTTTTGTTCCTTTACTTGGGGAGGCTGTGGGGCAACGTCTTTGGACTTTGCTCACCCCGGGAAGAGGCAGTAAGGGGCCGAGAACCCACCCAGAAAGCGAAATCAAACAGTGTCAGAGATGAACTCTCTGCCCCCAAAATACCCCCCATAGACACCTACGCTTGGTCGCCTGGTCGTGAAAAAGGCACAAGATGGGATTGACAGTCCGGAACCTATTCAGGCTCCCCTGAGATAAACCTCTGGCCATCTTAGGCTTTCGTCTTCGCTGCCAGGGTGCGGGGTACGCCTGCTGCTGCTGAGAGAAGTCAGGGACCCCGCTCTGTCCGCCCCTGTCCTGTCACAGGGACTTGCCGGGGGCTCTGTTCCCCAGGCTCAGGGCGCCCCGCGTCCCTCCCAGATCGGCGCGGGACCCCCGCACCCGGCTCCCTCCAGCCCTCGGGCTGCTCCCGGATCGGGTCTCCGCTCACCTGGCACCGGGTATGCGGCCGCCGTGCGCCCCGCGTGGCCCTCGGAGCGCGGCTGCGCGCCCTGGTGGCGGGACACTAGGAGCAGAGGCCGGTGCACCGCCCCTGCCCCTCCCAACCCTCCCCCTTCCCAGGCCCGAGCAGGTGCGCAGGTGCGTGCTCAGGGTCCCGCCCCGTCAGACAGCAGACAGCGTCCTCCCTCGCCCACTTTGGAGGCCTACCCAGAACAGCCGCTTACACTCCCAGGGATCTCTGGACATCCTCCTTGCCGGCTGGACCCAAGACTGCACAAAGGGAGTATTTGCAGAGGTGGCCTCTTGCCCCAGGAGGGTTGAGGTCCTGTTGTCTGGCTCCAGAACTATCACCTGCTTGCCTACGGTTCAGGGCCTTTCATCTAGCTTGGAATGGAAGCAACTTCAGTCTGACCCTCTAAATTGAAGATTTCCACTGAAGTGTCTTTTCACTGTATCCAGCTACAGGCCTGTCCTCCACCGCTCTGCAAAGTCGTTTAAAAATAGTTTGTAACGGTGTGCGAAGAGCATTTGTCTGGATCTCCGGATCTAGGGTGAAGCCCTCTTGCCATAGGACTTGCGAACAGCCTCTTCCTTTCCCTGAAGCTCAGCTACACCATCCAAGATAACAGGGCTCTGAATCATGGGACTCTAAGGTCCCTTCCAGCATTAGAGACGAGTTTTCTGTATTGTCTAACAGAGATGAGCAGAGAAAGTCCCCTCCACGTTCTGCTGTGGATGAGCCTAGAATCCCTGGTTGCACTTCCGACTTGGTGGGCAGTAAAACCACCAGTTCATCCTCTGGCACGCAGGCGTGCTACAGCAAGAATGCCGAACCAGGCTTTCCAGAACCCAAGTGAGAAGATTCCCCCCTAGGTGATGGTTGGACAGCACTATTAAGAGGTCTTTAAATTTTATGCTTCTCATTATTATTATTTGAGTCCCAGCCTTTCCAGGGAAATACTCTGCATTAGGAGAAAAAGTATTCTCCGGAGTTACTGTTTTTAATCGCTTCCTCGATCCCTCATTTGGAAGTATTTGACCCTATTTTGTGCAAATCCACCCACATTCATTCAGCAGACATTTGCTGCTTGATTATTCTGTATCAGGCACTGAGGAGATAAGGAGGAATAAGGCATGATCTCTGCCTTTTAGGAACTCATGTCCTGGAAAAAAATAAACTATTGATTTGAAAAGTGATTTGTGTTGACACTGGTAAATTAGGGTGCTATAAGGTGCCTGATCCAAGTGTAAGGGAAAGAGAGGTCAGAAAAAGCTTCCTGGAGTTAAAAGACTTTTGACCATTTTTCCGTGATGAGCAGGATTTCCAGGTGAAGAGGAAATGGCTGAAAGAAATGATTTAAGGACAAGCGTTAGGTCCTTGAATCATAAATGTGCAAAAGACATTTTAAGATACCCAGTTCTAGAAATGTAAAATGATGCAGCCACTGTAAAAAAAGGGTGTAATCGTTCCCCCCAAAATTAAAAATAGATTACCATGTGATCCAGCCATTCTCCTTCTGGGTAAACACCCAAAAGAATTGAAAGTAGAGATCCAAAGAGATATTTCTACGCCTGTGTTCATAGCAACATCATTCACAATAACCACAATGTGGCAGCCACCCGAATGTGGTATATACAGGTAATGGAGTATTATTCAGCTTTAGAAAGGAAGGAGCTTCTGACGCGTGCTACAACATGGATGAACCTTGAGGACGCGATGGTAAGTGAAAAGTCAGTTATGGTTCTGCTTGTATGAGATACTTAGAGTAGTCAAATTCTCGGAGATAGAAAGTAGAATGGCAGTTGCCCCAGGGTTGGGAGTGAGAGGAATGGGGTGTGTGTTTCGTGGATACAGAGTTTCAATTTTACAAGCCGAAGAGTCCTGGTGACGGATGATGATTTGCATAACAGTATGAATATACCGAATGCCGCTGAAGGTACACTAAAGATAGTTGGGATAGTAAAATTTTACGTTCTATGTATGTTACCACAATTTTTTAAAACTTTGATTTGAACATCGAGTCCTATGGCCTCCCTTTACACAGGAGGACACTGAGAATTCTAGAGCTTCAAGAGACAAGACGGAGGTGAATGCCAGGAAGGTCTCTGTGAGGCCAATGCCTCTGTTCTTACCTCTCTGTGCTACGCATGACTGGCCACTTGATTGAAGCCATCACTTTATCAGAAAACAATGTGTTATAATCTGACACTCAATATTGGCTCTATCAACAAGATGATTATTATGAGCTAACTATCTTATTTTTTCATGTTTACTTGTAAATATAACTTCTTACTACAATTCAAAATTCTCACCTATGAAGTAGTCATTTGCAGGAAAAAAAATACTAACCAATATAGACCTTAATCATTCTCTGAATAGAAAGAATGATACAATTTTTATATCTTTAAAACAAGCTTGCATTAGCGAATGATGTCACTAATTTAGACTATGTTTAAACTTCAGATTTAGGTCTTCTAGCAACACAAGTCAAAGACTTATAGGGTAAAATTCAACTTCCATTTAAAATTGGTCTCCTGCCCAGATTCAGAAATGCACTTTCTTCTTTTAAATGAACACTCGATAGAACAGGATTCCAGCACTTACTTTCACAGCTATTTGAGCAACACAGGTGCCACCTGCAATGTGCTGCAATTGGGCCTTTGAAGCAGAGGATGGGGTAATCTCCAGGATAATCTGGATACTCAGAAATTCTCCAATTTTGGGGCACCTGGGTGGCTCAGTCGCTTAAGCATCCAACCTCAGCTCAGGTCATGATCTCACGATTCGTGGGTTTGAGCCCCGTGTCAGGCTCTGTGCTGACCTCTCAGAGCCTGGAACCCATTTCAGATTCTGTGTCTCCCTCTCTCTCTGCCCCTCCCCTGCTCACTCTCTGTCTCTGTCTCTCTCTCTCTCTCTCTCAAAAATAAATAAACATTTAAAAAAATTTTTTTAAAGACGCACTGACATCTTAAATCCTCCTGCTCCAAAAAGCTCCATGAAACTTTGCAGAGAAGGCAGATTCAAGTAGCATTCTCTGGAAAGCCATTAATTACTGAGTTGGACGCTGGCAGGGGGGAAAGAATAACATATTAGTACTAGTCTTAGCTCTTACTCAGTTGAGTGAGAAAGGGACAAATGGTTGGTGACTGTGCAGAACCATTCTATTTCTTTCTCCCCTGATTATCCTGACCCAAACGTCAAATGATCATGTTTCCAGATCATAGTTTCAACTATAGCTGAAGTTATCATTGCTGACCATTTGTATGTGTATATTCGGATGCTTTGACGTTTGGGACTTTGCTGACCTGGGAGAGACTGCCTTTCTCGGGGTTAGCCGATTTCTAGAGATAGTAAACCCACCAGAGGGTGTACTTTCAAATGCAGACCAAGCAATCCAGAGCTTCTATCCCCAACCACCTCCTTTATCAGACTGTCACACTCTGGACCGCCATCCATCTGTTCTAATCATCCTAAGGCCAGGCACCAGACAAATAGGGACAGCGCCTGTGCCCCAGAGCCCACTGAAATTATTCAAACTAGCCAGTCCTAAGTCGGCTTCCCCTGCCTTGTCTGTTCCTTCCCACAGAAACTATAATCAAGTTCCTCCTTTCCTTCTGCCTCCTGGCCAATCCCAGTGCATGTCTGTGTGTCCCCATCCATGGTGTAGGGTACTCCCTCCTCCTGGGATCTGTGAACATAACAAACTATCTTTTCAATGGCAAACATCTCCTGATCTGTTGACCTCGCCATACCTGAATAATAACAAACCTATGTTTTGAAACACCATTTGTAGCCTTGTCAGACTTTTGTAATTTCAGCCACGATATATCTCTTGGTATGATAGTAGTATGCTCATGAGATTAATTGTCTTGATTTAAAAGAAAATGATTAACTTGTTTTCTAATGCCTTTAAAATGGATTGCTCAGTGAAAATGCACTTATTGAATAAAGCAAGTTTTTGATCTATGCTCTACTCGCCAACGAATTCAATTGTTGTGATGCCTTCCAGATTCCTGCAATATTTCTTCAATGAAGAAGACATTATGGTAGAGTGGAAAGAAGCCCAGACATTTAAAGCCTGAACTTTAGTGTTTGGAAAGCAACTCCATTAGCTGAGAAAAGACATTCCCTTCGTAGGTTTCCATCTAGGAAAAGCAGAGGTTGGACAAGACATTCTCTATGGCCCGTAAAGGGGTCTTAGTTGTGAAAACCTAGGGGAAGCTCGAAGCTTTCTTTCTTAGAAAAGTAAGTATGATGTTGCTGCACCAATGTGAGTCATTTGCTATGCTTCTATGTGAACGTTATCTTGATGATTCTTTGAAAAAGAGGTTTTTCTGGGAAATTTGAGAAATTTGAGACTCTTGGGAAAGAGACTGACTAGATTGTCTCTTTAGATTCAATCCCAGTAAAAGTTGGAAGATGGTTAGGGTCTTCTGGGAGGATAAAGAGCCAGGAAGTTAGTACAGGTCGGCTGCTGGCCACAGCCAAGGATGGGATTGCCACTCTGCTCAGGAGGAGTTTTAATGTGAAGTATGGTGACCCATGGAAGCAGGGAGAAATGGAGATTATAGACAAAGAAAATGTGGTACAAAAAAGGAGTAGAGAAAAGCCAGAGAAGGGGCACCTGGATGGCTCCGTTGATTTTAAGTATCTAACTCTCAATTTCAGCTCAGGTCATGATCTCATAGTTTTGTGGGTTCAAGCCTCGCATTGGGCTCTGCCTTGACAGCACGGAGCCTGGTTGGGATTCTCTCTCTCCCTCTCTCTCTGCCCTTTCCCCACTTGTGCTCTCTCTCTCTCTCTTAAAATAAATACTCTTTAAAAAAAAAAAAAAAGCCAGCAGAGAAAGAAAGGCATCATCATCAAGGAATTGAGCTCTTTGCCTCTACTGGTGTAGTGTCCCTGCCTCCCAGTTTTCTGACCCTACCAACTACTCTGTGACTCAGAAAGACAATATAAGACTTAGAGATGTGATACATCCTAATAAAATACTAACTACTTTATGAGTCTCTTTGCCCAGAAGTACTTTTTTCTTTTCTGGATACTTGTAAACCATACCATTTTATCCAGCATTTATTCACCTTTAAACTGTTTAACAATTTTATTAACTATAATAGTTTTACTAACTTGAGTCTTGCCTGGGTCAACCAGATTTCTCCATTTCAGGGGAGAGAAGCTTATATTCTCCTCTTTGGATCTTAAGCATCATGTTACATAGATACATAGCAAGCAGTAACAATTGCCTGTTGTTTGGGCAGTTATTACTATAACCATGGATCTGATTCCTCTTTTGACCTTAATTAATACCAAGTTCTTTAGGTTTCCGGTCACATTTTGACACCAAGCAGTATCCCACTGACGTCTGTCCAATCAGTTGAGCGGATGAAAAGAACATAGGGAGGGGCGCCTGGGTGGCTCAGTCGGTTGAGCCTCCGACTTTGGCTCAGGTCATGATCTCACGGTCCATGAGTTCGAGCCCTGCGTCGGGCTCTGTGCTGACAGCTCAGAGCCTGGAGCCTGTTTCAGATTCTGTGTCTCCCTCTCTCTCTGCCCCTCCCCTGCTCATGCTCTGTCTCTCTCTGTGTCAAAAATAAACATTAAAAAAAATTTTTTAAAAAAGAACATAGAGAGAGATTGAAAGATTGAATGGAGGGATAAGAAATCACTGGTGACCAGAGAGCCACCGCAGTCACGTGCTAGAGGCTGCAGCTAGTTTGTGAAGTGAGCAGAAGAGTAAAACAGGAAGAAAGAAATAAGGGTGTAGTTTGAAGGCTGACAAGTTTAAGGGCGAAGTCTCTATTTATTCCTTATTTAGGATAAAGATAACCTAAGCATTCGTATAGACTGAGGAAAAATTAAAAGCCAAAGGAAGGAAAGATTGGAGAGAGATAATTAATGGACGGGAGATAGGATCACAGGGGGGACATATGACAATAGCCGTGTTTGACTCCTGGCTCCTACTTTTACAAGCTGCGCAAATTCTCTCTTTAAACCGCATTTTGTTCATATGTCAAACTGGGATAAAACATGATTGTTCTGAGACCTAAATGAGGTAATATATAGAAGTCATTAGCATGGTGTAAGCTGTCATAAAATAGCAGCTATTGTTAAGTGAGGAGCACAAACGGAAAGGGGAAGGGCCACCAATGCCTCTGAAATAGAAAAGAGGGTAGGGGAAGATCTGTGTGAACTCAAGAGGAAATTCCAGCATTTCTGAGGCTCATCCAGAGGTTTTCAACACTGGCATCAGCTGGGGAGCTTTCAGAAACATCAATACTTTTCTCCTACCCCAGACCAATTAAATCAGTAACTCTGAAGTTGGGCATGAGTACTGTTTTGTTGTTTTTTTTTTTTTAAGTTCTCCAGGTAAACACACTGCACAGAGTTGATTCATTTCTGAAGCTTGACTATACGTTTTTGAAGTAGACACTTCAAAACTTTTAAAGAATGCTGATGGCAACCGTGGGTGAATGTCAAAAATCTTACATTGAGCAAAAGAAGCCAGAAATGAAGAGACCCACCCCGTATAATGCCATCGTGATTCCATTGACATTGACATCAAGCAAAAAAAAAAAAAACAAGAGAAGAGAAGAGAAGAAAAAAAATCTACGAGGATAAAAGTTAGAATAATAGTTGTTTTGGGGAGGGGAGGAGAATTAGCCAGAATGGACAACTAAAAACGTTCTAGGTTGATGGAAATATCCTGTATCTTGACTAAGGTGTTGGTTACTGAGCTAAATACATTGCTCAAACTCACTGAACTGTACACTTAAAATCTTTGCATTTTAGCATATGCATTTGTACCTATATATCTGATTACACAACAAATGGGGAACCATTAAAAGTAGTTGAGTAGAGGGGTGCCTGGACGGTTCAGTTGGTTAAGCACCAGACTTCAGCTCAGGTCATGATCTTGTGGTCCGTGAGTTCTAGCCCTGCATCAGGCTCTGTGCTGACAGCTCAGAGCCTGGAGCCTGCTTTGGATTCTGTGTCTCCCTCTCTCTCTCTGCCTCTCCCCACTCGTGCTCTGTCTCTCTAGCTCTCAAAAATAAATAAAAGTAAAAAAATTGTTTTTAAAAGTGCTTGAGTAGGGAAGTTTAATAAAAGCTATTTCAAATGTGTACAACACCTAATTATCCACTAGTTTTTCTGTTGAGCAGGTATTTAGTTCAAATATCTTTTTAAAACGTGTTTATTTAGTTTATTTTTAAGAGAGAGAGAGTATGAACAGGGGAGGGGCAGAGAGAAAGGAGAGAGAATCCCAAGCAGGCTCTGCATTGATGTGGGGCTTGAACTCATGAACTGGGAGATCATGACCTGAGCTGAAATCAAGAGTCAGACTCTTCACTGACTGAGCCACACAGGCACCCCTAGTTCAATTATCTTATCAGTAAATTCCTACTAGGTAAAGGGGATATCCCAGGAAACTATTCGGAGAAAGGAACCAGCTTGCTGTTGTTACTTTAAAGATTTAACCTTTCACATGTCTTA
The DNA here is from genome assembly GCF_018350215.1 of Panthera leo. Classification (NCBI taxonomy): domain Eukaryota; kingdom Metazoa; phylum Chordata; class Mammalia; order Carnivora; family Felidae; genus Panthera; species Panthera leo. The sequence continues at coordinate 68,153,367 of NC_056679.1, forward strand.
TATTAGTTACATACCATTATGTTTAAGCATATATTATATTTTGACTATTTGTTCAGATTTTCATCTTCTGGTGTTTACTTTTGTGGTTCAGGTTTTATTTCTTTGTTTTCTTCTTTGGACCTTTGAAGTGATGGAAAGAACATTGGGCCAGAATCCCATGGCTTATTAAGCCATCTTCTTGTTTTATTCAGGAGGCTGTTCCAAGTCTCTCGCCAGGAAAAGGAAGCTTAACTATACGAGCATATCACACAAACATTACCTTTGTCTTTATGTCTAAGACATAACTCCTCCCACCCACCTGTGCACACACACAGACACTCACCATGTAGACCTACCTTCATGCTCTCTCCTTTGCTGAGGCACCCATAATGCAATGCGTGGCTTTTGTGAGCCTCCGTGGCGCTACCAACAGCCAGCGCAGGATGGGGAGTTTGAAGCAAATAGAACAAAATTGTCCCAGCACCGCTCTTACCTTCCGTATCCCCACGTTTTTCCATTCACCATGTGAGGGGAACATCAACCACACTTAACACTCTAAAGGAAGTTCAGAGATTCAAATTCTTCAGTGCTAAAGTAACAGTCGTTTGCAAGTTCTATAGCAGCCGATGGTGATTGCGTTAACTTCACCTAACACTAAAGAAGTAATTTGTTACCAGAGATTCCATTCCCTTCCTACCTCTGTTAGGATTTCTCCTGTTTCACTAGACTCTTTAGAGAACATTAGGCCATTATGAGCTGTTGAAATTCTTTTCCCTCCCCTGCTAGTGTCTTATGTCACTTGCCCCTGGCGGCGACCACATTGAGCAACATCATCTTATTTTCTTTGTCATGCTTCTGCATTTGAATTTAAATGCCCCAGAAACACATACAAAAGGCTTATGTAATTTTTTTATGATAGCATTTTCAATTTCTCCCATTTGACCTTTTGATATTGCTTTCACGATTAATTTTTTCTAGGGCCTTGTTGACACAACAGACCGCTGTACTAACCTGTTAACCTTCGAAAAATCAGAGTTGAAATCTGGTTTGAGTGAGAAACCCCAAACAGTTTCCAGCTGGCCTGGGCCTGATGAACAGTAAGCCAGACACACTCATGTCCATGATGGATGGGCTGCTGGTGAATAAGAGGAGGTTGAAATTGAATGGGATGTGAAGACAGCATCGTGTTTAATCTTCGAGTGGCTCATCTTAGCGCTCATGTTTAGAAAAGAATAAAAACGCAAGTGATTTAGCCAAAGAAGCCGTTTCTTTCTTTCTCCAACTTGCCACAGACAGTCCTCGGGAGTCAGCCCCTTCTGCTATGTGCACTGATGTACGATGGCCAGGTGACATCATCAAGCTATTTCTTGTTCCTCCCTTCCTAATTATGCCAGATTGATATCTGGTTATATCGCAAAAACAGTTCTAATCCCCTTTAACTGTAAATCCTGCTTTCATCCCAATTGTGAGTTAAACCGTACCCAGATGCTTGTGAAATCCTCAACACTGTCCAGTGGTAATCGAGGAATGCCCCGTTTGGTTAGTCTGCACCTTGAGAACAGATGACTCACTCCTCTCTCGATCCCATCTTCAAAAGTGGTCTGTGTCTGGCCTTTGCCGTCCTCCCTAACCCACCTGTCCACATCAAACATACCAATCACTGGTCCTGTGGTTTTACAAGTCTTTTGAGTCTCCAGAGCTGACCTTTCTGTTTTATTTTATTTCTAACTAGGGGCGACCGGATCGGCAAAATCTCCAAGGGATATTTTTTGAATAAATACACCCAGTGCTCACTTCAGCAGCACAGACACTGAATAGATAGACACATCCACGTTTGGTAATTTTATTGTATATTTATTTGAAAAGAAAATATTGCCATTTGGTCATCACTGCTTTCCAACACGCTATGCTTTAGTTTCTGGGTTCATTCTACAGTGACTCCCATATAGACAGAGCAGGGTGGGAGCCTGTGAAGACCGAGGCCAGTGCTAGAAGCTTCTGCTCCTGAGAAGCAACTCTGCAGAGCAGTTATGACCACAGAGCAGCTCCGGGGAAGCCTTCTTACCATGCGTGCACCCCGTGGCTACAGCCACTTGCCCTTTGAAGGCTGAGCCCTAGAGCAGTGTCCTTTTCTGACATTGTCACCCAGAGTAGACATTTACAGCAGTCTCTGTTTTGCACAACAGACCTGTGCATGTATGAGGCCTTGAGCAGGGTCAGCTATATAATTTGCAGGGTTCATTACAGAATGAAAATGTGGGGCTTCTTTTTTAAAAAGTAGGAGAGTGCTTGCTTTGGTAGCTTGTATATTAAAATTGGAGCCATAGAGAGAAGATTAGCATGGAACCTGCGCAAGGATGACACGCAAATTCATGAAGCGTTCCATAAAAAAAGAAAGAAAAAGTAGGAGAGAAAATGCCTTTAAAGGCAATAAAATAGGAGCCCCTGAGTGGCTCAGCCGGTTGAGCGACTGACTTGATTTTGTCTCAGGTCTTGATCCCAAGGTCGTGGGGTCAGGCTCCACCCTGAGCCTAGAGCCTGCTTAAGATTCTCTCTCCCTCAGCCCCTCTCCTCCCTGTTTCCACTCTCTCTCTCTCTCTCTCTCTTTAAAAAAAAAAAAAAAGTGGGGCGCCTAGGTGGCTCAGTCGGTTAAGCGTCCGACTTCGGCTCAGGTCAAGATCTCGAGGTCTGTGAGTTCGAGCCCCGAGTCGGGCTCTGGGCTGATGGCTCATGGCATGGAGCCTGCTTCCGATTCTGTGTCTCCCTCTCTCTCTGCCCCTCCCCCGTTCATGCTCTGTCTCTCTCTGTCTCAAAAATAAATAAACGTTAAAAAAAAATTTAAAAAAAAAAGTATTAAAACATAAGGCTTTTTCCTTTCTTCTGAAGTCTCCTTTTGATTTATCATGGTAATTGGGTTTGTTTTTTTCTTTTTTTTTATTTGTTTTGGTTTGATTTGGTTTTTGCTATTTAATGTCATTCTAAATCAGAAAAAATTCAACATTTTAATTTTTAAATTTTTTTAATGTTTATTTATTTTTGAGAGAGAGAGACAGACAGAGACAAAGTGTGAGTGGGGGAGGGTCAGAGAGAGAGGGAGACAGAATCTGAAGCAGGTTCCAGGCTCTGCGCTGTCTGCACAGAGCCCGACATGGGGCTTGAACTCACAAGCCATGAGATCATGACCTGAGCCAAAGTCGGATGCTCCACTGACTGAGCCACCCAGGCGCCCCCAGAAAAATCAACATATTTAGGTGATTAGCATGAAATGTACCTTTGGTCTTTATAGGGTGCAATACTAGTTTTAAATGAAAATATAAGAGCCTTCGTCTCTCAGGTAGCATACTCAAAATTACACAAGCCAAATTTCAAAGCTCATACCTGTATGTCTATTGTGGTTTTATTGCAACAGTGGAAACACTGCACAAAAGCAACTCTGCTTTTCACAGCACACATTCTACCAACTCTATTTTCAGTTTACTGAAGAGTAAGGAAAGACTGAACAGAAAAGAAACCATTACCCTATCTTTTCCTTTCTTTCTGGGTCACCATTTTCAGTGTTATTGGCCGACTCAAGAAAGTAACACAAGTAAAGAATGGGTTCCTTGATAGGGTTCCTTGTTCATTAGTGTTCATTAGAGTGTCATTGTCTTCCTCCGGGTCTGAAGCAGGTTCTGTTTTAAACAGAAAGCATGGCCTAAAGGGGTTGTCAATGACCCTTCATACCCAGCTATAAGACCCAACTTACTTGCCTGGTACTTGTACTGAGTCACTGAACTGCCATGCCTTGTGGATCCACCAGAATTCTTTGCTCGTTGAATGTCATCCATTCTATTTGTAAATAGGCCTACAAAGAGTCGCAGTGCACGTGCATATAGCATGTAACTTCTCTGTTCACACGTGTGCTCCACTGTCCCATCACATTTCACTTGCAAAACACAAGTTCAAAGATAGCATGATTAAACATTTCAAGATGCAACAATACAGGATTAAGCCAAACAAGGGACCCTTCTGAACATGGGCCCTGGGCTACTGGGTAGTCTGCACATCCATGAAGTCAGGCCTGGCCTTGAACTAGGAAACCACTTGGTTGATCGACTCAGGTTCAACCACGGAAAAGGTACCAAAGTCAAGAATATTTTTGGAAGTGTCAATGAGGAAGAAACACTTAAGTTACTACTTCTTATGTTTGTAGACCACCGGACATCAAAATTTGGTTTCCTTTGATTGAGTTCATTGGGTTGACTTCCAACATCTCTGGTTTCCTGTTCGATGCCACAGAATTATTTTATAAACTCTGAATGATATGGATTACCTCTGGCTTCATCTCTGCATGGGTGCAGGCACATAAGTTCCTCAACCTCTTGAGCCTCCAGGTTGCAGGGCACCCCTTTTATTCATTTCTGGGTCATGCCCCCTCAGACCCTTGAGTGGTGATGTCTTTTGGACGTGGCATGTGTGATTTATGAAAGGCTTTGGTTCTGGGGTGGACTTTGCCTGCAGGGGCTGACCCTCCACCCACAGGGGATGATAGGTAGATAATAATGCCTTGAGAGACAAAAGAGGAACTGTGAAAAAAAAAGACCTTTGCCCCAAGGAGTTATATAATCACTCCACAGCACTGTGTACACACACACACACACACACACACACACACACACACACACACAGAGGTGGGGCAGCAAGGAAGCAGTAACATGGATTTCTTTCCCAAGGACTGACACAGCAAGTTATCTCTTCATAACTGACATTTTTAAAGCTGACTCTATGCACAATTCAAGCTTTTGTCTTATTAAATTACTGAAGACAGGGAGGATACTAGGAGTCTGCAAATAATCTGTTTTCCTCAGACGTATCAGGGCAGTTGCCAACCACGGATCCCATCTTTAACTTCTTTCGGAAAGTGAACCTGTTACCTATCAAGAGATATAACCATGGGGCCACATGCACATGTTTTTCTAGTGAGTTACATCCTGGCTGCGTCCCCACATTTTTCTCCTTGTGTAGTGTGGACGGCTCCAGAGACAAACCCTCACTGCTGTAACATTTTCGTGGGAACAAGGAATGAGAGCTAGTCCATTGCATTCAGGAGAGTAGCGTGTTGGGCTCCATAAAGGAGCTGGGACCATTCTTCCCCTCCCTGCCCTTGTGCGCTGACCTCAGCCTGCCTTGTCTACAGGGATAAACAACGACCAGTTTGGACCTGCCTCTGCTCTTGCTCTCAGTCTCCCTCTGTGACCTTATCCTTTGGCCACAGCAGTGTCCCAGAGGCATCATGCCTGAAGCCGAGTGACTGGAGTGGCAGGGCTGAGTCTAGAATACCACAGAAAGGCGCTCTATGTTGGGTACTGCAAATCCTCCTTGAGTAGCCTCTCCAGGTACCAGAATTCAGCATGACTTGCATTCCTGTCAATCAACCAAAACAGGCACAGATATTAACTGAGAGTCTTCTAAAGAATATGCTGGTGATGGACAGATGTATTTGAAAGAATAAAAACCATCATTCAGAGTTTGGCTTTGCATATGTCTCACCGGATGACCTTAGACCAGTTATTTAATTCTGGAGGCTTTTGTTGTCTCAGTAGTAAATTAGAGATGAAAATACCTCTTGCCTATCTCACGGTTTAGAGATTGAACCAGGCTAAACACTGCACATATAATAACACACCATAAGAAAACTGTTAGAGTCGACTGCAATGTCAGGCATTACTATCAAGTGCCTAATACCATCCCAGACAGCATAGAATAAAAAGTAACTAATATTTCATGCCTATCTGAAATGAAATCACAATCTTGTTGGGAGAAAAGGCTCTGTATGTGGTACAGATATGCTTTTTTAGATCTCCACATTATATATTGTTCATAACAACACTTCTGTCTACGAAGTTGGTTCTATGATTATGTCCACTTTACATATGAAGTAATGAGATGCAGTGATCCTGCATACCGTTTGAAGGTCACATGCCCAGCTTCAGGAAAACAGCAAACTCAAGATATGAAACCCATGAAGTCTAACTCCAGACTCCAGACTTTACCTTGACACCATGCCGTATCTTTTCATTGGTATTATAGACTTAGTACAGGCAATAATTAAGTGGACTTAGTTATAGAAGAGATCAATATGTAATTTTCTCAAAGACCCTATGTATCTTTCCCTGGGAGCCCTACTTCTAGCTTTATGATAAGCCACAGTGATAGCCTAACCATAAAAACTAAGCCTTCTTAATTGCTCCCCTTCTAAAAGTTCTTGAAATCTGTCAGCTTATTTAAAATGCGGAGCTTTTGACGAAGCCCTTCATGGGACACTCAGACCCGAGTTTCTGATGCTGGTGGAGAGGGTGTCTATAGGAAATTGCCAAGCGGGTCCTATAGGTGCCAGCGCTCTGCTCACGTGTGGGGCTGAATCTGCCAATGAACATATTTGATTAGGACTGCTTCATTGTGCTCGCTTGCTTAAAAGTACTGAACTGTTGTATAAGTTCCTTTGAAACAATGCATAAGGAAATAGAATTTAATAGCATTTCTGGCTCTTGAGTCAAGTGTATGTCAGATTACAACGAGCAATTTGAAAACACCGAAGTAGCACAATTTAAAAAAAAAAAGAAGAGGTCTTAGTGAGAAGGCTGTTCTGGAGCAGAATATGACAAACTTAAGAGCCACTCCATGTTCCTTCTTCAAATATCCAAGAGAATTCACTGGTTCCTAAAACTTCACGCATGTCTTTTGATTCCTCCTTCTAAAAATCGTAAAATCTTGGCATGACTGTTCCTAATTCAGAGTCTACTAATGACTATCTTGTGTTCCTTTTAGCTCTGTGTCCCCACACTGCTACGTGAAACATGGGGGCCACATTCCAAGGGCTTTGGATAACCATGCTGAAACTCCATAGATCTCTTGATATCAGAAAATGGGGTATTTTTCCCTGAATGGTTTTTTTTGTCATGAATTTTCTTTATGAGTTTTCATTTAATGTGAAGTGTTGAAGAGTGGTCTATTCCCTCACGCTCCCAGCACACTTTATTGAACACCAATCTGGTGCAGCTGAACTTGGTGCTCAAGTGACCACTTATCAATGGCCATTCACCATTAGAGATTTTAGGAATCTCTTGAAGATCTATGCCTCTGGCAGAATACTCCCTCGGAACCACACATCACAGTGGGATGACGCAAAATCAGGCGATTTCAGAGTACTTTCTTAGGTGAGTTTCTAAGAGATATAGAACCAGTGGACGTTTGACATTCAGCCAGAGATGCGGTCAAAGAACCCGGGCGGCCAGCAGAAGCCAGATACCCTGCAGCTGCAGCCACAAGATGCATGCTGAGTTTTGAATGTTTGTGCTCCAAAAGAACAGCTTTGGACTAAAATAAGCCTTTTAAGGATCTCATGAGGAATCACAGGTGCCCCAGGATGACCTAAATGACAGTGTTTTCTGGAAGTTCTAAACACAGTGAGAACTGTGTGTGCAGAAGGATCGTCACACATGCCATTATGGGTCAGAGTTTGTCTTCTCTACTAGGCTCTAAGTCTGTGTCCGGTTCATCACTGTTTGCCTTGTGCCTAGTACAGGCTCTGGCCTCTGGTAGCCATTCAACAAGGAGGAGCGGTTTCAGAGGGTGGATTGTCTTTATGGACCAAGCTATGGGATCTGACCTGGTGAGGCATCCTCAGGACCCAGCCATTGCCCTGTAATATACACACTACACTAGCAAACCCCAGTTTTTCGTGGTGCCCCCCTCCTTGGGGTCAACTCTTGAGAATTCTGAGCATGAACATACCCAAGGAATCTGTACTTCTGTCGCCTCCTTAACGTTGTTTTCTTGAGCAAACTTGGTCCCGCGGTCTCTTAGAAGGAGTCCCACTTTGTTTTCATTTTCTCTTTCATTTTAAAACTTAGGTCATTAACCTAGATGGAAGAGAGTGAAACAGACGACCAATGACCCTTAGTTTTGTGGGAAATGTGCTGTGTGTCTGGGAGCGATCAAAATTTCCCACCCAGACAAGTTAGAGGTGACAGAGGTGCTTTCTTAAAAAAGTAAAGCGGCCTAGCGGTTCTGGTCTTGGCATTGCTGCTATATCTTATATAACATTCTTTTTTTTTTAATTGACTGCTCTGTTTTTCATCTCAAGTTCATTTCATTAGGTTGCTGAAAAGATTCAGGATGCCAGTTAATTTGGATATTTTGGGAACTTATTTCAAATGTAACATCTTTTGACTGGGATTTCTAGGGGTTGCACGTGGGTCCTCCCCCATCTCCAGATGCTGGGGCTTTAAATTGTCATGAGAGCTGAAATTTCATTATGCTCTTATTTCTCCAAAAGAAAGGTAGGTGTGTCATAAATTCCCTCAGGAAATCAGGTAACTTTTCCTTTGCTTTCAACTCACGTGAAAAATATTAAGCATATGTAGAGACATCTTAGTAAGTGTGTGTGGGGGGGGGGTTCTTGCAAGTATGAAACTAAGCCAACTACATGCATTTCACATATAACCTTGCAACATTCCTAGGAGGCCCCGTTGGATTGTTCTCCATCTGATATGAGATGAAATTGAGTGTCGTAGAAGTTTTTTGGCTTGTCCAAGATCTCCCAGGCTGTAACCATTATTACTTTAGTGCCTCTGAGCTCCACACAGTCTTTTTATCCTGCTTTGTGACGTGGGGACTCCAGGGAACCTCATTTCTCCCCGCCTGCCCACGGGTGGTCCTGACGGGAGGCTGAGGGCTGGAAGGGGAAGAAAAGACAGTCTGCTAGTTTTCTAGAACTGCCATAAGCTACCACAAACTGGGTAATTTACAACAGAAGTTTATTTGCTCTTGGCTCTGGAGCCTAAAAGTCTGAAACCAAAGTGTTGGCCGGACCACACTCTCTCTGATGGTGCTGGAAGAGAATCTGTTCCATGCCTTTGTCTTGGTGTCTGGTGTTTCTGGAAGTCCTTGGCGTTTCTTGGCTTGTAGATGCATCACCCCAATGTCACACATCACCACGTGGTCATCTCCTCTCTGCCTGTCTGTCATCACACAGCGCTCTCTTTGTGTGTCTGACTCTGTACCTCTCTTCATAGAAGGACGCCAGCCATATTGGATGAAGGACCCACCATACTCCACTATGACCTCACCAAATCCTGCATCTTCATTACATCAGCAAAAACCCTCTTTCCAAAAGAAGTCATTGTTCACAGTTTCCCGGGATCAGGACTTCAGTGTATCTTTTGCAGCATGAACTCTACCCACAATAGGATGACTCTTTTTCTCTGTTTCTGTTCTCACTGTGACATCCACTCACAAGGAGGGCTAAGATGCCCACAGAGTTCATGGCACTGGTTGTGGCTCTTGGGCTTCAAAGGCAGGTGCTCTGTAGTGACCTTTCCTGAGGAGCCTGTGTCTCCACCGACCACTCCTTCAGCCCAAAGTTCTGAATCTCATCTCTGAAAGGTCCTCCTCAAAGTTTCCAGATTCCTTCCTTGTTCATTGCCCCCTCAGCAATGATATTTATAACTGCTGTCCACCATTACTGCCCTGTTAAACCTTACAGTTCTTTTTGACTCCTTCTTGTAGTTAATGACCTTGTATCCAGTTGACAGTTCTTTCTACCAAATTCTCTCCGTTAAAATGTTTGTCTCCTGACTGGACCCTGCTACATGGGTAGTGGACTGGGAACTCATCCCTAAGGCAGCGTGGCATTGTGCTTACGCAGCTGAGCTGTGTCTTAGGAGAAAGCACCAGAACTTTTACCAATATTCAACTTTCCCCTGTTCCTGTGAAACCACATGGATGAAAAGTCCCCCATCCTAGCTGGTTTTGAAGCCGAGGCTAGGTGAAATGAACCAAAGAATCTTCTTTAAAATCTTTTCAGGAGCGGGGAGTGGGCGAGAGGGGAAAATGGGTGATGGGCAACAAGGAGGGCACCTGTTGGGATGAGAAATGGGTGTTGTATGTAAGCGATGAATCACAGGAATCTATCCCCAAAATAAAGAGCACACTGTACACACTGTATGTTAGCTAACTTGACAATAAATTATATTAAAAATGAAATGAAACAAAATAAAATAAAATAAAATAAAATAAAATAAAATAAAATAAAATAAAATAAAATAAAATCTTTTCTGGTCTCTAACTGTCTATGAGTGATGAATAGCACCAATGACATCCCACTTCTACTTATTACCAGCAACTCACTGCCTGATCATCACTCGGGCTATTTTCACCTTCTGCTGGGAGCATGGTAACATGGCTTTTGCCTAACTATTTTGAGGTTAACTGTGGACCTGACTTTCTTTAACCAATAAGATGTGAAAGGAAGTGGCCTGTGTCATGTTCAAGTAGAGCTCTGAGAGCCAATGTGTGACCACATTTTCCCCTGTCCTGCCAATCATGGAAGCACGTGTCAAAACAGAATTCCCACCAGCCCCTGTCCCTGAGTGGCCACAATGAGCAGGGCAACCAGGTAACCTGAGCTGCACGCGTAGCATGAGTGGGAAATGGATGCTTGTTGGGCCATTTGTTCCGGCAGCATATGGAGACTGTCCTGATTAGTACACACAGACTCTCATGTCCAGGGGCAATATCTCAAGCTCATACATTTTTTATGGTGCATTGACTCCTGGGACAACCTGCTTTCCTGGTATTCCTTCACCCTCATCAGTTTCTCCTTTTTTTGCAGCTTTGCTGGGTCCTTCTGCCATTCTGTCCTGCAAACGCTGAAATGTGCCGGGGCTCACTCCAGTCATCTTCTCTTGTCTATCCACACTCTTTCCCTAGAAAACCCCATTCAGTTGCATAGAATCAGTTCATATCTTCCCAGAAATTGGCTCTGATTACCAAAGACATATAATGAACTACTTATTAATTGTCTCCACCTTGATGTCTCCTGGACCACTTTAAATTCCAGATACCCAGCAGAACTTCTGATTCTGCTGCACACCTGCAAAATCCTCTCCATCTCATTATCATACCATCCAATTGCTCAGACCCCAAGCCCCAAAGTCACTCATGATTCTATTCTTTCTACCGCCTCTCCTAGTTGCCTGCCCAACTCATCAGTAAGTCCTATTGGCTCCAATTCCAAAATGCTTATCAAGTCTGATCCCTGATCACAGCTCCACCTGCCCCTGAGTCTAAGCCCCCCTCTTACACCTTGGAGGCTTCCATGACCTCTTAGTCAGTGTTTCTGTTTTCACTTTTAGGCCCCAACATCCATTTTAAAGACTTCATGTTCTTTTTAGAATACGAATAACATCATATCGCTTTCCTACTTCAGAAGTCTCCATGACTTTCTGCTACACTTAGAATAAAACCAAATTTCTGTAGAAAGAGTAAGTTATAAACCCCATATTTGCTCATTCAGAAAATGTAGCTGAAGATGGAAGCCACGTGCCTCCCCTTGGAGTTTAATGAGAAATCCCGAAGGAATGGAAGACTGTTGACATGAGCCCTTGAGAAGACAGGCTATCAAGCAGAATTGCTTGTTGCTAGATAAATATGAGGGAAATGTAGCTAATATATATACTGCTAGTTACTCCCAAATTTGAGTGACATCTCTGCCTGTTCTTTGGTCTTCATGGATGAGGGTCCAGCTATTTGCCAAGGAGGTCAAAGAGCCTTCCTGTTACCTTGAAAGGGTTCTTAATAGTTTCAGGACTTTGTTGGCATGTGTCCTTGAGACTAAAAATGTCTACTATAGGAAATCACATTTGTAAGATCGTCTTGTTGTTTAAAAAAAAATGTTGGGGCGCCTGGGTGGCTCAGTCGGTTGAGCATCCGGCTTTGGCTCAGGTCATGATCTCATAGTCCGTGAGTTTGAGCCCCGTATCAGGCTCTGTGTTGACAGCTCAGAGCCTGGAGCCTGCTTCGGATTCTATGTCTCCCCCTCTCTCTGTCCCTCCCCTGCTCATGCTCTGTCTCTCTCTCTGTCTCAAAATAAATAAAAACATTTAAAAAAATTTTCTTTAATGTTTATTCACCTGAAGTTGTTAACTGATTTTGTCATGGGTGATGGATTTTGCCCACCAACCTTGCGATAATTATTTCACTCTGACCTCTCTCCTCTATCTCTGGGAAAACCAACTCATATAAAAGGACTATAAAAGATTCTTTTAAACCTACAAAGAAATCTACAAAGCATTTCTTCCTTGTAATAATTTGTAAGTCATAATAAAGTCTCTTTTAAAAAAACTGTCATCAAAGTACATTACTTTGTGTCTCAGTCTTTCCTAGTATTCCATGTTTTGTCTTACAAAGCCACGTAGGATTGGACCATCATCTACCTCATTTACTATCTCCAGGCACTCTAGGTTTGTTGATGTCTCTAGACCACAGAAAGCTCATTTCAAACATAGGCTCTTTAGGTTTGTTGATTGTTTTGTCTGGAATTCTTTTTGCCTGATCTTCCCAAGACTCCCAGCATGTGGTTTTGTTTCAAATGCCACCTTCTCCAAGAAGTCTTCCTGTATCACTCTATCTAACCGCCCCCCCCCACCCCAACCCTGGCCCATTAAATCACTCTCTCGTTATCCTGCTTCTCTTATTTACCTTATTTGTTACATGAAACTGTGTTACTCACTACTTATTTGTGTTCTCCCATTAGAATACAAATCTCATAAAAGCAAGGACCTCGTCTGTCTTATTCATCAGTTTCTCCTTCACATCATGAATCCAGTCTAGTCTATAGGGGACCATATAAAAGACTGCGGGATGAATGAGTAAATGTTTATAACTTCAAAAGCATTTTAACACATAGTAACAGAAGTCTTAAACAACATATATAGGTGAATTAGGGCCAAGGACAATTCTATAATAAAAAAAATCTCTTTGGGGCGCCTGGGTGGCTCAGTCGGCTAAGCATCCGACTTCAGCTCAGGTCATGATCTCACAGTTCGTGAGTTCAAGCCCCGCGTCAAGCTCTGTGCTGACAGCTCAGAGCCTGGAGCCTGCTTTGGATTCTGTCTCTCTCTCTCTCTCGCTCTCTCTGCCCCTCCCCAGCTCATGCTCTGTCTCTCTCTGTCTCAAAAATAAATAAAAACATTAAAAAAAAATCTCCTGGGTCAGAAAATATTTTAGCACACATCTTTTGCAGGCTACAGCTGTAAGTTGGTTTAGCTGATGTGTGTGTTTTATAAAAAAGACCACTGGAAAATTGTCTTCATTGATCCACCTATGAATTAGAACGAATTCAGCACACACTTCCCATGTTGGCAGGTGATTCTTGCCGTTGTACATTTTGGATGTTAGACTCAGCTGGTGTAGGACATAAGTGCAGTTTATTGAAATAATTAGGGTTTCACAAAGCCCTTCTGCTAAGAAACTTCCCAGGATGTCTGTCTGCAGATCAATAACTGTACCTGAGTAAAATCTAATAGATGCAGAATGTTGCGGTCCCATCTCTTGGCTTTAGTTGGGTTAGCACCTCTGACTCAGGGTGTGGGCAAGGATTCACACCTTCAACTGAATCAGGTCTGAGTAGAGGAGACATAAACCCACGCAGGGGTGAAGCCCTTGGATATGGATGCATGAGTCAGACTTACTGAGTAAGCAGCTAGCTGTATAGAAAATTGGGATAATCTTTCAGTATGAGAATTCATACTGAATAGTAAAAAGAATACTTGATTTCTATTTTTGTAGAAGGCAATGAAGATTATCTGCTCTTTATTTTTTTTAACTTGTTGATGTTTATTCAATTTTGAGAGACAGAGAGAGACAGGGCAGGAGCAGGCAAGGGGCAGAGAGAGAGGGAGACACAGAATCCGAAGCAGGCTCCAGGCTCTGAGCTGTCAGCAGAGAGCCTGAGGTGGGGCTCAAACCCATAAACAGTGAGACATGACCTGAGCCGAAGTTGGACACTTAACCAACTGAACCACCCAAGCACCCAATTATCTATTCTTTAAAAACTTGGTAGGATACACTTGTACAAAACTTTGGCATGTGCTTTTGGTGGTTACAATGCAATATTTACAATGGTTTTTAGGGCACCAGTGTGGCTCTGTCAGTTAAGCATCCGAGTCTTGATTTTGGCTCAGGTCTTGATCTCATGATTCATGGATGGAGCCCCATGTCAGACCCTGTGCTGATAGCAGGGAGCCTGCTTGGGATTCTTTCTCTTCTTCTCTCTCTGCAACCCCCCCACTCTCTCTCTCTCATATTAAATAAACAGAAAGAAAGAAAGAAAGAAAGAAAGAAAGAAAGAAAGAAAGAAAGAAAGGTTTTTAGCTCATTTGTATTTTCTATTTCTCCTTATGCCATTAAAAAATCAGTTTTGCTAGAAATTCATCTTTTTCACTGAGGTTTTCAAGGTTATGGTAATTTAGTTATATAATATATACACATAATATATAGATAATATTATATATAATGTGTGTTTTATATACACATATATACATATAAAGATACTCTATATTGGTGTCTTTATATGTCATATGTGCATTATACATATTTAAAGATATACATTCAATTCAGAATTTCTGTAATATTTTAGTTTTTCTCTCTGCTGCGTTTTTGGATAGCTATATCTTCTTTCAGTCTTGCATTTCCCTCCTGGCAGCTGTCGGGCTGGACAAAATGCACCAGGGAGCTGATAAACTGTGTTTAGCTGAGCATTTCATCTGGGTTTATTGTTGCTTGCTTTTTAAAAAGTTTTGCCAATCATTCAGTTTTTACTAGCCACTGAATATACCCCTAAAATAAAAAAAAAAAGACCATTTCCGATGGAGGCAGCAGTGGCTGCTGGAGTGTTTGGATGCAGGACTCTGTCACAAATGGGCCTTCTCTGCAGATACCTGCTTGTTTTGCCCATTTGAAAATGACTTTAATTAGAACCAGACCACAAACTCACGTACTTTGGTATTTCACCATGAAATTCCTTACGAATTGATCAAAACCACTTCATGCAGAAAGCAAAAAATAGTGAAACACCAAGTACGTCATTTCTCTGCTTTCCTGCACATATTGTGAAAATTGATTAATTCAGTTTATCAGTTAACTGTTCAAGTTTATGCTTGGGGCACATTAAAATCTGTTGTTTGAGTTTTTTGATGGGACAAGTTTTTTGGATTTTTTTTCTTTGACAGGCTGTCTCTTTTCTTCACCTGAAACAGATTTGAAATCACTTTAGTAGACAATGGCATTGCTCTTTGCCCTCTTGTATCAGTTTAATCTTGCAAAGTAATTCTCAAAATGACCTGAATCATTCCATTAGATAAAGTGGAGACATGGAATTCTGCTAATTTTACTTGTGCATATGTCTGATAAAAACTTTAAAATACCAAAAAAAAATTTTTTTTTACCTGCATTGTTGATTTTTTTAAAAAGTGTTGACAAGACTCTGCTCTATTTCCCTGTGAGTCTGTGTACCCCTAACATAGCTCTGCCCCAGGGCTATGTGAACCTCTGTTTTAAAACAACAAAGATGTGTAGGCTGAATCTGCAATGACCTCGGGGAACTGTTATTGTGTAATGTCACTGAGCATTTTTTCCCCCTCTTAATGTAGAGGACAAAATATTCTTAATCAATTCTGATTCATGCCATGTTTCCATTCTTTTTTTTAAATTTTTTTAATGTTTATTTAGTTTTGAGAGAGAGAGAGAGAGAGAGAGAGAGAGTCAGAGCATGAGTGGGGGAGGGGCAGAGAGAGAGGGAGACACAAAATGCGAAACAGGCTCCAGGTTCTGAGCTGTCAGCACCGAGCCCAGCACAGCCTCAGGAACAGTGAGATCATGACCTAGACTGAAGTCAGATGCTTAACCAGCTGAGCCACCCAGGCGCCCCATGCCATGTTTCAATTCTTGAAACAATAGTGGTTTTTGTATTAGGTTAAGTTTCAATTAATGTGACTCAAATGATGTCATTTGACATATGCTGGTCTTGAGGATCTGCTTATAGTTAATGTAAGATTTAATATCTGTTCATCTTGAAAATATAAAGCTACTTTAAAATTATGATAAAACCATGCATTTGGAATTCTAAAAGAAACCCAACTCTATCATAATGCAAAAAAAAAAAAAGACTTTTCTTTTTTCTCTTGATCTTTTTCAGAATAGCCAATGGCTAGTAAAAATAAAATAATTTGTAAATTTTAAAACAGCAAAAACATTTCTAGTTTTAAATTTTCAAGAAGGTTTGTAAGGTTTAGGATTGCCTGGCAGATTCATTTTGTTTTCATGTTCATTCTGATGAAATATTTGACATTTCTAGAGTTGTTTGTTTTATTTATTGTACTCCCAAGTCTTCTCCAGCTAATTAGGATTAATATGAAACATTTACTAACACCATTTAAATGAGATAATAATATTCGTTACAACTCATAGAGTGCTTACTCTATTTTAGGGACCGTGCTAAGCACTTGCACCTATTAGCTCATTTAATCCTCATGACAATGCTATGAGGTAAGTATTATTATCTTTATTTTCACTGTACAGATAAGAAAACTGAGCCACAGAGAAATTCAGTTACTTGCCCAAGGTGATAGGTTTAAAAGGCAGACTTGGGACTCAAACCCAGCCTCCACAGCTCTAGAGTTCACACATCTAATCAGGATTCTACATCTCCATGGTTGAGTGTGATACAGGTTTGTTGTTCATTTGTTTGTTTTGTGTCTTTGCAGAACTGAAAGTGGAAACTTGTTCTATATCATGCAAAACAGCTATCGAATTAATGTGTTTCCGTTTTAAGTGTTCTTAGAAATGGGAGATCCTTTAGACAATGATGTCTTGACCTGCTCATCTGTTTTGTTTGAATCCCCTATAGTTACTGAAATAGTAAATATCATATGCTAGACAGTGATTTTATTTTACTTTATTTTATTTTATTTTATTTTATTTTATTTTATTTTATTTTAAAAATAAAATAATTATGGCCAGGCAGGAATTAGATCTGTTCTTATGGGTCAGGGTTGCCTTGACCTGACTGTAGAGTTTCATAAACTGAAAGGAGAAACAAAACAAAAGGAAACAGCTGTACCAGGAAATGTTTCCCTCTACCAGCAGATGTCACTGTTGCCTTTTAGCAGGAATGTACAGCATCTACTGGAGATGAAAATGATGGAGAGCATGAGAGTTATTTTACTAAAATCTCTGCAAGTCATTGGGTACATGTTGCTTTGTCATGGAGACAAAGAATTAACCAAAAGAGAGAGTGTGTGTCTCCCCACTTCTGCAGAGAACAGAGGGGGTTTCAGACAACCTGGTGCCTCCCTGATACCTACCTCAGAGGCAGGGGGCGTGGGGAGGGAGGCCGAGGAATGTGGGAGAAGGAGCTTCTCTGTCGGTGCAGAGCCATCATCTGCCCAGCAGGGCTCAATCAGAACACAAGGGCTAGAAAACATCCAGAGCCACAGGGCGGGAGTGAACAGAACTTGTTTGCGTGCACATGCAAGGCACACTCTAGTAATGCTGAGAAATAATTAGGAGAGAATTTGCAGAAGAATGGAGGGTCCTCTATTGTCAGCTAGGACCAAAAGCAATGGAAATGAGACTCACAGAAAAGCATTCTGAGCATCTCTGCGGGGTCTGGGAACACAGAAGTAACCAGATAAGGCTCTGGACCCCGCCTTCACCCTGAAGGCAGAGCCACACTGGCAAACTAGAAAAATATGGCTATGACCGTTGTATACATTTTTTTCCTTAAAAAAAAAATCCTACTACTTTGAAAAGTTGCCATGCTCATTGCTTTCAGCAATATCAGGGCAAAACCATTAATTAATTATTTTAATGATTTAATAATCAAGTAATAGGATACTTCTTAAATTATAATTGTCTTTAGATGCATCAATTATTTGGATTTTTAAAAATAACTCTTTCTTGGAAGTGTTAACTTATATTCTAGTAAACTCTGTTTCCTGGGGTAGTCAGGAAATATATTCCACCTAAATTTTAAGATGTTGTTTTATGGTACTTTATGGAAAACTTTTCCAAGATCAATCAGTACACTTTTCTAACTTGGTCCTTTGATTTCAGAAGCTCCTTTGGCAACAGGATATGATGTCAGTCTTTGCTTCTGGATGTGGGGTCTGTTTTGGTCAAATTGGTTGGTGGTAAGAAGACAGCTAGAAAGTGACCTCAGTGCTATGCGAGGACCAAAGGGTCCTTGTCAACTTAAACTGATATTCAAAACTATATGTCCTCAGGAACACTAATTCCTAGGCACAATGATCTAGAAACTGCATGGTGGTGACTACTTTCTGTTCAATGTCCAACCCATCCATTCCAACAGCCTAAGAACATTTACTATGTGAAAGACTCCAAGTATCTTGAACTCATAGGGTTACCAGATACATCAAGTAAAAATACAGAATTCCTAGTTAAAAGTAAACTTCAGATAAAAAAAGAATATTTTTAGTATAAAAGTATTATACAAAAAATACTATATATACTAAAAATACTATCTGTGCTATATACTGAGGTACTATAAAAGTATGCACATTCCATAAAAATGCCTTTTTTTTACATTGTGGACTCAATTTGCTAAAATTATGTTAAGAATTTCCACATGTAAATTCTTGAGGGATTTTTGCTTATAATTTTTTTTTGGAAAATCTTTTTTTTTAGGTTTTGATATCTAAGTGTTAGTGACCTCATAAAATAAGTTAGAAAGTATTCCCCTTCTACTTTCTATAAGAGTAGAAGTGACTTCATCTTTAAGTGTTTGATAGAATTCACCAGTGAAACTATAACCTGAAGGGATTTTTTTGTGTGTGGGGGGGAAAGTTCTTAATAGTAAATTCAATATCCTAAATAACATTTTCTCTTTATTTTGTAACAGGTTTGGGAGATTTTGTTTTTCATTTGAGTTTATTAAATTTATTGGCATAACATTATTCAGACTATTCCTTTTTTTCTCTTTTTGTGATCGTAGGATCTGTAGTGAGATGCTCTTTCATTGCTGATATTTATCTTTTTTTTTCTTTTTTCCTGAGTAGTGCTATTTCTCTTTTATTAGTCTTTTCTAAGAAGTGTCTTCTGGTTTTAATTTTCTCTGTTGTTGCCCTTTTGCCTTTTTCAACGATTTCTGCTTTTATTTTTACTATTTCATATCTAGTAGTTCAGATTTAAGCTGCTATTTTAGTCTAGCTTGGAAGGTGCATTGAAATCATTGGTTTTAATTTATCTCCTTTTCTAATACAGGCATTGACCATCTAGTTCTATGTTAGCTGCCTCAATCTTTCTCTTTTTTATATGTTCGTTTATTTATTTGTTTGTCTGTTTATTTATTTAGAGAGTAAGAGAGAGAATCCCAAGTAGGCTTCACGCAATGCGGAACCAAAATCAAGAATCAGATGCTTAAGCAGCTGAGCCACCCAGATGCCTCTCCTCAATTTTTCATCTACTGCCTTTTTATTATTATGCAGCTTGAAGTGTGTTCCTAATTCCTTGGAGGTTTCATCTTTGAAAAATGGATTCCAAATATTTGGGTTTTTAAAAACATACACCATTGTCACTTATTTTTAATTTAAGGTGCAGTATAGTCCGAGAACATACCCTGTAATCTTTTGAATTATATTAAAATTTATTTAATGTACCAGCACATGGTCTATTTTGGCAAACGTTTTATGTTCCCCTGAAAAGATCGAATGTTCTGCCATTGTGAATGTAAGGCAAAATTAGTAATGTTGTTAAAATCTTCAATAGCTTTACCAATTTTTTGTGTGTGGTTCTACCAATTTCTGAGGAAGGGGGGTGTCAAGTCCTGAATTTTGATCATACGTTCTCTATTTTCCTTTTAGTCTTGTCAGTTTTGGCTTCATGTATTCTGAAGCTTCATTATTGGGCATATTACATTTATGGTGTTCATGTTCTGATGAAATGACTCCTTATCATCATGACGTTTCCCTGTGTGTATACCTCTGACAATATTTTTCTGGAAGTCAATTGGCATTAACATATGCACACGAGCTTTCTTATTCTTAAAATTTCCAGGATATAACTTTTCCCGTATATTTTTCTTTCAACCTACCTATGTCCATCTCAGCTATACATTTGGGGACTGAGAAAATTGGCACTGTGTGATCCATGTTCCCACTGAAAGCTGGCCTGGACCAAGACTCCATTTAGGAAGCTACTCCTATGTTCTCACTCCAATAGGGGTCATGATGATGCTTCCTGTCTGTATCAATATCACCTTGTCCTTTCCCCAAGAACCCTACCACCATTTACAAAGGTATCCATACAGCAGGAAAGGGGGATGCCTGGACCTCTGTAGGACTACAAGATCTTGCCAGATGTGAACTTGCCTACCTCTCCAACCTGATGTGGCCACTCACCCCTGAGACACTGTCCTCCAGCCACACTGGCTTCAGCCATAAGGCTGTACCGGGATCTCCTTCCTTAAGCACTGGTGTGTGTTGTTCATATGCAAACACATATTTTGTTTAGCTGTCGGTGTTTTTATTGAATTGGGCAAAAATACACAGCCCAGTTTTGCTTTGTTTCTTTATTTTTTTATTTTAAAGGATTGCTAAGTTTTTTGGTTTGTTTTGCAGGTTTTTTTGCTGCTTTCGTCAGGTCTGCAAGCAATTATTTGAAGCCTCAATCCCATTTCCAGAAGGCGGGATCATAAACATAGGCTTGTCTGCCCCCTAGTGTCAGCCCCGCATGATGCCTGCAGAAGCTGAATATTTGTACAGAGGATTTTTGATGACGCTGCCACAAAATGGCCTTGTCAGACATTGAAACTCCTACGCGTTGCAATCATAAGCCAGGAGCTTCATTCCGTGTCAGATCTTCACTCTACACAGAGAGGACTTTCATTTCCCTCTTTATCCATGTTTGAATGTATTTGTTCATACCAAGTCTTTATTACCTTTGGGGTGTAAAACTGAAATGGAAACATTTTTTAAAATAACTTTCATAACAGCTTTGGTCTCAAGGAAGTCTGTCCCATGAAACCAGTGTCAGAGAGAAGTTTTGCAACTTATTTTAAAGTTTATTATTCATAAGATAATAACATACAAAAGTATTTTAAGAATAGCCCTTATTCACATTTCCAAACTGCACGAGAAATCATTTAATGTTTACACTGTTTCCTTTGTGTTATGATCATTTTTGTGGTCCGATCACCGTCTTCAGACCTGGCACTAAACCACTTTCTGACATATGTCCAATCTAATGCAGGTTTTAAATATGGAGTCTAAGCAGGCAGATGTCCCCCTTCTCAGATCAGTGTTTCAATATAGTTCTAATCCTTGGCTCATCCTGAGAATCATGAAGATCTCAGCATCTCATCCTTCCTCAAGATTCACAGCTGCCATCCAGAGTTTCCCTCTAAGCTGTATAGCATGTATTTTGCATGACAAAATAATTTCCATTTTCTTTTTTAAATACAAAATTGTGTTATTGCCTTGCCTGCCCCTGACCGCGCCCCGCCTCCCACCCACACACACACACACACACACACACACACACTTCCACAACCCAAGGCATATCACTCACGTGGCTCTGAAATTCCAGCTGCCTTAGCTACGGGTATCTATCTTGTCCTTTGCTGATCTCAGAAGGTTCTATGAATGATTCTAAGCAAAATCATCTGCACATTCACAGGTATCATGCATAATCTGCATCTCAATATCTGATGTCTTTCTCAAAGAAATGTTTCATTTTCATGCCACATTTATTTTTATTTAGTATATTGATCAATGGGCATGGTGGACACATGACTACAAGCCCTTGTGATTGATCTGCCAGATGGTGCCTGCCCCATGTTGTTTCCATCACCACGCTGGCGATGACGTGAGGCCCAGGGATAACAGGGATTGAGGGGTGCCTAATTTACACAGTAGTTGCTCGGTGCTAAACAGTTGAGAATTTAAGACATTTTTAGTCATGTACATGGCTACCAATGTAGGATTTCGTGTAAGTCAGAGCTTCAGCTTTTGAGAAGGTGAAAGTTTCACATACTCCAAACCTCCACTAGATGATCCCAAGCTTTAAGAGAGAGAGAGAGAGAGAGAGAGAGAGAGAGAGAGAGAGATCTGTTTGGGGGAGGAGGAGAGAATGGAATAAAAAACAACTTGTAGAGGAGTTTCTTAAGGTAAACTTTTGAACTTTATACTCCAAATTGCACTCTTCTGAAAGTATAAATCTTTGCTCACTGATAATTGGAAAAGTACAGCTGAGGTCATTAACAATCATTAAGTGTGTGTGTGTGTGTGTGTGTGGTGTAGCAGATGCAGTTGACGGGTCCAATGGAAGGGAAATGATTTGGACAACAAAATTTTAGGTTAAGTCAATGAAAATAAATATTTCCAATGGGGATTTTAGCTCTTTATGTCTAATGGTATGTACATGTTATAGCCACAAGGTGGAGACCCAACACAGTCTTCCTTGTTTCCTGATGCTGGCAAGTAGAAAACTCGAAAGAGCAGTTTTTAAAGCAAGGTGACTCTGTTTCTAAACTCGTAAGAGGTTTCCTCCCTGTTTTCCCTTACAATTTAGTGGTTATGTTGGCCCTATATTGGATACACAAAATGTGCTTGTCAAAGAAAGCGTATATTTATGAAAACCCCTTGCTTTTAAAAATAATTTGCACAACATGGCAACCGAAACTGGCTTCCTAGATTCACTCCAGGTGGAGACCATAGAATACTGGAGTCACTGGGTCCTAGGCGAGGCCCTGGTGTAGGGCCTTAGAAGTTTTAGCCCCTGGTAGTATTTTCGTGTTATCTAAGTCATTATATCAAAGCGGTTCTCCCTTCTTTCCTGCCACATTTTTGCATGAACTTCTCATCTTTTATATTTGTGTTTAATCTAAGAGTTTTTTCAGAATACTGAATTTAAGCATTTCTAATAATAACATGACAATTTTTTTTTGCCAGTGTGATTTTTTAAAAAATATTTATTTTTGGGAGAGTACAAGCAGGGAAGGGGCAGAGAGAGGGGGGCAGAGGATCTGAAGCAGGCTCTGCACTGACAGGCTGACAGCAGTGAACCCGATGTGGGGTTCAAACTCACAAAACTGCAACATCATGACCTGAGCCAAAGTCAGATGCTCAACCAACTGAGCCACCCGGGTGCCCCTTTACCACTGTGGTTTTTCAGAGTTAATGATCTCAAATATACTAGCATCTATTCTAACCTTTTAGAATATCAATATGTATGTGTTATATATGTGAAATATCTACGCAGAGATAAAGCTACAGATATATGGTTATTTCTATTTTATACGTCTAAATTCAACATATAAATGTGCACTCAATTCCCATATAATGTTATATAAGCAATTCTTACTGATAAACTTATCTCTATATAGGGTGTGAAAGATACACTGCATCTTCACATAAATACATAGTTATATGTAGCTATGGATGAGAAATGTGTGTGTATATATGTACCTGGCAATCTTTACCCATGTAAAGATAAATTACCCACAGGTAAATTTCTACAGCCAACTTTACAGCTATCTAACTGCTCAAAACATTTCCAATTGATATCCTATTAAGCATCATATTTAAAACTGAAGTCATTGTCACATCATCACTCCCAACTTCTTCCTACAGTCCTTTGTCTCAATGAGTGGTCCTACAAGCCTTCTAGAAATTGCCCAGGGATCTGAACACCTTCCTATATTTCACCTAGATCCTACAATCAATCTAAGTCTTATGGACTGTCTTCCAAATATGTCTCAATCCCATCCCCTTCTCTTGTCCTTACAGAAATTTCCAGAAGGTGGGCCTTCCATGTGACCCACAGCCATCAGCCTCATCTATGTGAAGGGTACATCTGGCCATGTCTCTATTCTAGTTATTCAGTGCAGTCCCCAACCCATTGCCCAGAATATAAATTCCAGGCACTTATAAAGACCTACAAGGCTCTAAATTACAGAGCTGATCAGATATTTTTATTCCTTAGCCTGTGCTTGTACTGTATTTTCCAGCAAGAAAACCCTCCTTGATGGATTCACCTTTAAATTACATTCAACTTGGATGCCTGGGTGGCTCAGTGGGTTAAGCATCCGACTTTTGGTTTCAGCTCAGGTCATGATCTCATAGCTTCATGGGTTCAAGCCCCGCATGGAACTCTGGGCTGGCAGTGAAGAACCTGCTTGGGATTCTCTCTCTCCCTCTCTCTCTGCCCCTCCCCAACTCGTGCTGTCTCTGTCTCTCTCAAAATAAATAAATAAACTTAAAAAATAAATTATATTCAACTTTAAAATATATATTATATGTTAACTAAAAAAAGGATATATGATATGTGCATATATTTTCATTTTGTATCTATACAAATCTAGGTATATAATAACCAAATCTATGTTAATATAATAATGAAACAAAGCCTGTGCTTGACCCTGGCAATAATTCAGCACTGGTACATATGCCCATTAATTTGTTCAACAAATACTTACCAAATTCTCACTATATGAGAGATGCTTGGGAGACATTATTAAATAAAATGGGTCGGAATTTTTGACCTGAGAAAACTTAAGTTCTGAAACATCGAACATTTATTTATTGTCTCAAAAAATCCATCTGTGAATCTTTTAGTATATATTGAATAGATCTTAGTAAATGTTATATTATGGAATTGAAACTTTCAATATTTACTGAAATACGGAATTGTGTTACTAAACAAACGATTTGGTCCGAAGGTAAATTCTTGTTTCTAATCTTATATTTTCAGAAAGTTTTAATTAGTTGGTGTGCACATATGTGAACATACATGCAATATTCATCAGCTAAGGAAAGCCTCTATGTGTGTATATCACACAGGATTAGATTCAGTAGTGCGTGATTGAAAACAAAGATACCCGTGCCCTAAAAGAGACAGTTTATTTTTCTCTCACGTGAAAAGGACTCTGGAGGCAGCCTCTCCAGGACTGATAACAGCAGGACTGTTGTCCCTAACATGGACAGCCCCTGTACCACATCAAAAGTGTGAGCTAATGCTCTTATGGGATACAAACAGGAGCTGTGATAAAAATGATCCCGTCAGTTGTTTGAATTACACCTTTCAGGTGTCCAGTCAACCAGCAGGCAGTGGAAATTGGCCTGAACACTTGCACATCATTTGCCCCAGAGTTATGGATTATAGAAGAATCTTTAATTGGCCTCTGACAATAGTGGCTGTATATTGGTGGCTATGAGATCTGAGGACATTTCCGTTTCTTTGAAGACTATTCAATAGAAAATAAACAATATGGTTCAGAGCATGGACTATCTTTTATCAAGATTTCTTCAACTGATAACAATTCTTCCAGATAGACAGTAACCCTCCAACAGACAGGGACCACACACTGCTCGTTCTGCATTTACATGATCTTCTAACACAAGATCCTACATGGTCCTTTTCTTGTTTACCTCTGCGGCTTCATTCCATCATACTTTTCCTTTCCCTCCAGCACCTTTCTCTTGAGATTCCTGGAATGGCACATGGCCTTCAGTGTTGGAAAAACTCACAGCCCTCAGGAAAGAAGACCTCCAGATTGTCAAGAGTCCCCAGATCAAAACAGCTAGGTCCCTGCACTACATTGGCCCTTCACTCACTTCCCTTTACCCTTTTCTATCATGGAAAGCAGATATGATGCTAGCAGTCATTCTTTATTAATAAGTTGACAGGGTGCATGGGTGGCTCATTGGGTTGTGCATTGGACTCTTGATTTCAGCTCAGGTCATGATCCCAGGGTGATGGGATCAAGCCCCACATCGGGCTTCACACTGAGCATAGAGCCTGCTTAACAACATTCTCTCTCTGGCTCTCCCTTTGTCTCTCTCTCCCCATCTGTACTTCTCCCCCAGTGTGCTTTCTCTCTCTTTCTAAAATAAATTTTTAAAAAAAACCGTAATTTGGCACAGATGAAGAAAAGTCTGAGAATCTTACAGACGTATAGCCCTGGTCATCTTTTAGCCTCTATCCACATGTCCTGTTATGTAAGAAATATCCTGATTTTTACATTCTTATTTGTGGATAATCAGAATACATTCCTATTGTTGATGATGTTGATAATCCAACATCTGCTTATTAAGAATTACAGAGGTGGGGCACCTGGGTGGCTCAGTTGGTTAAGCGGCCAACTCTTGATCTCGGTTCATGATCTCACGGTTCATGGGTTTGAGCCCAGGATCAGGCTCCACACTATCAGTGCAGAGCTGCTTGAGATTCTCTCTCTCTCTCTCTCTCTCTCTCTCTGCCCCACCCCTGCCCATGCGCTCTCTCTCTCAAGATAAATAAATAAACTTTAAAAAATTATAGAAAAAGAGAAAATAGAAGGGAGGGTATAAAAAGAAGTTCCAGGAGTGCCTGGGTGGCTCAGTTGGTTAAACGTCTGACTTTAGCTCAGGTCATGGTCTCACAGTTTGCGAGTTCGAGCCCCACATCGAGCTGAGCTGTTAGCACAGAGCCTGGAGCCTGCTTCGGATTCTGTGTCTCCCTCTCTCTCTCTGCCCCTCCCCTTCTCTCTCTCTCTCTGTCTCTCAAAAAATAAAATAAAATGGTAAACAAGAAGTTTAAGAAATAAATAAATAAACAGAAGTTCCAGAACAGACAGACAGAGGTTTATAGATGGAAAGAGGTCACCAAATTCCTAAAATAAGGAAGACAATTACTACTTAATAGCACATACCATCAGAAATTTCAAAATATTGGGTATATTTCTAAAATAATAATAATCATAATCATAAACAAACTAAAAGTTAACTGAGAGGAAACGAAAATTGGTTACATACAAAACTTTAGAAAGTGTAACAACCTTTGTCTTCTTCCCAACAACGCTGAAAGTTAGAACACAACGAAGCTGTGCCTTCAAACACTTGTGGAGGAAATTACTTCTATAGTAGGAGTCGGGATCAGCCAACCTGGAAAACAGTGTAAAGGTGAACTATATTATTTTCCTATATTCACGGCCTCATCATTTTTACTTCTTGTGCACCTTTCTCAGGAAACCCCCAGGTGGAAAGGGAACCAAAACAAGGCAGTGCACTCAGAGAAAAGACATGGGATCGGGATCGAAGAACGGTGTTTGACTGGGAGAGAGAAGCACTCACCAACATGGTAATGAGAAGTCCCCGGAGACGAGCGGGTCAGCAGATCTGAGCACAGCTCTCCCATAGTGGAGCAGGACAACAGAAGTTGCCAAGAGGGATGTCCCCCAAAGCAAAAGTAATGGTGTCTAGCCAAAGGAATTGTACTGTTCTCCTGGAGAGTTTCAAGAAAAATTAGCTGTAGAGACATGGCCAACAGACACGGCATTATTAACAAAAAATAAAACAAGATAAGGCATTATTTAAGGTGCTTAGGTGACTCAGACTGTTCAGTGCCCATCTTTGGCTCAGGTCATGATCTTGCCATCTGTGAGTTCGAGCCCCATGTCGGGCTCCGTGCTGACGGCTCAAAGCCTGGAGCCTGCTTCAGATTCTGTGTCTCCTTCTCTCTCTGCCCCTCCCCCGCTCATGCTCTGTCTCTCTCTGTCTCTCTGTCTCTCTATCTCTCTCTCTCTCTCAAAATGAAATAAACATCAAAAAAATTTTAATAAAAAAAGATAAGGAATTATTAATTACAGGAAAACAGAAAGATGTGTAAGCAAACAATTATAACAATTATAAGCCACAGTAATAGAAACTATGAATATTGACTGAATGAAGAAATGTGGTATTTGGAGGAAATGGAGAGAGGGGTGGTGGAGAACAAAGTTCACATCTATCGCTGGGAAAATTCATAGGCAGCTAAATCTACAAATTGAGCAAATAACATTATGACACTTCATTTAAAAACGTATGTAAAAAGCCTGTAAAAATGGCCTAAAGATTTTTAAACAAAGGGTTAAAAAAAAGAACAGGACAGAAGATCTCTGTTTTTCCTCATCGAAAATTTTAACTTTCAAGAGCACGTACATGTTTTATTTTACTACAAATTAGACTATGATTTATCCATAAATAACAGAGGAAAGTATGAAAACAGATCTTCTCAAGTTGCAATAAAAAAAAAACCCTGTAAAAGCAAAAATGATAATTTAATGAAGATTTGTTTTCATGTTCTGGCTTTCTGTTTGTTTCCATGGTTTTTGAGCAAATATTTCTGTACCGTCTGCAAGGGACCTGCTAAAACCCACTACAAAACCTAGGTGTTTTGAAACATGAGAAAGGTTTCTGACAGGAGAATTTAGGCATTGGAATAGAAGGAATTGCTGGAAAAGCCTAGCAAAGAAATCTAGCAATCTGTACAGTAAGTTTGCAGTCAGTTCACGCCCTTTCCCTCTTTGGAATACAAAATTATAAATTCCCAGTTAAAGAAAAACTCTCTTAATTAAGGGATGATCTTCACTTTTTGTAGCTTTTTAGTGACTTGGTCATAATAAAATTCCTAAGTCTTATGACCCCTCGTACGTAATACCATTTTTCTGGGGTAAAGTCTTCTCATGAAAATTTAAGTATGGTACTAGAATTTAAAGATCATGTTTACAATAAAATTACATTTAAATTATGAGCTTCTGATAAATCTTATGGCCATACTTTAAAATAAAATTATATTTTTAAAGGTATTGACTATGTATGTGTGCATGTGAAGGTGTGGGAGAATGGGAGTGAATACATATGTGAACATGTAAAATTATTTCTAAAGTTGTTCTTTCAATTTTAACGAAATTAAAGACCCCTAGGTAAACATCTCAGGGTATGGCACCATGTAAGTCAGAATCTTTCTTGTAGAATGTTTTTGCTTTGAATCAACTTAATGTATCCTCCTATTCTCCCCCTCCCCCTTCTCTTTCTTCTTTCTTCTTATCCTCATGCAAAGTCAAATATCAACTCTGCATAAACGGTACAATCAATAATGGGTCCATGCATATAGAAGGTGTATTAATTACCTTAGCTAATCAACTTAATAAAGACTACGTTGATAATCCTAGTAAACTACCTCCAAAAGGCAATTTCTTGTTCAAAATAACCCATGTTAGGATACATCCCAATGATTCAGATTCCCTCTAAATATAGTCCTATTTGAGAGTCGTATGTTTGCAAGACTTGACCTCTGATCTGGAAGAGTTTTCTTCCCAGTCTACTGAGAAAACCTTAATCCTTTTTTAAATGGCTTTGACATCAGGTCATCTGACATTAGACGAATGCTCTTAACAACCTCCACTTCTTAGCTTTTCATATTAACCAGCCTGTCCCTGGCTCTGCAAAATGCCCACAGCACACTCAGGGCAGCCTTCTTCTGGAGTGTTCTTCAGAGTTCCAGCTGGCTTCTCCCATCATGTCAGCATGTGTTCACCAGGAGTCACTTTGGACCAATTGCTCCAGTGGTGTGTGTTATTGTAACCATGTGATTCAATTAGAGCTTACACAAATCAAGAAAATGTGCATGGGCAATAGATATATTTCTCTGAGAACTAAAAAGGCTTGATGAAGATAGTCTTCAAAAATACAAAAAAAAAAAAAAAACATGCAAAGACTAATAGGCAAAACAAGTGTGAAATTTGGGGAAATTTGGAGGGAGAAAAGAAAAATCTAGAGGGATAGGATACCTCACAAGAATCTTTTTGGGTTCACTGCTCTTAATCCATTGAAACTGGAAATTATTGAAGATTCATCATAAATGTGGTTTGCACAATAAAGATTCCCATCTCTGGGTTTAGACACTCAAAAAGGTTTGGCCCATTATCAGAAGATTGACGAAAAACACAAACAACAACAAAATGATGTTTTATTTTAAATAAAATGCTTCAGGTTTGTTGGTTTTCGTTAAGTATCCACTTCGACCAACTTTCGATCCAACTTCTTTTTAAAAAAATTGTTTTAATGTTTACTTATTTTTGAGAAAGAGACAGAGCACTAGTGGGGGAGGGACAGAGAGAGAGGGAGACACAGAACCCGAAGCAGGCTCCAGGCTCTGAGCTGTCAGCACAGAGCCCCCCACGAGGCTTGAACCCAAGACGACAAAATCATGACCTGAGCCTAGGTCGAACACTTAATCGACTAAGCCACGTAAGTGCCCCGGATCCAACTTCTGACCCAAGCTTTTAATTAACCAACTGTCCTTAATAACATCTGACATCTTCCATCACAATCACTTTCTCATCTATAGTACTTTTGCTCATTAATAAACAAATTCACTCAATATATTCAGTGCGTTAGGCACTAGGCTAAGTCTGGGAGGAGAGCTGTGAAAAAGGAAAGCAATGGTCCTGTTTTCATGGGGTTTACCATTGTTCATAGTTCTCTTTTAGTATCTCATTGAACTATACATATATGTTTACATATCTGTTTTCTTCGCTATTTGACAACCATTTATAAGGCAAAAAAACGTCATTTTAATTTTTGTATCTTCAGTAACTTATAAAGTATCTGGGACTTCGTAGAAACTAAATAAAAGTTGGTTGAACTGAATTAATAAATAAAGCCCCAAACTTTATTTAAAAGTTCTAGTACTTATACACTCTTAGGGATCAACGTTGGGACACATAATTTGTAGATTTGTCTGCCTTAAGCCAAGGGGCAGAATTGGAACATAAGTATATGTGATTTTATTTTAACGGGGGAAAAAATGACTGCATGATTGCACAATTACTTATGAAATGGGGCATTATTTTCCAAGGGAAGGACTTCCACAGCAAGCACCCCCTTGCAGAAACTTGCACCGTAGTCAGCCCTCAGCAGGTCTCCAGCACAGAAGTTCAGCAAGGAAGTCACCTCACAGTCAGGCAAGTGCCTTTTAATGAATTTGTCTGCACAAAAGATGAGTCAGAGAAACAATTCACTGCCAGTGGGGGGGGGGGGGGGGGGGGGGGGGGGGGGGGGGGGGGCTTAAGCTGTGATTCTTCATATGTTGCTGGGTTCCTGCTCACATTTAACACTTTAATCCTGTAATAACAGACTGGAATAGACATAAGGATTCCTCAGAACAGCTTGCACTTTTAACAAGTTTTATTCTGCTCAACAGCTCTTTATTCCCACCCAGCAGAAAAATTAATGAAAAGTCGTGTATGAAACCGTAATCAGTACCGTCGATAATTTCACCTTGGTCTAGATGCTCCTCACTAACTCTATGATGGAATCTGAAATTTGTTTCCAGGATTTGTTGCCCAAATGGCTACAGTTGTCCACATGTCCCCAACTATATCTGCTCTGTCGTCTGGTTTAAACGTCAGTCTTTGATGTTTCTGTGCTATCCATGGATGTCAAGATTTCTTTAGCAGATGGTGGAGTTTCACACGAACAGTTTCTCAATATAACTGGAGCAGATATCTGGGTAACATGCAGCCATAATTTACTAAAAGTACAGCTACCTTATTGTGCTGTTTTTCTTGAGAAATTTGAAAATACATAAATGTACCAGTAATATGTATCAAGTATCCATGAACTACCACTCAGTATTAAAAGTTGTTAACATTTTGGGGGCACCTGGGTGGCTTACTGGGTTAAGCGTCTGACCTCAGCTCAGGTCATGATCTCATGGTTCACGAGTTCGAGGGCTGCGTCAGGCTCTGCGCTGACAGCTTGAATCCTGGAGCCTGCTTCAGATTCTGCGTCTCCCTCTCTCTCTGCCCCTCCCTGACTCATGCTCTGTCTCTGTCTCTCAAAAATAAATAAACATTAAAAACAAAAGTTGTTAACATTTTTGACATATTAGACTCAAATCTTTTTTTAAAAAAGTAATTTAATAAAACACGATGAGTAAAACTGAAGTCACTTTGCTCTGAATTCTTAGTCTGAATTCTCTCTTCCTCCAAAGGTAGCCATTGTCATGAATTGAGTGTGTATTTTCCAGTTTATCCAAATACACACACACACACACACACACACACACACACACACTTACTTCCAGGAGCATAAACGAGCATTGATTTATATGTTTTTAACTAACGTGAATGACATCATATTATTATGTATTTTTATACCAAATTACACACTTTGAGACCTATTTATATATAAATATGTATTGCATTCCTTTTAGTGACTAAATGATATTCTATTCAATCAATATTCCACAACTTATTTATTCATTAACTATTGATGGACTATTAGTTGGTTCGGTTTCTAATTTTTCACCATCATAACATTCTGTATTTGTTTATTTCTTTTGACACACAGGCAAGTTTCTCTAGACTGGCAGTGCTTAATGTGGTTTGTGGTCCACAAACTGGCCGTGGTCCATGGTAAGGTAAGGAGTCTATGACAGAACTGGTTAGCTATGTCACAAGCACACTTTTCAGTTCACATGACAGTACAGAGCAAGACTTTTCTGAGGGAGGCAGCGATTCTCTGATGTACACTCTGGTGCAAGCTCTTGACCTAACCCCATGACCACACTGGGGGGAACTGCTCCAGATGACACATAGAAAAGTGAAATTTCTGGGTCGTAGAGTATGTAACTTTTCCATTTTACTAGGTACTATTAAACTCCTTTCCAGAGGCCTTGCCCCAACTTACTTATCCATAATATCTGAAAAGTCTCATTTTTTCCCACTCTTTCCATTCTTACCCACTCTTTATTTAAATACGTTTATTACAGTTTCACTGAGCTATAATTCACAAACCATGCAATCCACCCATTTAAATGATACAAGTCAAAGGTTTTTAATACCTTCACAGAGCCGTGCACCTCCCATCACAATTTTAGAACATTTTCGTTACCACTTTCCAAACCCCCCCCCCAACCTTCCCATCCCCTCACCCCTAGGCAACCACCAATCTGTACAGATTTTCCTAGACTCCTTTCACTAGCATATTTTCAAGATTCATCCATGTCCCAGTATGCATCGTTACTTCACTCCTTTTTATGGTCAAACAGTATTTCTACTGGGGGTGCAGGAAGAGGGGCATGCCAGGGCTGGAGTCCAGCTGGTGTAGACCATCCCCCCCTTCCCCCACCTCTACGCAGTGCTGAGGTACAGCACACCGCCCCCTTTCCCCCTTTCCCCTGCGCCTGCGCCTAGGGGCACACAGCACCTGACCAGCTGCCAGCGACACTGAACTGGAGGACCCGGGGGGCGGACCCCAGAGGAACCTGGACTCCGAGAGAGCCTTCTTCCTGTTCAGGGCAGTCAGGTCAGCCCTGGGAGCCCTGAGGGGGAGAAGCTGGTGCTCCAGTATCGGGACCACACAGAGGCCGCCTGGCACTCTGGAACTGCTCAACTGCAGCAGCCCAGATGACCTGCGACTTCACCAGCTGGGCGCCCTTTGTGTCCACGATGTGCCCGAGCGCGTGGAGCGCGCATGCACGCCGCGCGAGAGCCTGCTCTGGACCGACTCTGCGCACGTGACCTGGCGGCGCGGTCAGAGAAGCTTCAGGTTCAAGGGCCAGGGGGCAGGAGCCTGGGTGACAGAGGTGAGTGGCACACGGCAGTCGCCTCGCCCTTCCTATGGCCGGCGCCCACCCGGACACGCTCAGTGTGCTCTCAAGGTCAGCTGGGGCCCTGGACGCAGCGTGGGCGGTGCCCTTGAGGCAAAGCCACAGGCCAGAGGCTGCGCAGCGCGGGAGGGGGGACGGGGTCACTGCAGACCCGGGGGTCCCACCCAGACTGCCTGTGGGTGGTCGGCACCTGTGGAAACTTCGAGCCTCCGCAGGCCTGTCTACGCTGGCACCTGTCTTCCTGGGGACGGGGCTGGGTCAGGGAGTCCCCAGTTTCTTGACTTCTGATTCCCCATGTTCTCCCACGAAAGCAGGGTGTAGGCTGTGTTTCGGGGGGCGGCTCTTTGCACTCCTGGGGAATGTGGCTGTGTCTGGGCCAGGGTCCCGCCCTGCCCCGGCTCTGTGATTTCTCTGACAACGTAGGCCCTAGTTCCAATAACAGACTTAGAAAACAACAACAACAACAAAAAGCTTTATTGCGCTATAATTTCATACACCACACAGTTCACCTATTTAAAGTGTAGAATTGAGTGGCTCTTAGTATATTCACAGATATGCAGACATCACCACAATTTTAGAACATTTTCATCATCTCGAAAAGAAACCCCATATACCCTGTAGCTCTCACGCACCGCACCCTGCATCTGCTGCCCCAGACCTTAGCAGCTACTAGTCTTCTTTCTGTCTCTATAGATTTCCTATTCCGGACTTTCAGAGGAACAGGCACATACAATATGTGGTCTTCCGTGACTGGCTGTTTTCACTTGACGCAGTATTTTCAGGGTTCGTCCAAGTTGTAGCATATAACTACTTCATTCCTTTTTTTTAATGTTTATTTTTATTCGTGAAAGAGAGTGCAGGAGTGGGGGAGGGGCCGAGAGAGAGGGGGACAGAGGATCTGAAGTGGTGACAGCAGGGAGCCCGACGCGGGGCTCGAACTCACCGAACTCACCGACTGTGAGATTGTGACCTGAGCCCAAGTCAAGACTCAACTGATTGAGCCACCCAGGTGCCCCTACTTCATTCTTCGTTATGGCCAACTCCATGACTATACCACATTTTGTTTATTCTTTCGTCCATTGATGGACATTTGGGTTGTTTCCATCTTTTGACTGTGACAAAAATGCTGCTGTAAACATTGGCGTACAATGAAATGCCCCATTTTGTTTATTCATTAGTTGGTGGATAGTTGGGTTGTTTCCGCTTTCTTGCTATTATGAGTGCTGCCGCTATGAGCATTTGTGTGCAAGATTTTGTGTGAACATATGTTTTCACTTCTCTTGGTTAGATATCGGGGAAGGGACGGAATTGCTGGGTTACATGATAAGGCTATATTTAACGTTCTGGGGAACTGCCAGACTGCTTTCCAAAGTGTATATGCCATTTACGTTACCACAAGTAGTGTAAAAGGTGTAAGTAAGTGTGTAACTTTTGTTCTGATTTCTCCACACCCTCAGCAACACTTGCTATTAACCTTCTTTTATATCCATCCTAGAGTGTGTAAAGTAGTCTTTCAGTGTTTTTTAATTTTTAATTTTTTTAAACGGTTTTATTCATTTCTGAGACACAGAGCACTAGCAGGGGAGGGGCAGAGAGAGAGGGAGACACGGAATGTGAAACAGGATCCGGTCTCTGAGCTGTCAGCACAGAGCCCGACTCGGGGCTCTAACCCACGAACCGTGAGATCATGCCTGAGCCAAAGTCAGATGCTTAACCAACTGAGCCACCCAGGCACCCCTCGGTGTGGTTTTGATTTGCTTTTTTACTAATGACTAATAATGCGGAGCATCTGTTGATGTGTTTATCTGTTGATGTGTTGATGACCATTTGTATATCTTCTCTACAGAAATGGCTGTTCATATCCTTTACCTGTTCTTTAATTGGGTTATTTACCTTTTTATTTTTGAGTCATGTGAGTTCTTTATAGAATCTAAAGACAAATCCCTTATCAGATACAGGCTTTGAAAATTTTTTCCAAGTAATTGGTTCTATTTACATTTTTATAATTGTAAATGAGGTATAATATACATCACTACAGATCAACTAATATATACAAATTTAATATATAAAAACTGGTGTGTGTTATATATACATGTGAATGTATATGAATGTACACGTACATGTATATGTCTATGTATATATACTATATATGCATATATAGTCTGCTAATACAATATATTGCTGGATTTGATTTTCTAATATTTTCTTAAGGCTTTTGTGACTGTTTTCATGAGCAGTATCAGTCTGCAGCTTCCATTTCTTAGAAGCTCTTTGGGTTTGTGCCAATGTGCCAGTGACACAAAGTGGCTGTTTTTTCTCAAGAGTCTGTGAAGGTTTGGTATCATTTCTCCCTTAAGTGATTGACAGAATTCAACAGTGAAACCATCTGGACCTGATATTTTTCCCTGGCAAGAATTTAATGACAAAGTCCTTTTGTATTGGAAGCTGGGCATAGTGGATTTTATATTGTTGAGTTCTGGGTTTTGTTATCTTCCTGCAAACAATGATGGACTTTAAGAAGACGCTTGAGTCACTTGTGGACCAGCCGATGATTTTGAGGCTTTCTTTTGTGGTTTGTCAGTGGGTTTACAGCAGTCTTTCTGTAAATCTAGCTTAGTCCCACTACTAAAGCTGGACTCTCATGTCCTTGTGGAATGCTTTCCATCGGGCTGCTTGGAACTGGATGTTCTCTCATCCCCTGTGAGCTCTAAGACTTGTTCAGCCGGAAGTTCTTCGGCCAGCGTTTCATACACATGCAGAAGTTAATATTCAGCCTCAGTCTCCAGGGGAAACCTCTGTACGCTCTGGAGCTCTTACTCCATGAAGCACTTTTTGCTCCTTTACTCTGTCCCACAGATTCCAGATGCTTCACCTTCCCCCGGCACTAATCTCTGCTACCTTGCCTCTGGGAGATCCCTGTGACCTCGCTTGGGTCTCCCTGTCTGCACTGTGATGCAGAAAGTCTCTCTAGGAAGAAAGCTGAGGCTCACCTCATTTGTTCCCCTGATTTCAGGGATCGCAGTCCCGCACTGCTTGTTGTCCAATATCCGAACATAGTTGCCATGTTTATTTTGTTTGGCTTTCTGTCTGTTTATGGTGGGAAGGTAAGATCGTTTCCAGTTACTCTACTATGGCTGAGGTGGAGGTGTCCACACAAAACCCAAATTCATAAGAATACTAGTCTTTATCCAAATAGTCAAGAGAAATCCATTCTTTCCTCCCTTGAATCCCTTGCTTTGCAATAGTTTAGGGCTCTTACTCAGTCCAGAGGATTCAGGGCCGATTTCTGCCTGATTACCTGAGAACAGAGCAGGAAATGTGCTCAGTGTCTTGAAGAGACTCCCTCTCCCTTCTCTTTCGGCTGCTGTCACTGCAACTACTCCCTCGTGTGGCCATTGTGACGGGGGCATCAGCGTCAGCAACGTGCTTCATGCCTGAGGTAGATCCTCCTGTGTCGCCCATATCTCTCTACTACAGAATATCCTTAGTGATAGTCATGAAAGAAAATGAGTATGTTTCATGTGCAAATTAAAATGTTCACTTACCAAACAAAAATATTACACCTTTCAGCGAGCTCTCTGTTTCACACGGTTTCAAGTTCCAAGTAACAGGTCCAAGAAATCCCACAATTTAGAGAATTAAAACAATCTGAGTTTTGTCTCTTTGACTTTATAATCATTGCACACTCATTGTTTATATATAATTTACCGTTTAAACACAGGAATGGGTCATTTCACGAAGGTTAGTGACACAAGCTGCCCCTGAAGCCAGCTAAAAATAGCCAAACCATTATAAACTTGGCCTTGAAAAACTCCTGTAGAGCTAATTCTGCATGTTGATGGCTGAGTGCATGACTCAAAGATCTCTGAGTTGAATTTCCTATAAAATGCAATATTTATTAAAGGATAGGTAATATTATATATATATTTATTTAGTATTATATATTATATATAATTAACAATATATTATTAAATGTATATAATGTGTGTATATGTTTAATACATAATTAACAATATGTAATATGTATAATACATTATACATGTTATATAATATATATAAATTATATATATTATTAATTCCAAGGGGGAGTATTTTTTTTCACAAGGGAGTGTTTTATCACTGACATTAGAATTGCAAATACTTGGTAATAATAAGCAGCAGACTAACTAGTAGCTATTTTTTTTTGAGAGAGAGAGAGAGCACGCGCGTCGAGTGGGCAAGAGGGGCAGAGGAAGAGGGAAAGAGAGAATCTTAAGCAGGCTCCACACCCAGCACAGAACCCGATGCGGGGCTCGAACTCAGGACCCTGAGATCATGACCTGAGCTCAGATCAAGAGCCCCACACTTAACCAACTGAGCCACCCAGGCGCCCCGTAGCTGTTTTTATTACTGTTTTTAAAACTGACTACAGAACAAAAAACAAACTGCCTGCAGGCACTTCACTCCCTTATGTGCCTGTACTCTGGGTGGACCCCTCCCACCACCCGCCTTGATATGCCTTCCTCTTCAACCCAGGGCAGCGCCCTCTCTCTGTGATCATGCCAGTTTGAACCGAAGCAGTCCACTGTAGGCCCTGCCCATCTCTGAGCCTTCTTTGTGGCCCACGGCTCTGCATTGCCCTCAGTCCAGCAGACTTTGTTCAGGTGTCAAGGGCGGGGCGGGGGGTGGGGCAGAGAATATCGCCTTCACTCGCACGCAAACGTAGGCTGGACTCTCAATATACCAACTTCTTAGTGACAAAGCTCTCACTTCACACACACCTGCACGAGCGTGTGCGGCTGGATCAGGGGAGGTCTAACCTGCTGGAAATATTTTATATAGCATCGTTATGTTCATTTATATTCGAAATGATTTGTGTTCATGTTTATATTCAAAGTGATTGGCATATTGTGGGGGGTTTTTGGTAATAAATTGCCTTGCTTTGGTATCAGTGATATGTCATGGAACGGGTTGGAACTTCTCTAACTCTCTGCACTAGAAAACAGCCCAGCTTATAGAAACTCCGCTCCCTGAAGTTTTAGCCCTCACCAATAAAATCTTTCTGGCTTGGAGCCTTTTGGTGAGAGAATATTTCACTAAAATTTTGTAATAAAATAAAAATAAATTTAGCTTTTGTTTACGCATGCACTTACAAAGAATCCAGTTCCTGCAGAAAAGGCAGAGATGAAGGTAAAGGACTCGGATCCCATCATCTATGAATAATCATTACCATTTGGACTTTCATACAAACAGAGCCATCTATTTTTCTCAATAAAAAGTATTAAATGTAATTTATCTGAATTTAATAGAAGAAAGATAAGCTGAAGCAAAACCAGAGAGATCCTTAACCTTCACATAAATATTTCTTCATTCCATGAGATATTTCTCAATTTAAAAAAAAAAGCCCTCTAAAATTAAGGAAAGAGACTAAATAAAACCTTGAGAATGTAGAGTCATTATGTCTCATTAAATACATAATATAATTTTAGACAGTGTCGGCTGATTACCTGCAGGGCTAGATAAGGGCATTAGCAATTTCATCCTTTCTCTTATTGCCAAATATTTATTTTCCGTAACCATAATTCTCAAAGTTGTTTAGTATTTGTTTCATATGTAAGATAAATTCAATCCTCACAGCCAGTGCAGTCTCTTCATTTCTTAGTTCTTTGCTTTATATTATCTCTGGATTTTTTCATCAAATAATTTGCTGAAGAGGGTTCGCGTGGTATTTTGTATGTATGCCTGAGCATTTCCTTTGTACTAGAAAGCAGGACTGGCTTTGTCAGTGCGCAACACACGC
Source organism: Panthera leo (assembly GCF_018350215.1). Lineage (NCBI taxonomy): Eukaryota > Metazoa > Chordata > Mammalia > Carnivora > Felidae > Panthera > Panthera leo. Next base: position 68,192,380 of record NC_056679.1, read on the forward strand.
TACTGCACGGGGGCTGGCACTTGGAAGGACCCCGTGCTTGGTTTAATATTGTTGTCACAGTCTTGAAAGTTTTAATATTCTTTTAAGTAAGGGGTTCTGCATTTTCATTTTGCTTTGAGACCCCCCCCAAATTCTATAGCGCTTGCAAGACAAGACATTTGTGGACGCTAGTCCTGAGTCACTCTTTCCTTCAGAACACAGCATCAGTGTCTTCCGGCATTCACCACCACTGGAGAGAGTTGGAGGCCAGCCTGACGGGTTTCACTGCTTAGGGGATATGATATCGCTGCCTGAATGCCTGAAGAAATCCTTCATCTTTGAAATTCAACCACTTCACCAGGATATGCCTCCGTGTTAAGCTTTCTACATTACAGTTTTTTGGAACACAGTATGCTCCTGCTTCAATCTGCAGATTTGTTTCAGAGAATGATCCTTATATAACGTGTTTAGATTTTTTTTTTTTTTTTAAAGAAAGTAAAGAGGCAGACCTGGATCTCCATCTGCTCTTTATTAAAGTTGCTCTCCCCTTGGACCTCAAGCCTCCAGCAGCAGCACTGAAGGAGGCCCAGAACCTCTTCCTCCAGGAGCGAGGGGGGGAGATCCCTTAAAAGAGCAAAACAAAGCCAACCTTGACCCCAAATCCCTTTCTAACTAATTATGGTAAAACTACTTGAAAAAGCTGTCTGTTACTACTGATCCCAGCTTTGGAGTGGTGGTGACTTCCTGCTGCTGCTAATCTCTTAGCTCAACAACACCCATCTGTCATTGCAACTCTCCCATCACATGTGTAACCAATTTCTTGCGCTAAATCCCCTCACCCCTGTTTTGCAGAGACTTAAAGCAGTTTCTGTCTCCTTGGTTCACTCCTGACGGATAGATCCATGGGTGAATACTTTAGTAATATCCGTCAGACTGCACTTTTTATTTGTGTTGTTTAAATCCTGTATACCTTTTCTGATAGTTCTTTGGTTTGCCTGGTCTACCAATTACTCAAGAATTAAAACGTTTTTCATTGTACTGCAGGTGTGTCCGTTTCTCCTTGTAGTTTTATCATTATTGTTATAATCATTGTTGTTCATTCTGCAGATTTTATTAATATGCATTATTTTCAATGCATACAAGATTAAAATTGTTACATTTTTCAAGTTGGAATTCTTTCACTTTATGAATTACATGAGCCCTTCCAAGTTGAAGTGCCCAGAGGGCTTCGGTGGGGGAAAGTGTGGTTTTAGTCTGCACATTTCTTTTCTGCGTGTAATATTTTTCTTTCTCTGGTTTCTGTGCCCTTTTGTTCCAGTCTTCTTTTTCTTCCAAACATTGTTCAAAGTTTCTGGTTCTCTAGTTTCACACTTCTTCCCCAGCAACGTGATAGATGTATTCTTTTTCAGTGTGTGTGTGTGTGTGTGTGTGTGTGTGAAAGAGAGAGACACATATATATATTTCCATTTCGATGGAATGAGTAAGGTAGCTTTATAGGTTTTTCCTTCTCTCGACTGTTGTAATGGTATTGAAATCGTCTGTTTAAAAGCAATGGCTGCTAGAATCATCATGGCTTAGTCTCTTTGGAAAAGTAACTCTTTGATAACTTTAATTTTTAATAGTTATTATTTTCCCAGGTTTTTTATTTTTTGTCATTATTGCAATAATTTATATTTTCTATAAAAGTGAGCTACTATCAAGATTTTCAACTCTACCAGCATTATTTTATTTCAATTCTAATTTAAACACTTTAAAACTTCTCCTTAGTTTAATTTCTTTGGGTTTTTTTGTTTGCTTTGTTTTTGGGGTTTTTTTTTTGCATTTGTTTGTTTGTTTTTTGCCTAGCTAAAGAGAGCCAATAGTTTATTACTTTGGCGCCTTTATTCTTTTATAAATAAATAAATAGATAGTTTCTGCTTTTTAAAAACGTTTTTATTTAAATTCCAGTTAGTTAACATACAGTATAATATTAATTTCAGGCATACAATATAGTGATTTGACAATTCTGTATAACACCTGTGCTCTGCGCAACAAGAGCACTCCTTAATCCCCATCACCTATTTAACCCATTTCTCCACCCACCTCCCCTTTGGTGACCATCAGTTTGTTCTCTACAGTGAAGAGTCTGTGTCTTGTTTTGCCTCGCTCTCCTTTTTCACCTTTGCTCATTTATTTTGTTTCTTCAAGTCCACATATGAGTGAAATCATATGGTATTTGTCTTTCTCTGACTTCTTTCACTTAGCATTTTACTCTCTAGCTCCATCCATGTCATTGCAAATGGCAAGATTTCATTCTCTTTTATGGCTGAGAATATTCCGTTTCGTGTGTGTGTGTGTGTGTGTGTGTGTGTGTGCCACATCTTCCTTATCCTTCCATCAGTTGATGGACACTTGGGCTGTTTCCATAATTTGGCTATTGTAGATAATGCTGCTATAAACATCAGGGTGCATGCATTCCTTTGGATTAGTATTTTTGTATTCTTCGGGCAAATACCTAGTAGTGCAATTGCTGGATCATAGAGTAGTTTATTTTTAACTTTTTATGGAACCCCCATTGTGTTTTCCAGAGCGGCTGCACTAGTTTGCATTTCCAACAGTGTAGGAGGGTTCCCCTTTCTCTGAATCCTTGCCAACATGTGTTGTTTCTTGTGTTGTTGACCTTAGCTATTCTGACAGATGTGCAAGTTCTTTATATATTTTGGATATATATTTGGATATTTTGGATATAAACCCTTTATCGGATATGTCATTGGCAAATATCTTCTTCCATTCTATAGGCTGCCTTTTAGTTTTGTTGCTTGTTTCCTTTGCTGTGCAGAAGGTTTTTATTTTAGTGCAGTCCCAATAGTTTGTTTTTGCTTTTGTTTCCCTTGCCTCAGGAGACATATCTAGAAAGAAGTTGCTACAGCCTACGCTAAAATTAAATTTTATAAAACACATTTTATTAGTAATACATCTTTATGTTTCATTTAAAAAATACAAGACGCATAGAGAAAAAGTTAATACTCTTCTTTCCATTCTGCCCTTTACTGCCCTGAGATAATGCTAACAGCCTGGCATTATATTTCAACTCTTTTCTGCATGCTTGTGTAAGCACAAACACACATATACATAGGAGGGTTTTTTTTTGTTTGCTTTTTGTTTTTACAAGAAGGGGATACACTATACATATCACTCTTTGACTTTCAGTTTTCAATATTTAGGTATATTGAACACCCTTTCACATTAATAAGCTTTGTTTGGGCTTGAGTTATAGTGCTATTGGCCAAGTTCAATGTCAGTGAATCAATACTATACATTAAATAAGGTGTCTTTAAACAGAAACACACATAAAATATGGGTATGTATTAATCCGTTGACAAAAATGTGACCAGAGGCTCACAGGAACCTAACCTTCCATTTCTCCTAGGAGCAATGATTAGTGTTCACAGTGAGTTTATAAAACGTAACTCCCATGAAAACAAAAACCCACTGTGTTTCAGACAGGTGCAGATTTTGAGAACAAATGCTTGGCAGTCAAACCATTTCAACACACGAAACAGATAAAATAAGGTCTGGCTAGTTACTTTATTCAAAATCTCTCTCTCTCTCTCTCTCTCTCTCTCTCTCTCACACACACACACACACACACACACACACTCCAACTGCTAACCAAATTGGTGTTTTAGTATTAGCTAAGAACCAACATTGTTTCTGTCCTATTGGACCCGCGCTAGAAGGAGAGGTCTGGGCTACCAGAGGCATATTTCCAGTTGAAGCTGTGAGGGCAGTTTTCTTAGAATCTATAAATTGTTCAAGATATCTTTTTAGATGTCTTTTTTTTCTGCAAATAGTCATCCAAGGTGGATCTATTTAATGAATTCTTCTTTCCATTTTATTGATGTTAAAATTAAAGCACAAATAATCAGAAAGGATATTTTGAGATCTCTTGAACAGGCTATACATACATATATATGCAATAATCCAGCAAGTCAACAAAGACCTAAAATGACCACTTTTGGAGTAGGGAGAGGATACTTATCTGTGGTGTCATGAACATTGGAGTAATAGTCATTATTAAGAATCTGGCCCCAAAGTCCTGTGCTTTCTTTTGAATGCATGTTTTTATTATGTAAGGCAGCATTTAATGGGACACAGGAAAAAATGAGAGCATTTCATTATTTCTTCAAAATATAAATACAGCCGTCACTGTGTATGAGCTGAGAAGCATCCCCCTGCTCTCACCACCAGTCAGTTCAAAATGCGGGTGCTCTCATCTAAATTATACTAACAGTGACTTAAAAGATTCTGTGGATAACTTTTCAAACATAAACACAGGCTAGGTTTTGGGTTTGTTTTTATGTTTAGACTTTTCCTCTCTGCTGTTATAAGAATCAGATTCTCATTTAGATACATCAGACATACAGCGTGCGCTGACTATGAATAACGGAAGACAAGAATTTAATTAAGACTATGTTGATGATCCTCCACGATCCAGACCCAGCCCTGAATCCCCTTACCACCCTATCAACTCTTCCAGTTGCTTTCACCTCCCACCCCCCTACTCTGTTTGCCTCCTATCACCCAATTCCCAAGGACTCTCTGGGTTCCCCTTGTCCTTATCTTATCTGGAACATCTTCCTTCTAAATCCCATTTATTTCCTAGAACATCCCAAGAACCAATTGAAAATGTTTTCTCCCTTTCTTGACTTCTAACTTGTATCTGTAATTCATCCTGTATTTTCAAAAGTAACATTTCCCTTTATGTGCATGTTTATTTAATATACCTATGTAATCACCTATGTAAGGTCTGCCTGCCAGTCAGAGTGCTCGAAAGAGCCTTCTTGTCACTTTTTCTTCTGTTTTCATTAGCATTGAAACACAATATGTATGTTTTCAACTCTTTCTTGTGTGAAATATGGTAAGAATTGCATTTCTTAAAGGCTCTAACTAAAAAATCAAGTGTGAGAGAACTAGGCTAAGAATTAGGCACCTATTAGGTGCGGGTGCATTTTCCAGGAGAAGGTTGGGAATGAAACAAAGACAAAGAAGAACTTCACTTAAATTATTTGAAAATAATAATGATGTGGTTCCTTTTATAATCATCTCTCCCCATTCTCCTACTTTTACCCTACACAGTCGCCAAACTGCACATTTCCGCAAATATGGTTTCTTCCCTCTGTGCCTTCTCACGGTCTTGGACCTTTACATAGTCTGTTGTGCTATGTTCGAATCCCTGCTGCACTACTTAAGAGCTAAGCGACCTTGGGTGTGTTACTTAACCTGTCCACAGTCCCATTTCCTTGACTGACATACAGCGATGATCATGGTACCTATAGCATAAAATTTCTGGAACTGTCTGGTGATATTAATCATGCAAAGTACCCCCACCTCTGCCATCCTTTAAAGCAGTATTTATCAAACTGTACAGTATTTACCAAACGGTAGATAGTCATTGGGTTGTGAAATAAACTTTATGGGTTCCAATCATGATTTCTGGTTAAATGAAAACAAATATAGTGTAGCAGAGTAGAGTAGAATATAACAGAGTATTTTGGCTCATTATAAGGGAAAACATTGCTTTGCAAAATGTTTATTTCATGTATATGAATATGTGTACTATCCTGTGACATAAAATGTATTTCTTCTGGGAAAACAGTTTGAAAAACACTTTTACCATCAGTTTATTTTTTAATGTTTATTTATTTATTTTGAGAGAGAGAAAGTGCAGGCAGGTGAGGGAAGGGCAGAGAGAGAGGGAGAGAGAGACTCTCAGGCAGGCTCTGTGCTGCCAGCACAGAGCCCAACTCAGGGCTCGAACCATGAGATCATGACCTGAGCCGAAATCAGGGGTCAGACATTCAACCGACTGAGCCCCCCAGGAGCCCCATTTTTACCATCGGTTTGCATGTCATTCAAGAAACCTTTCCAGATGATGTGGCCCAGAACTCTCTTCCTTTGATCTTCTTGGCCTGGAAGTCACATTCTATATATTAGCGGAATTGCTACTGTATCTAATTTTTACAACATGTTCCGAATCTCTTTGAGCATCTAAAACAGGCCTTGTTTATCTCTGCATACTTAGCAGGGCTCTTAGCATATTTGTTTGCACATTATTAATACTAAATATATGTTTTGTTAGTAAATGGCTAGGTTTTACCCATATTTAATCCTGGAGGTGACACGTTGACAAAAGAAGCCTGGAAGAGAAACTAGAAACAAATATTCAGGAATTTAACTTTAACCCATGTCTATTTTATTTGTTTTAATGAGGAATATGCCCTCCTTTGTAAATATTTCCAAACTTCTTGAAGGAGGATTGTGTTATTAGATAAGGCATTTCCCTCTCTAATCCGTATAGGACAGGGCTTCTTAAACTGGATGTAATGGGTGACTTTTAGGAGTCCATTAGTTCTCTGAAATTGTATATAAAATCTGTTATGTGCGTGTACACACACACACACACACACACACACACACACAGAGCCTGGAGTGTGACAGTCCAAAACTTTTTATTTCTCAAGGCGGTGTTCCACGATCCAAAAAACCACAAATACAAGTCTGCGATCCATCCCTGTCAGTGAAGAAGAATTTCCCAACTATCTGCATTTTCCCTTAGCCTCAACCCACTTTCCTTTTATCTTAGAAAACATCCAGCTAGGGTTAATGATCCAGATTCTGTCCCGGGTCCAAAGGGCACCCTCTGCTATTACATTAGGTACAGAGGGAGGCAGTGGGACTCGTTCAGGCCATTAGGAAATCATTTAGTCACTGATCTCCTGTGTCCTGCTCCCCTTTAGTAATCTCTTACTGGCTCTCTGCAGCAATAAATCACCTGTTTGCTCAGCATCTCGACAGTTCTTGGAAGATGTGACCATCATGCCTATTCACCTTCCTCTGGCGTTACAGAAACCTGATGGGTGGTACACAGTGCCACTAACATTCAGTTTGCTTTTGGCCTTTCAGTTTGATAAGGGACGAGCTCAAGGAAGCCACTGCAATTAATGGTTACTTGGGACCTCCCACATAGTGGGCTCCCCAGGCAGGGGAGCAAGGGTAGCTGGGCTCAGAACAATTTGGAGATTAAGGTATCCAGTGTTTAAGTGGAATTTAATGTCTGTGCTTTTGCTTGCAGCCATGCCTTCTGATGTCCCCCTGCCGATGGCACCTCTTCAAGCACATTCCCCAGAATAAGTAGGAATGCCCGGGGAGCCATCAGGGGAAGGTAAACACTGTGGATATTTAAACAGCCACTGCCCTTCACCTTGAAGCTCATTCTCTCTCCTTCATACTAATTTCCACCATTAAAACTGACCTTGCTTTCCAGAAATGAGATGCCAGGACCCTGGGGAACCTGACTCAAGGTTTAGAAACCAGGTAAAGATTTCCAGTCAGCCAAGGAGTAGTACAAACAAGTTACCCTCTGATCTTTCTGGGCAAAGTGCGCCACCCCTGTGAGGCAACGTGGTGATTGCATTTCAGTGCTTCTCCAAAGCCGCCCTTTCCGTCCTACAAGCAATCAGCTCCAAGGACAGTGGTCCAGGTTGGATGCTAGTTCAAGAAGGCTGGCCTTTCCCAGCAGCAATTACCTGGAGGGAGGGAAGCATCATTCTGGTAGGTTCAAGAAATAGTTGATTCTTGATTTTTTTTTCTCCCATGTGGAATCTAAAAGCCTGAAACATTAATCTCCTCAAATGCAACTCCCCCTCTGCCTTAATTGGGCACTTATCTTATGGGCAAACAGCTTAGTGGTGAAATCAAATCACTTAAAAGGTGACTCTTTTTGGAGGACGGCATCTTAGGCCAGTAGCGATCTCCATTATCCATTATCCACTTAAAGTGCAGTTTTCTGTTCTTGGCTGAGTTTCCATTTTTCCCCACTTCCCATTATACTTCATGCTGCTTGGCTTTCTGCAACAGCAGCCACGGCACATCCCTCCTTCCATTCACGAGAACTTCCTTGCTACTGGGCAGGCAGGATATTAATTCTTCACATGTCCTGATGAATTGAAAGCACATGGGTGGAGGCCGTTGTGGATTCCACTTCACCAACAGTCAGTTTCCAAAGTCGCGTCTGCCAGCACTCTGATATTTCATACAAATGGGAAAGGGGGTTTAAAATCCCCACCGCTATTCTCAGCCCTCAGCAACAAGGAGTCTGTCTCGTCTCTCATCTCTCTTATTGGCGATGGCCATTCTCATCGGTGACCACAGGGGTCCTTGTGCTGTGCACTGATTAAACTTCCCCCTGACCTAGAGATATCAGTGAGATGTGCAGATACCTGTTGTCCCTGTTTTCCAGCTCTTGGTAGGCCTGTTTTTGCTCTTTGTAGAGGTGGTGATAACCAATGCTTGACTTCAGGAAATGTGCATTCCTCTATCACCACTACCCCGTTAGCCTCTGGGCCTGCGTTGGCAGAGTGAAGAGGAGCCCAGAGCCTTGGGCTCCTACCTCCCATTCTGCCCCTTCTGCACCCTCAGCCTTACAGAGTAAGGGACAGCCTCGGGCCTAGTCCCATCGTGCATCGGATCCACTGCTCCTCTTTATTCAGAGCACCACAGGAGCCCAAAGACTTCCATGTCCTTCTTCAACACTGGACCCCCGTCCCCATGAGGCCCTCTGTCTGACCCCATCACAGACCCCCTCATTGTGCCCTCTGAACAGACCGCTCAGTAGCAGAGGCCATTGTGTCCTCAAGCTCTTGTCCTAAGGAGATGCAATTTGGTCTCCCCTGAGGATAATGCATTCCTGGCAGCCCCCCGCTGGCTGGCGGTTGCTTCCCTCTCAGCCCTCCATGTCCCGGGCCTGCGCTTTCAGAACACCCTCCCCCTTCGTCTTTAAGGCACATGTGTAAGACTCCTCCACCAAGCCCTCCACCTGGATGGTTTCCTTGTGCAGTGACCCTAGGGCCCTCCTCTTTCACAGAAAAGGCCCAGTGGTCAAGCTCTGCAATAGTCCCTGGGGAATGAACATGCTGACCTTCCCAGCCCTCTGCTGCCTCAGCTCTCTGGCTTCCTCTTCGCCAGTGACCCTGCCCTCCACCCCCTCCCAGCCCTCCACCCCGCACCTTCCCATTACTACATGCCCCGTCTCTTCCCAAACTCAGTTTCTCCACCCCACTTCCAGACCTCCACGTCTTGTCATTTGCCAGATCCCTCCCTCATGCCCCCCCAACTCAAGAACTTATCCCATCCCACCAGGATTTGCCATCCATGGAGCCTCCGACCTTTCCACTCCCCCTGCCTACCCATGGCGGCTCCATCCTCCTTGTACAGCTTCACCTGCAAGCCCATTATATACGCTTTCCACAAACCCATAGCTCAATCTCTCCCCCTTTGCCGTGGTCCTTTGGGAAAGCCCAGCCCCTGGATTAATCCAGCTCCCTGCCTTCTCCCCCCCCCCCCCCCCCCCTCAGAACCATCTGGCTGCAACTGGAGGAAAACATAAAACCATGTTGTCATGCCACTCTCTCTTCACGACGCTAACCTTGAGCATGCCCTCAGGCCTCCCACCTACCTTTAGTTCACTCTCCTGCTCTCCTAGCTTACTACTGTTGTGCATCTTTTCTTTCTCCAAGCCTGTGCTATCTATGCCCCATCCTCACCCCTGTCGGATAACCCTCCTTCCTGTTTCACTGCAAAGTAAATGGTAGAGGAATTGCATGTGTCCTCTGTCACCTGGCCTGAAGCTTTGCCTTGTCATCTGCCTTTCCTCCTATTCCTATTCCAGGACATGCTCCCTCTTGGTTCTCCTGCTACTTCTCTCATCCTTTCTTCTTTGTTTCCTTTGCTTTGTTTCTCCTCACCTTCCAGAGCTCCGAACTTGGAGTGCCCCAGGGTTCTGTCCTCAACTCTTCCTGCTTGGTGATGACATGCAGTCCTGTGGCTTTAAAAACCTGTGCCTCCTGTATCTTCAATCCGGACCTATTCCTGAATGTGAGGTTCCGGATACAACCGCGTGCTCAACATTACCATGGTGGATGTCCAATAAGCATTTCCCACCTTATAGTGTGCCATTGTATAAACGTACCACACTTGATCTCCCCACTTGATCTCTACTATCATTGGAACCTCCAGTTTTCTCAAGTTAGAAAGTTAGTAAGGCTGATCTTCCTACATTTTTTTACCCTCTTGGTAAATTGTAATACTCATCCTTCTAATTTCTTAGGAAGAAACCCCAAGATCGTGAAACTCCTGATTCACATCTCTCCTCCTAGCCACCCATTTTCAGTTTCTTGGAAGAGCGTCCTCTTACCATAAAAATATATCCCAAATGTGTCCATCCACTTCCTACACATTGACTCCTGCTACGCAGCATTTGGATCAGTGCCTACCATGTGGACAGGGTTCCGTGACTGTGTGTTGAACACTGAATGCCTTGAGACCACGTAGAAGGGGTAACTTATAATTTTATAGATTAGAAAACTTATCATTTCATAAATTTTATATGACATCAGCAGACCTTTCACAAAGGTGGTTATGGATGCAGAGATGAGAAAGCCAGGTGATGGGTTTTACTGTAGTAGAGACTTGTCTCCACAGCGATCTCATGCATGGCTGGCCTGCTTATTTGCACTCATTTCTCAGCAAAGCAAGAAGTTCATATTCTTGCCCACCCCCCTCTTGACATAATGTTTATTTTTTAATATTGTATATCATTTATCCAGATATACCAGCTTAGGCGGGCCAGGAGGAATTGTAGAAAATTAGGGGCCCCTGGGGGGCTCAGTCAGTTAAGCATCCAGCTCAGGTCATGATCTCACTGCTGATGAGTTGGAGTCACACATCAGGCTCCTCACTGCCGATGCAGAGCCTGCTTGGGATTCTGTCTCTCTCTCTTTCTCTTTCTCTCTCTCTCTGCCCCTTCACCACTCATGCGTGTGCTCTGTCTCTCAAAATAAATAAGTAAACTTAAAAAAAAAAAGAATCATAGAAAATTTGGAATGTGAAACTGTGTTTACAGAATTTCAATTTCCTTTGTTTTTGACAACCTATAGTAGTTCCACATATATATTTATTTGCTCATTCTTTACAACCCACTTCTTTCCACGCACTTGATCCTTCAAGATGATCAATCAAATGCTTAGCAGCATTGATATCTACAAAGGGTAGCTCTTGTGTGTTTTCAATGTCAGACTGGAACATATTTCAGTCTTATAGAACTGGTAATCACAAAAATGAGTTTTATTGCCCTGTTGGACATTGAACGGTTTGGTCTCTAACCCAGAAAATTATTTCAATATGTTGTCTTTCCTGGTGGATTTTATAACCCTGGTTCCCCTAATTCTTGTTTGAACCAGCTTTATGTTTTCACTTGTGTCCGCATTAATGAGTTACATAAATCTAAGTCGGGTGTTTGTTCTGTAATTTTATGACAGTCATGCTTTATAAGTAGTTTGTCTTGTGACCAAGCATATAGCATGCCTGGTTATATTGCCTTTGTTTATTTGTAAACATTCCTTATTGACGTACAGTGCAGAGCTGAGCTTTATGTAAACGGAACCATACTGTTTTTTGTGTTTCTGGTTTATTCTGCAACATCTTTCTGGGATGTATTCAGGTGTCGGGTGCCTTATTCCCCCAGTGAGTGATAGTATTCCATTGTATGAACATACCACACTTGATCTACTCACTTTACTGTCATGGACTTTTGAGTTATTTCCAGTGTGGGATTATTATAAACATCATCGCTTTGAAGATTTTTGTAAATCTTCACATTTTTGTATATATGGAAGCATGTGTAGGAGGGGAATTGCTGGGTTATAGGGTGCACCTGTGTTCCGCTTTACCAGATACTGTTTGAAAGCATTGCATCAGTTTGTTCCCCCACACTATTGTTCACGGTTTTACCAACACTTGGTGATGTCAGGTTGTTCCATTATTCTAGTCCTTCTGCTAGGTATATAGTTGTATCTTGTTTTAGATTTAGTTTACATTTTCCTGATGACTAATCATGTTCAGTAACTTTTAGTAGGCTTATTGGCCTTCTGGACATCTGCTTTTGGTGAGTTGCCTGTTCAAATCTTTTGTCCATGTTTTGTTTGCCTGTGCATTTCTTATCAGTACGTAGAACTGGTTTAAATATTTTGGATATGAGTTCCTTGTCACTGAAAATAATCATCTTCTCTTTGTTCTTGTCTGCCTTTTCACTCTCTGAATGGTGTCTTTAGGTGGAGAGAAGTTTTCAATTGTTTGGTCTTTTCCTTAATCATTAGTGCTTTTTTGTGTCCTGTTAAGAAATGTCTGCCTATCTTAAGATCCCAAAGGTGTTCTACCATATTCTCTTTTAGAAGCTTTATTGTTTTATCTCTTACATGAAGTCAATCTTCAATCTATCTGAAATTGACTAATTGATTTTTGAGTGTAGTGTATGTATGAGTTTGGTGTGTCTTCGATGATACTTTGGAGCGTAGGACATCTGAAGGTGAAAGTCCTAAATATCACATGTACAAAGGCTATGCCAATAGATACAAAAGCATCTCCTCAATTTTGGGCAAAGCATCTATTAATTCAATGCCTTGGTATCATGTTAACCAACTAAATGAACGATATTTTGACATTTTAACTAAAATGGTTCGGTTGCATGTTTGGCTTTGGCATTGTGAAAACATAGCAAAGGGACTGGACATGAAAGTCTACTTAGAAGAAGGGAGTGATCTTGAAATTGGCTTCTGGCCCAGAACTAATTACTCCCAAGATACACCTGTTAATAAAATTGGGCTTGATTTCCTTAGTCACCTCTTGTTATGATTATAAATTCATCATCTTCCTGGCAGGGGCTGAGTTGGATCTGTTAAGTTTTCTCTGGCTTTAATAGTCAGTGACTATTGACTTCTCTTCAATTCCAGGCAAACCAACTGATAAGTATAAAAATCAAAATGTAAGCAGGTTTAAATGACCCCAGGACACAACAGATAATTTTAGATTTGTGTGAAGAAGGTAAGATAATTTTTTAAGGTACTTGTAGCGCTAAGAGTTGATGTGTAAGAATGATATCAATATATACACTTACAGACATACAAAGATATATTATGTGTATATTATATAAAGATATATTAACACATACAACACATTTTGTGTATGTATATATAATAGATTATATATATGTATATATATACATATATATATACACATACCTTAAGCATTTATTTATTAATATAAAAATTTCCGTGAAAGAATCAGGTTACTTCCTTATTTATTTAACCTAACCATTACTAAAGTAACCTAACATTTCATAAACTCTAGAGAGCAACCATCTATAATTCTGTCACTGAGATACTACCAATTTATCATTTTAGGGGTATTTCCTATTAATTTTTTCAAAATCTCCAATGGAGAATCGTGTGTTAATAGAAAAAAAAGTCTATAAATACTTTTTTCTACCTGTTAGCAATTTTGCAAAAATTGAGAAGTAGCAGTGGGATGATTTGACTTAAAACGTATGTCATGAAACACACTAAAAGTTCCCTTTGGTAGTGTTTGAGGGTGAAGGTGGGCATCTCAGAAGATTTATGGTTATTCTCCAGAACAGTTGATACTGAGGCCAGGAACAAGTGATCTGACTGCCAATTGGGAGAGTCAGCACAGAGTCGTCGGATATGCCATCAACCAAGCAGAAAACAGTGTCTTCGGACAGGGGCCCCGAATAAAAGTCCTGACTGAAGGTGGCAACTCTTGGACCCAAGCAGCTTCTGGATTGGGCAGCTCATGCAACAATTCACAAGCAGCAGAGGTTTATTTAGTCAGTGGCTGTCAAGGCTTCTCCCGAGAGCCTAAGGGCTACACAGGGGGCTGCTTAGTTGTAGAATCATTGGATTAGTTAAAATATGACCAACAGTCTATATTTTCATTCTTATTAGTTCCCTGTCCCCTCTCATCACTGAATCGCCCCAATGGCACTCTTAATACCAGTTATTTATAAAATAAAGAGTCCTAAATATTTGGGAATAGACTTGGCATTAGTTTCTCCAGCCCCTGCCCCCACCCCTCTATTCTTGGTCCCAAAGTAGCCAATTTGGACAATGGGGGGCACTTATTCCTAGGATAGAAGTTAAATGGCTTGTCCATGACTTCCCTTGCTTAGATTATGTCTGAACCCCATTTTGCCCATTGTTAGGCTTAAAATTTTTGTGGGGAGTCTGCATCCATCTTGGGCTGGTAGCATCATAGGAATAAACAAGATATCTTTTAGTATATTGGGATTCCTCAGAGAAACAGAATATATGTAATATGTATATACGTATACACACACACAGGGGAGAAAGATATTTATTATAAAGTATTGACTCAGGGGGTGATGGGGGCTGAAGTGCCATCTGCAAGCTGAAGACCCAGGAAAACCAGTGGTAGTGCTCAAAGGAAGGTGTGAGAGCCAGAGAACCAATGGTGTAGATTTCAGTCCGGGTCTGAAGACCTGCGAACCCAGAATGCCAAGAGCAGGAGATCAATGTCCCAGCTCAACAGTCAGGAAACCTTCTTGTACGTTTCTGTTCTATTTAGGCCTTCACTGGATTGGATGATCTTGACCCACATTGGGTCTTTTTTGCAAGATTATTTTTCTTACTAATTTAATTTCTTTGGTGTTTACAGGATTGTTCAGGGTTTCTATTTCTTTTTGAGCCAGTGTTTTTAGTTGAAACCCTTTCTATGAATTTGTCTATTTCATCTCAATTGTCATACTTAGGGTATAAAATTATAATATCCTTTTACGATCCTCTGTAATGTCCGAAGGCTCTGTAGTAATATGAGTCCCAGTTGTGTTTCATCTCCTTTTCTCTTGTTTTTGAGTCAGCCTCATCAAAGATTTAACAGTTTTATTAGGCTTTTTCAAAAGGCCAATGTTTGGTGAGTTTCATTGCTCCTTTCTGTTGAATATTTGTTTTTTATTTTTATTCATCTTGGCTCCCAACTTTATTATCTACTTTCCTTCAGTCTAATGGGTTTATTCCTCTATTATTTTCCAAGTTTTGAGTTGAACATTTAGCTTGTTAATTTGCAGCCTTTCTTCATTTCTAACACATTTATTTCAAGACTACAAATTTCTCTAAGTGATGCTTAACACAGCACTCTCAACCTTTCCGGTGTTTTGTTGTTGCTACTATTGTTGTTACTGTGTTAAAATACATTTCTTGTTTTAAGAAAAACAAAAATTATTGTATTTTGTTTTGTTTTCGTTTGTACTGGCCGAAGTCAGTCAAGTAATCCATTTATGTCTACATCAAGAATTCCTGATATATTGGGTCAAATCTGCCATCTAGTTTTGTGTTTTCTAGTTGTCTAACGTCTTCCATGCTTTTTTCTTCTCCTTTCCTGACTTCTTTTGGCCTATTTTCTTTTTAGCATTTTCTATTTTTCTTCTACTTATTTGCAATTATATATCCCGCTTTTATTCTTTATTTTCAGTTTGCAAATTGAAATGTAGGTTAATTTATTATGTCTAATATTAATTAATTCTTTCATCCTCATCTTGAACAATACAAAGATCTTTTGAAAATTCTACCATTATTTACCTCCTTTAATCTTCTGTCAATATTTTAATTATACACTTTTTAAATTCCAAAAAACATTGATTTAAAAAAAGTTTATAGTCAACTCATTTAGAATTATCCACATATTTCCCACTTCCTTTGCTTTTTATCCCTTTATATTTTAGATCTTAGATCTAAGATTTTCTTCTACCTAAATTATATGCTTTAGAACTTCCTTTAAGGTAGTGTTGATGGTGAATGCTCTCAGTTTTATTTTACTGAAATATCTTTATTTCATCTTAGTCTTAAAAGATATTTTAACCAGTATAGCATTCTAGCTTGATAGTTTTTTTATTTTTATTTGAGAGAGAGTGAGGAACTAGCAGGCTAGGGGCAGAGAGAAGAGTGAGACACAGAATCCAAAGCAGGCTCCAGGCCCTGAGCTGTCAGCACAGAGCCCAACTCAGGACTCCAACTCACGAACTGTGTGATCATGACCTGAGCTGGAGTCAGATGCTTAACCAACTGAGCCACGCAGGCACCCCTGTTTTTTTAAATGTACATTGTAGATATCATTCCATGGATTTAGAGATACTGTTATTTATGTTGAGAAGTCAGCTGTCAGTCGACTGTAGCTTAAGGATACTCTATTCTTTGTCTGATCTCTCTGATTTTCTGCAGTCTTTGCATAATTTGTCTAGGTGTGGATTTCATCTTCTGTATCTTGCTTGAGATTCATTGAGTTCATGGCGTCTGTGGACTGGTGCTTTTTATCATGTCTGAGAAACTCAACTATCATATCTTTGAATAATCATTTTGCCCCATTTCTTCTATCCTCTTCTCTTGGTACTATGATTACACATACGTTACATATTCCTGCTCTGTCCCACATTGCTAATGCTCTTCTTTGTAACTTCCATTCTTCCTTCTCTGTCTCCAGTTTGGATATTTCTATTGACTTGTTCACTTTTGTATTGATCCTGTCTTCACGAAGTCTAATCTGCTATTGGGTGATGCTTCTGTCCCATTCAATTGTTTTTCTCCTTCTTGGATTCTAGTTCATATATATTAAACGTTTTCACTCCGTGGTCTATGATTCTCACTCTTTCTCCCCCTCCTCCTCCTCCTTCTTTTTCTTTTACCCCTAGTTTTGTTTACAACTTTGTGCTGTACTGTGTAGAATTTATTATAATTTATCTTCTATTTTAGTAATTCTCCATTTTGGTGTTTCCTTTTTTAAATTTTTTTAATGTTTATTTATTTTTTTAGAGAGAGAGAGAAACAGAGTGTGAGCGGGGGAGGGACAGAGACAGAGGGAAACACAGAATCTGAAGCAGGCTCCAAGGCTCTGAGCTGTCAGCACAGAGCCCAACTCGGGGCTCGAACCCAGAAACTGTCAAGACCATGACCTGAGCCGAAGCGCTCAGGGCGCTTAACAGACTGAGCTACCCAGGCACCCCTCCATTCTGGTGTTTCTAATTTGATGTTAAAGCCATAAATTGTTTCTAATTAGGTTAATTTCTTCTTAATTTCTAGAACTTACATCTGGTTATTTTTCAAATGTACAATGTGACATTCTTATAGTTTTCTGTTTCTGCAGGTATCTTTAAGCTTATCAAGTATTTCTTTTACATAGCCTAGTTGTTTTACAGTCTGAGTCTAGTTTTTGAAGGTATTTTGTGTAGTTTTATTCTGCTGATTTTGCTCGCGAAGATTAATTTTCTTGGGTATCTGGTTACCTTTGTCTGTGTATTACATTGCACATGAAAAATTATTTGTAGGAATTACTCGAGGCATATAGTACAGGTGCTTCCCTCCAGAAAGAATTTACTTTTACTTCTCCAAAGTGCCTGGGGTCACTTGAATTCCATTACCTCTTTAAACCAAATTCCGGAGTTTACATTACCTGTATAACCAAAGGATTTGAAACCATTAAGAAATTCCCCGTTGGTTTTGCCATTTTGATTTGCCCTCACCCTTGAATGTATGGGTTTTTGGAGTCTCAGCAGCTTTTTGGGAGGGATGGTGGAGGGAATTGGCTGCAGAGAGTTTTCTATATCAGGCCCCATCTTGTACAGACTCTGGGATTTCTTTGAAATCTCCTCTCATTTAGAATCCCATAAGCAGTAAGATTGGTGTATTGAGAGTACCAAATCCTCAAGGCAAGAAAGACTTCCATGCTTTCTTAACTTTTAGGGTACTCATTTATCTATTATTTATTTAGAACTTTTAATAATATACTTTAAAAATCCACCCAATGTTTTAACTCCTTTCAGCAGCTAATACAAGTATCAGAAAGCTGTATGAAACATTCTTTTTTTCTTATGGTGTTGAATGAGACTTGGATATATTTTGGGATAAAAATTAAATATTCAACAACTTTTAAGATAGAGCAAAAGACTGAAAACACATTTTTTGTTCTTCCTGGATCACTCGATATTCTACCCCTGGTTAGAACCTCTTCTGCATTTTCCACCAACCCCTCCACTCCTCACTCTGTATACACAGATGGTACAAATATACTTATTCTCTGTCACTGTTCTTCTGCGGGGAAAGATATGAAGAGCACTGTCCTGTTTCTGTTTATATTATATCTCTAGGAGCTATCCTCTTTGCTTTTTATATTTTCCTTATAGTCATTACTTGTGGGTTTTGTTTTGTTGTTTTTTTGCTCTAGGAGGAGTTCTCAAGCTGTTTATCTCATTTCTTGATTTACTATTCATTCTGTTCTTTGGGGCCTCCACTGTGTTTGTCATTTTGAGTATAACAGTTTCCCTCTGAAAGTAATCTTCACTGCTCTCAATTTTTTTTCCTTTTTCATTTATATAATATCTTAGGGAATCATATTGAGAATATAAATTAGACTTGAAAAACAGTTTTCTCCTGGATTTTGCTTGGTGCATAATCTGTTTCATCACAGAATGTTTCCTCTGATAACTCAGATGCATGCACTTCTTGTGAACTACAGGATTTTCCCCCCATATAATGTGTTTTTTGCTTTCATATCCTTTCAGATGCTTATGTTCATCCATTATGTGGAACTCAAATAAGTTGTCTTGAAAATTTATATATTGAATATATATTTATATATTCACATCTTTTTATCCTTAAAGAGGATGGGAAAAATCTATCTATCTATGTATCTATCTATCACCTATCTATAATTTATCTATTATCTATCTATCTATCTAATATCTGTTATCTATCTATTTATCTATTATCTATCTATTGTCTATCTATCTATTATCTATCTATCTGTCTGTCTATTTATCTATCTATCTATGTCTCTGTCTGTCTGTCTCTTCTTGCCTGTATAGAGTTTCACCTGCCTATTAAGAGAGTTGTTCAGGAGAGAACTCTCTGCTTAGTGGGGAGTTTCTTGCCTGTGTTTGCCACCACACTGCTTTCATTAGGAGCCCCTGCAGCTGAATGAGCACTTAATCCATCCTCGGGTTCTCTGGGGTTATGAAAACCAGTTTTCTTCCCCCAAGCTATAAGTCAGTATTCACTCACACCAGACATTTCTGGTAATATCTCACTAGGCCCATTGCTGAAGAATATTTCGCCTGCACACCTCACCCATTTCTCTGTCTAGGACTGCCCTTCCCCTCTGGGAGATCCAACATAATCTCTCCTGTGTATTTAGGTTTTCCCAAAAAAGCAGGAAGAGCTGAGGGCTTTTGTTTTTGACTTAAAAAATCCTCTAGACAAGAAAATATTGAAGGCTTTGCCCTGTGCCTGCAATTGGAGAATTTAAATACACAAGGAGCAAAATACAACTTAATAGCTCTAGAAAGGCATCTCGCTGGAAGGTTTCTGGTTACCAAAATACAGCAAGTAGAGGTCATGTTTCCATGTTGCTTGAAAGAAAAAAAGAAGTAAGAAAAGAAATACAAAGAAAGAAAGTCACTTATTCCTTTCCTTCGGGAAGCTCTTTGACCTATATTGGTCCTGGTGACTTTTATTTTGCCTCTTATTAAAAATCAAAGCAAATGAACACGTAGTTATTCTTCAACTACATATGCTAAGAATGATGAATACTTTCACCAAATATGTCAAGTTTATCTGTCACCGTGATGACAGTAGCTTGATGTCATCAGCAACTCAAAGTGGTCAGGTGGTCAAGAATATGAGTTTTGCTTACTGTACAGGTGTCTTAAGTTATAATAGAAAAATAAAATCAGATGACTGTATTGAAAATCAGGATCATATCTATATTTTTGGACATTTCAATGGTATTTGGGGAAGATTCAAAGTGCAATAGCGAGCCAGATTTCTAATGTGGCTGTGCTTTCCCCACTGAAAGATGTAGGAGGCGTGGGATCATCGTGAACAATACTTGACAATATCAACAGGAGGCCAACATGCTCCTTGAGTGTTAGGTTGGAACTCTCAAGTGCATATCAAAGCATCGAGTACGACCTTATATTGAAGTTAAAGAGAAATCTTCCTAAAGAATTGTTTGACCATTTGTATAGTTTAAGATGCTCTGGTAGAAGCACAGGAGGAAATAGATGCTCTCATCTTAATACCACGGCCAAAACTGATGCTACCCATCTGTGAGATAGAAGAGAAAAAAGTTAAGCTAACTCAAAACCAAGTACATCTCTTCATCTTTGGCACAGCATCTTAGACAGCTTTATTAAGTAAGTTGGACAAACCGATGCGATGGCAGGCCCCTAGATTATTTTCAAGTGGTAACATGCCACTGTGGCTTCTCATGTCTAGGTGAAAAGCAGAGGCAGCTCAGTCTGCCACACGGGGAATTGGCAATTGCTAATTCAGCATTGTAGACCTGACAGTTTTTGACTACTCAGAGCAACTGCTGGTACCCAATGCATGAAGAAGAGGACGCGTGTATCTGAACCACAGGCTCCCCAATCCAAGCATCAGACCATTAAAGGCGTGAATAATCGTTGACATTTCTAGAACCATTGTATCACCAACTTCATGATAACACTTACCGGAGCAATATGAGAGTTCCAGTGAATAACGGTAATACCTGCCGTTGACCGAATGCTTCAGAAGCCCTGCACGTTGTAGCACTTCACATATTTTTTTTCCTCATTCGAACCTTCTAAACCTCATGACCCATTTTACAGAGGGAACTGAGGCTTCAAAAGGTTAAGGAATTTACCTTCAGTCATATAGCGAGCACATATCAAAACAGGGATTTGAACCCAACTTGTCTGATTCTAAAGCTTGTGACCTTTTCCATTAAGCCATGTTGCCTCATGTACAGACAATCTATGTAAGGATCTGTTTTGCTCTAGGATCCAGTTGACCCTTGGAACAACATGGGGGTTAAGGGTGCTGATCACCATGCGGTTGAAAATCTATGTAGACATTTTGGCCGTCCCCAGACTTAACCAGTCCTTAGCGCTACTATTGACCAGAAGCCTTACCGATAACATAAGCAGTTGATGAACACAATTTTGTGTGTCATATGTATTATATCCTGTATTCTTATATCCTGTATTCTTACACTAAAGTAAGCTAGAGAAGAGAAAATGTTGTTAATAAAATCATAGGGAAGAAAAAACATTTACAGCACTGTCTGGTATTTATCCCAAAACTTCATGTACAAGCAGACCTGCATACCTGCGTTCAAGCCTGTGTTGTTCAAAGTCACCTTTATTTGCATTTAGGTTTTTGATTTCCTCACCTGGAAGTGGATGCTTAAAAGGAGTAAAGAAGTCTGTGCTTGAGGATTTTTCACACACTGTCATAATCTATCGTACCTCCCCTTAAGTAAAGATGAGTCACCTCCACACTATGTAAGGAAAATATCGAGCATGTTTTGGTGTAAAGCATGCAATGAACCTGTAATAATTTTGAACATGTGAGTAAGAATTGATGCATGCTTTGAGTTTTAAGTGTTGACAGAGTTATCTTTTGAGCAAGATAACTGATTCAATAATATTTACCTTCCAACAACTGTAACTGCCTCAGGAGAAAATAAATCGATGAGAGATACTCCCTGACTCCAATACAACGGCCATGGAGAAGAGAAACTGTCTGGGATCCGGTGGTGTGTTAGAAACATTTTTGCACCGTCTCGTGAGACTTGACTAGTAAACTTCCAGGAATTTCCTGAGCGATGTGGGAAAGGTAGCTATTATTAAAAATTAAGTTACAAATCCTTGCAGTTAAATCGCATTGAAAGCAAAGGTGATGAATACTCAGCGTCACTTCCTAATTGTTTTGTTATAGTTCGGTATTCTCTCTGGTTTTACAGTTAGCCCCATTGTGTCTGTACGGTGAAAGTATTACATGATGCTCAGCTACTGCACGTTTCTTCCTGACTCTGCATTCAGTGATACCACACGAGTAGTCTGAAGTTGACTACAATGGAAGTCTGTCCACCAAACAAATTGGCAAACCCGACACATCGAGGCTTGACTTAGTGTCTTATTGATTGCCTAGACGAGATTTGGCAAACTACAGCCAGCGACCCAAATTCAGCCGAAGGTCTGTTTCTGGAAAGTTTTATTGGAAAACAGCCATGCCCATTTATTTCTGTGTTGCCTATAGTTGCCTTTGTATAATGGCAGAATTGAGTAGTCAGTGAGAGTGACCATCTGCCCCACAAATCCTAAAATATTTACTAACTGGCCCTTTACAGAAAGTGTCTCCAAGCCCCTGATCTAGACATAGGAAACTGATGGGGAAGATATTTGATAATACAGTTTAAACATCAAAGGGCATCATATGTATGGACCTTACGCTGTGGCTAGCATGAAAACTTGTAAAATTCCTCCAGGATTCAAAAACAATTATCCAATTCAGCAAAAGCATTGCTCATGTAATGGACAAATGAGTCAAGTTCCCATATGTATGTGTCGTGGTGAGGTGGAAGTTTCATTTTGGTGAATATAATTTGAGGTTGAAAAATAGTTTAACGGTAGACAATATATCAGATTTAATGGCAATAAATGTATTAAGAAAAGAATCAGCAGACTGGAATGCAATTTTATCAAATCGTGATTGAATTGCAATAGTAGATTGCCTGTGGATACAAGAGTTTGGGCAAAATTGCTGAAAACGTTCTGTGAGAATCAATTGACTACATAAAATTTATACTAAAAAGTATTGTACATTTTATTACTTGTAAATTATGTGCTACATATTCTTAATATCATTAAAAGTAGCAATAGACTTATGCACTTGTATATATGCATATGATTTTTCTCAAAGAACCAATCGTTAAACATTTACCAGCACACTACCAAACAGTGTATCCCAGCTCTTTGCCTTGGGGATGTTAGGAGACCCAACCTGTCGCCAATTATTTCTCCTCTAGACCAGACCAGGCAAATCAAAATGGAATAGTAGGCAGGACTAAACTAAACAGTAATGAAATTGGACAGGGAAGTAGACAGGTTTTGCTCTCCAAAGAGCCATAAGCATCACAGCCTTCACGGTTACATCCAACTGAAGGAGACTTGGTATGATCGCCTTGAGACCAAGGTTAGGAAACTTGGGAGTCAGGTGGTTGTGACCTGTGTTGATTAGGAAATGAAAAAAAAAATGCTGTGACAGACGACTCCAGAAGCTGAGCAATTCACAGAGCTTTATTTTTTGCTCATCTCACGGTTGAGTGTGGTTTAAGGATTGGAAGTATTGGCTGTGCTCAAACAGAGACCCAGGCTCCTTCCATTGAGTGCCTCCGCCATCTCCTGGGTCCTCATGGGGTGTCTAGTATCTGGTTGGCCCTCAAGGAGGGCACGCGCTGGTTTCAGCGGGTGGCTTTAGGGACTAGGTCTCTACAGGGCATGCGACTTTTCTAGTCTGCGTCTCTTCAAGCCAGAATTCAGTTGGCAAGGGAGACTGGGAAAAGGTGGCATCCTCATATGCCCAGGAGGAAATGAAACGGTAATTTGTGAACACATCGTGTGGCCACTGCCACTATTTCACTCTTTTCCTTCTTTGCCTGGCAAGTCCTAGTGTGCACAGGACACCTCACCTTTTACAGTGGGTGCCAATGAGGATACTTGATTTTGTTGAACTACATGATAAACTTGACGTAACTTGGATGGGGCGCCTGGGTGGCTCTGTCGGTTGAGCATAAGACTTCAGCTCAGGTCATGATCTCATGGTTCATGGATTCGAGCCCCGCGTCAGGCTCCCTGCTGACAGCTCAGAGCTTGGGGCCTACTTTGGATTCTGTGTCTCCCTTTCTCTCTGCCCCTTCCCTGCTCATTCTCTCTCTTTCTCTCTCAAAAATAAACATTAAAAAAAAATGAAATAACTTGGATAAACTAGTTGCCAGTCATCCATTACAAACATGCAAGCCTTTACATGGTCTCCAGGTTTTCCAGTAGAGGCATGTTGTTGGAAGACTTTGGGAGGGAAAACTGTGAAGTAAAAAGGATTCTCCGGTTCTGGTAGGATTTCTTTCTAGTTTAATTTTACTACACAATTACTCAAAGTACTTGGTCAATTAATGCATATGTGTTTAGGTCAGTGCCTGCCTTTATGTTACTGTAATCTCTTGTTGTTGTTGTTGTTGTTGTTTTTCTTCACAACTTTATATGAGGGAGAGTGAGGGATAAAGAGAAGTGTTAGCCCAAGTATATAAAGTGTAGAGAACACTAAGATGTCCAAGATAGACACCCTAAAGGTTATGATTGCATTGTTATGATGGCAAATTGCAAAGGACAAATGTTCAACAGCGGGAACTCGAGGCGATGTGCTTGCCTCTGCATATTCTGTGTCTCCGTGTGTTTGTGGGCGTTTGTGTGACTTGTGGAACTCTATTTCTGGAGCCCGATTCTCTGGGCAGCACAATAGGCATGTGCTCCTGGAACAATGTCAAGCAAACCGGCCACCTTCCCCTTCCCAACGTGGGTGCCAGTAGTGACATATATGTGAGGGAGGTGCTTCTACATGCCTCTTCCCATCTGCTTGCTCGGCTTTGTGAACAGAACGGGGATGCTGAGAGGCATGACAAAGCCAGAGCCACTGCTGTCAGTTGGCCCAAGGACACCTGCCCTCATGGTGTTTGGCACAACCCGGGTCATCTATGCTTTGATGACAGCCGCAGCCCAGACCTGTCCACTCTAGGAGCTGCACATGCACTAAAAAGCTCGTTTTCCTAGGTTTCTCTCCTTAGAAAAGCAAAGAGGCCATGAAAAGATAGAGACACTTGGGAACCCAGAAGCCAGAGTGTAAGGAATATCTAGCATACAAGGAGGGTCCACTTCAGTGCCTTGTTCCTCAGCCATGGAAAGGCGCCCACCTGTGGAGGCTGAGTTCTTCTTCTAGGTGTCTCCTAGTGTGAACCTGCCATCTGTCGTGCAGAGTATTCCGGGAGAGACCTTCCTATTCCTGTAACCTGCAGAGGAACGACAGATGAATGTGGGGGAAGGGAAGACACATGGCCCCTCTCAGAGTGGGCTTGCATGACTTCAAGTAGAGCAGAGCTCACCGCACGTGAGCTTTGGAAAGAAATGTATTCAATGTCGACGGTTGCATCTTCCCAACTGTGTCTGCTTCCCATCTACCTTTTTCCCTGACATCTTTTTTTGATAAAAGGAGAGAATCCTGTTCCAAAAAAAGAAAAAGAAAAGAAAAAAAAATGGAAGTTGGGGTGGGAGAGAACTGGACTACAAAAGAGCAGCAGAGAGAATTTTAGGGGTATGAGAACTGTTCTGTATCCTGACTCTGGTGATGGCTACTTGACTCCATGCATTTATCAAAACTCACAGAACGCTATGCCAAAAAAGAGACATCTTTTTTATATTTATAAAGTATTAAGTAAATTGATAAAAAGTTTCAGACACGTCGCTAATCCTTGTGGCTCCCTTTATGAAAAGCATAATAACATAAAATGAAAGGATCAGAAAACGCTTATTTAAATCGACTGAATTGTCCATCCAATATGGCAGCCCCTAGTCACATGTGGCTATAGAGCATTTGAAATGAATAATCAAATTGAGATGTGCTATCAGTATAAAATATACTCCAGGGGCACCTGGGTGGCTCAGTCGGGAGCGCCGACTTCGGCTCAGGTCATGATCGCATGGTTGGTGGGTTCGGGCCCCGCGTCGGGCTCTGTGCTGACAGCTCAGAGCCTGGAGCCTGCTGCAGATTCTGTGTCTCCCTCTTGCTCTGCCCCTACCCCGCTCATGCTCTGTTTCTCTCTGTCTCAAAGATGAATAAACATTAAAAAAAATTTTTTTAAATAAAATAAAATATACTCCATATCCCAAAGTTTTCATACAGAAAAAGAAAGTAAATAGCTCATAAATAACTATTATATATTGATTACATGTTGAAGTGGTAATATGTATTATTAAATAAAATGTACTATTAAAATTAATTTCATCAGTTTATTTTTACTTTTTAAAATAGAACTACTAGAAAATTTACAATTACATTCATAACACAAGTGTCTGTTGAGCAATGCTGGCTGCCACTGTGTACAAGGTGTAGGTAGGTATATCATGGAACTAGAAATTTGTTTGAAAACTCCCTCCCTCATTTCACATTCATCACCCAAGGTTTTGTTCTTAGCCACCAGCTCTTTCTTGTCTGTTTCATTTCTTATTGGAACCGAGCCTTAAAGCATAATCTTTATTTAAATGACTCCTAAATTGAATCTCCAATCCAGCATTTGTCTAAACCAGCAGATCCCCAGCCAGGGACAGTGTCACTCCCAGGGGACATCTGGCAATGTCTGGATGCATTTTTAGTTGTCACAACTTGGGGAGTGAGGATACTGTGGGCGGCTAGTGGGTAGGGGCCAGACACGGTACTAAACGTCCTACAGTACAACAAGACAGCCTCCCAACTATACAGTCCAAAATATTAATAATGCTGAAGTTTTGAAACACTGATAAACATTTGTCAGCCTGCTTATTGATATGGCACCGATAACCTACCACGTATAATTCACTATGTTAACCATATTATATAACTAATACTATATATATATATATATATATATATATATATATATATATATATATATTTATTTATTTATATATACTAAATAGCACGTAAAGTAGTTGTATATAGTATATATAGTAGTATATAATGGTATATAATATATTAGTATAGTATATGTACTATATAATAAATATAATATAATTAATATAATCTAATATGTTACAATATAATATATAACTAAGTAATCTCTACACCCAATGTGGGGCTTGAATTTACAACCCCGAGATTAAGAGTTGCGTGCTCTACCGACTGAGCCAGCCAGGCACCCCAATATGCTAAATATTTTGAGGAAGATAAAGTCCTTTATCTACAAAAATCTGCCAATATGGTCCCATATCTACAAAGATAAAATAGATATGTATCCCACATTCACCATAGAGATAAAACATGTATTTGAAACAGAATAGGTAATCAAAAGTGTCATAATAGGATAATGTAAGAAGAGACAGTGAAAAGTAATATGCAAAAGTATGGATGATTTCTCACTTATTTCTTTGTTTCCAAAAGCCGATGTGATCTTTCTGCTTGGATATCAACACAGCTAAAACTTAACTCATCAACTTTCCTTATAACAAACCATTTTCTAAGTATATATTATATTTTATTCTCCTAGGTTAGAAAATTGGGAGATACCTTTGACCATCTCTCCTGGCTTCTCCATCTCTTGTCAAGATTTGTAAAAACTTTCTCTAATTTAGTCAACATAAATAATTTTGCTTCCTTTTCTTCTTTTCCAATTGTGGGTAGACAATGTTAAGGAGCATTAAAAAATATAAATATAAAATAGAGTCCCAATATATAATCTAGTGGAGAAGGTGTGTGATCTCTTGAAATGCCAAAAAAATGAATTAATTAATTGATTAATTCATTAATTAAAGGCTACCATACAGGAAGAACTTAAGTGGCAAATAAATAGTAGAAATAAATGTTTAGAAATTCTGAGGAAAATAAGATAAATATAAAAATGCAGAACCTGTGAGCAATTCGCTTGTTATTCTGTTCTAGCCTCATAACTCTGTTACTGAAATAGTTTCCTCCACCTTCTGTTCCAAGCCCCTAGATGTCATTTTTGCTTTAATTTTCCTGAAACATTTCTTTTATCATGATATTTCTCTTGCTCCAAAGTCTGTAATGACTTTTTCTTCCCTAAGATATTACATACCGTCCCCCAACCTTCAAAGGCATTCTACGATGTGACCCAACTCCACCTTTATTTCTCACGATCCCCCAACATGCTAGTGCCACACCAGCCAGGTGGGCCCATTCACATGCCCCTGCCTCCGTGTTTTTGTGGGACTGTCCTCCTCTGTTCTTTTGCTGATACCAATGCAAGCCATCTTTCCAGGCCCATCCAGTGTCCTTGAAGCTTTCCTCACGACACTAAGGCACACTGTTTCCCTTCTTCGAATTAATTTGCACTCATAATAGACACTACTCAACACTGAATATTCTTATTCTCTGGAAGTTGCATCCATAATCAACACCATCCAACACTAAATGTTCTCATTCTGTGGGAAGAAGGAAGCCGGGTTGCAGTGTCCTTTCAATATCTGAATTCAACTAAAACAGTCCCTAGGAGCTATTCGGTGCCTATGTGCTGCTCAAAGAATCATTGATATTGTGCCTTTGGAGAAATATTACTATGATTCTTCTATGACAAAAAAAAAAAGGTATGTAACTGACCTCTGTAAGCAAGCAGATCAAATATTCCTTCCACATGAATGTTGCATTCCAATGTAATTAACTTGACAACTACACACATATTCCATTTTTCAAACTTTGCTAGTACTCCTTTTTAAGAGTTTCTTGGAGAGCCTGTGGCACATTCTTTTAATATATTCAAAGGTTATAAATCTTAATTCTGTGAAGGTGATCTTGACTTTCTAAACTGGCATTTAGAACCATGACAGGGGATTCAGATGGGGGAAGCTGGGTGGTATCATAAGCGATCTCAAAAAAGAGGTAGGAGTGGAATCACGAGACTCACCTTTCCTATCGACGTAAACTGTTTCTGAAAGTAGTTTTAAATAAATGCTGAGTGCTGACTGTCAGAGGGAAGAATCCCGTCCTGCCCAGGCGAGCCTCACCTACATCATTGTCTAAGCCAAGATTTGTGGGGATCTTTGTCCACCCTGCTGGCTGCTTTGTGCTTCATTCTAACTTTCCTTCACCAATAAAGCACACATTCAGGCCAGAAAAACGTATGACTTACACCCCCCGGGAAACCCTGCTAATTCCAGGGTGGCTATGATTATTGACTGACTGTATGGGGACGAATTGACTGCTAGGTGCAGCCCTGTTCAGGTTTTTATTGGCAAGTTTTAGGATGCAGTGACCGTCAGCGAAGCGAAAAGATGGGCATCAAGACTTTAGAGGTGAAAGTTCTATTGCAGAAGTGGAACTACCTTTGCTGGGGAGAATGAGACTCTGTGTGTGTGTGTGTGTGTGTGTGTGTGTGTGTGTGTGTGTGTGTTGTGTGTGTGTGTGTTGTGTGTGTGTGTGTGTGTGTGTGGTGTTGACTAGTCGAACAGGAAGACTCTGAGCTGGGCCTCCCAGACAAATTGCATATGATGTCAAGTACGAACATACAGACTTTAGCACTGCACATGTTCAGTCCCCATTTGTCAAGCTCCCCACACAGTTGGCTGCTTTGGCGTATAATAATAAATTGGATTGTATGTACTGCTGGCATCCAGTCTTTTTTGAGCATTGCCCAAACTAATGATCTGGTACATGGGTCTCCAGCGGAGGGGAACAGGTGCTTTTGTTGTGTCGACATTCTTAGCACACATCATTTCTTTTAATCCTCCCAGTGACTTTCTGAGGCAAATACAGTTGTCCCCATTTCCACAAAAGGGGGACGTAATCTTGGAGACTTTTCAGGATTTTGACCGAGGTCAGGCATATAGTGAGTTTCCGAATGGAATGAAGGATGTAAGGGGCCACACCAGGCCCCCAAGCCTTCTAGGAGATTCTAAATCGAAATGTGTGAGCTTCCTGAAAAAGATCTGCTGATGTACTCTTAGCAGGGTTATAGATTTCTGCTGAGTCATTTTCAGAATGATGACCTTCTGCTTTGACGGCCTGCCAGGATTCAAAAGTTCTTTGAATTAGGGACTCCTTTCATCCTGTTGAACGGTATCAATCCCTGCCTAGTGATCCATCCTTGTTTCCTAAGCTCTAAATGAGAGAGAACAATGCAGTCACATTTTGATATTCTGTAGCTTTTCTCTGCTTAGTCATGCCACTAAGCACCTTTTTTTGTGTGAGAGGCAACATATAAGCTATTTGCTGAGTGCACGAAAATAGGCTTATTTCCCTCTCCTCAATTTATAAAGCATTTTCGCATGCAACATCTAATTTTATTTTGCCTTGGCCAAGGAGACAGTGCTGAGGCCAAACATTTCCACAGCGGTGGTTAATCAAGGTTCCTTCTTTCAAATCGTTGTTACTTATCTTTGCACTAAAGGACAAGCAGGAAAGAGAAATGTCTTTAATAACTTAGTGATAGGGCAGGCAAGGAAGTATAAGCATGCCGTCCTAAACCAGGCCTTCTCAAGCTGCTTCGGATCACCCAAAGGTGCTTGCTAGATATTCTAGGCTCCCATCCGAAACCTACTAATCTCAGTCTCTGAAGCCCTAGAAATCTGCATTATTTTAAAAAGCTATCCTGCGAATCTTTTATATATTTTTAATATGAAATTTATTGTCAAATTGGTTTCCATACAACACCCAGTGCTCATCCCAAAATGTGTCCTCCTCAATACCCATCTCCCACCCTCCCCTCCCTCCCACTCCCATCAACCCTCAGTTTGTTCTCAGTTTTTAAGAGTCTCTTATGCTTTGGCTCCCTCCCTCTCTAACCTCTTTTTTTTCCCTTCCCCTCCCCCATGGTCTTCTGTTAAGTTTCTCAGGATCCACATAAGAGTGAAACCATATGGTATCTGTCTTTCTCTGTATGTAATATTTTTTATTGTTATGATTGCCCAGCCAGAGGTCTTAAGATGCAGGTTGCTGTACAAAACAATGCCTTACTGTCCTTCTGGTGCTAATTTCCACAATCTGTAATATTCACCTCACTGAAACCCACAGGCCGGACCTGGGTCTGGCCAGACCTCCTGAAAGAGTTAATTAAAATAAAAGAATTGATTCTTAGGCTACTTGGAGTGCAACCCTCTTTCTGAAGCTGCTGTGGTCTCTGATCAGTTCACTTACAGCCTGAGAACTAACACTGGCAATGATTTGGGGTTATTTTTAATTGGAATTTTTTCATTCATTATCCAAAATTAACACAACTAGATTGCTTCAGAAAATGGAAACGTTTAGACTTTGAGGGGAAAAAGTGACATCTTTAATCACTGGGGCATTGCTACACACTCCAGTTTTGCATTAGGTTTCATCAGGGAAATAAAATGAAACACTTAGCTTCATGACGCCGGGAAAGTCGGTGCGACCAACTTCAGTTGCCAAACTAAGCCAGCAGGTGAAGTGGTGTAGGGCAAAACAAAATGTTCTCCAATAGGGTGTTCTTTTAGGCAAAGAGAGATTTTTGACTTGTGAGAAACATAAATAGCCTTGACCCATTTGGTTAACCACGACAACAACAAAATGGCTGTTGTCTGGGATGGGGCAGTGAGACTGATGTTGCGTTGGCTAAGACTTGAGTGTTCAAAACGCAGAGAAAGGCATGCCTGCCCGCATGCTTTATCTTCACCGTAAATCGACACCTGGGATTCTCCACCTCTGCGCTCCTGACATTTGGGGCTGGACCATTCTTTGCTGTGAGGAGCTGTTCTGGGCATTGTAAGGTGACTGGCAGCATCCGGGCCTCCACCCACAGATGGATGCAGCTAGGTCCCCAGATGCCATGGCCAGAATTGTCTCCAGACATCCCCACATATCCCCTGAGGAGCAAAATCACTGGCAGAACCACTGACCGACAGGTACTAGTTTCTTTAATTGTAACTTCTGCAACCATAAAAAAAAAAATTACATTGAAGGAATTCCTTAATATGCTTAAAAAGTAACTCAAAATAAATGTATTTAAATATCTGAAAAACACTCCAAAGCTATACCAAGGTCAAAGGTGGCGGAGAAGGGCGAAACATCCCGATTTTGTATACAACGAAACAATGTTCCTGTTTTGTATGCAGTGAAACCTGTTCCCCTCCGCTGGAGGCCCATGTACCAGATCATTCATTTGGGCAATGCTGAAAAAAGACTGGATGCCCAGTAGTACATCCAATCCAATACAATGAAACAGCCTTCGTTATGGGGTAACGTGGATCGATATCAATGGTAAATGAAGACTCAAACTATTAAGATTGGACAGAAGATGAGTTTAGGCAGCCTAGAGTTCCTGCTACCGAAGCCATGGGACAAACTTTGGTATGCAACATAGACTCTGATATAAGCAGGCCATTGGGAAGGGCAGTCAGAAGAACACACATCCTCCCCATTTTCAGCCACGAGAGACTCTTAAATACAGAGAACAAACTGAGGGCTGTGAGGGGGAGGCGGGGATGGGTTAAATGAGTGATGGGCATTAAGGAGGGCACTTTTCAGGATGAGCACTGGCTGTCACATGTAAGTGATGAATCACTGGGTTCTACTCCCGAAGCCAAGACTACACCATATGTTAACTAACTTGAATTTAAATAAAATTTAAAAAGTTATTAAATAATTTTTAAAACTTAAAAAAGGGGGAAGAAATCATTATTTAAAAAAAATGTTCTCTTGTAATTCAAATGTAGGAATATCAGAAAATGTTTTGGGTCATCTTGAACTTAACCACTCAGTACATCCATGTTTCTGCCAGGAGCTACCTTCCTGTTCATTCTTACCCTGTTCCCCAGATCAGTGAAACAAGGGGACTTCAAACATGCCATGTGTCACTCCCTCTAGGTGAAGGAGGTAAAGGAGCCTGAAAACTGACACTTCTCTAGGTCTCAAGTCCAGGCGGTGGCCAAGAAAAACACTTCAGGGAGGTTAAGATCCTGGTGGACTCCAGGACGAGGGGCCCTGAGGAATGAAAACGTATAAGAACCAAGGCCTCCCACGGTCAAACCTCTTGAGGCATATTCTTTGAAACATTCATTTATTATTAGGTAGGTAATAAATGCCCATTTTAGAACCGCCAAGGATTTAAAAACAAAAAAAAGTTAAAAGACGATCGAATTATCTTGCTTTTCTCTATAGTGTTACCACCCATGTGGTATACATTCTTTAGGTTTGCTAATTTTTAACTTTTATATAAGTAGAATCAACTGGATATAATTTTTTTACAATTTGGTGTTTTCAACCCACATGAAGTTTTAAGATTCATCTACATTGACGCTTGTAACTGTAATTTGTTTGCACTGTTGTTTAATATTCTACCATAAGAATATATCAGCTTTATTCATTCTACTGATGATTTTGGTTGGTTGTTTTGTATTACCTATTACAGGTAAGGCATCTATGACTGTTTTTATGTGTCCCTTGTTGACAGTGTTCACGAGTTGTTCTTACCTCTCATATGTGAGGGTGAAAATCCTGGATTTGGGGGATGTACGTTTCTAAATGTCTAGATAATGCCAGACTGTTTTCCAGATTATTTGTCCCATTAAGCTCTTGCCCACTCACTGTCCTCACCATAGCTTAGAATTGATGGATGTTTTTGTTTTACCAATCTGATCAAGAAAAAGTGGTTCATTGTGGTTTTAATTTACATTGCTGTAATTATTTAAAAGCTTAAAATCTTTTCATATTTTAATTGGAAATTTATGTTTGTCCTTTGGTCATTTTTTTGTCCATTTTATGTTTCATTTTTGTGTTTTTCTTATTGATTCATATGTGGGTTTTGGGGGTTTTTTTGGTATATTCTGCATACAAATTCTTTCTCCAGTTTCATAAATTGTGTGTGTGTGTGTGTGTGTGTGTGTGTGTGTGTGTGTGTGTATGCCAGTTAGTAATTTTTCTTTTTACTGTGTGGTTTTTTGATAAATAATAGCTCTTAATCCTAACGTACTCAAGTAACCATATTCTGTTTATGGTTTAAGCTTTTATTACTTGTTTTAAGATATTCTACTCTCTCCTGAGGTGTTAAACTACTATCCTATATTTTCTTCTAGAAGTTTTAAAGTTTTGTCCATTACTGATAGGTCCTTAAACCACCTTAAACTGATTTCTGTGAATGGTATAAGATAAGCAACCAATTCCATTTTTTCCATACGGATACCCAGTTGGCCACTGTCATTTATTGAAATGTTTATTTTTTTTCTACATTGTTCAATCTTCAAAAGGACGGCCCTCCTTCAGACAGTCAGATTGCAAAAGCCATCCCATTTGGGTGAACCAATTAGCAAATATACTTTCCTCTAAGCATTCCTATTAGAAAAAGGTGTCCCATCCTCCCAGAAGAGGGAACTTTGACAGGCACATGACCTGTTCTGCTTGATGGTAATCCAGCATCATCAATTTCCTTTCTCAGTATTTTTCTTTACTATTTTCACCCATGGATTTTTCTGTATATTCTAGGATTATTTTTGATAAATTGCAAAGAACACTCTTACATTTTAGCATTAGATTTTGGTAAGTTTTCAAATCTTTACAAAATTAAGTCTTCCCACCCAAAAATAGAGTATGTTTCTCCATTTATTTAAGTCATACTGTCATAGGTACATGGAGGTCTTATATATTTCTGATGTAACATTATTTCTACATATGTTATGGGCTTTTTTTGATATTATGAAGGGTCTTATTTCTTATGTCAAATTATTTGTGACAGATGAAAAAAATAAACACATTTTTATACATGTGCTTAATATCCATTCATTTTACTGTCTCTCCATGATTTATTTTGGATGATTTGTATATCCTGCAAGTAATTGCAATTTTCTCCTCTCTTTCTATGATTATTTGAGTGTCACAAATTAATGTCTTTGCCATATCTTCCAGAACACTGCTACTTAATCATGATACCGGTGTGCTCATTACTCGCAGACCTGATTTTAGTAGTTATAGGCCTAGTTTGTACTGTTACATATGCCTGTTGTTTCAGGGTGAATATTTTTTGTATTTTTGAGAAACTTCCTTCCATTTCTCTATTTTATAATTTTTATTTATTTATTTTTTTGGTCATCTCTACACCCAATGTGGGGCTTGAACTCATGATCCTGAGATCAAGAGTCACACACTGTACTGACAGGGCCAGCCAGGCACCCCCTCTTTTGTATTTTTCTAAGAAAGAATGGTTGTTGAACTTATTGAATGCCTTTTCAGTATTTACTATTTTTTATCTGACATTAATGCAGCGGGCTATATTGTTAGCTTTTCTCACCTTAAACTATGATGACATTTTTGGTTGTAGTGAATTATTAGTTTACTACATTTTCAGTTTTAATTTTCTAGATTTTTGTGGGACTTTTGTAGGAGCTTTTGAGCTATTTGTTAATTGAAGTCAATAGTTATATTTGTGAGAGAGAGATAGGAGGGAGGGAAGGATGGAGAATGAGACAGATGTGTCTGGAGTCTTTAATAGATTATTCTGGCTTCATAAAATAAATTGGGTAGTCTTCTATATTTTCTATCTTTAAGAGAAGTCTATGGAAAAATAGGAATTGCATAATTAAGGATTTGAAAGAATTGACCTAAAAATATCTGGGCCCCAAAACTGTGTTGGGAGATAATGCTTGGATAACATTTTTAAGAGCTTTGGGGCAATTGAACTGTTTAGGACTTCTCCACATTGTGATAAAAGTTTTTTGAGGTCACAGAGATCTAAGAATGCATTTCAGAAAGCAAAAAAGGGAGCAATGTAGCCCTGTCCATGTGCCTTGTCTCTCCTGAGGCGTGTTTCCAGCTCAGAGAACAGACATTCTTCTGTCCCCTTGGTCCAGCCTGGGTGAGGACCCGGAGTCTCGGTTGGGAGGAAAGTGACAGATGGGAACCCAGCTACCAGTATCCACACAAAGCCTCCTTATTAAACTAAGTGGCAGTGGAGAGGTGGGCCTCACCTGTGCAACCCCGAACAATGAGGATGGACTTTACGTGGACGTGGCCCTGCTCCCCTGAGCTAGGGCGTCATGGATAATGCAGATTCCAGTTGCTGCCCTTGCCAGAACTCCAGTCTTTATCCCCTTACTCTGCCTTCCTAAGCTTCTATCCTCCAGCATCACCTGGCAGTTCAGATTCCTGTAGCCTTCCCTGCACCACATTCAGCTGACTTTTCTAATTCTGTTAGCTTTTCACTTAGACGCTGCACTTCCCAATTCCCAAAGTCAGCCTTCACATCTGCGCTCGTGTGCCATGTGGCACTCTGTTTCCTGCCCTATGCTGCTTCAAATCAGCTTATTTCTCTGTGTCCCTCTCTAGATGGAAAGCTCCACGGTGGGAGGAACATGTCCGCAGTGGCTCCTTATAACATCCTTGGTGCCTGGCGGAGTGCATAGCACAAGGTAGGAATTCGACAAGTATTTGTTGAATGAATGAACGGATGAAAATTGCATGAATGAGGTTGTTCTCCAGTTAAGAGCCGACTGAGCCTCAAGTCTTTGGGAAACACCAGCAGGTGGCATCTCAGAACCCAGAGGAGAAAACAACAGATTTCCATGTGATCAGTGTCACATGCGGACTTCTCTCAATCAAATCCCCTTCCCATCTGGGATGAATCAGCCCAAGGAGAAATCTTCTGTTTTCCTAACTGAAAAAACTGTTGAAATTATTTGCTGTAATGAGTAGGCTAAATCGGATCTTACTGTGGTGTGCCACAGATGTGTTACAAGTGTGACATCAGTCCCTTCAGTTCAGAGTGAGCAGGCCTAGGATAGCTGGACTCTGGCCCAGGCTGCTGGCCCCAAGCAGCCTTATCACTTACCCAGCGTGTCACCCAAGTGTTAGCGTGAGACATCCACCGTGGTTCGCCCAGGCTTGTGAGGGCTGATGGCCACCGTGTTGGCAGACTGGCCTGTATTATTATTATTTTCAGCCATTATTAATTCTTAGTGGGATGTGTCTTCAGGTGGGAAGTCAAAGGAAGCACCATGTTTTCAGGCCCTGCAGAACATCACAGCAGTCCTGTCCCCTTGGAGTCCTGGGATTTCTCCAGCTTATAAAAAAGAAGAAAAGGGGGGTGCGTGTTAGTAATAGCAGTGGAAGTAACAGTTGGAGGGATAGAAATAGTACTAAGTAGTAGTCGTGCAGGTAGCAGTGATAATGATAGTAGTAATCGTATTTTCCAGGCGAAAAGTTGGACGGAATCAAATGTCATATCTGGTATTTTTCGTCTGTGGGCTCCCAAGGGGTCACGGGGGGCGATAGATAGCTCGAAGCAATTAGCCACAAAGCAGGAATTTCCTTCACATCTTGTGCTTTATCTTTAAAACCCATGCAGATTTACTTGCTGCTTCGTAAAATGTCAATGTCATCTCTTCCTCCTCTCCTCCCCCCCGCCCCCGCACCAAAAAATGTAAACCATGAGTTATAAATATGCTCCTGGAACATGGGCCAAGTTCATCCTACAGGTTCATCCTGGGACTTCAAGAACCCCCAACCCCACCCCCTCACTTCCAAGAACCCCTGGGGGGCTCCTCAGTCCTGTGCAGTTTCTTTACTGCTCCCGATGGGATGAAATAAAACACAAGCCACAGAAGTTCCATGTTAATAGGGAAAACAGTGGATGGGACCAAAAAATACCCAACCAACAAACAAAAGACCAGATTGAAACAGTTAATTTTTTTAAGGGAAAAACAGTAGGAGTTTTCTCTAAGCTGGGATGACAGAATTCGGGGGTTGCAGCTGGACCTCCCAGCATCTCCCCATAATTCCAGAACGGCTGGGAATCTTGTTCTAACAGCATTGCAGTCTGTCAGTGAGGGGTCCATCACTGTTTATCATACTCACATTCAATTACACTTGGCATGTGCTCTCAGTCTGGAAACTCTGCCAGATACCGTCTCCAACTGCAACTTGGCTGCCTCTAAAGAGGTTTGATCAGTGTTTGATCGGTATTTTATCATCAGTTCAGGGGTGAACATCATTTGGGCCTCCCTGGATATTGTGTGGTATCATGTTTTCTTGAGACCAGAGTTGCCCTCCAGGCGCCATGTTTGGAGGGAGAGCTCCGGGAAAGGCATTAATATATTTTTGGCACCAGACCTGACTTTCTTAAAAGCTGGGAATATAATAATCAGGCTGAACCCTAACTTTCTGGTGGCTGCCCCGATTCTGTGTTGACTAAGCTTTCCTAATGCCTTCCTGCCAGTGTATGAAAGGTACCATCCAGAGTCTGGGAAAAGATGCTTGGTGCATCTGTTTTTATTGGTTTGTTTTTGGTTTTGTTTTATTGCTTTAAAAAAAAAATGTTTCCAGAGAACTCTCTTTATTTGGACAAATAGCTCAGACTGTCATCCATAAAATGAGAGAATGGGATCATATAATCTCTAGGGTGCCTTCCAGTTTTCATGTTTTTGGATTTTGAAATTTTCTGTCAAGTTGTCTGAGAAGCAGAGATGCTTCCTGGCTCCACTGTGGAAAAAGAGCCCCCTAAAATATTTTACAACCTGAAGATTCCAATGAACTAGAAGAATGTCATAAATCAATATCCAAACTAGACTGGACTGAAATGTCCACCCCCTTCATACCATTAAAGAATCCAACTGAAACTCCTAAGGATTATTGCAGACTGAAAGAAAGTATGCCTGAAGTAAATAGTGAACGGCAAAAAACAAAACAAAACAAAACATGGGGCAGGAGGAAACTTTTGGAGGTGATGGATACATTTGTGGCATTGACTGCGATGATGGCTTCACAGGTGTATACTAGCCTCCAAACACCTCAAGTTGTATACCTTAAATATCCGCAGCTTTTTGTATGTCAATCACTCAATGAAACCATTTTTACAAAACAAAAAAGGTAAATGGTCCCATTGGCTCATTTGGGCAGGACCCCGGGGACTCTCCCTGGAGAATTTATAAATGTTTCTCAAGGCCTCTGATGGGCATTAGGTGAACCTGTTCAGTTTGTAGTATTCCTTTCTCTGCAACATTATCTTGTACCATGGATCTTGGACAGGCAAGCCTGACTCTTTGGCACATTTCACCAGTGGTCAGATTTGAAAAGCTGCAAGACTAATTAGAAAACACACCTCTGATGGGGCGCCTGAGTGGCTTGGTCGGTTAAGCGTCCGACTTCGGCTCAGGTCATGATCTCACAGTCTGTGAGTTCGAGCCCCGCGTCGGGCTCTGTACTGACAGCTCAGAGCCTGGAGCCTGTTTCAGATTCTGTGTCTCCCTCTCTCTCTGCTCCTCCCCTGTTCATGCTCTGTCTCTCTCTGTCTCAAGAATAAATAAACATTAAAAATTAAAAAAAAAGAAGAAGAAGAAGAAGAAGAAAACACACCTCTGAGCCTCTGACATAATTTGGAGGACGGGAGAAGCCAGGTAAGTTGTGGAGAATATGGTGGGGGACCTGGCATGCTTGGTGCTGCAGAGTAGGGGGTGCCAGCTGTCTCCCGGTAATTATGCTTGATGAGAAATGCATGGTCCCCTGGGGGAGATGACCCCATAATCCATTCCTAGGCGACAAGAGCGACCAGTAACAAAGGCTTGTATTCAGAATGTGAGAGCTGAGAGGGAACTCAGTTTACCTCAGCCAACCCCTTATTCCAAAAATGAAGAGCACCAAGACCCAACACGACCCGGTATTTGGTCCAGCTCACACAGCTAATTAATGGCACAGCTAGGTGTGGCAACTTGGTATTCTTAAGTCAAAGAGGCCCTGATTCAAAACCTGGCTGGGGCTCTCTGCAGTCAGTTTCCCTCAGTAATGTACCCAACTCTTCCCTGAGCCTCAGGTTCCTCATCTACAACAAAATAGGAGTGAGCCCCCTGCTGTTTGGGGGGTCCTGCGCAGACAACGTTCAAGGACCTTTGCTCTGAGCCTGCTACGCTGCAAGAGCACTTGCTATTTTCTTGCCCTCCTGTTCTCTTCTTTTATCACCAGTTTTCACCGAAGCGCCATGAAGTCAGTGGTTTCCTTTTCTCAGACGTGCTCTGGCTGCAGTCTGGTGTTGCATAAGCTGCTGGATCAGGACACGGGTCCCCCGGGAGCTGGCGCGATGTGACCAGACACGCTGGCGCGGGGTGGGCGTTCCGTCCAGCAGAGGGCAGCAGAGCTCGCCCGGGCGCTCCTCCCGCGGCCTCGCCGGCGAACAGGGAGCCATTGTGTTCCCCTTCGGGAAAGGCCTCGGGAGCGGTCCTTGCCGCGTGTTCTTTTCAGCGGAGGCATTTTTCCTGTCTCGTTTCAGTGAGGACACAGTGTTTTGGCAACTGATATGTGGCCGGGTTTGGTTCGGTTTTGTCTGGTGGGGTGATCATTACATTTATTAGACGC
This sequence comes from Panthera leo, assembly GCF_018350215.1. Lineage (NCBI taxonomy): Eukaryota > Metazoa > Chordata > Mammalia > Carnivora > Felidae > Panthera > Panthera leo. The sequence goes on from NC_056679.1 coordinate 68,232,129, forward strand.
CTCCCCCCCCCCCATGTGCTTCAGGCACCATGCTGGGCACCTAAGGTTCAATATCACAGTCACCACCGATTTAGAGATGACAACTGTGTTCTTCAGATAAGTTGAGTAACGGGGAACAGACAAAGGCTCTTTCTAAAGAAAGAGGGAAGGAGGAGGTACTTTATTTTACTGTGTCTGGCCAACAGAGGAGACATTTATTAAATGTGCCGTGTAAGTGAGGCATTTTTGTACATGCAGGGGAACGGCAAACAAGGCAAGTTCTTTGTCTTGACTGTGAAGATGGTACACATTTTTTTTTTTCCTCAGAGCAACTGATGTGGGAGGAGGTGGGACCTGTTAGCAATGGGGATCCCAGGCCCCATCCCAGAACCAGTGAATCAGAATCTGAGGTTTCACAGACTCCCCCAGGTGAGTCTTGTGCACTTTCAAGTGTGAGAAGCAAGCAAAGCCCCGGGAGGAGAGCCAGTAGCTGCCTTCACATATTTGGAGGGCCAATATTTGAAAGGGAGGGTGTATTTGTTTTGCTTTGCTCTAAAAGGCAGGTTTGGGTTTAATTAATGTAAGCCGAGAGAGAAGGAGGTTTGCAAATCCTTAAAGAGCAGGGGATTTGGAGTTGGACCTTATCCCAAACCTCACTAGCTCCCAACTAGTGACCCAGGCGGGTTAAGCTGGAGAAGACCAGCTAAACGATTTCCCTCATGTCCTTGTCTATAAAAAGAGGGATATTGCTATCTAAACAACTAAAACTGGTTGTTTTTTAATTCACTGAGATTACGACTTTGAAAATAATTTCTGGTTTTTATTTTTTTTAAGTTTTTTTTTGGCTGGCGGGGGGGGGGGGCAGAGAGAGAGGAAGAGAGAATCCCAAAGCCGACTCTGCACTGTCAGCTCACAGCCCAGATGCCAGGCTTGAACTCACCAACCGTGAGACCTTGACCTCAGTCAAAATCAACTGAGCCACCCAGGGGCCCTGATTTGTGCTTTTTAAAAAAATGACACAAATGTCAGTTAGGACTACCCCCAGCTGCAGTAGCCCGAGACCGAATGCATTGTCTTGTGAGGGCACCTCCTCATGAACTGGGGGACAGGGGGAACAAATGTGTGGAAGTATTCATGGAGCTCTCAAGAAATTCCTTAAGGAGGGGGCGCGCCTGGGCGACTCAGTCGGTTAAGCCTCTGACTTCAGCTCAGATCATGATCCCATGGTTTGTGGGTTCAAGCCCTGCGTTGGGCTTTGGGCTGACAGCATGTAGCCTGCCTCGGATTCTATGTCTTCCTCTCTGTGTCCCTCCCCCACTCACACTCTATCTGTCTCAAAAATAAAAGACATGAAAAGAAAAGAAAAGAAAAGAAAAGAAAAGAAAAGAAAAGAAAAGAAAAGAAAAGAAAAACTCATTATGGCCAGAGTATGTGGCACACCTGGGGAGGGGGGTGATCGCAAGGGGTGGAAGTGCCAGTGGCAAAATTAGGACTAGAACCCAGAAGATCCCTCCTTTCATGTCAGTGTCCTCCTTTCATGTCTTTGTGTCCTGAATAAGAACGGCGCCCCCACCCCCCCTTCCCCACTCCTCAAACTCTTGGCTCATTAGAACTCATGTTTGGTGGCAGCTGGTTCGTTAGGAGCCTAACAACCCTTTGAGTTGAACTACATACAGGAAAAAGCAGTCTGTTTACTGTTTCTTGCTGACTCTGCATCCACACAATTAGGAGCGAGTGGAAACAACGCAGAGTGGAGCCAGCCCATGACTTGGTTGTGACCGCGGCAGCCCAAAGCCGCACTTGTCTTGTCAGTGCTGTGTTATTACCCGGAAAGCAAGGAGACGCCTCTTCCAAGAGGCGCGCTCCAGGGCCTGGAATCCCTGGGCCTGGAGGTCCTCCCGTTGCAGGGCAGCGGAAGGCACAGTGGGGAGGAGCACCCGGCACAGGATCAGCCCTCCGTGTGGGGGGCGGGGGGGGGGGTGGAGTGATGGAGTGACAGAGTGACCGAAGAGCAGAAAACTCAGCCAGCAGCCTGTTTTCATCCATGCGTGTCTCCACCTACAACTCCCGGCGCCCGAAGCAGAGACAGGACTTCCGCTAGCTTGGAATAGGTTGGGCCTGAGTTAGGGCTTCGATCCGACCAAGACGGTTGAGGACGGGGCATCATACAGAGACTCCCGTCTGTCTGCCTGGGAGAAGGCTCATTCGCCTGACATACCTTCCAGCGGTTGCTAGACACGCTCCTGGACACGTGCATCAGGCTTAACCCCACAGCGACTCCGTGTTTGAACTCTCTGGTTTTTAAGTCACCTAGTACTTCATCTCCAGAAGAAAGCAGAGGGCAGGGGGGTCAGAGGAGCTGGGAAGCAGAGCGTCGTTGGCCTGTGAGGAGGGCAGTGGGAGCTCCGGCCACCTTTGGTTCTAGTCCTGGTCGAGACCACGTGGTCATCTATTTTGAGGCCTGTGTTTCCCACTCAGACAGTCTTTTCCTAAATCAGAGCAAGGCTTCCTCCCTCCGTTTTCCCTCCACGCCCCTTCCCAGCCCTCCCCTCTCCTCCAGCCCCTCTGCGTTGAGTCTCTACAATGTCCAGGGATTCCTCCAGATGCTGTGTTCCAGGAACAGGCAACCTGCGGTCCTTTCAGGGAACGCCAGAATTCAGCACTGTCTGCCTGTCACCGTTTTTTGCCCTAAATAAATACATTCAAATGTATTTTTCTCCTTTCCATTGAGTTTCTACCTGAAAAACAGATGTCCATCTCTTTTCACATTGTTGACACTTTCATGCAGTTTTTAAATTTTTTCCTCTCTCTCAGATTTTCTCATTCCTTTTTTTTTTTTCTTTTTTTAAAGCATGGTGTGATAAAGAGTGTGGAATTTGGAATCAGGATGTCTGCGTGTTAGTTCCAGCCTTGCCCCTGCCTAACTGGCCACCCCTGAGGATGCCACTCACCCTCCGTGAGCCTCAGTTTCCCCATCAGTGAGCAGGGACCCTGCCAAACTCCCACGAGCTTAGTCTCATTCCTTTACTGTGTCATTCCATTCGCTTTCTCTAATGTTCCTCTCTTTTCGCTCCTCAAAACTGGCATTTGAGAAACTGTTGCTGTTAAAATGAGTACTTGCCTTTTAAAAATCTTCAAGTTGCTAAGCAGCATCCCCCCCCCACCCCCTCCCTTTTATGCAGCCTGGTTGCCATAGTATCATCTGAGCATGGTAACAAGAAGCAAAGAGCAATCATTTTTTTTGCTAAATAGGGTTGGGCAGACAGATAAACACGCTGAAATGTTTCCTTACAACCCATCTGGAAAAAGTGGGGAAACTGCTTCGTAGTAAACCACTCGGATTCTTCGATCAGCTACTACCTGGATTTCCTGTTCACTTACAGCTCACCTGCACACCTGTAAGTCCTGGGATGTCCCACCATCCCTGGCACCGTGCTTCCTACAGAAGCTTTTGAAGGGATGTTGCTGCTGCTCCCTTATTTGTAGCTATTTAGGGCTAAGTGCAGACTCAGATTCTTCTCAGTTGGTTGCTAAATATAGAACATCGAGCGTGAATCCGTTTTGCGACTTAAAGGTACTAGTGCCTTCGCAGGTTTGGAGAAGATAAATAAACGTCATCAAAGTGACATCAAAGGGTGCTCTTAAAAAATAGAAAAGATTCGCAAAGGTAGGAAAATAAAGGAACGGCTTGAAATTTAACAGGTGCTTAAGAACTATAAATCCTGGACTCCTGTTCTTCAGGCCGAAACTCACAAGGTCAGGCACTTGATTACCAATGATACAAACTGAAACACGGCCAAAAGTGACTTTTCTTCCCCTTTGGCCCATGAAGTCCTGGATGGTCAAGTTTCCATAGCCAGGATGCACGGGGACAGCTTGATTGGTTGTTAAGACATTGCAATGTTTCCATAGTGGTTGGTGTACCCCCCCCCCCCAGCTCCCAGAGCGTCCCGCTTCCCAGTCACCCACGCTCCAGCTTGGGGACGATCTCTCACGATCCAGCATCTAAGGAGTTAAAGGCTGGCATGCAGGGGGTCTCCAGGAACCTCGCACTGATGCCAGCACCTGTTGTGATTGGTCAGTGTCCACATTACACTAGTTAGCTATTTTGAATAGCAGCTCTTAAAGCTGTCCTCACATACTTCAAATCTTTTTTCTAAATAATAAAGTCAATGTTTTCTTGAGAAAGCAAACTATACTGCTGGAGAGTAAGCCATCAGGGAAATTGCCGCCCTCTAGGAAAAACGTGCCTGCACTCAGCCTTCTTTGGGACATTGCCTTTGAACTTGCTTCTCAGAGAGGGGTCCCTGGCTGGCTCGGTCAGTGGAACATCTGACTCACTCTCGGGGCTTTGAGTTCAAGCCCCGTGTGGGTTGTAGAGCCTACTTTAAAAAGATGAAATAAAAACATTTTTAAAAGGGGCACATCAGTGGCTCAGTTGGTCAAGTGTCCGGCTCCCGATTTTGGCCCAGGTCGTGGTCATGATCTCAGGGTCATGAAATCAAGCCTTTCGTCGGACTCTGCGCGAAGCATGGACCCTGCTTGGGTTTCTCTCTCCGCTCCTCCCCTGCTCTCTCTCCTCTCCCTCTCCCAAAATAAATAAACTTTAAAAAAAAATATTTAAAGAAATTAATGAGCTTGGGTCTCAGGATTGAGATGAACAAGCACCATTGCCTGTAGTCTCACGCTTGACTGCCCAGTGACTGCGACTCCAGTTGCCAGGCAGCTGGTGAAAATAGCAAGGACACCGTGTGGCCCCATAGTGCTGTTGTTCGCTGCCTGAGCTGGCCCTCCATCTTAAACACATATGGCTCAGTAAGATTTAGAGAGGCATGTCAGGCAAAGGCAGTCTTGTCCCAGACCCATTCAAAGAGATCAACTTCTTCCTCAAAACAGAACAAAACTTCCTTCCATTAGGCTGCCAGAGCCTCTCATTCTATGTGTGACAGCTTCGACTTCTCCTGCGTTTTGCTGGAAGCCACTTCAGGGTTAATGACACATCTTGCTGAAGAGGCTCAGAACTCAGGAAGGGAGCAGAAGAGATTTTCCAATCTTTGCTTCAGTCAGGAGGGAGCCACAGACATCCCAGATGGATGATATCCATCTGGAGCCTCTCAGAAAGAGCTTCTGTGATGTCACTCACTCACTTAACCCAGGGCTTGCTGACCCCTGGTCTAGGAGAGTTCTGTGTGATACCTAAGGAATGTGTTGTTGGCGCCCATTTTTCTTTTGTTTGGACTCCAACAGAAGCAGAAGTTAGCTGTCAGAATGACCTGGATACTGGTCCTTCTGAGTCCCAACCTTCTTGGCTCTCCCAACTCCTTCCTTTATGTGGAGTCTGGTCGAGTGAGAAAGGTTTCTCGCTCCTTGTCGGAGCAGCGCCTGCCACATGGGCCTCTCCATGTCAATTCTCAGATCCCTGGTCTATGGCTGTGTGTCCGACTACATAGTGAACGTGTGTTTTCCAAGAAGAACTCCTTCCCCTCTTTCTGGATTCTACAAACTTCCACACGTCCCTAACTTGACCACGGCCAGAGGCGATTGGTCAGAGTTTCACAGGGTTTTGGCAGTTTTCCTGGCTAAATTGTCTTTGGATTAAGTTCCAGTGGTATGCTGGCAAGTGTTTATAACCAGCTGTCTGAGAGGGAAAAAAAAGAAAAAGCCCTGATTCGTGTGGCATTTGCCAGTTTCTATGGTGTAAATACTCCCACTGTGGCCAGTTTTGAGCTGCTAACGTGAAGCCCCTGAACTCAGAGTTAGGGAAAGACATGCCCCCTTTTTCCTTGGAAGCCGGCACCTACAGGCTGGCTGTAGCACGTCAAGGAAGTCATCCCCTTTTCAGGGCAGTGTGGCCACAGTTCTCTCTTCGTGTCCCATTCTGTGTCTTGTTTCCATCGAACATCTAATTCTGTCCGACATACCGATCCTTTAAGCTAGTGGTTTCCAAACTGTTTTCTGGCCAAGGGAATTCATGTTTGTATACATAAATAGAGTACATAAAAGCAACACTAGCCTGAAGGCATTTGGGAAGGGTTTTAGGCCCCAAAACCTTTAGGGTTTAGGATAGTATAGGCTATACTATCCTATAGCTACAGGGACCACTCCTTTTAGCGTTTTTGATGATTTGAAACAATCAGAATTATATGGAAACTATTACATAGTTCTTGACATATGACTGTTTTCTTGAACTCTTTGGACTAGGTTGAAATGAGCAGTGTTTTTGGTCCACTTGGAACCACTTGTAAAGCCCATAGCTTTTGGCTAGGAGGGGCTCTCAGGAGCCATATTAATCAACACACCGACAATGACCTCATAAGAGCTGTAGGACAGGCCGTTGCAGTGGGAGCCCCTGCTCTACCAGAATGCCTAATTTAAGTGTTTGTCTGCAGCTCTGAATGTTCTCTGGCTTCAGTTGTCTACCCAAAACTTAGAGCTCTGAGCCACACCACTTTACTGGCTTATGGGTTTTTGGTCGTGCTTTTTTCTCAGTCAGTACCTTCTCTGTCTCTCCAGGTTTTCTCGCAATATTATTTCATGTAATTTAGATAGCCCTAAAAGATTCTTGGATATATTTCCCTTTCAACAGAGTGCTTCCATTTTTATTAACCTGTTGTACAATGTAAATCACAATTTCATGGAGATGTACCATCCGATCTTAATGGACTCATGATTCTATCTGATGAATTCTTTTTATTTTGATGGGAGAAATAGGTTTGGAATTGCCTGAGATTTCAGGAATCGAGTTATTAATAAGGAAATACCAATTCTAAATCAGAAAAGGAGTCTGTGAAGACAGAAGAAAAGATAATCGCAGGAAGGTCCTATTCTCTCTGTCTGCAAACCCTACATGTCTCTCTGACTATCCCTGCATTGTGTGGGATTGAAAGGTTCTTTTTTTTTTTTATGTTTATTTATTTTTGAGATAGAGACAGAGTGTGAGCAGGGAAGGGGTAGAGAGAGACAGAGACAGAATCTAAAGCAGGCTCTAGGCTCTGAGCTGTCAGCAGCTGTCTGAGCGCGACCTGGGGCTTGAACTCACAAACTGTGAGATCATGACCTGAGCTAAGGTCGGACGCTTAACCGACTGAGCCTCCCAAGCGCCCCTAAAATGTTCTTCTAGCTCCACTTCCTCCTGGTCTTATTCTTATACCTGAGATCAGTGGCGAATTGTAAGTGTGACACAGAAATGCCGTGGACCGTCTTCAGGCTAAGTGTTGGATGGAAATGGCAACTGACCCCCCCACCCACACACACACACTGCAGGAGGCTTGCAAGTACAAAAGCTGAAGTGTTTAACTTAAAGCTGACAATGCAAAGTACTGATCGTTGGATTGTAGACATCAAACTTGGTGAGGGAGTAAGACTAGGGGACATCCAATGTCACATGTGTAGGTTATTTTTACTTACATCTGCATATAAGACTTACCTTTTGGTCCACAGGAGTGGGGAAGACCAGCCCAACACACATCCTCATCTTCAGTGAATTACTGTGCCTTTCATGTAATCCTAACGTGCTTCCCCCTGAACAGACCCAAAACAGAATGACTCAGACCCAACTTCTAGTCTGTGTTCAAGTAGTATCTCAATTAGTAGTACCATTCACAAGGTTACCCAGATCACAAACCAAGGAGTCTTTTTGGCTTCTTTACCCTCCCCACTATCCACTGGGTTATCAACTTCCTTTTCAATGGCTCAGATTTCTACCTTTTTCCTTCTAGTTCCAACATCACTGCCCTATTTCAGGCTATTCAAATTTTTGCCTGCTCTGGAGTAATTTTTTTATTCATAAAACCCTTTCAGTAACTATCATTTGAATGTCTGGGTTGCCGTAGAGTCTTCCTCCTGACTTGCCTGCCCTCAGTCAGCTGTGTTTTCTGTCCCCCTTTATGCTCCACACTCCAGTGAGAGTTCTAAATCAGAGCATGTCCTGTGTCACTCCTGGAGGTCATCACCTTGCACTTGCCGTGTTCCCCGCTATGGCCTGTCTCTCCCTATGTGGTCCCACACACTCTTCAAGCCATCCTTCCATTTGGTTGTGACTATGGAGTCTGCTGGACTTTGCTTCCTAGCATCAATCCCACCCAGACTCAGCCTTACCAACTCATTTCAGGAAATCACTTCAGGATCACATCTCCACGAGCAAATGGGATATTATTAGTGCTTCTCATGTAGACCTTGTGCCAGACCACCTCTTCCCCCTTCTGTGTTCTCCCAGAATCACGTGGGCTGTAAAATGTGGAAACTACATTTCCCAGAAGCTTTTCCAGAGGTTTCCTGCTTAGATTGTGCCAAAGAGAAAATATCAAGGGAGATTTGAAAGTAGAAGAGAAGTTGACGTCAACATTGTTTCTGTAGCAGCAACAGGCAGCTTTTTAGGCTTTGCCTGTGGCTTCCAGGCCTTCTGTGGCCACCTGTAGTGCTGTTGCAGGCACCTGAAATCACTGACCAGAGTTACCTGTAATTCCTGAATGTTCTTTTCCCCTAAATTCTAAAAGCAGTGTTCACTGACCTTTGTTACCCTTATCTCCCAAGGGTTTTGCAAGCCCTTAACTCCCTGCATAAAGTCTTTTCTTCTGGGAATACCTGGAGTAGTTTCCATTTTCCTGAACAAACCTTTACTAACATAGATCTGGTAGCCAATGATTTGGAAATGAGTTTAAGCCGAGCCACAGCTTTGAGCTCACTGAGATACAACCTTTCTGTTCCCTCTGCGGTTGCACAGATTGGTAGGATTCCACTCCTGCTTCCGAATCTTCTGCATTCTGTATTCTAGGTCTTCTGCAAAAATTCAGCCCCTATGGTGGGTCCCATCCCACCTGGCTAAGACTCTTGTGCCTTTCCTAAACTTTGCTGGATAATCATCTTAAGAAACTCAACCATAGCCTCTTATCTACTCTACCTCTTGGACTTAGCTCCAACCTAAGACAACCTCCCTGAAACCCCAGGGTTGCTGTCACCCACCTTTGATATTTCTGCCTGGCAACTTCTGTTCTCATGATCTATTCACTTTTAGGTCCCAACCAGTGTTAGTTAATCCGGTGCCCCAGGTCACAAATGATGCAACCGAGTTTGCTCCCATGGCCTGGCTCCCACCTCATCCCTGTCTTGTCCTAGTTTTCTTCCTTTCACTGCTTGCCTAGTTTTGAAGGCCCAGCACGTCCCTTAGTCATGATAAGGGTATTAAGCTAGCAACTTACCAAATGCTTAAAGTGTAGCATTTTTCTACCCCTGTCATTCCACTTGCAATCCTTGTTTCCAACTTCAAGCTAGAGTGTAACTCACAAATACAAAAGGAAGTCACGAGTATCATAATGAATAGATGTGGTATTATTTAACATGGATGCGTAGACCAGTTAGTCTTGTCAGACCTACTCATGACAGATGTTCATATTGCCAAAGTCACCCGCCCTTTTCCCCCTACATATTACATTGGGGCAACTTGTTTTACCTTTTCCTCACATGTACCCCTTGCTGTCCCAAAGAATGTCTTATTCCATGTTCAGGTAACAGAACATGCACTTACACTCTGCTTTTGAATTAGCCCTCTGTAGTTTTTATGTGCTGCTGAAAGAGTTCTTTCTTTTCTCTGGCACACTGTCTGCTTTTCCTCTCTGGAAAATTTTTGTAACCACATGTGCACATTTAGTGCTACAGACTCTTCTTTAAGAGGTAATTTATGGAAAACCAATCCACGTACATTACGAGTGCCAATGCTATAAGTCCGTGTAATCATACAATTTCAGAGTTTGTTGGAGCCAGAAAACAGGGAAGCCAGTCTTTGATATGCCTGCACAATCCTCATGGCCGTATTCGTAAGGGAATACTTAGTACAAAAAATCATGGCAACGATTGTTTTACCTGCCTCCACTCTTAATATTTGAGTGGAGAAAGAATTTCTGCTCAAAATTAGATATGGACATACTACCTGTTCTTCTTGGGGATCTTTTAAAAGAGATTCCACCCACCTATCACATTGTTCTGCAGGATGAGTCATGAGCACTGCAATGCCATAAAAGGAAGATCCTAACACATTTACTCATAGACCTTCTGGCTGGACAGATCGGTCATGCTCCGATCTTGTAGCAGTGATGTATACATTCACAGGCACAGTGATGGCATGATGACTCCATTCCCCTGAAGGATCTGACTTCATTTTGGGGCTTCAGCCTTTCCCCCCCTCTCTTGACATCAAGTCTTGCTTCATCCAGTTTCCAGAATCCAACTGCCTGCTTTCCAACGGGGGTTTCCATGACAACTTCTGTTTGTGGTGGTGTTGACTCCAGAGCTCTGTTTCATTTCTCCTTTGTGGCACTGAGCTCTTCTTTCCTGAACATCCCTGGTTCTTCTCTGTTCTTATATTGTGCTTGACTTTGACCTCAGCCTCTCTGAGTTTAATTTACATACTGATGAGTTTTGTTCTCAGATAAACCAGAGAGAATCAGAATCAAAGTCATAGTTTTAAACACTGCCCATCACAGAACTAGGTCAGATCAAAAGTCTCCTGCCTTAGTGATGGCCACTAATTTTCTGTCCTGAAAAATAAGGATTAAATAAGAAAATAAATCCAAGGAAATCCAATCCTCCCTCTCCCCCCCCCCCCCCCAATAAACACATACACTTCTAAGGTTGGTCACCTTTCAAGCTAATTCTACATGTTTAACTGATTAAAAAGTCATTTAAGAGCATTAAGATTATTAAGATCTTTTTTTTTTTTCAGATGCATTCCCTGACAAGGGATTCTATCAGTCATTCACTCCTTAGTATAAAGTGACTTTATCATTCAATGACAAATTGGCAGTCCTGGATAAAGGTGGGAGACTGGGATTGAGAAGAGGGGTCATTTTTAAATGTAAGAGGCAAGAAGGCAGATTCTGTAGGGAAACATTCTAAAACCAAAAAGATCTCCGAGCCTGACGGTATGAGGTAGCACTTTGTAATGAGCTGGTAGTGCCGCTAATAAAGGGAGGTAGGAGGGCGAATTCACAGAGTTTGCGGGATTTCTTCAGCACATCCACCTGAAACAGACCACCGTGAAGCCTTTCACCTCTGCCCTTGGCATGTGGTTGTAGGTTGCCGGTGCCTGTGTGTGTGAGGTATTTTACCAGGTGCAATTTAAATCCAGTTTAAACTCTTAGAGGCATAGCAGACACACCAGTGCAGATGTATCGCCCCCCATTCACCGCACAGGCTCTGCTCCCTCCTTGCTCTCGTCCTCCTTCTCCTCTCTAATGTCCCACTAGAAAGGCTCATTCCTTTGTGGGAAGGAATCATTCCCACAAAGTCCTATTGGTCGCGTCATCATTCGGAAGTATGTAGTTAATGACAAACATAAAAAGGAGAAACAGACACAAAATCTACAAAGTCACATAAGAGAAATCAATGTTTTGAAATCTTTGAAACACCAAGCATCTTTATACAGTGGAGAGCAGAGATGTTCTGGATTTAGCGAGGTGTGAGGTGGGCCCTTGTCCTGCCTCCTCTCTAGCCAGATGCTCTCAATGCCTTATTTAACCTTCTGTAGCCTGAATTTACCCACAGAAGGGAGAATAGAAAATATCTCCCTCTTAGGGTTATGAAGATTATGAGATAAAATTCGTAATGTGTCTGCCAGAGGGTTAAGTCAAATCAGATTTCAGTAAAGTGTTTCACATAGGGGCCCCTGGGTGGCTTAGTTGGTTAAGCATCTGACTCTTGATCTCGGCCCCGATCATGATTTCATGGTTCACGGGATTGAGCCCCTTGTCGGGCTGTGCGCGGACCGCCTGGAACCTGCTTGGGATTCTCTCCCTCTCTATCTCTGCCCGTCCCCTACTGGTACTCATTTCCTCTCTCTTTCAAAATAAATACATAAACAAACTTTTAAACATTTTTAAAAAGGTTATATATTCATATATATATATGAAAATATTTTTAGTTTTCTAGAGCTCTTGTTCAGAAAATTTTCTATCAATATTCATCTAAAAATTCATCTAACAAAATAATTACTGAATGACTAATATGTGCCAAGTAGTGTAAAATTTGATATAATTTCTTTTTATGGATTTTTGAGGATGTGACTTAGACTTTTTTTGAAATCAAATTTTTGGAACAGTCACTTTCATTAGACTCATGATGTCTGTGCTCTCGTTGGCTGGTTTGGAATTCTGTGCTTGCTCACTATGTTTAAAAAAGCAGTCATGATTCATCTTATAGTCCACAAAAATCTCTGGAGAGCCCTCAAACCCATTCATTTCAATGTGATCAGTATTTATGTGCTACTTCCTATGTGCAGAGGGCAGTGCTAGAAGCTGGGAGTAGTGAGGAAGAATAAAACACTGTTGTGTTTCAAGGAACAGTACATATGGCTGACAGCCAAAGCATCAGGCGAATGACTGATAGAAAACAGGGAAATGTATGCAATGAGCAAATGCTATGAGAAACATGGGGAGAGAGCTTCATTCTAGCAGGGGGTACCAGTTAGTAGAGGAGATAGCATTTATACGTGGCCTTCAAGAATGGATAGGATCTGACCTAGGAAGACAGGAAGAAGAGACTTGTGTAGACAAAGAAGGTTGAGCATCTAGGTCGCCATATTCCGGGAGATAATAAACTTAGCTGAAGTTATAGCTTTGGAAGCATAGAATCAGTGTCTTATAGCTGGAAGGGACCCTAGAATCCAGTCCACTCATTTTAGCAGCATGCGTTAAAGGGAATTACGGGGCGGGGGGTATATTTAGAAAGGTATGTTGGATTAATTCATGCAGAACCTAAAATGTCTTTTGAAAAGACGTACTACAGGTAATGGATATTTCTGGGAAGTTCTGAGTGGTAGAATTGAATGTATTTACAGCCCTTACTCTTATTTGGGGTCCTTCTATAGCTCTTCTGGATAAATATTTGGAAAGCTTGTTAAAACATTGATTGCTGTCCCCCACCCCAGAGTCTGGATGGGGCCCAAGAATCTGCCTTTTTAACAGGTTCACCAGCTGCTGCTGCTGGTCTGGAGACCACACTTTGGGAACCATTGTTCTGTTGTGTATTATTGGCGGTCAACTCTGGATGCCCATTCCAATCACCAGAGGATTTTTTTTTTTAAAGTACTGAGGTGTGCGCCCTACTGCAGACCAGAGCATGGGCTGCTGTGATTGCTAAAAGCCCCCCATGTGATGATATCTCGGGTCAGCACTTCTCAAATTTGCTCCTGCACGTGAATCACTAGGAATGTGAGATGCAGATTCCTCTTCAGTAGATCTGGGTTGAGGTTTGAGGTCATGCATTTCTAATGAGCTCCCAGAAGACATTAATGCCTCTGGTGAGTGGGCCACGCTTTGAATAGCCAGCCTCTAGATTCTTTTTTTTTTCTTTTTCTCACTTTTCTCTCTAAGCTTTCATTCAGCGGTTGACTCAGTCTCCCCTTTCTGCTCCCAGTGCGGCAGGATGACTTACCTTTCCCAAATCCCTATGTGTATATTGTGCCTAAGAAAAAAACCTAGAGGGATGGGACGAAGGACCCTTGATTTGGTCAGCAGCTGAGTCAACCTGGAGATGGGACTCTGGGCAGACTCCTGCTCGGTGGCACAAGGCCTGACGCAGTGCAGGTGAGTCTGAGCCAGCAGCCTGGACCTGGATGTGTCCATCTGAAGCCTTCTGTCCCCACCAACTGCTGCGCTTGGCAGGCCACCCACATGCCTCATGCTCCGCCTGCCTTGCTGCTCCTTCTTTACACACTCCTGTGCGTCGCTCTCCCACCCTCTCTCAGCAACTTGCTTTTTTGCACCAATTACTCTTTGTTATAAGCATGATTCCCAAAGAGAGAATAAGAAGCTTTCTGGCGTATCTATTAATCATGAAGGAGTTTGAAAGCTGGAAATAAGGAAAGGGAGAAAGAGATGTATAAACTAAATGGAAAATGCCCATTTGAAATGAAAATTCTTGTAGGACTTGCATTCCTGTAGTTACCTTAAATGCCTTCCTCCCTTTGTGTGTCTGTGTGTGTGCAGGGTTGGGGGGGGGGCCGGGGGGAGAGACAGCGGGGTGGGGAGTGATTTTCCCCCTTTTATTTTCTCCAGTGAATTCTGACGATGATTTGAAATGCTCTTGGCTAGAAGACTACACTTGGAAGAATAAAAATGAAAACATTCCAAGGCTGTAAGGCGAATCTCTTGCTCTTACAACCTTGAGTAGATCAACACTAAGACACCGAAATTATGTCAATTAAAGGACAATATCTGAGCACAAGCCGCTCTGTGCCGTCATGGAACAAAGAAAGAAAACAGTAATTGTTTTGCTAAGCTGTGTTTATATTAACAAAGGCCTCTGGAAGAGTTTAGCACTTGAAATTTTTCTTCCTGGGACCTTGGAACATTACCACTTAGGAGCGGAACTGATGATTTATTTACTGATTATATGTGAGTGAGGAGAGTTTTGCAAGGGTTCCAAGAGCGACTTCCAAATGGACATGAACACAGACACATGCAAAGGGTGCGGGGAATTCAGGCCAATTGTGGTACTCTGTGATACTCACAAATTTGGGTCAGTCTCTCAATTAGTTTAGCTCCTCATCTGTGTGAGTACAGAAACAAAAGCTACTTGGAGCCCTTGCGGGTTGGCAGAGCATCTTAAAATACCCTCCTAAAGAGGCAGCGCTGTAAATTCAAAACAGACTTCCAAAATAAACTCAGCAGGGCAGCAGCCCGGGAGCTCGCACAGCCAGGCCCGGTCCCCAGGTCTGGATGCTCTCGAAACTTCAGTCCCTTCGAGCATTGCAGCCTTCCTCCGTGAGCCGCCTCTCCTGGGAGGAGTCCATCATCCTGAAGTACCATCAAGATCTGTGCCATTCCAGATGTGCGCTTTCAGGAACCTTCCTCTGCTAGTCGTTATCAGCCTCTGCCTCACAGCGGAGGGAATTGAGTGCGCTTAGCGCACTTGCAAGTTACGTGCGCGTGCAAAGGCCAAGCATTTGACATAGGGTGTTGGATCAGGACTTTTTTTTAATCTCGGAGGTTGCCGGGCACATGTGTGATGTACAGTAACAAATACAATTCTCTCAGAACTAAATCCAAATCCGGTCCTGTTTGTCTCAGCCATTTCTGCCACCAGAGCAAACTTTTGTGGTTTCGAGCATAAGTACAGATCATCTGTTGTGCTTTAAAGTGGGTGTTTTTTTTTAAAGGAGCTAATTTGGTTGTGCAATGCCATCAAGAGGAGCCACTTGTAAATTATATTTAGGTGTGTGTGTGTTCTTCCGCTGGCGGTGATGGTGAATCATGTCCATTCACTCCATTATGTAACTCCACACTTACAAGAAGGGTTCCAAGACTCAACCATGCCCGAGAAGCCCCTGCCCATCCATGCTCCGTGAATGGGCGTGAATCCATGCCCAGCAGAAGGGCCTCTGCTCTTCTCTCCACCTGGCCTGGCCTTTCAGTGGGGAAGAGGATAGGATGACCAACTTGCATGAGTTTGCCTAGGAGTCTCCCGGCTTTAATGGAAAGCCCTGTTTCAGGAACTACACCCCCACCTCCTCAGTCCCAGGCAGACTTGGGCGTCTGGTCACCCTAACAGGTCTGGCGGTTTGACCATTTCTGGCCTCAACTGTGGACATTAGCCCTGGGTCCTGGGTTCTGCCCAGGCCTTTCCGCTCCAGCAGGAAATCAAGAAGATTCCACGCCTTGGGATTAAAAGGCGTGGGATTAAAAGGTTTGGGGCACGAGGTCACCTCTGGTCACGGAGAGGAGGACAGTTCTTCTCCAGTTGACTTCTTTTGGACTTCAGAGTAAGGCAGTAACCGCAGCTTTTTGACCAGGTTTGTGTTGTTTCTGGAAGGATACTACATATACTTAATGGGCATAAAAGTTATACACGATAATTAGGATGTGTAGAAAATTAATTTTTCTATAACTGAATTAAATTTCCTCATGAGCCTTCCTTTGTATGGATGGAGGGGGAACGTCTTGTCTTTTGAGGATTGTTCAGTTTAAGACTAGACTTTTTCAGGTGAAACTCTTGGTGAAAAGTCAGTCTGTTGAGGATCATGCTCCAGTCCACTGTGTTTTCTTCTCCCCTGGGAAGCTGGGGTGCATGTGACCCACCAGCCTCAGGAAGGGATGTCTGGTCTGAGTCCTCTGTTCTGGCTCCTCCTGGAGTGGCCACACAGCCGGGGCTTTTGTGTGAAGGCCACTGCACCTACTGGGGAGGGCTGGTCCCTGGTGCCGTGCACCTGTACTTGTCACTGCTGCTGGGAGACCTCCTGGAACTCCAGTCCCGGGTCCACGTCTGCTTCTTAACCTGCCCCAGACCTCTGCAGCCCACAGACCCTCTCAGCATCTTTGCTGCCTTCCCCTACACTTAATGGAGAAGAGTCAGTGAATGTATCTCAGGCCCTCTTTACCTCAACATACGAGGCCATTGTGTCGACTTAGAGAATAATGCAAAGTGTTCCAAATCTTGCAGGGTTTCAGTCCGATGGTGGGCATAAGCCCTGAGGGTCACAGATTCCCTCTTAACCTATTCGGTGTTTCTAACATCTTATCAGCACCTCTCTCCAACACAGTTTCGACTGTGGAATGGGGCTGGACTGAGTCTACTCAGGGATATTGACCCAATTTTAATGCTCTTCCATGCAACACTTTTCTTAGTTCAAGCCCCAGCCCTTTCTATGCAGAGGAAACTGCTTATGTCATGCTTACATAATGTCCTAGGTACTTCTCTGTTCTAGACTTATTGTAAAAAATTCTGCAGTCTGAGTCCTACAAGCTTGACCTTTCAGTCTTCCAAATGAAATGCTTTTCCAAACAAATCAGCTCTTTCTTTTTCTTTTCCTCTCCTCTCCTCTCTTCTTCTCCCTGCTTTCCTCTTCTTTTCTTCCCTCTCTCACCCTCCCTTTCTCCCTCTTTCCCTCAGCGAATCTCTTGCAAATCTAATGTGCTTTGGCATTGAAGCAATTATTACTCTCTGTGTACTCATTAAAGTAAAAACAACTGTCATAACAAATCAACCCCTAAACTTTAGAGGCTTAACTTAATGGAAGTTTGCGTCTCACTTTCGAAACAGTTTGACGCAAGTGAGTAATGGGGTATTCTGCCCCACACGAGCATTCAAGGACCCAGGAATTCTGTCATCTTCAGAACACGGCTTCTAAGAGACAGTGGAAAAGGTACATCCACCTGTCTTGGGGGAACACATATCTGGTTGGGGGGAGCTAGTCATATGGCCCCACCTAGAAGCAAGGGAGCCTGGGTATTGTAGTCCTCACCTGTGCAATCACTTCCCAGCCACAGTTCTAACTAGGACTTACCCTTCTATGTGCTAACGTTTGCAGACTTCTAGAATGCACGGGGCACTGTGCTGGGCATTTGGCAGAAAGACAATGAAGATGTGGTCTTTACCGTCAAGGAGCTTACCTTAAATATTGCTGAGCGACTAACCTCTCTATGCTGCTCTTTGCTATCTAGAGCAATAAGATTCAGCCTTTTGGCTTGTCTTTGTTGACATAATACATAATGCAGGGTTGGGGTGGAACCAGCTAATAACCAAATCTAAAACTGAGAGGGGTCTCGGAGGTCATCTGCATAAAAACTTTTGCCCATAGATAAGAGAATGTAAGACCCAGAGAATTCAAATGACTTGCCCAATTTGTCCTAGCCAATTAGAACTAGAACCAAGTTAAAATCCAGCTCTTTCCATCTTTCAGTTCTAAACACGGTACAGTATATCGGGATCTTTCTGATAACTGTGCAACATGTAAGAGTTTATGAGCTCAGGGATTTTTAAAGGTGTTCAGGCAAATGTGGCTGCGGTGAGTGCAATTTCCCAATGTAGTGCTGTTTGTAGATAGGACAATCAGTGTTTGCCATTATACCAACGGAACATGTAGGATCATTGCTTCATTGGGAACTTAGGATACTCTTTGGAGTATTTCTTTATATCCACCTTGGATTCTCTCGGATTCAACCACACCTAAGCTCACACACCCCAAAACTCAACCTCACCTCACTTAATTAAATCTACCAGATTTAATCTGTCCAGCTTGCAGTCTGATGGGTCTCAGATACTCGAACAACATTTTGTTTCAATATACAGTGCTCTTTACCATGTACCCAAAGCCACTGGCCATATCTGTAAATTAGTTGAGTTTGTATTTTAAAACATAATTATTGTGACCTCTTCCCAAAGATGCAAGTACATTAGCCTAATGGCTACATCAGTATGATCTGTCACTATGGTTGGATTGGTATTGTCAGCTTTTACACGGAGGTATAAGGGGAGTTGGGGATTTCTGAGAGTTAATCTTTACCTGCAGATCTCTGGGGAAGGGGCATCCATGGTATGTAACGTAATATTTTCTTTAATGGAGATTCTCCAGAGCTGAAAACTTGTAACTCCAGAAACTCAGACTCATGTATACTTCTCAGATAAACACTGACCTGTGAGGCTGGCACTCAGGCTATTTCTGAAGATTCCAAATCTCCAGCCTAGAGAATTAGGAGTAGTGGAGATATGTCAGAATAAAGTGGGGGCAACAGTTTACTGATATTTAAGGTAAGCTCCTTGAGAATAAATGCCATGTCTTCATGGTCTCTTTTTCCCCAGTGCCCCAGACTATAGCAACTATATCAATGAAATCTGCTCTTATTCACAATGAGTCTGGCAACTGTGACTTTGGAGAAGCTTAGTGTTAGATTCCAAAACTAAGGAGAAGCTGAACACGCCATTCGATTATGAAGCTACTCTTCCCACACAGTAGGTCTACTTTGAACCAGAGCAGGTGGCAGAAGAATTTCTAGACCAGATCAGTTCTGGGGCCTTGGAGTAAATACACACACACACACACACATACACACACACACACACACACACACACCATAAACAAGTAGTAAAGGCTAGAAAGTCTATGATCAGTTTTCCAATATGAAGATGTCTGTGCCGCTGTTTATGTGGCCGAGTTAAAATTCCCTGGAGAGAGAGAGAGAGAGAGAGAGAGAGAGAGAGAGAGAGATAGAACACACTAAATAAACAGCTAAGTAAGTAAGTAAATAAATACATAAATAAATAAATAAATAAATAAATAAATAAAGTTAATCTCCTTGGACAGTCTCAGACTCTCCTGCAGTCTAGAACCATGCACTCAGCTGTTCAGGAAGAAACAGTGGGATGGGAACCCTAACTTCTCAATACATAAATAAAATTAAGTCTTCCTATAGTCCTAGATGTGGATATTTTAGCTACAACTAAGTAATTACCTCAGAAAGCTACCAAGACACTGATTTACCTTGCATAGACATTTTTTTGATTATGCTGGAATAGCCAAATTTCTCCTACATTGATCAAGAAAGAAGGGAAGGAAGGAAGGAAGGAAGGAAGGAAGGAAGGAAGGAAAGAGAAAGAAAAGGGAAAGGAAAGAGAAAGTCCATTCCATGCAGCTGGAACCAGCCTCCCTGAGATTTTTACAAAATACTTTGTATATGTGCCAAAAATGGAAAGAACCGGCAATATTTTTCTCTACCAATATCTTCAGACTAATAGCATTGCAGTCAACTAGTTGGCATTATTCTTTGGGGGATGTATGGTCAGAAGGCCCAATGTAAGCTGGCTCAAGAAACTTGTCCTTTTTTCTGGATTCTAAATCTGGATGTAGAGTTCAGGTACTTGCCCTTGCACAGGCTGACTTTTGATGACTTCATCCAACTGTTCACTCAGTTACTCAGCAGAGACTTATTGAGGGCTTACGGTATGTAGGGCACTGAGATGGGCATTAAGAATTCAAAGATGAATAAGACATGGCCTTTACAGTTAAAGAGCTTAGCTTAATGTCTCGAAGAGGAGGCAGTTATCAGATTGTAGTCATAGTGGGAGAGTCACCGAGTTCATTTAGGGTAGTGTGTCATGCCACTCTGTTGTACATGGGGGATCGTGGGCATGATTTTCTATGCAAATGGCAGCCCTCAGGGTAAAATGTGAGTGATATCCTGGAGATGTGCAACATGTCGCTCAGGGAAGAGTCACAAACAGGCTTCGTAGGGGACGGGACACCTGAGTTGAGCCTTGAAATGATGAGTAGGTAGACAAAATATAGAAAGGTGTTTCAGGGAATCTCCCAGGCGATGGAGTAAAATATGGATATGGTTCAAACAGAGTTAACTGGACAAGATGAGATATGGGAGGGAATGAGGTTGTACGAGGAGACGGAGGCCAGGAAGGAAGTGTCTTGCATGCCTTATCAAGGAGTTTGAAATGCATCCAGTTAGTGCTGGAGCGTCTTTAAAATGCTTCAGATGTGGCGGTGAGTTGCATTTTTGAAAGTTCACCTTGGAATTAATGTGGAAGATGGATTTGTGTAAGGAAAGGGGGTGGGGGTGGGCTGGAGGATAGGGAAATAAGTTAGGGGACTACTGAAATAGCCCAGCAGAGAGGTAATGAAACTCTGAGTTCGTGATAACATGCACAATGATTCAAAGCATTTAAGAGGAGGAAATCCATAGGTTAGAGGTCTAGGTGACCACTAAGAAGTGAGGGGATAAGCAAAGGGAGTTGCTGATATGAAAGCCAGATGAGGAAATCATAAGTTGTTTAACTAGGGCAGGGGGCCTCCAGTGAAGGTGACTTTGGTTTGGGGACATGTTGAGTTGAAGTTGGGACCACCAGGAGGGCTGCAGAGATAGATCCAAAGTTGAGGAGACGTGTCTGAGCCACAGAAAGCCATTTAGAACCATCAGTGTTTAGTGTGTGGTGGGAAATATTCTCCTGAAATCCTAATTTCTCCCTTCTCTCCACTCTAAAATGAACTCTGATGAACTTTCCTGGTGATTTAACTTTTTCAAAGCCATCACTTGGAATCTATTCAGTCTTAGCTGTCAGATTGAATTACCACTTACATGGCTCTCCACTTGATTATTACAACTCCAGGTCCCTTCCTGAGGTTTCTCTGCTCCTCTGTTTCCCTGATTGCTTCTAGTTAAATAGTTGAGTAGACTTTCTCCTGGGCGCCAGTCCAGCATTATGCAGCAAAAAGGTCCTAAGACTGATTCCAGGCTCTACCGCTTTCAAGCCATGTGGTCTTGTGCAAATTATTAAACTTCTCTGAACCTCAGTTTACTTATCTCTGCAAGTGACTGTAATAATCACGTGGGCACGATGTTTTCTGAAGTTTAAATGAGACAGAATGCAGTAATGTTTAGCATGCCACATCAGTAGGTGTTCAACTGACATTAAATGTGTTCATTCATCAGTTATTTAAATCAGAATCTATCGGAGTTGGAAGAACTCTCTCATCTAGAGAGAGGTAGAACTGGACTCCCACCTTGACCAAGGTTATGTAGCCAGCAGTCTTTGACTGCTGTGGACTCCATGCCCTCAGCTTTAACTCCAGGTTGTGCTCCTTTCTTCCAGCTTGTTTTGAAAGAGTCTCAGACTCCCTGTATTACCGGAGCTTTCTTGGGCTTCCTATGGGAAGACAGGAAAATGAAGGCTATACTAGCTTTCTTTCACTGCATAACAAATTACCATGAACATAATGGCTTAAAACAATGCATTTCTGTTATTTCACAATTTCTACAGGTCAGAACTCCCCACACAGTGCAGCAGGGTCCTTCGCTCAAGTTCTCAATAGGCTACAATCAATATGATGGCCAGGCTCGTCCTTATCTGGAGGCTCAAGCAGGGAAGAATTCACTTGTAAGCTCACTTGGGTTGCTGGCAGAACTCATCTCCTTATTGTTGTGAGAGTGAGGTGCCCATTTGCTTGCTGATTGTCAGCTGGGGACCGCTCTTAGGAACTAGAGACCACTCATGGTTGCTGCCATCTGGCCCTCTCACAGCATAGCATCTTACTTCGAAGCCAGCAGGGAAGTCTCTACAGCCTATCACTTTGCCATATTCCATTGGTTCGAAGCAAGTCCAGGTCCTGCTCACACCTGAGGGGAGGGTATTACACGAGACATGACACCGAGGGATGGAGATCATAGGGCCCTCTTAGAATTCTGCTCTCTGTGGATACCATGGCGGGTTTTGTTTTGAGGGTGTCATAGAGCACGGTCTGGTTGGCCCTCAGCATTCTCTAATCACAACCACCACATCGCACAGCTTTCACGGGAGCTGGATCTACAAGGGCTCTGGAATGACTGTGGAAACCAGACCCAAAATGTCCCCAGGAGACACCATCAGGCCCATAGTGACACCGTAGGATAGAATGGTGCCAGTGCCATTGGGAGGAGGAAGTATGTGTGTGTGTGCACGTGTGTGTGTGCAAACCCTTCCTGAGAGCACATCAAAAGAGACTGCCTGCCATTCTGGCTTTTTCTAAAGTGGCTTTTTCCTGAGTTGTTGGTACACTCTGTGACATGAGTCACACTGTCTCTTTATTAAAAATCCATCTTCTCCAGCTGCGGCAAAGCAAATATTTACCCATATCTCGCTCTGGTCCTACCCATGGCAAATGTCCGTACCTTCTCCGTGGAGCTGTCCACTTGGCATGGCTAAGGAAGATATTCTGTTTGTCCTCAATCCTTCTGATGACTGGAAATCTGAAAGGTGCTTTCTCCATCTCTCCTCCCCTGCCTGGGATGAGCCCTGCCCACCACCACCTGATAGTTCATCCTGGAACCCTGTTTTCACCATGCTATAGCTCTCCTGCCTAAATCTGCATACTTTATCTTTTCCTTTAAGATCCACTGAGCATCGTCACTCCTTCATTCGCCACTTCTTTCCCTTACATCCCGTGATTTCCCACACTACTCAACACCCAGGATGGATTACACCTGAACAATGCTAGGTGCCTTGTCTGCTAGTGTGGTTCTGCCATCCTCCTCCCCTCTCATTCAAAGCCCCCTCCTTATACTGACATCAATCAAAAATATGGTGGTCTTCTAAACCCCGCCTTAAACCTCATTGCCTTCCCCGACCATCCTGTGTGCATTAATCAACACCAGCTTTGACTTCTGGAAGCACTTGCTAACTGAACATAGTGCCTACTTTAGGCATTTTATTCTGTTCCACGTTACAATTATTTCATGGGAGTGTGTCTTGTTTTCTGGTGAGATTATCAGTCTCTTGAGGGCAAGATTGGCATTTTCCCACTTTCTCTGTCTTTCCTTTTCCTAGTGTTTAGACTTTGGGGTATGGATCTAGATGGACCTGCATTTAAATGGCAGCTCCAGCACTTTCTACCTGTGTGAAACCTCTGTGGTATTTTCTCGTGTTTAAATGAAGTCAGTATAAAGCATATGTGAAGAAACTAGTATATATATGTATATGCGCCTGGCACATAGTAAGATTCAGCTAATGAAAATTATTATGTAATACTTAACAGCACATGGATGGCCATTTCTGTTCAACCCAGAAAGAAATATTTGAGCACCTTCCACAAGCTCATTACCGTGCTTAGATGATGGAGGGATTTCAACAGGTCAAATGACCATGCTCTTATATACTGTAGAGGCTCTGAAGGCTTCCGGGAGTCTGTGGACTGACCCAAAGCCCTAGAAGAGACCAAAATAGATCATAAATATTTTTTTAGAATTGATGAGAATCCCCTCATCATGGTGTCATTAAAAAAAAAATTCTTTTCAGTGTGTAGTGTATACCCATTAGCATCCACGATGAGAGTGGCCCAGGGCTTCCTGCTGAGGGCTGTTTTTGACCTTCTCCTGCTGCATGCAGGGCCTGTTAATGCGGTAGAAATGGAGGCTGGCCCTGAAGAACAGGTAACCAGATGGCACTGGTTTGACGAGTCTTGAGATGAAAGATAGGCATCTTCCCATTCTACTGTGGGTGGAGACGGGAGGCAGAGTTGCTCACTGGCAGCCTCCTCCCCTCTCTCCCCGGCAGCTTGCCCCCTTCCACACAGGTGTTCCTCCTCAGAGGGCATAGGGCAATGTCTCTCACTGGGGTCACCTTCTAAAGCTCCTGGGAGTCCCCATCTCAGGATGGCCACTGAGGTCGGTAGCGGGGTGAGTGTCTAGTAACCCCTTCTTCTAGGAGCTGATGCTTCAATTGAAGGGCATCAACCATCCTGATAAGATTATGCTGCGCTAAAAGTTAAAAATGGAGCTTGGGAAAATTATCTCAAAGCTGAAGCGTAAATGTTTATCTGGGTTATTTTGCTGGAATAAGAGCTTTTAGAGGAATTTGAGGCTTTCTCCGCTCCCTTTTGTGGGTGGCTCAATAAAATAAGAAACCTTCCACATTAATTCCTGTCAGAGCAAAATTGCAAGTGGTAGAATTCATTGGTTTTCCCTTTTACAGAATGCAGAGTGCCTTGATTATTGAAATGAAATACCGCATTATGAATGCCCCAGAGGAGCACGAGATTTCCTGTCTGAGAGGCACCCACTGAGCCGGTTGTGGCAGAAGGGAAAGCAGTGTTTCAGAGGAAAGGGAAAGCATTCCATCATGGGCCTGACCCTCTGAGCACCCATGGTAGAGGTACCGATGTTTCTCCATGGCATTTCATGAGGTTCTGTTTCACTTCCCTTGTCCAGGCTGATTACTAGGTCCATCGATGTCAGTTTGTACCCAGCTGCCCATTAAGCTGTGTTGCCCTCAGACCTGCCGAGTTCAGGTCGTGTCCCCTAGGGAGCTTGGAGGTAGAGAGAGAGCTCTGGGCCCACTGAGTCCTGTCAACACCGGGGCCACATGTGAAGAGGAGTACCAAGGAAATTCTGTGCCTGAGAAGAATTTGGCCCTGTGGCATTGAGGAGAAAGATGGTTTTCATTTTAGCTGCTCTCCCCATCCATCCCTGACTTATCCTTGGGGAATTTGGGACCAGTGTTCTTGACCCCCATATAACCCCTGCTTCTGAGAGCTTTCCCTCATCCTCCACTTTCTCAAGAAGTTTCCTGTGAATGGTTAGTGGAAAAATACAGGACAAGAAAATGGCTCCTTAGTTCAGTGCAGGATTAAGCAATAGTAGCAACCTGCATCCACCATACTCTTACTGTGTGTCTGGCAATGTGCTAAGTATTGTTCTCACACTGAGCTGCCCAGAAACCCTACTAGGGAAGTGCCCTTATTATTGAGAGGTTCTGATGGGGAAGGACGGTCCAGCGATGTTAAGTTACATACCCAAGAGTAGAGTCAGACAATGAGAGCTGGTGAATCCCTGTGTCCTGACTTTGGAGTCTAAGCCATCAGGTCCCACAATAGATCGCTCTCTGCGTTTAAAGAAAAAGTTTCCCCAAATTCCTATTTTCATTTGGTCTCTTCATCTCTTCATTTCTCATGAAATTTCTACTCCTTTGTGTTCTCTTTGCCGCTCACTGCCCTCCTTCCTCCTGTCAAACCAAAGAGCAGCTGATAGGAAGTTAGTTTATTCTTAAATGAAACTGTGCCTTGGCGTCCAAGGTGCTGGAAGTCTATGAATACTTACAGCTTTCAATGCTATGCTGCCAGTCATGTGGACTTATTTCTGGTAAGGACGTGAAAGCTTGCTGGGGGGCAGTGCATTCAGCAGGTGTGGGTGTTAAGGAGTGGGGGATTGCCAGAACTATGAAGCTCCGATGACCACACCTAACCTAGCGATCCACCTTCGCCTCACGATCCGTGGGACACGTGGATCCTGCTGGAAGTTGCTCTGGAGCATGCAGCATCATCGATGAAGTCTTTTCACCAAAACTGTTTGAACAGGGTTTGATCTAACTTCCGGCTTACAGGAAACAGAGGGTTTAGGAACCAAGGGAAATGACTCAAGGAGCAAGTTAATTAGACAAATCCAAAAGGTGGCCATTCCCCAGGCCCCCTGCTAACCTCTTCTGCTACCTGCTTCAATAACATGAAATAACAGTGCAGAGGTAGGGAATGTGGAGGAGGCCTGCAAGATTCAAAGAGAATAAAGAAATGTAACAACCAAATGCAGTTTGTGAACGTTGATTGGACCCTGCTTTGAATAAATGAGCCATAAAACACATTTGGGGGACAATGTGGGAAAGTTGAATATGGAACAAGGACTATATGATCGGTAGGTGCTATTGTTAATTTTGGTAGATGCAGAAGTGGGTGATGATTACATAGAACAATGTCCTTAGTTTTTAGAGGTGCTACTGGAGTCTTCAGGAGTAAAATGTCATGAAACTTACTTTATATGCTATATCAAAAAATATTAGAGTAAATGTGGCAAAGCGTTAATAACTGTTTATTCTTGGTAATGGGTATATGGTGTTCATTATACTATATACTGTGGTGATTGATAAATCTAATGGAATGGAAAATTACCACCTTCATTTAGTGGTGCCAAAGCAATGTAGTGATTTATAAGACCTAATTGTCATATGTACAATGGCTATTAGGCATATTGTGAATATGTCAGATTCATTTTGGTGAGTCTTTTTGATTTTCAAACCACTGTGCTCAAGTGCACTTTGACAGCCATTGTACGTTCAGTGGAAAGAACTTTCTTATTCTTTTTTTTTTTTTTTTTACGTTTTTTTAATCTAATTTATTGTCAAGTTAGCTAACATACAGTGTGGCTTCGGGAGTAGATTCCCATGATTCACCTCTTACATACAACACCCAGTGCTCATCCCAACAAGTGCCCTCCTCAGTGCCCATCACCTTCTCGTGTGGTGCATTCCAGCTTAAGAAGCACGCAGAGGGAACCTTGTCTGAGGCTCTGAGGACGCCCAGAGCCAGAGGGCACATGCTCTTCTACAGGGCAGCTGTGTGAGCGGGAGGCTGCCCAGCGCATTAGCTGGTCAGCCGTTGGTCTCCTTCTGCCCCTCCCGAATCCCCTCCTCTGGCCCCTCACCTCTCCTGTTTTCAGTCGTGCTACATTCATCTGCTTCCTTACTTTGAGGCTGGACCCATTCTCCCGCTCCTCTTAGGGTTACGTGCAGTATATTCCTTGGCACTGTCCCTGCAGAAGTTTTCCAGGTCAGCACCACTGCCTGATGTCTTCCACCATTTCACCTGTGCCTCCTCCACGCTTTTTCTTGTTGAACCTTTATGACCTCTCCCACTGTTACTCTGTTTATGGATTCTATTATGACAACTTTGTTTTTCTCAGTACCATCTGCCCTGTTGTAGAGGGCTGGTGATGGATAGTCACACACACACACACACACACACACACACACACCCACCCCTTCGGAGAATGTCAACTTTGAAATTGTTCATGTGCTAAGTGACACTTAGGAAAATACTCAGCAAAAGGTGAATTTTTCATCAAAACCGGACTATATGCTCAACATTTGGATCATGTTGCTGAGTTTCATTTTTGTTTGATGCCAGAGTATTTTCCCCCCAGTGATAAGAGTGGCTGGAACTCACCTTGGCCTATTGCTGAATTCTCTAGTTGCTTCCCTTATGTCGCATCCTGGTTTGTTTTGGGTAATTTAGGTTTTGAGCATTCTTCTCTTGTTAGTCTATAATGCCTTTTCTAAATTGAAATTCTTCCTTCAGGGAGCCAAGAGCTCTGATGCTTCTAAATTTACATCTGGGTAACAGATTTGCTACAGAGTTGGAATACTGGGGAACAAATTCAGTGTTTCAGAAATTTTACAAAGAGTTACATTCCTCAAGGTCTCATCCAGTGAGTTTCGTCATCAGGGACAGATGGTCTACTTTAAGGATGATCAGGAAGTTTCAGAAACATGACATAATGTTTATCTGTCTTAAATTTTTTTCTTTTCGGTTTGGCTTCTGAGAATCACTCTGTGTGCCCATCCCATTCTCTGTCTTACTTTGGCAGATTCTGGTAAAAATAATGTCCAGAAAGGCCTTGGCATTGTCTTTTATAAAGAAAATATATTTGCTTCTGACAATATATTGGCTATACTTTTCCATCTTTAGATCATAAAAACTCTATATTTTCTCTTATGAAAAATAATATGCTTAGGGCGCCTGGGTGGCCCAGATGGTTAAGCGCCCAGCTCTTGATATCGGCTCAGGTCATGATGTCACAGTTTGTAAAATCAAGCCCCACGTCGGGCTCTGTGCTGACAGCGTGGACCCGGCTTGGGATTCTCTCTCTCCCTTTCTCTCTCTCTGCCCCTCCCCCACTTTCTCTCTCTCTCTCTCTCTCTCTCTCTCTCTCTCTCTCTCTCTCTCAAAATAAACATTAAGAAAATTTAAAGAAAAAAAGAAAAATAATATGCTTTATTTAGGAACAAACAGTTAAACCATGAGCTCTCTGGAAAGACTATTATAGGAAAGGAACCCAAAGATAATCATTTTGACCCTACGTTGTGAGAAAAATCATTCTTCATACCTGTCCTACATCTGATATTTAGACACAGCTCTAGCAACAGAGTCTCATGAGCTTGCTCCTAGGATGGCATTCAATAGGATGGGTCTGATGACATATGTATGTTCAGTGATTAAAAAAAAAATCTGAAATGCAAATCTATTTTAAACCATCTCCATAAGAGTAGGAAAATGCCCCAAATCCAATGTGTCAGCTCCTTTGCGAAAATAGTATTTATTTAGAGGCAGTAATGCGTGTTAGAATTCTTTCAGTTGTTGTGTATGCTGAATATTCTTTATTTAAAAGTAGCACACGTATTTTTTTCTCCTGTCTTGAAATGTAAATATATTATGCCTACAATTTGGTTGAAGCATCTGTGCCCACTATAGTCTACACACACTGTCACTCCTCCCTTACATTCTATAGATGGTTTACTATAGTTCGGAGTCCTCAAGCTTGGGGGGTGGGGAGTGTGAACTCCTAGGATGACTCACACTCTCTATGTCATGAGTCCCTCCCATGCAGAAAAATGGAGTTATTATCTCTACCTGGCCGGAGGCTGTTTGTTTACTCTGGAGGCAGATGGAGAGCAGGCTTCTGCAGAGCCCAGAGAGCTGTGACCCAGGAACGACGGAGCACTCCCTCCGACAGAGGCAGCCAAAGCCCGGTCACCATTTTTCCTTGGGTTTTGCATCTCCATGTATTTGATGCCCTAAAATAAGGCGCAGCCAATACTGGTCACCTAAAGAACTAAGCCGAAGAGAAGGTTGACTTGCAAAACGAAAGAGAAAAAATTAAGGAACCACTTTACTTAGAGAGGGTAAACAGGAAGCAAAGAAAAGGAAGGGGAAGCCCCAGGGATGGTAGCTTTCTCGTGTAACGAGAATTAATGCATGTGGTTACTGTACTATTCATTTAAATGGTATACAAAACAATAGAGAGTGGCTGCTTTAGTAAGAAACTTTAGTAAAGATAAGATATTAATAATTCTGCATGTTTTCATTTACTAATCAATAAGACTTGATTTCCTACAAAGAATGGAACTTGGCTTGTCTTACTGAAACCATATATTTGCCTTTGGCTTCTCAATTGTGAATAGAATCATGAAGTCCTGAATTCAGGGGTCTCGTCTGTAGCCTTTTAGAAACAATTCCCACCCCAGCTGTGTCTTTGAAAGTGTTTGGAATTGCTATGAAAACCCAATCATTGTTAGGTCTCAGTTCCTCAAAACCTGGAGTTGAACAAGCCAGACACGCCTCCCTACACACTGCCCATGAATTTGAAATAGTCATGGGCCAGCCCAGCATGGGTCATACATGCCCACATCTGCATTGCTGTGTATCCTCAGCTTTCCTGTGATCATCTCCTCCCAGCCCAACCTCCACACGTCAGCTTCCTGTCCCCCATCTTGGAAGCAACGACTTGAAGGGACACTTGCCAGGGAATTGAAACATGTTTACTTACCCTAAGGGGGAAATCTGGGATATATCTAGTGGCCCAAGGAATAGGACTAACATGCAGCTTTGGAACATTTAGTTTTGTTTCTGTGTCACAAAATTTTCTAGTTTGCCTTAAGAAAAATCAGAGCTGTTTTTTGGGAAAAAATGAGAAGGTGGTAAATTTTGGTTTTGGTTCTGGTTTCCCAAGAATTACCAACTACCTCCTCTTACTCTTCCCTTCTCACATACTACCACGTCCAGATTTATGATATCAAGTAACCCCAAAATACCATGGTAGTCAGTGATGGCTTAAAAAATTAATTATTGCACCTCCCAGGTACATTTTTATTGGTTTTTCTGAAAACTCGAAAAAAAATTAGTTCTCAAAGGAGTAATTGTCTAGTTATAAAATTGTGTCAACGTGGTGAACATTGAGGGAGATGTTTGAGAAGTTTTCTTTGGCTTTTATCATCTTGTAGAAGCAGCCATTTACATGTGACCTCTCCTGACATCAGCCCAATTTGTCTCTGATCATACCACATAGCCCTTAGCTGATGTGAGCCACGGCACTCCAGGTAACACAAAATAATTTCTGAAGAATCTTCCTGCTATCAATACCTCACAAGTTCCTCAATAGCCCTATGCCATTGAATGCTATCCAGGAAAGCAGTGTAAGATTCAAAACTGCACATGACTTTCAGCAAGTTGGGGAAAAGGAGCAGGTATCGTAGGCGTTTTAGCTTCTGGTTTACTGGCCTCCAGTGCTATCTGACTAAGCAGATGAAGTGAATCACATTTATATTCAAATAAAATGTACTTGCTTTTCTTCAACTCTCAGGCACTGTTTTATTGATAGCTAAGGTTTGGGTTTTACCTTAGAGACTTCCTTATAATTTTACAACGCAGCTATTTCTTCGGATCCATTATAACTATAATCGATCCTAAGTGACCCCTCTTAACGTTTCTGCTTTGTGCCCTTACTATATGTTTATAAAGTATAGTGGGAATGGTTTTGCCCTGACTTATTTTAGGGCAGCTAAATGGTGGTTATGGAGAAAGAGTCTAAATGATTATTAATATGAAGCCATGTAGAATGGGAAAAGGGAGAGTCTGTTCCACACGAGTCTTAAGCAACGCGACTTTAGCACCAACAGTGGAAAAGACCAGTGTCTGTCAGGGCTGTACCTCATTGAGGGAGGGGCCCAGACAAGGACCTGGCACAGCCTTCTCTTCTGCTTCGAGGACTGTCATCATGTTTCACTAGGGATTGTACATAGCGCCACGATGCTTCTCTCCCTGCGTGTTAAGTAATACTTCCTGTGACTATCCTTGGTGCTGCCACCACATGATGGGCTAAGGAAGAGGAGGGAATTGGGAGGGGCTTCAATTGGCAACAAATGAGGAGGGCAAGGGACAGGGCTGGAGGGAAAGACAATTAGCAGCTGAGGAGCAGAAGGAATCTGGACTAGATCTGCAGAGTTTACATAACGAGTGTGGTTCTCATCCGGGGCATTTCCATATGCTTGGACTTTCTAACCTCACAGGCACCTGGTAGAGGTGCACCCCGCCCACCAACCTGAACTATGTCTGTGTAACTTGCTTTGACAATGAAAGAGGAAGCAGATGATATATATTTCGTGCCTAGGTGGAAGCTTCTGAAGCTCTTTTTGTTCTAGCAGCATTTTGTCCCCATCCTCTTTTTGTTCTAGCAGCATTTGAGAAAATTGGTATTCCATTGGCCTGGATCCCTGGATGACTACAACGAGCAGAGCCCCCATCAAACTATGATGGTTGTGTGGAATGACTGAGAAATCAACCTTTTGCTTTAAGCACCTGAGATTTGAGGGATTTTTGTTACTGCGATGTAACCTAGTCTAGCCTGACTGATACTGAAGGAGCAGACAGAAGCTGAGAAAATGCCAAACGAAAACATAATAAGAAAGAAAGTAAAAGAGTTAAAGATGAAGAAAAGGAGAAAAAAAGATCGAGGAAGACATGGGGAAAAGGAGAGAGCAGAAAAAAAAAGAGTATAAGAAAGAAGAGAAAGAGCAGAGGATGGCAAGAAGAAAGTGAAAGGGGAAAGTGACAAAGGAAAAAGAACCAAGATGATTGAGGGCACGCAGTCGGGTATATCTGGGGTGATAACTCACCATGTAAAGTGAGGGTATGGGTCTTGAGATAACCGTGTATTTTCCTTTACTTTGTAAATGGTTGCTAGCTAATATCTTCATAGTTTTGCCCCCAATCTGTAAATTTAAGACTTGGTATTATTTTTACATGCAAACCAACCAACTAAAACATATGGGCACAAGATGGTCTTTGAGATTGGACAGTGCAGGTACATTACCAAATAACAGTTTGTTGAAGGAAAAAGCCTGACATATCATCTGATTCCAAGTTCTTCAGACCATGCCCCAAGGTAAGGCTCCCACATGGCTGTCTCAGGGGCTAGGTGGACCCAACACTTGATCTACCTTGGTTTCCCCCAGGGCAGTTACACTTTGATGTGATGTGTATAGCAGGCTTCCACATAAGATTTTATTTGAATAAAGCGTTCCTCATTTTCAAAGAAAAAAAAAATCGTTCTAGCAGCAGATCCAGTCCATCATGGACAAAATACTAAAAAACTTCTCTAATATTCCTTCCAAGCATCATGTATGAAATGCGCTCTTCATTCAGAATGAAGTGACATTTGCAATTTAAAAATATGACTTATTAAGGGAAGGTTGCTGTCGGCCAGGGATCTCACTTGGTCGAGGGGCCTTGAGAATGGTCAGTGGGGAATGAAAAATCTGTGTGGTGGTCCTGTCGAGGGAGGACCCTATATGTTGCAGGGATGACTGGCACAGGAAGGTTTCCTAGAGGTCTAATTTTACAGAAAGCCTTTTCCCTGTTCAAAACCTAAAGCTATGTTCTGGCATTTTCATTAGAATGCATGGCTAATCTCCCCTCCTACCCAAAGCCAGGGGCAGCAATCCCTAGGATGGGTCTGTTCCCAGGGGACCATGACGTGTCACCCAACAACAGTAGGGGTTATTGACTTCTGAGGATGAGGTGGGTAAGACTAAAATGAAGCCTTACAGGCTACTTCTGGTTTGGGTATATTTTTTCCTCAGGAAAAGCCACACTGGCCATCTCTTCATGGGAAAAGCAACTCATGGGTCTGCAGCTGGACTGGGGAGGCTCCAGCTGTAGTTTGGACCACAACAGACCCCTGTTAGTTTTGGATAATTTAGGAGAAACAAGGTAAAAGCAGCAGCACCCAGGAGTGTTGCACACCAGGTTTTATTGGAAAGGGAACATGATGGCAGTTACCCAAACAGGAGCAGAGACAAGACCAGCATCTGGAAATTTGAAAGGTTAAATGAACTACTTTGATTGGCTGTCCCGTTCCTTCGGTTGCTTGTGAAGCCGGCAAGTAGCACAAGGCATGAGAAATTCCTAACAGTGCTTCTAGCGCTCAATGCACCGTCCATTCACTTTATGTTATCCCAGACTTAGATACTTGCGAGAATGTTTTTCATCTGTGGATTGGTAACATTTCTAAATTCAGAGTGTATGGAGGTAGTTTGAGCTCTGTTTATATAATCCATGTTCATGTTGGCATTTGTCCCTAACTCTGTTTCTATAATCATGCCTCCCCACCCGGTGCTGTAACTTCAGCCGAGTGTAAAGCAATAGCCCACCCGTGGCTAGGAATGGTCCCACATGGACAATCTAGAATGATTTTTTCCTACTAACTAAATAAAGAAATGCTCATATTTACCTGATTTTTCAGCTTGCAAATGAAATAGTCCATTCCTCACATTGGTTATAGTTTAGGAGATATTTGGCACTATAATAATGTAATGGAGCCAATGAAAACCAGAGCTTTCTCTGCCCTTAATACCTGGAGAGGAAAGAAATAGCATTAAAACCAGCATCCGTTCGGGTAGGAAGGAAAGACTGGGGAGAGGAAAGAAGATAGGAAAGGAAAGAAGGTAGAGATTACTTTGTCTCATGTCCAGAGTATGTTTTCCTTGAGGAAAAAGAAGAAATTCATGGTTTGAGGAAAGAGAGGTGCCTGAGAGGGAGTGAGGGGAGTAAGCATGCTCCAGAACTAAGGGGCAAAAACCAAAAACCCTTAGCTTCATGGAGCAGGCGGGGAGAGGCACAAGAAATGCCAAGGACCCCCTGGCTCCCAGCAATGCTGGAGGCAACTAGAAGATAGAAAGAAATAACACCAGAGTCAGCCCTGAATGGTCAGGGCTCCATTCAGCCTAACCGGCCAGTGTGCGAGCTTGACCATGGGAAAAACTGGAGTTGCATGGTTGAGGATAAATGGCTGAGAAACAGGGAAGCTGAACGATTGGTTCCAGGGAAAAGCATAACAGCACAGGCTCAATCCTAGAAAACACACTCATTTACTGACAATGTTCACTTGAGGCTTCTGTGAAGACTTTTTTTTTTTTTTTAAGTTGGAGCCTTGTTATATCATTAGACCATGTTCTGGGTAGAAGGGTAGCTCTGTGTTTCTTAGCTGAGGCAGTTCCTGCCTGTGGAGCCTGGGGAGAAAAATCTGTATTGGTGTCCTTTCAATTCAGTAAGGCCAAAGAACCATTAACATAATCGACAGACACATGTCATTATACAGTTGTCAAAACGTACAGTATGTACAAGAGTGAACCCAAGGTAAACTCGGACTTTGGGTGATTGTGATGTGTCCATGTAGGTTCATAAGTTGGGACATACGTCCCATACTGGTGGGGGACATTGATAATGGGGGAGGTTATGGGTGTGTGGGGGCAGAGGGTATATGGGAAATCTCTGTGCCACTAGCTCAATTTTGCTGTAGACCTAAAATAGCTCTAAAAGTAAAGTCTATTTTCAAAAGAAAAAAAAATCCATGACTGTACAGGTGAAGAAGCAAAGAGACGGTATCATATAAGATATGGATCAGTGCTACTTATTTACTATCTTCCATGGAAAATTTCAAGATTTTTATGCCAAGGTGTATATTTTCAGAGTTAGTGAACATCTTGCATAGGATGTAATGGGATCCAAAGAGATGTTTGGGGTAACAATGTCTGCTCTTAAAAGTAGAAGTGGGGTAAATAGGTCCATTCTTAGTATAAATCCATATGCACTCATACGCACTAGCACACATACACTTGCGCGCGCGCACACACACACACACACACACACACACACACACATAGTCCCACCATTCAAAATGTATTTAAAATGCCTAAAAGAGCACCTGGGTGGCTCATTCGGTTAAGCGGCCAACTTCAACTCAGGTCATGATCTCACGGTTACATGAGTTTGAGCCCCACGTCGGGCTCTGTGTTGACAGCTCAGAGCCTGGAGGCTGCTTCAGATTCTGTGTTTCCCTCTTTCTCTGCACCTCCCCCCCTCACGCTGTCTGTGTCTCTCCAAAAAAATGAATAAACGTTTAAAATTTTTTAAATAAATAAATAAATAAATAAATAAATAAATAAATAAATAAAATGCCTAAAGAGGAGCAAAGACTCACACCCAGCTTTGAACTTGGGAACTTTCCCCACAATATGTTTGCTGTGTGTGTGCATGTGTGTGTGTGTGTATTTGATGAAACATGCCTGAGCTCAAGCCAAAATACACTGTCACTGTGGCTGTGTGTCTTAGAGATGCAGGGCTTTGCCAGTGAACTGTGTGGGTGTAAAATAGAGGAGAGAAAGTGATAGGGCAAGATTCAGCTCTGGCGGGCATTAAAGAATGTAATATTATGCTTCCTAAGGTACCTTCTCATTAGTGATTCAATGAGGACGTGTTCGTGCTTCCGATGGATGTTTAATGCCTTAAGTTAAGTGAAATGTTCCTGGAGATAAATTCATCTCCTTTCTCATGTGCTCTGGATGCTTAGTAAATATTTAATGTTGACTCCGCATCTTCCTCAGGTTCACGAAGTCCTTCTCTGCCTTCTGAGGGAGCCGCCCTGGCACGTGCTCAGAGAGTAGACCCTGCACCTTGATCTATCCCTTCCAAAGAAGCCACCTTGCTATAGCTCTGAGCCGACTGGAGGCAGCCATGTCACCCACAGTAACAGCCCACAATAACAAACTCTTAGTGGGCCCTCTGCTTTTCCCTATTCCCGGCAGCTTCCCCAGGTAATTCTTATGATTACTTCCATTTTCTCAAAGAGAATGAAGCTTAGAGAGGGTCAGTTGCCCAAAGGCAAATGGCTAGGAACTGGTGAGCCGAGGCTGGGACCCACAAGTATCTAACTGCAAGCACACACATTTATATGATGGACACCTTACTCTCCTATCCCTGCGAAGCACCACTTTTATCCAGAAATCATTGATCTCCTGGGTTCCCACACTTACAGATGTTTCTGAAGGGGATGGAAGCCTTTCCCTCTGGTCCCAGCAGGGGAGTTGTGCTCCCAGAAGTGAAGTTGGTGCCCCACCATGTCACACACCAGCACACCGAGAACAAGGTCTCCTGAGAGTCCAGGCCAACCATTTAGAGCATGTTTTCCGATTATACATTGGTGCTGCATGGTTGCCTGCAGGGCCAAGAGTGTTCTTTGTCTCAGAAATTGTTGCCAATCTCACAAGGAAAAGTGGAAAAGTTTTCTAGTCTTCAATAATCAGCCGTCCTACACTCACCAGTGGTAGGGCCACTGGGCACAGAACGAAAGGAATCAGCATGGCTTTTTCCTTGCCCAGCACACATTTTTGTTAAGTGATCAGCCCAGAAATGCCATTTGTTCATCAGAGTTATTCATGCTGAGATGCCTTCTTACCTCTTGGAGCTGAAAAACTGAATTTAACAAGATGAATGGTGTGAACCTTGAGGCTGCATGGAACAGGAGCAAGATTAGTTATTTCTCAATTGCCAAATAAATTCTAACCAATTTATGGACCAACAGGTAATGGCTCAAATCCACAGGATCACTTCAGGTGCTCTGGTACTTGGAAACTTTTCCAAGAGGAAATATGTATGTCTTTTACAAAGGCCAATAAGATGGAGTTTCAGGAAGTCAGAGTTACCACGTTTGTAGCTATTGGCCAAGCCCTGAATAGCATCAGGCGAATACTTAGCAAATATCCGTGGTAACTCCATCCTCACTAATGTGGTTCTGCTCCTGCCCCCAAAGGCAGTGCTGACCTGCATACTATTAACTGTAGCACAAGAAAGCCCACCTTGGCTGTGGGGCCTCCCGGGGTCTTGAGAGGCACTTCTGGGTGGGCCCAGGATAGGAGGAGTGCCTCAGTGGTCCAGACCCCTCAGATTCTTGGCCAGCCCCTAATATACAATACAGCCTTCAGTTGGATTTTCATATTAAAAAGACAGGAAAGTAGAAATACCATACAACCTGGCAATTCCACTTATGGTTATTTATCTGATGAAAAGGAAAACACTAATTCAGAAAGACATATGCACCCCTATGTTTATTGCAGCATTATTTACAATAGCCAAGGTATATATATATATATACACATATATATATATAATATATGTATTATATATATATAATATATGTATTATATATATATAATGTACAGTATATATACACACAGTATATATATACAGTATATATACAGTATATACAGTATATATACAGTATATATAATGTACAGTATATATATATATAATGTACACACACAGAGGAATATTACTAATCCATAGAAAAGAATGAAATCTTGCCATTTATGACAACGTGAATGGACCTAGAGTGTGTTATGCTAAGTGAGCTAAGACAGAGAAAGACAAGTACCATATGACTTCACTCATATGTGGAATCTACAAAACATAACAAATGAACAAACGAAAGAACAACAATGACAACAGAAGAAACAGACTCCTAAATACAAAGAATATATTGGCAGTTGGCAAAGGGGAGGGAGGTGGGGGGATGGGAGAAACAGGTGAAGAGTATTAAGAGGAACAAACTTCTAGCTGTAAAATAAATAAACAGATCCTCTCGTGGGGATAAGAAGTATAGTCTATGGATTACAGTCAATAACCTTGTAATAACATTGAATGGTGACAGAGGACAACTAAACTTATTGGGTGTGGGCATAATATATATAATTCTCACATCACTATGTTGTACACCTGAGATGAATATAATATTGTATGTCAACTATGTTTTAGTTAAAAATAAAAAGTAAAAATAAAAGGGCAGATTGAGCTCCTCCCTCAAACCTCTAAAAGGAGTGTAAAGGGTTTTAAAAAAACATTAAAAAACACTCAACAGAGAGGAAACCACAGAAACCTAATTTTGCATGTCGCAAGACAGATGGATGAATGGCCACTGACTTGGCAGATCCCTGGGAGCTGAAACCCAAGCCAGCAGCAGGTACAGACAAGAAGCAACCTGACTGTGCATCAGAAAACCAGCAGTGATGGTGCCAGGTGCTTTCAAAGTGGGGGTGAAGAGAGGGCTGGAGATGGGAGAGCGGGTTGAAAGTCTGAGAGGCGGGTAGGTGCTAGGCTCCCCCTCTCCATTCTGCATAGCCCCACGAGCACGCTCCCTTCCCCCATCCCGGGCAGGAGACTAGAAGTGTGTTTTTGGAGGGTAAGCCAGCAGGGTTCTGGCACAGGGAAGACCCAGACACAGCTCAGGGCACAGCTCAGGGTAGTGTGTTCCACAAAGCACTGGTTCTGGTAACAATCCGCTTGGGCTGGGCAAGGGGAAGACCATTTGTAGTCACTGCCAACTTCAAAGGGGTAAATATTCCCACCAAAGCTAATTTTCAGTGAACAACACAAAGTCTCTGATCATGGAGTTGGAAAGAGATACACATAATTAGCTTCTCTGAACTGGACACACTAGCTCCAGGACCACCAACAATGCTACAAACAGAGGTATTGAGTGGAAGTTTATGCACCAAACTGTGAGATAACCTCCACCTTCATTTCCTTTTCTTTTTTTTTAATGTTTATTTATTTATTTTGAGAGACAGAGAGCCATCAGGGGAGGGGCAGAAAGAGAGGGAGAGAGAGAGAGAGAATCCCAAGGAGGCTCTGCAGCTGTCAGCACAGAGCCCCACACTGGGCTTGAACCCACAAACCGTGAGATCATGACCTGAATCAAAGCCAAGAGTCAGATGCTTAACTGAGCTTCCCAGGTGCCCCCATTTCCTTTTCTATCAATGCCCATATTCACACAGCCTGGATGATACCTTATAGGTAGTAGATCGGAAGGTTTTTTTTTCCCTTGGAGGATTTGACACGTTGGTAAGAGATAAGGAGACTTGGAAATACTTATAATCATGAGCACCCCCCTGAAATGACCAACCAGATTCTTCTATAATGTGCATCTGACAACAAGCCCTCCCTACAGAGAGCTTTCAGTGGTGCTTTACAGACCTATAAACATCCAAAGATGATGTAATTTTAGGAAATATGCCAACTTGAAAGTCAGAAGTGAAAAAAGAACAAAAAGGAATTTGGAATAAAAAGAGAAAAAGTGTGGTAGAAAAACATTTCAAAAATACTGGGATGGATTATTACATTCATGAAACAAGAAAAGGAAGTCTTTATAAAGGAACATTCAGAAAGCAGAAAGGAATCTTAAAAATTAAAAAAAGTACTGTAGGAAAGCAGGAAAATCTCAATGAATGAGTTGAAAGGTAAAGCTCAGGAAAGTTTCTTGAAAGGGGGAAAGGCAAATAAGTGAACAATGATAGAAAAATATTTTAAAATAGATTATTAACCCAAGAGGTGCAAAATCAAATGATAGGAGTTTCATACAAAAAGAAGAAACAGGAGAAAACTATCCAAGAAATGCTATAAATGAAGTTTCCAGAATGTAAATACATGAGTTTCCAAATTAAAGGGACTACCAAGTGTCAGAAAACTGGATAGAAAAGGCCCAAGCCCAGGCACATCACTGCTAAATTTCAGAACACTAGAGACAAAACCTTTCATAAAACTTTCAGAAAGTAAAAACAAATGATCAAGGGGCGCCTGGGTGGCTCAGTCGGTTGAGCACCGACTTCGGCTCAGGTCATGATCTCGCGGTCTGTGGGTTTGAGCCCCTCGTCGGACTCTGTGCTGACTGCTCAGAGCCTGGAGCCTGCTTCAGATTCTGTCTCCCTCTCTCTCTGCCCCTACCCCACTCATGCTCTGTCTCTCTCTGTCTCAGAAATAAATAAACATTTAAAAATTTTTTAAACAAAACAAATGATCAAGATTCAGAATAGCATTGCACTTCTCAATTTCATGCTGGAAAGTAGAGATACATGTCAATGCATGGCTTCAAAATGTGGAGGGGGGTATTATTTGCAATCTAGTACTCTGTTTTCAGCCACATCATCAACTGAGAGTATAAAATAAAGACATGGTCCGATATTCTAGGTCCTCATATTTTCCTCCCTTAAAAAAAAACCTTAAAAAACCAAAATTTTCTTTCCTTGCACCTTTTTTCAGGAAGCAACTAAAGGAAGAAAAATTTTAAAACAAAGGAGTATATAAATTTAAAAAGGACAGTGGGTTCCGGAACCAAGTAATGAAACACAGAGTAGCCAAAGGAATCTCCAAGGGCAATGGTGAAGAGAGATCCCAGAAGGGCATCTCAGCAGTAAATCTAGAGAATATTAACACCAGATCCTGCCAGGGAGGCACAGGGCTTCGAGGAATTCTCAAAACAGAAGAATCAATAGCATCATGAATGTGTGTGCCTATTAAGAGGAGATTTACATATATGATTTACATATGTGGTAAAGCATTTGGGGATTAATTAGTAATAGGTATATAGAAAACTAGGCAACTCCCTCAATGGAAAGAAAAGGGGAGGGAAAGAGAAGGGAGGGGAGGGGGGGGAGGGGAGGGGAGAGAAGGGAAGGGAAGGGAAAGGAAGGGAAGGGAAAATCACTAACTCCAAGGACATAAACATGAGTGTAAGAAAGGAAGTGTAACAATAGTTCACTATATGGCTCAGCCGGAAATAGCATTTTCCAACTTCATAGCAATGTAAAAGACCATATGTTGATGCAAACCAACATTATAATTGTATAGGAAGAATATGAGGGGGAGAGAGAGAGAGAGAGAGAGAGTGCCTACAGGGAGGGGGAGGGGCTAAAAAAACCAAAAAACTTAAGTTCTAAATTCTAGTCTTCTATGGAG
Organism: Panthera leo; assembly: GCF_018350215.1. Taxonomy (NCBI): domain Eukaryota; kingdom Metazoa; phylum Chordata; class Mammalia; order Carnivora; family Felidae; genus Panthera; species Panthera leo. The sequence goes on from NC_056679.1 coordinate 68,272,801, forward strand.
AACCAAAAACAATAACTGGAACACTATGAGCACATTATTTATATAAATGTGAGTATAATCAAAAGACATAATCAATAGAAGTCAGCAAATAGAAGTAGTTAACAGTTAAAGTAGTTGGGGGACAGGGGAGAAGAGGCTACTGAGATTTTTTAAGTAAGACTTGCAGAAAAAAATTTCATTTTAATGCCATGAACACATGTAATTTTGATTAAATATTAAACATAAAGCAAGAAAGAAAATGATTATATTTAGAGAAAATGGAAAACCTTTATAGAACTATCTGTGAATACCTGACTATTCCCTAAATGATTGGAACAAAGGATAGTGTGGACTCCAGGCAGAAGCAAACCATAAAAGGTCATGTCCAACCCCACAGGTCAGGCGCCCATTCACAAAGGGGTGGCAGAAAAGTGACCAACAATTTGACCATGTCCACAGTATCATGAGATTTTCTGATATGTGGAACTTACCAATGTTCTTGCTTCCAGATAAAGTATGCCCATAAATTTCTCCCATATGCTACCACTACCCTTTGACATACTTCTATGTAGAAGGAACTTAACTGAACTCTAATGACCAAGTTCTATGTGTATCTCATTCATTAGATGTTGATTGACTCTGTGAATTCAATTTCAAGTAGTAAATATTTCTAAAGGACAAATAGTCTGTTCCAGACCATGTACTCAAGTGTGCTCAAGAACCAAAGATCGGCCTTCCTTCCCTCCCTCCTTCCCTCCCTTCCTCCTTCCTTCCCTTCCTTCCCTCACATCTCCCCTTCCTTCCTTCCTTCCTTCCTTCCTTCCTTCCTTCCTTCCACTCTCTCTTCCCTCCATGCCCTCCCTCCCTATGTGTGTCTAATATGCGTAGAAGCTGGGGAAACAATTTCTTCCTCTCAGAACCCATAGTCATAAAAGGAAACTAGATGCGTACAAAAATTAGACTGGAGATGAACCAATCTTCTAATTCTCATAATAATTTTGTATAAGGCTTTTAGTTTTCACAAGAGGATGTTAACCCTATTTTTCACCTGGTTGAGTTTTGAAGAATATGGATTCACATCAGCAGTGCAGAGAGGGAGTGATTAAATCCATCAGGAAGAAGCAGAGAAGGCAACACGGGATAGAAGCGTCTTGTTCTGCTGTTCTCCCTAATGCCTAACCAGAGTACTTGGCACAAGATTTGTATGACCTAAATGTTTCTTGAATGAATAAATGGTGGAAAGAAGGGTGGATGGATGGATGGATGGATAGATAGACTAATTCATATGCAATTCACCTTGGCTTATTAAGAAAGTGATTCTAAGAGTAGAAGAACCATACACTGGAGAGTGCCAATAACTTGGGTTGATTCCAAAAGAGAAATCTTTGGAAGGATCTGATTCTAAGGCTTCTTCTATTCATCAGGATATGAGTATTCCAGTGCCTTCAGCTTTCATAAGTACAATTTTGAGATGGGCCTAGACTCCCAGGGGCCTCATGTTTTTAAAACTGCTCATTTTTGGAGCTCTTTGTTTCCTTGGCTTAGATTTCAGGGAACCACCAGACTAGTTACACACACGGACTTTAAGACTTTTTTTTAGCTATTTTTATTTGAGTTAGAAACACATTTTCCATGCTCTCATTTCAGGTTGTTCTCTTGTTCTCTTTTTCTCTTTACCGAGGTGTGTGTGTGTGTGTGTGTGTGCACGTGTGTGCGTGTATTTCTTTAATATATATTTAATATAAATTACACATAATTATGTATGTGTGTGTATATATACATATATATAATCCAGGTTTTAAATAACTTTTCCATCCAAAATATAATTCTGCTCTGCTCATTCTCACCCTTGTCTAAATCCAAAGTCATTATATGTATTGGGAAGGAAGTTATTTTCTCATGTTTAAAAGACAGTATAGCTGTTAAGAGACAGATGTCTATTATAATGTTAACTCTGGAGAGAAAGAGCCTTCTGGAATCAGACAATTGTCTCTCAAGGCAGCTGAGTGATTTCAGTTGAGTTGTAAGGAAAATCCAGACTGTATTTAGCTCACCTTGCTGAGCTAGCTGGCTGCTTCCCCACTCACTGCAGAAGAAGAAACCCCCTAATAAGTCTCAAATTGCTTTCATTGAAAGGAACCATTGCTTCAAGGAAAGAATAAATGTAGGGCCGCCAAAACAGGAGGACTTCTGCTTACTAGAAATAAAGAGAAGACATTTCTTCGTTTCTGTCTAATTGCATTTAGTTTGCCTTTAATTCTTTGAAAACAGTGTGGAAAACGTAGCACTTACTTCAGTAGCTTCATTGCGAGGCACTGAAACACCCACATACGCACACACGCTGAAAGAATTAGACAGGTGAGCCCATAAATATGCTTAAAAGGTATATGGCCAACCATAAAGGTATCTTTTGAAAATTAAAAATATTGGATCCATCAATTCTCTTTTGGATCTCAGCACTTAACTCTCTTAGCTTTGTAGGTGAGTAAGTCAAGGCAGCGTTTGGACCATTGTATATATGGGACGTAATTTATGAGGCAATAACAAACCATTTAAGCCAGTTCTCAGCCCCCATTTATTCTCTGAGCATGGACATACCTTTCTACTTACTCTCAGGGCATCCGATGGGTGTTGCTAAGCCATGGAGCCCTGGCTGGCCAATGTCCATCTGCCTGCAGCACTCACACTGTTAGCACAGCCTGGGTGGTTACCCCTCTGCCTCATTAGAGCCAAGCTAACCATAGTTGTTGGCACCGGCTTTTCATTCTCAAGGATAAACACCTGGGAATGGAAATCAGCAATCTCAGCTTTCCAAACATGCTCTTCTTAGCATGCTTGCAGCCAGAGGTTGGCTTTACAGCCTGGTGAAGAGGGCTTTATTTTATTTCACTCAAAACTGTTTACTTGTTAAAACCCTTTTTTTTCTGGCCCCATAGTTTGGGTAAAAGTGAAAAGGGGCAGTTCTCACTTCATTTTTTAGTGGAGATGGAGAATGTCATGCAAGGTTTTGTTGTGATACTGAAGATGGGAATTTCGGTGTTTTGTTGGAGGACGTCTGTTGGTCCTTGCTGTTCACATTGTGGTCTACCTGCAACAGCTTCGGCATCACCTGGCAGGTTTTAGAAAAAGAGAATCTCAAGCCCTTCATGTTCTTTTTAACAAAATGCTAGGTAATTCATATAGTAAAGTTGGAGAAGCACTAGTTAGGATGTTGTCTTTCACGGAAACCAGTGCAGATTAATTCCAATGGCATTTGGCATTGAAAGGAAAATTAATCCAGTTGGACATCATACTCTGTTTTTCTTTTTTTTTTTTTTTTTTTTTTTTTTTTTTTTTTTTTGGGACAGAGAGAGACAGAGCATGAACGGGGGAGGGGCAGAGAGAGAGGGAGACACAGAATCGGAAACAGGCTCCAGGCTCCGAGCCATCAGCCCAGAGCCTGACGCAGGGCTCGAACTCACGGACCGCGAGATCGTGACCTGGCTGAAGTCGGACGCTTAACCGACTGCGCCACCCAGGCGCCCCCATACTCTGTTTTTCAAGCATGCAGCATCTTTTTTTGCCCACACGCCTCTAGAGACTTTCAAGTATTTGGCTTGGTTCTCATTGCTTGTTCATTACAACCGCCATCAACTCCCTTTACAGCTGAGTTGTACCTTGCAATAGTGGGTAAAGATAATCTTTAGAACAGCTTCCTTGAAAGTGTTTGGACTTTAAGGTCTGAAATTTCCAGAGCATGTTGGAACTTTCAGGTTTTTTTAGTAACTTTTACTTCTTTTACTGGATTATAATAGTGTTGGACAAATCTTGCACAGAATGTTATGAGCTTTCATTATAATTAATACTATGGCTGTAATATTTTTATGAATGAACAAGTTAAGCATCATGTTGAAAAGGTCTAATATGCATATAGAATAGAATAGCTTATTCTAGATGACCATGAATTCTGTCTTTATGCTGATAGACCATAAACCTTCCTGATGGAACTGGGGACTTACCAGCAATTGACAAATGAAAGCTTGCCATGGCTTCAGTTGCCCCAAGCTTTGAAAATTACTTGGAATTGGTAGACACACTTGAATGGTGTTTGGGGTCTGTTTTTTGAATGCAGTGAGTGATTTTTCTTAAAGATAAAAGCCCTATATTTTAACACAGGGACACAGGGTGTGAGGAGGACATCCAGCTGAGATCTACATCAAACCAACTCTAAGAATGAAAAGTCTGGTGGGGGAATAGGAAACGCACTGGTTCCTGGCCTCTAACCTTGGATAAGTGGAAACGTTCAGTATGTAAGCAGTGACTGATAGAAATGAATTCTTGCAGAGAGGGCTCCTATGTGCAGTATTGGGTGTATTTTCTATGTAACACCTGTTACTTTTAATACGCACATCCGTACACATAGGTTTCTTTGTATTTATGACTATAGTTCCTACTGCTTATGGCTTAGGGAAACTATGAAACTCTAAGCATAGGTCCTAAGACCCTGGAAAATATAGGCACCTTGTGCTCCTCACCGTTCATTCACAGCCCTCAGGAGGAAGTCAGGACAGCCGTTAAGAAGCATAAGGACATTGTGTAGCTCAGCCTCTCTCCACTGACTCAGACTGGTTGGAGTGAATATACTCATCTTTGCCTATGGCTTCCAAGAGTGCAGACCTGTGCAAAATTATATTTTTTAGTAATCTACTTTCAAGATCTAACATAAAACAGGTTTATTCTTAATACCTAGCTAAGATCTGGGTGACTAGAGAAGACTACAGGCAGGATGGGGGAGACTGGAAAGCCAGTCTGGAGCACTGGAGGATGGTAAGAAACAAAGGACTTGAGAAGCTCCAGCTTCCTGTGGGGTGGGGGTGGGGCGGAAATTTAGAGGAAGAGGAGGGGACACCACAGAAGATCATTTCCGAGCTAACCAGAACATGGGCCTACCTTCAGCTGCAGACTGATCAGGTCTACAGGTGCACTGCCACCGTCATGACCCAAAATGACAACAAAGTCACAACAAAGAACGTGTGCTCCATACTTAAGAGTTAAAGGAGAAGAACAAAGCAATTAGCACAAAGAACCTCTCACAACAAGGGCAAGTGCCTCACCTTACAGGACCTGGCCCCACCTTCCCTTTTCCCTTCTGGGCTATAACAGTTGTGGGCTGGGGAAAGAGGACAGATGAAGTCTGATGCCAGGCATTTAAATCTATAAATTATGAAACCCAGTCGAGTGGCTAATGGAGCCCTGTCTCCCCCAGGGCAGCCTTGCCATGAGGGACCCTGAGAGGGACCTAGAGTACATCAGTGGGGTGGGACAGGGTGGGAGCTGGTCTGGGCAGAGGAAAAACTCTGGGAGGGGGCCGCCCTGCACAGCTCTGCGAAGTGCCAGGCCAGGCAGGAGCCTCTTGTCCACACCTCATGTTTCCAACTCAGTTTCCAAATCAGGCAGTTCTAAGCACCTTTCAGAACTTTGCCACCTGAGCAGGGGAAAGAGGGCTGCAATTATAAGAGGATCTCAGTTTGCCTAAATGTTGCCTGGGTGACTTAGGTGGCCAACTTCAGAAGGAAACTCCCCACGCTTCCTCTGATTCCGAAGAGCAGAGGCTGGGATTGTCTCCTCCCTCCGCACACACTTGCACACTCCCAGCAACTGCTCCCATGTCCTCTGGCCTGGGGGCCCAGTTTGCTCCCTGCATCTTCCCCAGGTAATTCCTATTTGCTCCACTGGTCAATGACTTGCAGAAAACTTTATTTGAGACTGAAGGGAAGGAAAATGCTTTGTGCTGAGGTGTTTCAGATACACAAGGACACTGAAATGTGAGACCCAGTGCTACTCGGTCTGGTCTGTGCCCAGGTTTAAGGTGGCATTCTAGTCTCATTGGTGCCATTGTGAACAACAAATTACTGTTTGCTAATGGTGCTTCCTTTGCGTGGAGTGTCTATCATCACACACACACACACACACACACACACACCCCTTGCACAGACCATTTCTTCCTTTTCGGCAATTCCTGCTCATCAGTCAGGACACAGATCAGTTTTTACCCTCTATACAGGAAGTAACTACTGAAACCCTAACCCCCAGTACCTCAGTATGTGCCCTTATTTAGAAACTGGGTCACTGCAGATGTAGTTAAGTACGATGAGGTCATACTGCAGTAGAGCGGGCCCCTAATCCAGTATGACTGTCGTCATATGGGAGGAGAGAGACACAAACATAGAAAGGAGCATCCTTGTGAACACACAGATGGACAGAAGGAAGATGGCTTTGGGACACCTGGGTGGTGCAGTCGGTTAAGCATCCGACTTCAGCTCAGGTCATGTCTCACGGTTTGTGGGTTTGAGCCCTGCATCGGGCTCTGTGCTGACGGCTCAGAGCCTGGAACCTGCTTCGGATTGTGTGTCTCCCTCTCTCTGCCCCTCCCCTGCTCATGCTCTATCTCTCTCTGTCTCTCAAAAATAAATAAACACAAAAACAAATCATTTTAAAGGAAGGAAGGTAGCCTTGTGACCACAGAAGCAGAGACCAAAGTTATACATCTACAATGCAAATAATGCCAAAGAACACTGATAATTCCAGAAGCCAAGAGAAATTCGGAACAGATTCTCCTGCAGAGCCTTCAGAGACAGCATGGCCCTGCCAACACCTTGATCTTGGACTTCCAGGCCCCAGAACTGTGGCAGAACATTGCTGTTGTTCTAAGCCACCCAGTTTGTGGTACTCGTTATGACAACCTTAGGAAACTCATGCAGCGACCATTCTCAGAACTTCCAAGCACGGTTTGTTCATGCTTTCTCCATGGGAATGCACTTTACTGAGACACTAACCATTGGGATTGTTAGAATTTACATTCCTATCTGTACAACTAATTAACCTGTGATTTTGTTAAGTGTTGCTACTGTGCCATATTAACTGGTTTCTCCTAGCACAGTGCCTGGCGTATAGAGGTACTTAATAAATACAGAATGAGCCAATGAATGAGCAATTGAGGTTAATGCAAAAGGCAAAAACAATTAAATACTTAATGACGAGTCTGGGTGAGGCAGCAGCCGTAGCACAAAGGGAGGGGTAGAAATGGCAACAGTGCAGGTATTTCCACTGTGCTGTAGCCTAACAGAAACTTTTTCCAAGTATTGCATTAATTTTTATATCTTCCCTAAAGGAGGGATCCCAAGTTGGACAAATTTTTACAATTACAATGGTGATTAATTTTCCCAGTTCCTAATAATGCCAGGGGGAAGTATGACTCTAAGTTCTAGGAAACCTGATTTTGTCCTGATGTGATCCCATCAATGCTCAGGTCTCCCAGACCACTATGAAGGTCCGGTGTGGGCCTCCTGGGGGCAAAATCAGGCAGTTCTCCCTTGTTCCCACACTTAGAAAAAGAAAACAAGCTCTATTTCCAAAACAAACTCTAAGGAGCAATGCAAAAACGTAGCCTGAGGGAAATGAGGAGAAATGAAGGATTTTAAAATAATCCCTTAAAGGGGGAAATGTCACCTTAATTTAATTGGGGCTTTGCTATTACATTTCTTCTATCTGTGACACAGTTAAAGTCTATTATCTAAAGCACTGACCCAAGATGAGCTACTTTTTCTTAAAAAAAAAAAAAAAAAAACCCTTCCTGACATCATTTTCCAATGTCTTTTGTGAGTCCTTTGGTTCTGAATTAATTATTCAGAGGAAAGCAGAGTAAATCAGAATTTTGGTTGGAAGGCTTGGGGCATGAGTGGTTTGAAAAGCATATTCAACATTGTAATACAGATTTACTCCTAGAAAAAAATTAATATTTTAATACTACAAATTATAGAAAGAAAGCAAAGAGTGACAAATCCTCACCAGTAGGGACATACAAAAGATAGACATCTGAGTACCAGCAACTCACCTGCAGTAGGGATATTCCCCAAGGAGGGATGCTATTTATCAGTTTTGAACTTGAGCACCATGTAATATATTTATGCTTGTTGAAAAGAGGCATGTACTTTAAAAAGGTTACCACCATGTCTAATATTCTCATTTTCTCTTTGTATAAATCACACTATCTGCGACATATAGGATCCACCTGTGGATGTCAAGAGCCTTGAAATCTGTTCCCACACCTGAGAGCCTATTACTTTGGATAGACTTCCTCCATCATTGAAATTGTGTGTGGCCCTTATAGCTACTGCTTATCAATGTTTTAAGACAAATCACTAGAAGCCCTTTCTAATCACAGGGGATAATTGCTATGTAAACCCGAAGTAACATTGTGTTAGAGTTTTAACAGGAGAGGAGAAAACACTGCATGAGTCTCTTTGGAATATGAAAACTGTATTCCATGTTGATTAAAGATATTAGTAGGGGCAGACACGGTGATTTTTAGCTTAGGTGATGTATTGTTCAGGACATTTTCTCCCAAAATAAATGAATTATCAGGGAGCATATAAATCATAGGAATTCCAACAGACTCTTTTCGAGAGTCTGGTTCTAACGTGGCCATGGTCTTACCATAGAGGATGGCTTTCACTCTGCCTCAGTTTCAAGTCTGGATGAGACAGGTAGTAAAGCACGGGACATCCATATGCTGTGTCAGTTCTTTCCTCCTCTGAGTAATTCTGACTGCATTACTTGAATGAGAACCCCAGAAACTTGAAGGATGTACTAGCCTGAAGGTCTCTTCTACCCCACTTCTCCACATTGGGCTCTGCCACCTGTTACAAAGTTAAGAGAATGCCTTGAATTCACCCAACACAGAGTAAGTGACTAATCACATTTTTTTGGATTCATAAGTGAATATTAACATATCAGGTAGATACCTGCCTATATTAAGAACAGTAATTAAAGAACAAAATAACAATCATTCAATTTGAAATCTCAGGAATTACGGCCAGGAACCAAAATAACAAATCAAGCAGAACATATATAGGAGAGTACCTTTTGTTTAAAGAGGTAACTAAATCGAATCTCTTAATTGTAATATTCACCCACGTGCTCCATAAAGGTGCCATTGTCATTGTCCAAACACAGGAAGATGAATTAACCGTCTATTTTTTAAGTAGATCTGAGAAACAGGAACCATAAAGTAGGAATTCTTATAGGAAAACCTAAAAGGTAAAGGGAATAAAGCATTAAAGACAAAAATTATAGGGAATTAACTCCTTTTGTTTATATATGGGTATTTCGTTGTTTTCAAAAAGTAAAATTAATCTCAAATTGGACTCACATATTGTATTTTATATTTTTATCAACCAGCTTATCTAGCACATTTGAAACAGGTTATAGCTGCATTTTATTTTAATTATAAAGTTGGGTTTTAAGTAAAGGGTTTCATTCTGTATGGATCAGAGACATGGTATTAGAAGTCACGTTTTCCCCATCTTGTGTCCCAGTGAGTAGAGATCATTTTGAAAACAGAAAATGAAATTTGAGTAATGAGGGCATTCTACCACATTTTAGAAAATGTGTGTATCATTTTTCCCTTAACCTATATATTCGTCAAATTTGAAATTGATTAATTTCTTGCCATATTCATGTATACTGTGGCAAGGGGAAAAGGGGGAAGCTTTACAATTTTTGCTGGTGTGTGCTTTGACTAAAAATAAAAAAATAAGTGGTCTAGAAGTTTAAAAAGATCAGCTTCAAACCTCATCAAACACAACTAATTCCTAAATTAACTTTTATTTCCCTTGTGGTTCCCCAGAATTGTCAACAACGGAGAGCAACGAAGAAAGAACAGATAGTATGTCAACAAAAGAGACTAGAAATATTGCACAAATATTGCACTCACTATCCCTACCTCCCTTCCCTACTTTGTTTTCTCCTATTGAACTTGCTGTCTTCTAACATTCTATGTAATTTTAAATTTTGTTTAATGTCTTGTCCCCTGCTTGAAAGTAAGCTTCATGAGAGCATGGATTTTTGCATGTTTTATTTTCTGATGCATCTTCAGTGCTCACACAGTCCCTGGCACATAGTAAACATATCATAAGTACTTGTTGAATTAATGAAGGATCTCAGCTATCCTGCAAACACGTAACAGCTCAGAGCCCCGATTTTCTGTCAGTGTTTAGTTAGAACAGAATGTGGTGCGGTGTTTTCTCAAGGACTGTTAGGTCATGCTTTATGGAAGCAATAAACTGAATAACATTTCTATGGCACTTACGCAATTTACAAAGTGCTTTCTTATGCATTGTCTTATTTGGTTTCCCAGAAGCCTCTTAGGGGGCTCTCTTCTATTCTCACTATGTACAAAGGAGGTTACTGAGTCTCAGACAGGTTAAAGGATTTGTCCCAAAACATCAAAGACAGAAAGTGCTAAAACCCAGATGGGAAGCTGTGCCCTTTGAGGGCAAAGATTATCTCCTTTCTGGATTCCTCTCTGGCATGTGCAGGCTGCACCCAAGCTGCCCTCTCTGCAGCATCCCTGTAAATGGCCATTTCTGTGACCAATGACTTTTTATCATAAGTATGTCTAGGTCAGATTGGTGAATGCTTCATAACTTCGGGTAATTCTTACTTGACAGCCATGTTCTTGTAGTTCTTATTGGGCACTAACTACTCTATCAAATCAAATAGGGGGGATAATTATTTCAGGTGGTTTCATTTTCTTTCATTCATCGCCCATAACAAGCAACCAAAAGCATAGTATATAGCAGTGTGTCAGACACTCTGCTAGACACTAAGAACCATGATGAACAAGAAAACCTTTTATTTATTTTCTAAAGTTTATTTATTTATTTTGAGAGAGAGAGAGTCCCAAGCAGGCTCCATGCTGTCAGCACAGAGCCCGACATGGGGCTCCATCTCACAAACTGTGAGATCATAATTTGAGCCAAAATCAAGAAGCGGATGCTTAACCAACTGAGACACCCAGGTGCCCCTAACCAGAAAGGCTTTTAAAAATCGATGGTTTCCATGATAAAAACTCTTGGTAAACTAGGCATAGAGAGAAATCTCAACGTGAGAAGGAACATCTACAAAAAAACATGTAGCTAATATCCTACTTAATGATGAGAAACTGGCAGCTTTCCCACTAAGATAAGAAACAAGGCAAGGATGCCCCCTCTCACCCACCATTTAACATTGTGCAGGAAGTTCTAGCTCATGCAGTAAGACAGTAAAAGGAAATAAAGGCATACTCATTGGGAAGGAAGAAATTGAATGGCTGTTCAGAGATGACGGGACTATCTCTGTAGAAAATCTGAAAGGATCAACAAAAAAGAAAACTCTTGGAACTAATAAGCAATTGTAACAAGGTTGCAGGATACACAGTTAATGTACAAAAGTCCATCACTTTCCTATATACCGGCAATGAACAAATGAGGTTGAAAGCTAAAAACGCAACACCATTTATATTAGCAAACCCCAAAATGAAGTCCTTTGGTACAACTCTGACAAAATAAGTACAAGATCTATATGAAGAACACTAAAAAGCTCCGACAAATGAAATCAAAGAACTAAAGTAATAGATAGTCCCTGTTTATAGATGAGAAGACTCGGTATTGTCAAGATGTCATTTCTTCTCTATTTTGTCTGTAGATTCAGTGCAATCCCGTGATAATGTCAGCAAGTTATTTTTGAATATCAACAAAATGACTCTATGTGGAGAGGCAAAAGACCCCGAGCAGGCAGCCAATACAATACTGAAGGGGAAGAACAAAGTTGGAGAACTGACACCACATGACGTGAAGACCTGCCAGAAAGCTAAGGCAATCAAGACAGTACGGTACCGGTGAAAGAACAAATAAATACATGAATAGAGAGCCCAGAAACAGATCTCCATGAATCTGGTCAACTGATCTTTGACAAAGAAACAAAAGCAATACGACAGAGCAAAGATAGTTGTCAACAAATGATGCTGAAATAACGAGCTATCCACATGCATGCAAAAACAAAAAGAATCTAGACACAGACTTTACACCCTTCAAAAATATTAACTCACAATGGATCACAGATCTAGAAGTAAAATGCAAAACTATAAAACTCCTAAATAATAACATAGGAGAAAGCCTAGATGAACTTAGGCACAGTAATGACTTTTTAGATACAAAACCAAAGATACAATCCATGAAAGAAAGAACTTATAAGTTGGGCTTCATTAAAATTGAAAACTTCTGCTCTGAGAAAGACCATATCAAGAGAATGAGGAGACGGGCCACACACTGAGAGAAGGTATTTGCAAAAGACATATCTGATAAAGGACTGTCATCCAAAATATGCAAAAAAAAAAGTCTTAAAACTCAAAAATAAGAAAACTCAAATTCTTTGGCCCAATTAAAAAATGGGCCAAAGGCCTTAACAGACATACAGATGGCAAGTAAATACATGAAAATATGCTCCCCGTATGTCATCACATATGTCATCAGGGAAATGTAACTTAAAACACAATGAGATACAACTGTACACTTGCTAGAATGTCCAAAATCGAGACCACTGACAACACCAAATGCTGATGAGGACGAGGAGCAAACAGGAACTCTAACACATTAGTTGCGGGAATGCAAAACGGTACAGTCACTTTGGAAAACAGTTTGGTATTTTCTTATAAAACTAAACCAACTCCCACCATGTGCTCCGGCAGTCGTGCTCCTTGGTATGTATCCAAAGGACCTGAAAACTTAAATCCACACAAAAACCTGCGTATAGGTATTTACAGCAGCTTTATTCATGACTGCCAAAACTTGTAAGCAACCAAGTGTCCTTCAATAAGTGAATGAATATATAAACTGTGGTGTATCCAGATGATGGAATATCATTCTGCTCTAAAAAGAAACGAGCTATCAAGCCACAAAAAGACCTGAAGTAACCTTAAAAGCGTGTTACTAAGTAAAAGAAGCCAATCATGTGTAGTGTATGATTCCAATTATATGACATTCTGGAAAGGCAAAACTATGGAGACAGTAAAAAAGATCAGTTATTGCCAAGGGTTGACGGAGAAAGGGAAAGATAAATATTCCAAGGGCAGAGGATTTTTTTAGGGCAGCGAAACTGCTCTGGATGATACTATAATGGTGGACAACACATGCCATTACATATTTATCCAAACCCATAGAATATACAATATCAACAGTGAACCCTAATGTAAACTATGGGGATAATGATATGTCATTGTGAGTTCATCAATTAAGACAACTGTACCACTCCATGGAGGGTACTGATAGTGGAGGCTATAAATGTGTGTGGGTAAGGAGTATGTGGGAAAACTCTATGCCTGCTCTTCAGTTTTGCTGTGGACCTAAAACTGCTCTAAAAAAAATAAAGTCTTAACACACACACACACACACACACACACACACGCACGCACCTACAATATGATGGTTTCAATTCTACCTATCCGTGTTTGGGCATTTCCCCAAATGTTCTCAGTCAGGGATAAATCAGGTTAGAAATTTTGCAGAAACAAAATTTCTCTGCTTTCATAGTTTTCTGAGAAAACTCGAGGTGGCTGAAACCAAACATATTACTGTATTTTGAAAGTTTTTCGTGTCCCCAAATAGCATCACGAATACAAAATGACCATATATTGTCTTTTTTTTAGTGTTTATTTATTTTTGAGAGAGACAGACAGGGCATGAGCAGGGGAGGGGCAGAGACGGAGACACAGAACCCGAAGCAGACTACAGGCTCTGAGCTTTGACACGGGGCTCGAACCCACGAACTACAAGATCATGACCTGAGTTGAAGTCGGACGCTTAACCGACAGAGCCATCCAGGCACCCCATATATTGTCTTTTGTGTTTAAAGTTCTCCATCTTTTTGGTGTTTATGGTTTGTATGTGAAAAGATCAAGGTAGAGGGTCTAATAACAGGACCAACAGTCTTCTTTTTATCCTGCTCTTACGTCCCATTTATGACTAAGGCCGCCCTTCCCAAGCCTTTCCTGGTGAATATGAGTAACAAGACCTGCCCTGTTTTACTGGGCTGCTGACGGGCTGGTGTTCTGGGAGGTTATTTCCCTAAAATGCTGCCATATTGTTTGATGTCACCTTTCAGCATGAAACTCAAAAGGTGCGTTCAGTTTTACAACTTTAATCCTAATAAGATGGCTTTCACTTAGCACATTTTGGAAAAGAAATGCAAGTGCTACTAAAGAAGCTTCTGGTCATTTTTATTCACGTTGCCACCACATCTTTGCAACAGCCACCTACAATATTAGAACTCCAAGGCTGAAGTGCTCACCGTGCTAACAGTGGCTGTTCTGGTCATTCTGACACTACACGTTATAGGCTTATCCTGACTCCTTTCATTTTAGGATATCGATAGGACATCGATATCTCACTTGCCTGAGTTCATCCTAAATTCTAAGGGCTACCATATAGTTACGAGTTACGAGTTTGTGATGTTATTTCAAGGGCGTGTGTGTGAACGATACTAGTAAATATCACTCCCATTTATTGAGTGCCAACTATGAGCTAGCCATTATGCTTGGTACTTTACATGTGCTATCTCATTAAAAACTCCCAGTAATAATTATGGGACATACTTATCCCCAAAATAGATAAGTCTCTTGCCTGAGGTTGCAAGTGGAAGTGCTAGATCCAAATGTTGGTTTGTCTGATCTCAAGGCCTACATAAGACTGTCTCTCTATTCCAACTGCAGGATTTTCTCCAGAGTTCAACCATGCCCCCTTACTTATAATAACAGTTAATAAGTAGCACCTGGCACTTATCATGAGCCAGGTACTGTTCGTGCTTTATTTTATGTCATTTAATACTCATAAGTGGGATAGGTGCCATTATTATAACTGAGGAAATTGAAACGTAGAGTGGTTAAGGATCTTGCCGAAAGTCACACAGCTTGTAAGTTATAGAACTGAAATTTGCGATCAGAAAACCTATTGCCAGAGGCTGGCTGATAACCACTATGTTATATTGGCTTTTCAGTTGAACAAATACCTTTGAAGATAGTTCTGCAAAAGCATTAGAACTGTAAAATTTTTCTTTGAAACTACCAAAATGTGATTCATGTGTATCCACAGTACACCACACACACACACACACACACACACATACACACATGCACACACACACACACACACTCACACACACACAGATGTTTGCATACTTCACACCCCTTTCTTGAAGTCTTCACCATATGACTCATTTAAGGTTTGAAACTCACTAAGCTGAATATATCCCATCTGTCTACAGAGACTACATCTAGAATTGTGCCCCCTTTCCCACCAGACAAATCTACACAGATTCCTGTGGGCACTGAGCCAAACAAGATTAAAAGGAGAATCAACCTGTGTGCAATTCATTTTTAGCCTGCCACCTCGTTTTCATCGGTCCATTCCAGGATGAGTGGGGGGAGATCCAGAATCACAGACAGGAACCCAAGGCACGATGCTCCCCAGGTACCGTCTGACAGTCGACCGTGTGACCTCTGAATGGTCCTGCTCTCGTTCCAGTGTCGTCTTCCACCGACCCCTGGGCACATTCCTCTCTTCTGTTTTGTTCTCCACGTAAAATGCTAGCGATCTATTTAGGGCAGCACTCTGATTTGGATGTCAAATAAAACTGATTGATTTTATGATTCTGTAAAGGTTACCTCAAAAGGTGAAACGGTTTCTGCTGCAGAAGAGCACCCATAAATTCAAGCTATTTGTGACAAGCCTTGTTCCACAGTAGGAAGATGGATTCTTGGGTCTGCATCTAATCTAGACATGATAGCAAATTTTCCACTGGAGTTGGCTCAGGGTCTCAGGCTTTTTAGATATCAGAGAAGCTTACATATGTGAAGACAGTGTGGCTAAGTGAGAATTCATTGTCAGTTGTTCCTAGGGTAGTACCACGAGATTGAAGAAGGAAATCACCATGCTATCCTGCTGGCCAAATGAAACAGCACACCCCACACCCATTGGTTACCTCACTGCCATCAGTTAAGAGCCCTGGAACATGTTGCCTCCAAATGACTGAGAAAGTCAGTGTGTGACCAGAAGGCTTCCAACCCTCTCAGCTCTTCCAAAGCTCCAGGAGCGCAAAGAGTTCTCTTGTTTGATGTCATAGAGTGAGTGCTCAAAAAAGTAAAGTCAAATGAGTACATGAATTGCATGAAATCTTTGATACATCTTGAATTTCTGGGTATCCTCAAGACTTTTTGGGACTCTTGGCCCAGCAAGTGGAGGAAGGGAGCAATGAGCAATGGTGACCACAGTAGGAAACTCGGGAAGAAAAAGGATGGATGCACTCGGGAAGAAAAAGGATGTGTGTGTGTGTGTGTGTGTGTGTGTGTGTGTGCGTGCACGCGTGCTCTTGTCTTTAGAAGTAATGTAACGATGGGTAGATGGGCTCTGGAGCATACTAATCTAAAGCAAGATGATCCACTGAGCATGTTTACTTACCATTCCTGTCATCCTAAAATAACTATCAAAGGCACGACAAGAGGGAAAACTGGAAGTTACTTAGATACATGGAGTGAGGAAACGGAATGAAATTACTGTTTATATGCCAAGCACTACGTTAGGCTCTTCCTGGGATCGTCCTCTCCAATGTGCAGAATTAGCCGGCACAGGGCAGGCAGTGTGGAATGAGGCTGAATGACCTCGTGCACGATGGCTGGCAGGGTAATGACTCCATCCTGGTCTTTGGCTGCAGTTGCTACCCTTGAATCTTACCTACCAGGTTCAGGCCCGCACTGCCACTTGCCAGTCTGCCCTGCTCTCTCTTTACTCCTTATGGTGTAAGCCAGACCATATCAACATCCAGGTCAGACTGTGTCACTCTTCCTTAATTACTTGAAGTGACACCAGAAAACCCCAAGATCGGGCCCTTGCACTTCCTGTCCTCCTCTAAGGCCGCTCCCCAACCTCCCACTTGCCCTCTCCGCCTTATAGCTCCCCACATGCAGCAGGATATTTCTCACCACCATGCCCTGGCTATTCTGTCACCCATTTCTGGAATTTCACCCCCCCATCTCTGTCTGGCTTAGAATCATTCAGCACTTAGCTGAGGCCTCAGTTCCCGCAGGAATCTTGACCAATTCTCACGCTGATTTAGGGACCTTCCATTATGTTTCCACACTCTAAATTCCTGTGCCATAAAAACTTGCCACATTATGTTAAAATAGTCTTCTTATATCATCTATCTCACTACTTTTAAATTCCTTAAAGGCAAGGGCCACATGTGACGCATTTTTTTATCCACAGAGCTTTGTGTGCAGTGCTGTAATAAAGTGAATTTTTTAAATTGCTGTGTAAAACAATAGAAAAGGGAATTTTTTTTTAGTAGAGTAGAAATGTCATCATAAGCTGCTTCTGGAATGATACAGGTGGGTGGTTGGGGGATGTGAGAGAAGTCAGGCTTACAAGAGGAAACAGGAGAGTGCTCAGAAAGGAGGCTTCAAATCCCACCTCTGCGGCCACATACTTATCACTGTCACGGACTACATCCAGCCAATGACGGAAGATTTCAGGGGTATGAGCCTGCCAGGGGACTCTTCCAACAGGCAAGCTTGCTCAGGGACTTCCAACAGCCTGGCCAAGATGTTCCTACAACTGTACTGTGATCTTGGACTCTTCTTATCCACTCATTCCTTTCCTGTCTCCTCCCACCAGCCACCAGAACTGCACTGTGGTCTGATGGCTCTTCGTGCCTATCCCACCCTGTCCTCCATCCTTCAAAGGTGCTTCCCCCCACCCCCACCCCATTACATCCGTCGCACATCTAATCCTGTCCTGAGGTCTCTTCTCAGAGGATCTGTACCGGAAAAGGGGTATTCAGGGCGGTCTCAGAGAACAGGTGCTACAGTGGGGTTTGGAGACCAGCGCATTCACCACCTGGCTGGCAAGGAGAACCCCACCTTGAGTGGAGCATGTGTAGTCCCTGCATGAGGTGGTGGCCCCTGTGCTGAAGATTTCACTGGTGGTGACCCATAAAAATGTCTCAGTAGAAGTGAGTGCCCTTTGCAATGATTCAAGATAATCAGGTATTTAAAAGCTAAGAGGAACCAATGCCCACAAACACAGCAGAGTTGGCTAATAAGCACTGATTTGTATTGGCACCTCATAGAGGGATGGTGAGAAACTGAAGATTATAACCACATAGGTAAAGGCTAAGTGTGAGAGGTGGAGAGACTCTGGCAGCTTATAAAGAGGCCCTTATCTTGCTGCAGTTGAAGAGTGGACACAGCTAAGGAGCAAACTCAAGAGTTGCCAACCTCCAGAGATGCTTAAATGCAACCCAAGCCGTGCTGGTTATGCTAAGTTCAGGGCTATGGTTAGGGAAATCTGAAACTTTGAAACATGGGATGGGGCTATCTGGATAGATCACCCCAAAGGTTTTGGCTCTGCTGATACCCTTGAACTCCCAGAACCTTCTGAACCCTCCCATTTCTAGTAAAAGCTATTACTTCTGCCATGTTGAGGACACTGCAGAGGCTTTTCCATTTCCTGCCTGCAGGGTGGATACCTCCAGTTAAATCCCAGCATAACCTGGCTGGAGACACACTGGGTCTAAAAAGGGAGGGAAGAAGTTTCTCACCAAAGAGCTGAAAGAATTAGCTAGTGTGTACTGGAAGGAGCTAGCCCAACATGGATGCTTGGGATTAGAATTTGAGGGTGATTGATCAAGGAGGCTAGAGTAAATCTGGGTAAGCAAGATTACATTGATTTGGGGGTACATTCTTGCAACACAGGATTAAATACTCTGTCCAGGATCCCAGGGGTTGGGGTAAACTCGGTGTTAGATAAGCCTGAGCATGTGTTGGGTTTCCCTGGCAGATGTCAGAGGAAGGCATAGAAGACTGGAGTGTAGGCCCAAAGTCTCTCTTGAGGTTTCTTCTCCTCTAGAGGGCTCAGAGGATGGCAACAGTCACCTAAGCCATCAGGAATGCACTTTCAGGAGGGTAAATGGTGTCACCAAGAAGTGCAACTTGCGCTGTGTAAGAATTTGCAAGTGCTTCGAGGGGAGAAGTTGCAAAGAATGCAAGGTTTACCTCTAAATGTTTCTCTTCTCTCAGAGACCTTGGTCCCTCAAGTCCTCGACGCCTTAGTAGCCTTCCGATACAACCCAGCAGATGTGCTATGTATATTGTCATTTTTTTTTCACTTATACTGAGTAGAAGATTAGTCTTCAATGATCTACTTATTCTTCATAGAAGTGATGTCCCTCCAGACAGCACTCTTTAGTACCTAAATATGAATACGAATCAGTAAATTATGAATAAAAAGCAATAGTCAATAAATAATGAATCGGAATCAATAGTCAAGGCTCCACAGACAGTTGAGAAAATTGATTACCTTGAGAACACAGAGACAAAACAAACAGTAAAGGAAAACAGAAATGGATATGAAGCAGGGAGCAAAAGAATAAAAACATGGTTATGCTTCCCAGAGAAATAAGAGAAGCTACCACAGCCATGAAGGAACCATAGGATTTCATTGAAATGGAACATCTGAAGAATAAGTAGAAGCTTTTGATATTTAGAAATTATTATAGTACAAATCAATAACTCTGTAGAAGCTTAGGAAGATAAAGTTCAGGATAAAATAGAACAAAAAGGCAAATAGGAGAGAAAAAACATAGGGGACCAGTTAATTAGGTCCAATATTTCAGAAATAGAGAAAAAGGAGAGAAGAAAATTATTAAGAGCAGTAATATTTTTCCAAAATTAAAAGATATGTCTTTTTAGAAAATGCCTGAAGGGTGTCTGGGTGGCTCAGTCGGTTAAGCGTCCGACTTCAGCTTAGGTCATGATCTTGCAACTCGTGAGTTCGAGCCCCGCGCCAGGCTCTGTGCTGACAGCTCAGAGCCTGGAGCCTGTTTCAGATTCTGTGTCTCCCTCTCTCTCTGCCCCTCCCCCACTCATGCTTTGTTTCTCTCTGTCTCAAAAATAAACATGAAAAAAATTTTAAGTACATAAAATAAAAATTAAAAAAAAAAAAGAAAATGCCTGAAGATGAATTACTGAAAATACAAATAAGATTCATTGTCATTGAACTTAAGATTACTAAGGATAAAAAGATAATCACAAAAACTCCCATTAAGATAAAACATGTCACCTGTAAAGGGTCAAGAATCAGAATGGCACCAGAATTCTCAATTACTATATTAAGGGCTAGAAGAAAATGGAACAATGTCTCAAATTCTGGTGGAAAATGACTTTGGACCTAGAATTCTCCAAGATAAACTATTAATTAAATATGAGTATAAATGACTTACATGTTCAGACATTTGAGATTTCATAAATTCACCTCCTATGTCTGTGTTCTTAGAAAGCTACTAGGGAAGTGGCACTACCAAAATGACAGAGTAAAGCAAAAAAGAAAAAGACGTAAAGTTCAGGAAACAGGAGCTCCGATATACAAATGGTCTGTGAGAATTAATCCACAGGATTCTGGTAAAATGTATAGCCCTTGGACATGAGGAGAGAGTAGCTGGGCTGAATTGGAGCAGACAGATGAGCAGTAAGGAAGACTTCAATGCCACTAACAACTACAAGACCAGAATGGATTTATTTATGTGTTTACTATATTGAGAGGAATATACACTTCTATTGGAGAGGCTGGGTAAAAATGAATGACAAGCCCAGAGAAATTTTGTGAAAAAACAAAGCTGTACAACAAAAATAAATAACAGTGTACTTTGTGGCTTACCATGAATATTAGTTACATAGTAGATGCTGAATATTTATTTAAATAAAAAAAATTGATCTATAACCTTTTGGGGAAAATAGAGGTAGAGAAATGTGTGGGGGGTGGGTACATGGAATTTCTCTGAGTGCTTACACCTCATCATTCATAAAAAGGAGTCAATAGAAATGTCCAAAATGAACATTACTTAGACATACATTGGCAAATATCAAAGTAAGCAGCTAAAATCATTGAATGTGTTTCCAGGGAGTAAGTCTTGGAGGTGGAAGCTTGAGACAAGGGAATTAACATTTATTTTTACTAACCTTTATGTCATTTGATTTTTTAAAACTGTGTACATGTATGTATGTATATATATACATATACACAAAATTAAGGACCTAGTATTTTCTGGGGGCGCCCAGCTGGCTCAGTCAAGGGGAGCACGCAACTCTTGATCTTGGGGTTGTGAATTCCAGCCCCACATTGGGTGTGGAAATTACTTAAATAAGTAAATTTTTTTTAAAAAATCAGTCATTTTCACAATAAGAAAGAGCAATGAGTAATTCACAGACATTGAAGCATGTACCAGTCTGTCCTGTCTTAAAACAAAGAACACCACAAACCTTCCTTGACATTTGGGCTTTTTCAGCCTGCTGCTCCATTTTGGTCTCTTCACAGACTAGCTTCTTCAATGGCAGTTGTCCTCACTGTCTGTCTCCTCTTATCCATCCACCATGCTTACTGACCTCTACATTGACCAACCCCAAGACTTCCCTTTCCGCGTTTCACAGCGTTTTACAGCCTTCTCTTGGGGCTTACCTACAACAATTTCTCCTACTCTCTGTGCTTCTCTGTTCACTCCCCATCTCCTCATTCCTTCCAAAGCTGCTTTTTCTATTTGGCATGCAAATGTGCTCCAAAGAGCTCTCCACGGACCTGTAACTAAGTTCCTATGTCATCTCCCAGGTCTCTCTCTGGACCCTGTTCTGCAGCTGACCCTTCTGCAGAATATCTTCTCTCTGCTTCCTTGGACTTAAATTCCAGACGTGCTTGGCTCCTCACCTGCCCTCATCTAACATGAGGTCACCAGCTTCCCTTGAACTATGTCCTGACTTGCTGGGCTTTTTGCTCACTCCTCTGCCCAGCTCCAACTCCTGAGACTGCTTCCTGGACCGGAGAATCTAGTTTCTACTTGTCCAGACAAATGAGCAGCAGGCACAATGGGCCCAAGGAAAGAAGGAATGCACGTCAGAGAGACAGAAAAAAGGTCCGGAGAAGAACTTCAGAAGTTAGAGAAGACAGCAACGGATGAGGCTGGAGCACGGTGTTGAAGCTGCATGACACAAGTCCTTTGATTCAGCTTGAGGATTAGTGTTTTTATTTAAGACGAGTGCAATTGTTTGGAGCATGAAATGGTTTTGATTGTATTTCCAAAAAAGATAAGTTTGAGTGAAGTGCAGAGAATGTGTAAGGTGTGGCTAAGAGAAAAACGGTTAAGAATGGTGCAGTAACAGGGGCGCCTAGGGGGCTCAGTCGGTTGAGCCGCCGACTTCGGCTCAGGTCATGATCTCACGGTTAGTGAGTTTGGGCCCTGCGTGGGGTTCTGTGCTGACAGCTCAGAGCCTGGAGCCTGCTTCAGATTCTGTGTCTCCTTCTCTCTCTGTTCCTCCCCCACTCTCTCTCTCTCTCTCAAAAATAAATAAAGATTGAAAAAAATTAAAAAAAAAAAAAAAAGAATGGTGTAGTAACACCATCCAACAGTAACAGTAGTTGGATTAGGGTGGTGATGGTAGAGATGGAGAGATGTTAATTGAAACAGAGAGGGGTTTAGGAGGTAAAATTAACAAGCCTGTGTAATACCTGGTTAGGAGTGAAAAGAGAAAGGCATCTCCCGTGTGACCCCCGTACTTCCTGTTTGAACACTGAGTAGCCGTGGGGGCAGTCAAAGCTAGAGGATGCTAGATAAGGACCAAATTGTCTCTATCTCTTTACTGGCTTAAAATGTGCAGATCTGTTATCTTACAGTTCTGGAGATCAGAAGTTCAAAATGGAGGTCAGAAGTTCAAAATGGAGGTCAGAAGCCCAAAATGGAGGTCAGAAGTCCAAAATGGAGGTCAAAAGTTCAACACGGAGGTCAGAAGTCCAAAATGGAGGTCCAAAGTTCAACATGGAGGTCAGAAGTCCAAAATGGAAGTCAAAGTTCAACATGGAGGTCAGAAGTTCAACATGGAGGTCAGAAGCCCAAAATGGAGGTCAGAAGTTCAACATGGAGGTCAGAAGTCCAAAATGGAGGTCAAAAGTTCAACATGGAGGTCAGAAGTCCAAAATGGAGGTCAAAAGTTCAACATGGAGGTCAGAAGTCCAAAATGGAGGTCAGAAGTTCAAAATGGGTTTCCCTTAGGTGAAATCATGGTGTTGGCAGATGGGTTCCCTTGCCTTCGCAGCTTTTTTTTTTTTCCAGTATATGAAATTTATTGTCAGATTGGTTTCCATACAACACCCAGTGCTCATCCCAAAAGGTGTCCTCCTCAATACCCATCACCCACCTTCCCCTCCCTCCCACCTCCCATCAGCCCTCAGCTTGTTCTTAGTTTTTAAGAGTCTCTTATGCTTTGACTCTCTCCCACTCTAACCTCTTTTTCTTTTTTCCTTCCCCTCCCCCATGGGTTTCTGTTAAGTTTCTCAGGATCCACATAAGAGTGAAAACATATGGTATCTGTCTTTCTCTGCATGGCTTATTTCACTTAGCATAACACTCTCCAGTTCCATCCACGTTACTACAAAGGGCTATATTTCATTCTTTCTCATTGCCACGTAGTACTCCATTGTGTGTATAAACCACAATTTCTTTATCCATTCATCAGTTGATGGACATTTATTGCCTTCCCAGCTTCTAGAGGTCACCTGCACTCTGCATCCCTTGGCTTGTAGCTCTTTCCTCCATCTTGAAGTCCTGCAGTTTAACATTTCAAATCCGTGTGTCTTTCTGTCCCCACTCCCCACTCATTCTCTCTCTGATCTCTGCTACTAGTGTCATTTCTCCCTGTATGACTCTCACCCTCTGGCTTCCCTCTCATAAGGACCCTCATGGTTTCATTGAGCCCATCCAGATAATCCTGGATAATCTCCTCACCTTAAGATTTTTAATTTAATCATGTCTGAAAAAAATCCCTTTTGTCATGTAAGGTAACATGTTCACAGTTTTCTGGATTAGGATGTGGACATCTCTGGGGGACTATCATTCTGCCCGCCACAGAGGTACAACTCTGCAAGTGTTTTGAATAGGTGACTAAAAGAAAACAAATGAAGTGTTTAAAAAAACTTTTTTAAATGTTTATTTATTCTTTGAGAGAGAGACAGACAGACAGAACATGAGCTGGGGAGGGGCAGAGAGAGAGGGAGACACAGAATCAGAAGCAGCCTCCAGGCTCCAAGCTGTCAGCACAGAGCCCGACGTGAGGCTTGAACTCATGGACTGTGAGATCATGACCTGAGCCGAAGTCAGTCATTCAACCAACTGAGCCACCCAGGTGCCCCACAAATGAAGTATTTTAAATGACATGTTTTTTCCTCTAATGTGACAGAATCAAACTCAGAGAGATAGAGAAGTACAATGGATGAGCTAGGGAAAATGATGGAATTTACAATACCACAGAATCCAAGTTATTTTTACCCAATAAGTTTTAGGTGTTTTTGACCCTAAAGAAATTGCCGCTTTTGAACATGTGTATGAATAATAAATGATATCTGAACCTTGGCATCTTGAGAATTTGTTCAGCTTTTTTATGGAGGCATTCTAGAGTTCCGTGAGTGGTAGTATATGGCGTATCAAGTTTTGTAAAGACACCCTTTGGTAAGAGGACAGCTTTTCCTGGTCTGTGCACTCTAAGTACTGACACCTTGACTTTCTTTGCCATAGTTGCAGTACACAGAGTACATAGCCACCATGAAGGTTACCTCTTTTGTGATTATGCCCAGTGAGGTACTCATGCCCCTGTAACTCTGAGATGTGCTGTTTGAGACAAGGAAGTAGCCACTTCCTTTTAATCTGGTTATTTCAACATGCCACTGGACAAACAAGCAAAAGAAGGGTTAACATGTAGGCTGGTAATGTTGACCCTGACCATCAGGGGACAATAGGTGGAAGGAAAATGTGTGGACAGAACCCAGGGAGTCCCATGGGTGCTGCCTTGTGGTACTGTCATTGCATGACTCATGCAATCTAAACAGAGAAACCCACCTGGGACTCAGAAACATGTGCATCGCAGAAGACTCCGGCCAAAGGGATGAAGAAGTGGAAGAAGGAAGGCATGAGTCCTCGGTTCTCACCCAGTGGAAAGTCACAGAAGTAACAACTGCAACCATGAACTCACATTTGCTTCCTTGCTGTGCTATGCTTATATTCAACGTTTTACCTGGGTTCCCTTCTCTCTCCTCTTCCTGAGCCACGTTATCGCATATACTACCTGTAAGTGGCATCGATGCTACTTAGCTCGTAGGTGGGAGACTGTTGAGAAGAACATGGAACACGGTGGAAGCAGAGAAGGGGTGGGCATCATCGGATAACGTCAACCTAGAGATGGATGGAGACACTGGCAAGACGCTGGGTTCTCTTCCTTTCAGTGCACTTTTGATGTGTCAAGAGAGTTAACTTACGTTCGTTTGGGCATTTTTTTGAACTGTCAAGATGGGAATAAGGGTGCCTAGATGGCTCAGTTGGTTGAGCTCCCAACTCTTGATCTCAGCTCAGGTCATGATCTCATGGTCATGGGATCTACCCCGCTGGGTGTGGAGCCTGCTTGGGATTCTTTTTCTCTCCCTTCCTCAGTCCCTGCTCCTCCCGTTCTCGTGCTCTTGCCCTCTCTAAAAAAAAAAAAAAAAAAAAAAAGATATGGTGGATTTTAGGCAAGCAAGTGGACTCTATTAAGTGTACATCAGTTTTGTTGTTGTTGTTGTTGTTTTTCTTTTTGTTTTTTTTTTTGCTGCCTGCACAGAACTGTCACCTTTCCGAAAGTGTGCTGAATTCCTTCTGTGGAATTACTCCCCTCCATTGTGTATTTCATCTTGGCAAGGAAATAGAGTTAATCTTGGGAAGGGGAATGCATGCTGGCACCCAAAAACAAAACAAAATTAAAAAGGACAAATGTCCATAGCAGGTTCCACCAACTATACATGTGGCTATTGCCATATTTGGAGAATAATTAAACTCCAGATTTTTATAGTGTCAGTATAAGTGTCTGATTTCACCACTACAGAATGGAAGTCTATGCAGTTTATGATACAGTTACTATCTGAATGCAAGAGTACCAAAATCAAACATTACAGAGGAGATCTCTCTCATAAATTATAACGTCTTTTCCACAAGAATTTGAAGAAAGTTGAATTGAACTGTGGCTATAGGATGTGTCTCTAATTTGGCTTTCTCTTCTGCTTTGATTGTTCAGTACCAGTGATCACTGTGTGTGTGTCTGTCCCAACTATTCCCTCTTTCTGTTATGGAAATTGTGGCAAATTCTGTCTCTCAGAGTAATTACTCAAAATTCAGCAGCTATGTTTCTTGAACCCTAATTACCTCTATTCTTAGGTACACAAAAGAGGATTCCATCTGTGTCTAGTGTACCCATAAAATTGCTTCCCTTCATTTATTGCACAATACTAGGGTTTTTCTCTTTGGGAGATGCAGTCTGGCCAATGTCTTCCCATAGTCCCATTTCTTTTCTCTCAGCCCTCCTCAGTCTGCCATCATACTCTGTCTAGTAAGCAACAGGATCTCTGCCCTCTCTGCCCAGATACTCATTTGTATTTCTCCTAAATGCATAGTGGCAAACACCTGGTGTTTGAGAATTGCACACCCACAGTTGGGTATACCTCCGAAAGCCCCATGGCCTTCCCGGACCCAAGGTAGACTATGCGTCCTCCAGTGAACACCCTCACTTTCTCCCGTAATGGTTCCTCTTAATGGTAATTTCTGACCCTTGCCTAGATAGATGGTGCTTGCCTGCCTTCTGTCTTCATTAAGAGGGAGAATTTATCATCCTACCTCCTGGGCCATTGCCATTTTTTTTTTTCAGTTGGTGAGTTGTTTGCATAAAAGTGCTTCTGGGGGAGGAGGCTGATTGTTTGGCCTGCATGGGAAGCAGACAATTGGATATGAAACAAGATCTGCAGTCTGTCTTCAGCCATTATGCTTTGGTCTAATCACTCTGAGAGGGTGAAACTAAGGCTTCCTAAATGCAGCAGGAGTTTTCAGAGATGGGTGTGA
The DNA here is from genome assembly GCF_018350215.1 of Panthera leo. Taxonomy (NCBI): domain Eukaryota; kingdom Metazoa; phylum Chordata; class Mammalia; order Carnivora; family Felidae; genus Panthera; species Panthera leo. Next base: position 68,299,582 of record NC_056679.1, read on the forward strand.
AATATTATAGCTTCAGTGCTTTTTAGAGGCCATCTGGTCCAAAACACACATGTTAAAAATGAGGAAACTGAGGGGTGCCTGGGTGGCTTCATCGGTTAAGCATCCGACTTCGGCTCAGGTCATGATCTCACGGTTCATGGGTTCGAGCCCCACATCGGGCTCTGTGCTGATGGCTCAGACCCTGGAGCTTGCTTTTGATTCTGTGTCTCCTCTCTCTGCCCCTCCTCCACTCATGCTCTGTCTCATTCTGTCTCTCAAAAATAAATAAATGTAAATAAAAACTTTTTTTAAAAAAAGAGGAAACTGAGGCCCATCAAATGGAAGTACCTTCCCACCGTGAGGGAGAGAAAAGACTATTCTCACATTCGTTCCACTCCCTAGCACTGCTTCTCTTTGCTGCAGGGTAAGGAGAGCATCATCTCAGGAAAATCTCAAGTGTACAGTCAGTGTAGTCTAGCCCTTGTTACACAGCTCTGCCTGCTGCTTTGGTAGGACGGGAGGGTCCCTCTCTTCTCCTTAAAACAACGACTTGACTGTACTGCTCCCTGACTTCCGTGATGTTTTGCTCTTATCTTTCCCTCCCTAACCGGTGCCCTCTGGCTGCTGCTGCCCTGTGGACACAAACACTGTCCCGCTACTTGTCTGCATTCCCGCTGCACCTCTCCTGCACCACCAATCTCCAGGGACCGTCTCATTCCCAAATCCTGTGATGACTCCTCCCTCGACATCGCTTTACTTCCTTTTTTGCATTTGGCATTAGTGACTTACTTGCCGTCTCTTCTCTGAGTCAGACACACATGAGTTCTTTTGTATGACACTTTTTAAAAACAGTTTGAAATTATAGAATACGTGAGAGAGAAAAGGACCAACGTGTGACTATATTCCCGTATTTCTAATGGAACAACAATTATTCAACTGATATATTTCCTTCTGGTCCGTTTTCATATTTTGCATATATTATCTCAACTATTTTTTTGTGTTTCCTTGTATTTTTCAAGCTTTTAATTGTTGTATAGTATTCAGTAGAGTGTTCAGACCTTAATTTACAGTGATATTTGGTATCCACAATAAAGAACAGAATTCATATCCATGATAGGCTGAATTACTCTAAGAAAATTTCCAAAATGGGAGCTAAGTACAAAGTGTGTGGCCTGCAGTTAACATGCAGTATTGTCCAATGCATAGATAATAATTTTTCAGAAGAAAGATTTCTTGTATCTGGAGTGCCTCTGAATGGGCATCAGGTTTTTCCAGAATCTCTGCATCCCTACAGTAGGCTGAAGAATCTCTCCTCCAAAGATGTCTAAGTCCTGATCCCTAGAACTTGTGAATATGTTACCGTACATGGCAGAAGGAACTTGGCAGATGTAAGTGTAGGATCTTGAGACCAGGGAATTATTTTGGCTTATCCGTGTTGGGCTCAGTGTCATCACAAGGGTCCTAGGAGGGAGGTGAGAGCATGAGAGAAGGCAATCTGGCCATGAAAGCAGAGGTTGGGGTGATGTACTTTGAAGATGGAAGGAGCCATTGGCCAAGTATGCAAACAGCCACTGGAAGCTGGAAAAGGCAAGGAGAGGGATTCTCGTCTGTCACCTCCTCAGGAAATGCAGGTCTTCCAGCACCTTGGTTTTAACATGTAGAACCCATCTACACGTTAGGTTCCAGCCTACGGAACTGTAAGATAATAAATGTGTGTTGTTTTAAGCCACTAAGTTTGTGGCAATTTGTTGCAGCAGCCACAGAAAACTAGCACAATCCCCTTCCACACTCAGGGCCAAAATTCTAGAGGCACCATACAAAACATTGCTCTGGGGACTCAGGGTGTCCTTCAGAACTCTACCTCCCACCAGTCATTTTACTGCTTCTCCTCATTTTGCTGCTTACCCCCATGCCTTGTGTTTTTTCTCTTTACCTTACCCTTTCAGTTATATTTTGTAAGCCAGGTTGACTTCCCTGATCCTCTCTCTTGCTAACTCAGCCTTTGTCTTTTCACTGTCTGGCCTTACCTAGAATCCTGGGCCACTAACAGCACTGAGTGTAACACTTGTCCAGAAGAAGAGAGTAGATCCTCCTCTTTCCAGATCCATCAGACATGAGCAATTTATTACTATCCTCAAACTTCCCTGAGCTCTAGGTGCATGTGTCCAGTAACTTATTGGGCATGTCTATTTGAAGGTGCCCGTAGGTACTTAAACTCAACATTCCTGAAACTGAACTCTGTTTCCCCCACATCCTTCCCCTTCCCTTGCATTCTCAATCCGGGTCATTGGCAACATCCAGTCATCGCCTCCTCAAACCTCGGACTTATTTTTAGATCCCTCGGTCCATACTATTCTCATGCTCAGGTATGGACAGCTGCTCAGTTGTTTACCTTGGGATATTTGTAATTTACAATCCATCAAGGACCGTGGTTATAGTAGAGTATAGCTCTTATTTTAGTATAATGTAGCTGTCATTAGCTGTTAATAAAATTAACATAATGTACATATATAAATAAATGTAACATTAACATTGTTTGTCAATTAATAGAACAGCCCAGTGTGACAATCTAACTATATTCAACGCATGAGTTCTTAAATTCACAATGCAGTTCCTCCTACTAACTAGAAGACTTCTATGGACCTTATCAGTCTAATCACAGACTTTTTTCCCTCCGAGTGTGAATACTTTCAGATTCTTCTGGAAGTCACAGCAAATCCTCCTTTTAATATCAATCTGGTATGGGGTGCCTGGGTGGCTTAGTCGGTTAAGCATCTGACTTCAGCCCAGGTCATGATCTCATGGTTTCTGAGTTTGAGCCTTGCATCGGGCTCTCTGCTGTCAGCACAGAGCCTGCTTCAGATCCTCTGTCTCCCTCTCGCACCACCATGCACCTGCTCTGTCTCTCTCAGAAATAAATATCATTAAAAATAATAATAATAGTAATAGTAATATCAGTCTGGTATTACAGAGGTTATTCCTCTTTCCAGGTTACTCTGATAATAACAGTAAAAATGATCATTGTGAATCATGTTATAAAGCATTAATATCTTGACCATATGCAGTAAAAGAAAGGGTAGCATTCCACACTTGTCACCTCCAGTGCTCAAAAAGTGTTATTGGCTTGAGATGATGTATTGAAATTGGATCCCAGGGGCTCACCTAGTGACCAATGACTTTGTTTGGTCTTGAGTCCCATTGACTTCCACTGCCTTATTTTGACCCTCAGTTAGAATAGTAAGAAGTCTGTCTCCACCGGGTTCCCTGTTTTGGGCATTTTGTCCTATTGGCAATGAGATTCTTAAAGATCTTACCTGATTTTTACTAACAGATGACTACTTAGAAAGTGTGGGCAGTATGGAGAGAGACAAACCATGTACTTTTCGAAGCACAGACCAGAGAGTAAGTAACTTTTATTTTTCCAAGGGAGTTCCAGCCTTATTGTCTTTCTGTTGATAATATATTATCAACAGAAAGAATATATATATATATATATATATATATATATATATATATATATTCTCACAACAAGGAAATGAAAGTAAGTATAATCTAAGAGATAGAAAATAAATCCCATCTTAAATCCACCACTAAGATTTAGTCACTGTTTACATGTGGTTCATATTCTTCCAGGATTTTGTCTAAGTAGCAAGTAACTCAAAGGCTCTTGTCTGTGCCAGAGGGCAAAACATGAAACAGAGAAGCTAAAAGGTTCAAAAATAGGAGAAGCAATCTTCTATTTGTGCTGTGGCAGCAAACATAAGGAGTCAGAGCCCAGAGCCACACATAATATTCCCTAATGTAATTAGGAAGCCAAACCTATCTGTTTCCTTCTGCCATTGGGAACCCTCAAATTGTGCAGTACGTGGCTAAAAAAAAAAAAATGAAAATGAAACTAACACAATATCTTTCCTTAAATGCACTGAGGACTGAGATATTAGCCCCTAACCCACAGAGAATTGATGTAGCCCTTGATTTACTAGAAAAATCTGCGGGGGAACATTGTGTTTCTCATCGCCATCACTGACAGATTCATGCTTGGAGCAAGGCTGCTGTCGATTGCAGAGGGAATATTTTCCCTAAATTCACCCACAGCATAATTGTCCTTAAAATGAAGCTACAAAAGGTGAGAAGGTCCTTAGGAGACACTCCAACTGACAAATGGCTCCACTGCAGCCATTATCAAAAAGACAGGGTAATTCCGTCACCTGTCCAGATCTGGGCTTCCTGCTCTGCAGAGTGGGGCTAGAAATCCACGTTCCAGACCCCGCACGGGATGCTTCCCCTGGTAGCATCTGTAAGTGGGCATGAGGGCACTCCGCGATGACCACAGTCATGCATATCAGGAATTATCATCCCTCCTGGGGCCACAATCACACCCATCATCTCAGAGCAGTGAAAGTTTGTGGGACACACACAGTTGCTTCTCCGCCCGCGTTTGTGTTTCGATCAGAGAATCCACATCTGCCACACACATAATGAAATACATGGGGCCTCTTCCTTAACCTGACCTGCCACTCCTTATGGCTTTCTCCGTCAACTGGCTGTGGGAACCACGCATCTGCATACAGCTGATGCACATATAATTGCCCTGGAATACTGATCCACGTAAAAGCCCAGACAAAAGGAGGAGAGGCAAAGATAATACATATCTTTGAAGACTTATTTTTCACTAAACCCACCCTGATGTCCTTTGGGCCATAGGCCAGGGCTTCCTTGAGCATGCATTCTAAGTTCCTTGTTGTGACATCTCGTGGTCTTCATTACTCAATTCCTGCTCAGTCTCTCCTGGCCCATCATTCACTGTTCCACCCCCAACTCCGTTCCCCCAACCCAGGCCGCACTCTCGGCCAACTTCTTCACTCCCGGTCAACACTACCTAAAATTCCTGGAAGAGCCCTACTCTCGCAGGCCTCCACACCATTATCCACACATGCTCATCTCCCGCTGTGGGACTCTCCTGTCCCCATCTGCTAATACCACCTTATCCTTTCAAACAGCTCGTGCACACCTTGACCTATGAGGCCATATGCTATCACTCCAAAGTGGGCAGTGTGGTCCATGCTGCTCGTATTTACCTCATCAGAACACCCACCCACTGAGTTCTAGAAGTCAGTTTAGTTGCTGGGTCCCTCACTGTTGGGAGTAGAGGACTGTACTTTCCATCTTTGTTCTATAGGGACCTGGCACACGCTAGAACTCGGTAAATGCCTATTACAAAGAGGAAGGAAGGAAGGAAGGAAAGAAGGAAGGAAGGAAGGAAGGAAGGAAGGAAGGAAGGAAGGAAACTCAAGATGGAAGTAGTACATTTTGCTTTTTTAAGATGAAACTAAATGTTTTAATAGGAGAAGAACCACAATAGTTCTTTGTTTCTGTGGGGAAGGAAACATACACATGTATATGTTTATGTACACATACATGCCTATGTACATATCTGCATGTGTGTGTGTATAGGCTTATATGTATATACTGGGTCTCTATGCATGTATATATGTATACACACATACATAAATATTCTCCTTTTCCTAGATCATCTATCAACATGTCTATACAACCCACAGTGCACACAAATGAAACTAATAGGATCACAGCTATGGGACACGTAAGGCCTTCTAACCAATTTTCAGCAAATGGCTATGGATGTTTACTTTTGAAACCACACACACTGCATGTGCAGCCAGCGATTCTGCATGGGCCACGCTCTGCCTGGTGCTTCTCCAATAATACCTGGTTACAAAGATGAGGGAGGAAAATAGCAGATATCCCAGCCTCATATGTAATTTACCACTTCATCTGTGTTTGGGCAAAGGAGTTCAAACCATGCGTGTCCGCGGCATGTAAGGTGGCATGGGGCTCTGGCCACCTGCCTCAGCGGATCCCTTGCTTAGTTTCCATGTGCTGTGTTAGCATGACAGAAAGCAAGTCCAACTGGCCACAGTAGGTGACAGGAGCTGAGGCTCAGCCTTTCTTGAACCCAGCCCATGGCCTTGCTGCTGCTGACAATGTTCTGAGGAAATTTTCCAGTTCGCTTGTCCTGTGTAAATAAATTTTAAAAAGAAACCATCATCAACAGTGATAGAAAAATGGTTTATGAAGACCAGAATAATTCCTTTTCCTTTGGATGGCACTTCACAGTTTATTCAGTGTTTCACACACATTATTTTTGTTTGCTCTCCACAATAGTAGAGGAAGGAAATCAAAATGTGTTTAAAAAAAAAAACAACAAAAAAAACCAAGGGCTCCTGGTGGCTTAGCTGGTTAAGCATCCGACTTGGTTCAGGTCAGGATCTCACATCTCATGGGTTTGAGCCCCGAGTCAGGCTCTGTGCTGACAGCTCAGCCTGGAGCCTGCTTCGGATTCTGTGTCTCCCTCTTTATCTCTAGCCCTCCCCACCTTGTTCTCTCTCTCTCTCTCTCTCTGAGAAATAAATAAACATTAAATTTTTTTAATAAAAAACAAAAACAAAACCCAGGGGCCCCCTGAGTGGCTCAGTTGGTTAAATGGAAGACTCTTGGCTTTCAGCTCAGGTCACAATCTTGTGGTTCATGGGATCGAGCTCTGTGGTGGGCTCCAAGCTGACAGTACACAGAGCCTGCTTCTGATTCTCTCTCTCCCTCTCTCTTTGCCCCCTCTGCTCACACTTGCTCTCTCTCAGAAGTAAACTTAAAAAAAATGAAGAAAACAAGAATAGAGAGGTAAATTTGATTTCCCAAATTACTCGTGATAAGCCTGAAAAAATATTTATTTTGGATCAGGTATTTATTCCAAAACAGAGGGGCAATACAGTAGAAAAACAATGGGCTTAGAGACAGAAGGTATTTTAAGTTTGTCCACAGACATTGATAGGACCTGGACAAGTCATTTGCTTTCTTGGGCTTAATATTCTCATTGCTAAAAAAGAAATATCTTCCCCTTGTATGTCCAAGGAGGTGGTGCATATGAAAGAAAATTGTCAGTTCTCAAGTGCTCTTTTTTTTTTAATTCTTATAATGTTTATTAGTTTATTGTTGAGAGAGTAAGAGACAAGAGTGTGAGCAGGGGAGGGGCAGAGAGAGAGGGAGACACAGAATCGGAAGCAGGCTCCAGGCTCTGAGCTGCCAACACAGAGCTCGATGCGGGGCTTGAACCCATGAACCAAAAGATCATGACCTGAGCTGAAGTTGGACCCTTAACCGACTGAGCCACCCAGGCGTCCCTGAAGTGCTCTGATAGGAGCTGTCTGCCACCATGGTGAATGGCTGTAGTGTGCTGTGATGTTTGTTCTTCAGAGGCCAGTGTGACAGAGTTTGAAGCCGGAGTCGGAATTTACGGTGTCAGTAGAATACTTCAGCTCTGAACACCCGTATGCAAAGGGGAACATACTACACATTCATACATCACGAACTGGCTTGCTGTTTTATTGTAACTTATCATCTGTTGGCTAAAATAGCTCCTACTGTTTTGATTTCTGGTGATAACACAAAGTTTTCATAAGAGATGGGCACTTTCATTAAAAATTGTCACATGAAACGGAAAATTTTATCATTTACTTGGAAATTCGTGCCTGTAATGAAGTCATGCTGTTGTGTTAAAACAATGGAACGAGTAGTTCTGAGAAAAGAGCTGTCACCTGAACCATATGTATGCGTATTTTTAATTTACCTGAAGATGGTGTTCCGAAAGTGCCCTTTGGAGTTGGTTTGTTTGAGATTTAGAACGCAAGTTACACTGAAAAACATGCTATCCGTGTCAGGCCAACCCAACCAATGCCTGGGCACTCGTAGTGTGGGCAGGGTATAAGAGTAATAATTCTGCTGTGTTTGGGATTAAAAGGAGTTTGGTGGACCAGCACGGTTATCTATTCACTGTGGGAAAGTGTTCTCACGAGTGGCAACTCAAGATGGCTGTTGAGTACACATTCCCATTTTCACAAGCATTCGGGAAGACACACACCCCACCCCGCAGTGAGAGGCGTCCCCTGGGGAAGGAGATTCCCTCTGTAGCTGTTCCAGGTACGTGGCACCCAGGATGGGAAGGGATGTTTCACTCTGCATCTGCGTGGCCTCTCAAAGGAAAAGAAGAAAATGCTGCACCTATGCTTTGAGGCTCAGTACAGGACATTTCTATTTATAGGACATTCATAATTTAGGTGTTTATAGGTCAGGGAGTGACTCTGATGTATTTCCTAATTTCTATTCCCTGTTATAGACATATGAGACAGGCAGTCTTTAACTGTAAGATCTAACAACAAAAACAAAAACAAAAACAAAACAGAAATAACCTGGTCCTAGGATGGTCAGCCTTGTTACCATGGCAGCTTGGTTGGACATTTCAAGTTTAACATTCAAATCCTCAAACGGAAGAAAACCTAACATCTAGAGACTAACATCTTCGGAAATGAAGGCAGACATGAGATTGAAGGATATTTATTCAGGGGGAAAAAAAAGAGAGAAAACTTCATTGTTCGTGCTTTCACGAAAAAGAAGCAGTTATTCAATTTAGCTTTTATCTGACCCTGCCCCTACCTTTCCAACGTTATTTTTGCTACTAGGATGGATAGGACCCTGGGCTGTCACTAGAGAAGATAAGACCAGACCTGATCCACCAGGCAGGAATCAAGTGCAAACAATCAGAAGCAGAAGTGAGACTGAATAATTTAGAATTGAAAGCCGGGCTAATCCCAGAGCTTAAGAAAATAGTTAATACTTCAAGGGTTAGGCCACTGGGAAAGCAGAAGAGATTGAGTCTCTCAGTGTAGACAAAGGTGCCCATGAGTTGTTGAATCTGAATGATCTCAGAGGTGCCCAGGTAAGCTGCCCTGTTTACCATCAATGGCTTGGCAGTCAGGAAACCAGGATCCAGAGAAGAGGCCAGAAAGAGCTTTTATTCACCAGAGGTTAGACTTACTCCACCTGCAGAGATTCTGATTCGATCGATTTATGGCAGGCCCAGGAACCTGTGGGCCACTCTCTGAAAAACACCGTACTAAGAGATAGTTCTAGATTTCACCCACGAACAAGTGGGTCAGCTGTGACACCAACAAGGGAGTAAGTTAAGATCATGGGGAGGTGAAGTCGAAGAGTGTACAGATGTCCAGTATCAATCAGCAGCTTCCCATGCTGGTTGAAGCCACCAAGGAAGCCAACAGAGAAAGAATAAAAACTAGAACCATTCTGGACTTTGGTCCCAAGACCATTTAATCAAGACAGACTCAATGAGTGTTTTGATGTAATAACTCTGCCCCAAGCTGCTGCCCATCCCTGCCCCACCAAGTCTGAAGAACCCTGACATGATTTTAGCTGGGTGGTTACATAGAGGACAGGAACTGTTTTGAGAGAGGGTTGCAGCAGGGACCTGGTGTGGAGGGCTGGGCCAGATGGAGATGATCAAGAGGGGGTCGGAAATGGAAAAAGTAACAGCAGTGTCACTGTTCAGAGGATGGGCACGTTCCCCCAAGTACCGTCTTCCTTAAAGAAGCCAGCCCTCGGGGAAGACGCATGCCATCCGCTGGCTTCGATTGTACTCAGCCAGTAGTCACATCCTGAGGGCCCTTAGGATAGTTGAAGGCAATATGTGGCAACCCTAGACAGGCAGGATGCTGAAAACTATGAGTGATGGACACTGAATTGATAGGGACACAAACTGGCTGGCTTCTGGGATTAAAGCTGGTGGAATGGGGAGGAAGCACAGCACAGGGGTGAAGAGACACCTTCCACAGCCAAACTGAGTTTGGATCTTGGTGGTGGTGCTTCTTGGCTTGAGAAACCATGGGCAAAACACTTGAATCTTTATAATGTTATCAGTCAAATGCAGATGATTACAGTTTCTACCTGTGGTGACTCAACGCCACCATCAGGGTCACGCGGCGGGAAGTTTTTGCATAGACATTCCTTAGAGCGGATGTTGCTGCATTATGAAGTTATTCGACTTCTCAGGCCTTTCTCTGTCAATCCACCTTCCTTTTCAAACACTCCCTGACTCACTCCTTGTAGCCTGTACCCACGCTGTGATCTGCTCTGTGCTTTGACGCTCTAACCCAAACTTGCTTTAAAATGAAGCTGTTTCCAAGGTTCATCTCTACTCTGTCGTTTCCTCACCAACCATTCACCTGTGCCTCAACCCCCTCCCTCCCGCTGTTCTTTCCAGGGCCTCTGACCATCTAATTGCCAAATCTGTGGGCACTTTGCAGGACGTCATCACCCCTGGCGCTGGCCACCCCCTTCCTCTATGGGCGTCTCTCCCTCCTTGCCGGCTCATCCATTTCATGAGCATGTCATACTTTCTCCACACCATGAAGCCATCTCTCCTGTCCACTGTGCCACTGTCCCACTGGCCTCGCCAGGGGCTCTGTGTTTCTCACCCGGGTCCATCTCTATTGTGGTCATTTCCTCAGTGTGTTAGTGCAGCCTTCTTACCCTTAGAATGTAGAATCTTCCTCTGTCTGGAAGTCTTTCTACCTTTCCCTGCCTCCCACACACCCCACAAAGCTTAATAGATCCATCAAACTACAGGCAGGATTTTATTTTTAAAGTATAAATTTATTATGTCTCCTGTCCCATGCAACCCACACGTATCCACATTGCAGTAAATGGCTTCACGAACATGGTTCCGGCCCATATAGTTAGGAGTCATCTGGGATCAAATGCTTTCTCCACATCCCACAGCAATGCTGACAGAAGACAAAACAGTGCTGCCTCCAAGGTATATCCACGTCTTACCATCTCTGCTGCCATCATCCAAGCCACATTGACTTCCTTCCTGGACAACTGCCATATGCTTGCTCTTCCTGCTTCCATTCTTGCCTACCTGCAGTCCCTTCTTTACCTAGTAGCCAGGGTCATGTCATGTCAGCTCACTGCTCACTGCCTTGAAATGCCTTCATTTAGCATCTTTAATGGACTTTAAAGCTTTTTATCCTGGACTTCACAGCCTCCCCTGATCTGACTCCTGATGACTTTTCCAAAACATCTTTGGTCCCTCTCCTCCCTCTTGCTATGCTCCAGGCTCACTGATCTTTTAGTTTCTGGAGCAAGTATAGCTCCTTACCTGTCTCCAGGCATAATGTTACCTGGAACATCCTTCTGGAACATTCTTTCCTCCATTCTGTGTATAACTGAATCTTTCTCAGCTTTCAGGCCTTTCCTTCAGTGACGCCTCCTTAAACGTGTCTTTCTCTGAACACCTCACCCAAAATTCATTCTCCTGACCCATTACTTTCCATGTCAGTACTTTATTTCTTTTATAACATTAATCGTAATTTGTACTGACTTTACTCATTAAAACTGTTTTTCTGGGGCACCTGGGTGGCTCAGTCAGTTGAGCGTCCAACTTCGGCTCAGGTCATGATCTCACAGCTCATGAGTTCGAGTCCCGCATCGGGCTCTGTGCTGACAGCTCAGAGCCTGGAGCCTGCTTTGGATTCTGTGTCTCCCTCTCTCTCTCTGCCCCTAACCCACTCGCATTCTATCTCTGTCTCTCTCAAAAATAAATAAACATTAAAAAATTTTAATTAAATGTTTAATTAAATGTTTAATGTTTAATTAAAACATTAAAAAATTAAAACACACAAAAAAACCCAAAAAAAACTGTTTTTCTTTCAGTCCACACCCCGCTTCCTTTAGAATCTAAGTTCCACGAGGATAGAGACCTTTCCTACTTGGCTCACCTTTGTAACCTCAGTGCCTAGCACACACCCCACCCATGGGTAGGCTCCTTAAATACTTGTTACATGACCAGATGAATTAACCTGATTAAAACCTGCAGTGGTCTCCAGAAATTACACAGTGCAGATCAGAGCCCTTGACACACAAAGTCCTGTCCACCCACCCAGGCCCTTATACTGACACCCCTAAGCTTGGTGTTGTGGCCATAGCAATCCCTAGCAGACCTCTAAATGGAACATCCTGTCTCAGGACACTACTCCTGGAATATTTTGCCTGTGTCCTTGTCCTCCTTGAGAACTCAGGCATTATCTCCTCTATGATTTCAACCACTTCCCCCTTCCCCCAAAGATGCCAGCTGACACCCTCATAACCCCCCATATTCCTCCACTATGGCACAGCTGTCTATTTGGAGCTGTTTGTCTCTCCCCAATCCCGCTCTCCTTTGCACTGCGTGTGCTTCAAGGACGTATTATTTGTCACCATATTATCAGAATCTAGCTCCTTACATAGCACATAATGGGTGCTCAGAAAATTTTGTCCGATAAATATCCCTCTCTGGGAGCTTCTTAGAACAACTATATTAGACTGCTCGTATATGAGTCTTACTGAAGTCAATATGTTGACAATTTTAGACTAGAAATTCAATATGGCGTATAGGGTGAATTAGCATGATGTAAGCCATGGTACTAAAATTATATATAATAGCGTAATTGTGCCTGGTATCAGACAATTAGATGTGATAAGTGACTTTAAAAGGTTTTAGGTGCATTTTCACTAAGGGTTGATTCTTTGTAATCTTGGGCATTTTTAATATTGCCAATTGACATGTTACTTGGTGATAATCCATTTTAGTTATGGAGACTCATATTCTATAGCACGTTGTTTTTCTCTCTAACGGTACAGCAAATGTTGCTGTACACATTCATTTCACTGGACAGCATCAGTCAAAGGTAACCAGAACATAATCTCAAAGGGTTTCCATCGTCTTGGCAAGACAAATGCGTATAAGTGACTACGTTTGTCTCAACCTAGAGAACATTAATTTTCAAACAATTTTGACCTTAATCTTTCCCACGCTGTGTCCTATATTAATCCCATAAACAGTCACAAATATAAACTACCTTTTTGTGCCTTGCATGGTTGGAGCTCTGTTCCTCCAGCAGGCTCCGTGGGCATGATAGAAACCTCAAAGATGGAGAAATGACTGTCTAGAGGGAGGTGGATCCAGCTGATACAGGGAGTGAACGGCGTTGCATACAGCTATAATCCAGCAGCCATTTTTACACAGAAATATGAAGATTGCACTGCGTGTGAATTACCTTAGATGGTGTTAGGGGGCATCAGACTACAGAGTCCCTACCCTTTAATATTTTTTTCTTGTATTAGTTTATTTAAAATTTGTAAATTACACGAGGTTGGTTTTAGCTTCCCAGTTTATATATTAGGAGATTGTAGTTCCAAGATTTGCAATGGAATTTGCTCCATGGCAGACCTGGGGTTTTGGCACAAATCTGTTCAGTTTTACAAATCCACTCTGTTAGCCACTGCACCATACTGCTTCTCTAGGCTGCCCCCTGATGCCCAGGGCTCCTGTCTCAGGGCCTGACAGAGAACGTCCTTCCCTGGCTGGCACTGGAAGGTCCGGGCAGAATGCCCTGCCCCCCCAGGATTGGGTCCTGCACTCTCATGAGGAGAGCCTCGTGTGTGCTACCCTTTGAGTTTTTGCTGCCACTTAGAAATTGCTTAGCACTCCAGTTACCTAAGGAAGCAGAATCCAATTTAAATAGTTCAGAAGGCTTTAAAGAAGGTACTGACTACAAAGGTGAAGTCAGGGTAAAGACAGCCTATAGGAGATGTGAGGCAGAGTGGGAAACCAATCTCTCTCCTGGCTGAGGGCAAGGAAGAGGGGCTCAGCCAGCCCTGGAGCTATGAAGGCTCACAGTCACTTCCAGAAATGAGCTTCAAAATGATGAAGGAAAATACCTCCTTCCAGGTGTCCAAGTGATGCAGTCCACAGAGGATCAACTCCAGGGCCCAGAAAGGTGAGGCTGAAGGAGAAGCAAAAGGAGAAAAAAAAGTTAAATTCCACAATTCTAATTACTAGGATCCCCGCTGCCTGATCCCCTCACAGTTTTTTTTTTTTTTGAAACTTCCTCATTTCCAGCATATTCTTTGCCACCCCCAGCCTAGAAACCTGCAGTTTAAATTGAATGTCTCTCTAATGTCCCTTTTGTGATCTTTGTTATTCAGATTGTTTACATAGATCAAGGTCACCAATTACTTTGCCCCTCGAGCTAGATTGTGGAATGCCAGGAAATTGCTTTCAGTGATACTGCAAATTAAAAAGCAGAGTCACAGAACCTCAAAAGACATTGATTACCCAGCCTGCTACTTGACTGAGGGAGGTCAGACAGCTCCCACCTACACTCTGGTACCTGTAAACTCAGCGAAACGTTTTTCTCTAGTTCGAATAACAAATAACACTGCATTTCTCACGGAGATACACTGCCTGGAGACCATGCTTCTAGTTTTGTTTAAAAAGTTACTGTTCTTTGCCCGCGCATTCTGAATCACATCCTCCCCCTTTTGCTAAATCACAACAAACTGCAGAATGAATTCATGATCTCTGCGGTAGATTCACATTTTTGTACGTGAAATTAGCCATTACACATCCGTGGCTAAAAAGAGGATTTCTGCAATTCCTAGTTATTGAGTTTCTACGTTTATTCCATTAGCGTGTCAAACTCAGCTTTCTGTTTATTCATTTTCCCGGAATAGTATTGATAATCTCTCGAAAGTATGCTGCCGTAACCCGGTTTTCTTTTCGTTTGCCATCGAGATCGTTTTTGATTTGTTCAAACATTTTTTTCGATTAACCATTTTTTTTCCAGTCAGTTGTGCTCATTCTCTATGCTCTCTTCTTGTACTTTTAACTCTCCTGGTAAAAATCATTTGAACAAAATATTTGTGTTCTTTTATCTACAGATGTACCGTTACTTTATTTGAAGTATTTATGAGTCCCCTAATTTTGATTTCACTAATGTAATGTTTCCTTAGAGAATAATATTAATGGGTATTTGGATGATATTAGGGCCCAATTAAAGTAGCCAAGGTTGTTAACTCCTTAAACATTTGCCTGATTTTTACCCTTAGTTGGTTTTTTTTTTTTTTTTTTGGTGTTTTGTTTTGTTTTGTTTTTTCCACTGTGGTTATGTGTTGAGCCCCTAGTTCTATGCTGGATGCAAAGGTTAAGCCAGAACAGATCCTGCTGCGTCATGAAGATTTTAGTATAAACAAGACTACGCAAATTGTATCACCTGCCCAAACCTCTGCACCGAAATTAGACCCACATTTAGCTGCCTTCTATTGAGTGTCCAGTGGGTATCTCAGACTGAGCAAACTTTTCACTTCCCTCCACTAATCTGCTTCTAACCTCAGTTCTCCCTTTCTCAGTGAATGGCAATTCCATCCTTCTAAGAACTCAGGCCAGAATCCTTGGAGCCATCTTATTCTATCCCATTCCACAACAATCTTCCAGAGAGAGCCATTGCTTCTATCTCCAGATTCCCATTCTATTCCAAGCCACCACTGTCTCTTGTCTAATAATCAGTAGGCTTCTAATTGGCCTCCTGCTCCCACCGTTGCCCCCCTATTGCCTGCCCTCAGTGCATGAATCAGAGCATGACACTTCTCTGCTCAAAATGCTCCAGGGGCCTTATGTGTGACTCAAAGTAAAAGCAAAGGACCTCACAAATTGCTTGCATAAGGTCCAACATGATTTGCCTTTGCTACTTCTCTGGCCTGTTCACTTCCACTTTCCCTCTTCCCATGTGTGTTGAGCATACTGGTCTCCTGGCTGTTTCTAGAATGCACCAAGCCTGCTTCTGCTTCGGGTCTTTGCAGAGTGCTGTTCTCTCTTCCTAGAATATTTGTCCACCAGAGACCCAGTAGCTGGTCCCTTACTTCTTTCACCTCTTAAGTACCACCTTGTCAGAAAACCCTTCCCTTCCCACCCTATTGAAAATCAACAATTCCTATCTTTTTTGACAGTTCCTATTGATCTTCCTTTTCTCTGTAGCAGCTGTCAGCACCTTACGTATTATTTATGCACTCTTTAATACGATGTCTTCCCGCTAGAATGCAAGCTCCATGAGGGCAAGGAGTTTGCCTGTTGTCCTCCTTGCTGTATCACTACATGAAGGTCAGTGCCTGGTACAGAATAGGCACCTAAGACACAGTTTAAAATTCATTAGTTACATTAAAAATAGAAATATCATAATTCCACCTCGGGGTATTTACCCAAAGGAAATGAAACCACTAACTTGAAAAGATATATGCACCCCAATGTTTATTGCAGCATTATTTACAAGAGCCAAGGTATGGAAGCAGTGAAGGTATCCAAGGATAGATGAATGGATGAAAGTGTGTGTGTGTGTGTGTGTATAATGTGGTATAACATGGCATAATGTGATTGATATATATAATGAAATACTACTTAGCCATAAAAATGAATGAGATCTTGCCATTTGCAACAACATGGATTGACCTAGAGTATGTCATGCTAAGTGAAGTAAGTCAGGGACAGAGACAAATACCATATTATGTCTCTTATATGTAGAATCTAAAAAGCAAAACAGATGAATGAACAAAACAGAAAGAGACTTGAACAAGCTGGTGGCTGGCAGAGGGGAGGGGTGGGGGGTGGTGAAAGAGGTGAAGGGGATTAAGAGGTATAAGATTTCAGTTATAAACGAAATAAGTCACAGGATATAAAGTACGGTTGTTGAATGAATGAATAAGCATAGGCATGAACGACCATTGCTAAATGTTGAGTGTATGATTGCTACCCAAGCCGGCTGAGACAAGCGTTGTGTGTGTGGACACAGACATCACTTCTGGCTACAAAGACCAAGGGCAGGTCACACCTGAGGGACCTTTGATCCACTTTTTTAAAATGTCTATTTATTTATTTTCAGAGAGAGAGGGCTCCTGCATGAGCGGGTGAGGAGCAGAGAAGGTGGGGGGAGAGAGAATCCCAAGCAGGCTCCACACTGTCAGTGCAGAGCCCGATTTGGGGCTCAAACTCACCAACCATGAGCTCATGATCTGAGCCGAAATCAAGAGTCAGACGCTTAACCGACTGAGCCACCCAGGCACCTTGATCCACTTTTCGATAGAATGGAAGGCAGCAGCACAGTGGTTGAAAGCTGGAGCTTTCTGTCAGACAGGCCTGGATTCAAATCCTGACCTTGCCACTCACAAGTTACGTGACTTTCAGTAGGTCACCTCATCTTTCTCTGCGCCTCCATTTTCTTAACTGGAAATGCAGTATAATGCCTGTGTCCTAGAGTTCATGTGAAGACTGAAGGGGTTCGTATATGTCACAGGTTGCTGGGGCCTGGCATGAAAGGCACACTTCGATGGATGGTTGGTCTTGCTAGACAAGTCCCCTGGGTGTGGAGACCAGGGAAAACACAGCCCGTGGCCTGTGCCAAGCAGAGTGTCTGGTCTTTCTGGACATGCATGAGGAACTTGAGATAAAGACGAAGAGGAGATGGTCGTGGCCTGACCCCTAAAGACCTCAGATGGCAGCCACGGGTGTGAACTTAACACCGTGGCACCAGGGAGTCATGGAAGGCATCGCACAGGGCCATGGCTAGAGTGACATGATTCCAGTCAGTGTGGAGGAACGACAGAGATATATCTGTGTGCAAGTTACCAGTGAAGCATGGAATCTAGGAGACAAACCTGGCCTTCAGCCCCAGCTCTGCAAGATACTTGCAAGTTACTTAATCTCTCCAAGAGCCAGTCTGCTCATCTGCTTCCTGGAAGCACTAAAGGTGCCTACATCATAGAGTTGATAGGAAGATTAATTGAGTTAATATGTATAAAAAGCTTAGATTGTTCTGGTATATGGAAAGCACTCTCTTAGCCATTTTCAGAGCTTCACTAAGGTAGTGACATTGGGCATTGGGTGAGAAAGAAGAGGACAAATTCTGAAGACATTTTGCAGAAGGACCCAGGTCTTTCAACCACTTAGAATTGAAGAGCATTCTGGCTTGCTCTCAGGCACCTGCATCAGCCAATATTCTTCATTACAAGTAAGAGAATCTGCCCTCATTGGATTAAGCGTCTGATCCTGCCTACGTAGTTCATAAGATCTTCAGAAAGTCCAAAGAATCAGGCCCAGAGACTGTTTAGCAGGAACCATGCACAGAGCATGTTGCAAAGACCACACTGTGCCCATTGGGAGCAGACACCATGGTTCACGCCTCAGAACTGGGCAACAGAAGTCAGAGCCTCTACCCTTGTGTCCAAAAGCAGTGAACTGCCACCTGTGCCAAAAAAGGGAATTTAATTTATTTTTAGAGAATTCTGTTTTTTTTTTAAAGTTTATTTATTTATTTTTGAGAGAGAGAGGAGGGAGGGGCAGAGTGAGAGAGAGAGTCAGAGAGAGAGAGAGAATACCAAGCAGGCTCTGCGCTGTCAGCGTGGAACCTGACACGAGGCTCAGTCCCACAAACCGTGAAATCATGACCTGAGCGGAAACCAAGAATCCAATGCTTACCCTACTGAGCCACCCGGGCGCCCCAACCAAAAAATGAATTTGAAATAGTGCTTAGTCTGTCCCATTGGTCCTTCTAAGTGGAAGTCCTGCCTGCATACAGGTGGGGTGGTGGCCTCCATCAGGCGCCTTCCCCAGAGCAGCAAGGAAGGACAGGAAAAAGGTGTATTTAAAAAAGGATTGGAGGCCGCATTTATGACAAACACCAATCTCTGCCACTAACAGAAAGTAGGAATCAGGAGAAAGAGGTTGGAGGTGCGGAGATAATGAAAAGCTGAGTCTGGAGTTGAATTCCAGTGGCATTATTTAGTGGAATACACTTAGTGACGTCTGCATGCAGATCCGGAGTTCAGAATGGCATTATGGGGACGGTCATCCAAAGGTGGAGATTGCTCGGGGCGCCTGGGTGGCTCAGTCGGTTGAGCGTCCGACTTCGGCTCGGGTCACGATCTCACGGTTGGTGAGTTCGAGCCCCGCGTCAGGCTCTGGGCTGATGGCTCGGAGCCTGGAGCCTGTTTCCGATTCTGTGTCTCCCTCTCTCTCTGACCCTCCCCCATTCATGCTCTGTCTCTCTCTGTCTCAAAAAAATAAATAAATAAAACATTAAAAAAAAAAAAAAAAACAAAGGTGGAGATTGCTGAAGCAAAGCAAGTACGTGAAATCCTTTGCTACACTCTTGATTTGTGGTCTTAGGACATTTCTCCTTGATTTTGTTTCTTTAATTTTGAGAATGTATTGATAGTTGGTGAAGTAAAAAATACACAATGAAGCTAAAAAAAAAAAATCTGTGATGTTGGATTTCGTTACGTGGGAAATTTATTTTCCTAGAAGCTCTGTAATGGTCAAATATTTACTTCAAAAATTAAATAATTCATTTAAAATAATGAACTATTTTATTAAAAAAACAATGATTTAGGGCCCATGGGTGGCTCAGTGGGTTAAGCATTCGAATTCTTGGTTTCGGCTCAGGTTGTGGTTCTACGTACAGTCTGTGAGTTCAAGCCCTTCGTTGGGTTCCACGCCGACAGTATGGAACCTGCTTGGAATTCTCTCTCTTCCTCTCTCTCTTTCCCTCTCCTGCACATGCTCACTCTTTTTGTCCCTCAAAATAAATAAACTTAACCCAATTATTTAATTTTTCATTAGAATTGTTTAATATTTGACATAATATGTAATCTAAAATTATTAAATTTTAGAATTCATTTTTTGTTAAATTAACTAAATAATAATTGTTAGAATTATTTAATTTTTAGAATTATTTAATTTTGATCTTGTAGATTTGAACAGAACACTGATTAATAAATATGTTGGTGTCAATTTTATACACAATATTCACATTGTTTGCCAATTTGGGGGCCTCTGTGAATTTTGGAGGATGTTTTTTGCTTCAAGCACTGAATGAATTTTAGTCTCTGAATAGTTCTCCTACCTCATAAGGTTGCTGTATCAGCCAATATTGGATCAAGAGGAATTGCCATGTGTGATAAAACATAAGGGAGCCTTATAGGGGTTAGACCTGTGTGCAGGTGCAGGGCTGGTGGCACGGTCTCTGTGGGCTGTGTCTGTGCACTTA
Organism: Panthera leo; assembly: GCF_018350215.1. Lineage (NCBI taxonomy): Eukaryota > Metazoa > Chordata > Mammalia > Carnivora > Felidae > Panthera > Panthera leo. The sequence goes on from NC_056679.1 coordinate 68,319,342, forward strand.
ATGCTGAACCTCACATGTAAAGCCTTTACCAGACGGGTAAATTGGGAAGAAAGCCGACTATGGGTGACAGCAAGGACAAATGGCACCCCACATTGATAAACTGGTACTCCCACAAAGTTAATTGGAACCTGCAAGATAACTTGGAGCCTGTCTGTATCTCACCACCTTCTCCCATGATGCTACTACAGTGGGGAGAACCTGGTGTCTTTCAGCACAGAGGTGCACATGCACCTGTACCAAGGCTTGGAAAATCTGGAAGGCAGATCTTCCAGGAGCTAGAGGTGTGATGAGTTGGGCGAGGTGCCATACCCATCAGGCCAGCTAGCAGATCCACCACAGTACCCGGATCCTGGCACCACCCTTCAGCTCTGGAAGGAAACATGGCTGTCGCTTCCCTTCCACATTCCCATCAAATGTCTCTTGTGGCCAGTACTAACCCAGAACCCTTCAAGGGAAGGAATCTAGGGGAGCAGTTCCAGCTTAGATAAGTCAACACAGCACAGTTGTAAGAGCTGCTCCTCACAATATTTGTATCTTATAAGTTATCTCTCTCGCATCTATAGAATGGGCATAATAAAATATCGGTAGACGTTGGATGACAATAACAAAAAATTCTTGTGGATTACATCTTTCATGATTTCGACTATCAATGGCTTTACATAAATTTTGGCCACGTACTCTTTCAAATTTGCAACTTACTTAATCCCTCCAAAATTCCTTGTATTTGAGTGTCTTATTTAATATTCTCCCACCTACAGACAGCACTAAAAGATGAACAAGGCAATTATGGAACATTTTAAACTAACTAGACTTACTGCTCTGCCCTTTATTCCTGGAGACAGGTTCCAGATGCATTAGGGAGGGAGGCTACGCGGCTCCTTACAGAGCCTGGCTACCTGACCTTCTGCCCAAGGCCCTGCCATACTATGCTCTTACTTATTTCCTTTTTAAACTCTACCTTTGTTTATGAAAGTTCATTATTCATTACCCATTTTTGTCCTTTTTCCCTACTGTTGACCTCAGACTCTCCTCTCTCTCAGATTATTTCCTCTGTCTTGCTCATTAAGCTGATAGACTAGAAAGAGAGAGAGAAAAAAAAAGTTCTTTCAAAGCCACTTCTTCCTTGAAGCCCTTGAGTGATGAGCTTTTAATGATCTATCACTTTCTTCTTGGTAAAACAGGGCTGGGGGTCATAGTCATCTGCCCATAAGAAGAAAAGTGGAACTTCAAAGAGCATCTTATCTTTAGAAACACATAAGCCCTCCTGTCTGATTCTCATCTGAATTTGCAATTAATTCTTTCTTTCTGCATATTACATAACAAAGCAATCAGACTTACAATGGTATAATTCACATGCATGACTATGTTTTGGGTTCTGTGAAAAATAATAGTTCCCTTTCACATAGTATTTTAAAAACTACTTTTCGACATATGTCTTGCTAGATATATAGGTAGGCACATAGATTGAAGGATGGATAAATGATGGATGGGTGGATGGGTGGATGGATAGGATAGATAAATATATTGAGTGTCAGAGAGGAAGGGGCTGTTTGAAATTATTTATCTAGTATTCCCTTTTAATACCAATGATTCTACATTTTCAGGTTAAGAAAGATTTGTCTACTAAGAAAATCTTTTTTATGAAATAAGATCCTTTTGGGCTCTATCTATCTATTGATAAACCGTAATCTTCAGAAAGTTCTAGAATTTGAGAATTTGGAACTACAAATCACTGTGAAACCTCTCATTTTCTACACAGCAAACTGAGACCCTAAAACAGTAAGTAATAAACTCACGCTTAGGAGCCAGACTTGAACCTAGATTTCCTACATCCTCTTGTTTTCTACCCTACCACTCGGAGCAGTGTATGGCCTCAGCAACGTGCATGTACAACATCTCATTTGATCAGATACCCTTTGCTTTTTAGTGCCTGAAAGCGAAGGATACTATTAGGGGGCTGGTAGATTTACTTCTGTATCTTTACCGAATCATTTTACACCTATAAGATTACGGCCTTGTAGTTAAACCACAGCTTGAGACAGGATATGTTATGATGTTAATGAATTATTTTAGTATCTTTAGATGTGAAAATGGTATTGCAGTTATACTTTTTAACAGTTCTCTTTTAGAAATACATACCGAGTTGTTTATAGATGAAATGATCTGATGTCTTGGATTTGCTTCAGAATAAAACAGTTTTGGAGAAAAAAACAGATGAAACCAGACTAGCCTTATTTGGTAATTACCGAAACCGGGTGATGCGTACAGAGGAGTTGACTGTGCTGCTCCCTCTACTTCTGTTAACATTTGAGTTTTTCCGGAACAGAAAGTTAGTTAAAAACAAAACAAAACAAAACAAAACAAAACAAAACAACAAAACACTGCACGACTTGGAGCATTAAGGTGAGAAGCATCTCTGGAGTCAAAACAAGGGAGATTTCCCTTCCAGATCTGCCTGTCACTTACTGCCATCCTCTTCCTCCACCTATACAATGGGCGTAAAGCAACTCCCTCACAGGGTTGTCGAAGTTAAATGGGATCATAGTAAAACCCTTAAAACAGCCCCTGGCACAATAGTAATCCATCAGATTTTACTTAATATATTATTACTGCTATTGTCATTATTTGAAAGGATGCCTTATCGCTATGGTTTTCTGTTTCCCCTCCACAGCTACGGCAATGGTAAAAAAAAAAAAAAAAAAAAAAAAAAAAAAGTTAAGTAAGTAAAAGATGTGAATACTATTATCCCAGGATTTGAGATAGAAAGCGGGCTTGCTCAGCTGTTCAGGTCATGCAGTGAGGAAGACAAAAGGTTAGATCACAGGATGCAGAAGTGTTGTTTCATTTCCAAATATTTGAGGACTCTCTGATACCTTTGTATTGTTTTCTTGCTTAATTTTGTTCTGGTCAGATAACACACTGTGTATGTGAATTGTTTCTCCAACTGATTTTTATGTATTGTGGTACATAGGATAAAATTTACCATTTTATATCATTTTTAAGTGTGTAATTCAGTGGCTTTACACACATGCACAATGTCGTATAACTATCACCACTGTCTATCCAGAACTTTCTAATTATTTCAGGTAGAAACTCTGCACCTACTAAACAAAAACTTCCTTCCCCCCAGCCCCTCGCAACTCGATCCTGCTTTCTAAGTCTTTATGAATTTGCCTATTCTTGTATGGTTTGAATTTTTTACATTTGTTAAGATTCGCTCTGTGGTCCAGACTATGGTCTATTTCAGTAAATGTTCCATATGCATTTGAAAACATTATGTATTCTGCTGATGGTAAAATATTCTAGAAATTTAAATATGATCAAGTTGATTGATAGGATTGTTCTTTTATACTCTATCGGTTTTTAATTAAATTGTTCTATTGATTTCTGAGAAAAAAAGAAAGGAAGGAAGGAAGGAAGGAAGGAAGGAAGGAAGGAAGGAAGAAATCCTCTTGATCGTAAAGATGAACCTGTACCAAAATCACAGCAACCTGATATCTTCTCCTCGGCTGAGCAGTGAGCACCACAGGTGGCTTTGGCTTGGGGCTGGACCATGTGTTGCCGGTCACGGCCAGCAGATTTTGTTCATTGCCAAAGGAATTGTTCAATGTGGACTCCCTTCGGCTACCCCTCTCGTCCTCTTCCGTGTGTTGCTTTCTTCCTCAGTCCCCCTTTCACCGCTGACCTTCTTGTCCTTTCTTTACGGAGAAAAGCCATGGTAGAGTGGTGATTTGTCTGCAAAGGCTGTGCTGGAGATGGGACAGCTGTAGGAAAGGATGCCTTTGAGCGGAATTAAGGAACAGCACTTTATGCACAATACAGGCCACTTTTAATAAAGTGCTTGCTTTGCAGAGGACTTTGGGGCGGGGGGGGGGGGGATGCAAGCGTCATCACTTTAGACACTGTTAAGTGTATGCATTTGGAAACAAAAACCTGGTATTGTTAATTCATGTATGCGTTGATAGATGCAAAACAGATTAAAAACGTTAAGACTAGAGACCCAAGTCTTTGGAATATTATGTGAATCTGCTCACAGTGCGGAGCACCATCTGCATAACTCTCACCCGCCCCCCCGCACACACACATACCCACCCCCCGCCCTACGTGGTCTGGCCTCTAACCAACCACCCCAGCGAGCTCCAGGCAAGTATGCCCCTGCTTCAAGGTCTTTGTGTCTTCTTTGCCTCCACCTCAAAAACTGACCTCTCCGGTATCTCCGTGGCCCCTTTCTTGGTGTTTGATCAAATACAGCCTTCTTGGTGTGGCCTCCCCGACAACCTATAAATACTGTAGATCCCCACCTAGACCTGCGTTTGCCAGCCTTTTCCTCATTTTACTATGCTACATAGCATTTATCACCTTCTAACACACTATGTAATTTACTCAGTTAATTATGAATCTCCCCCACCCCACGCAGGCATGTATTTATAACTTCTTCAATGGACACACCGCCAGTGCCTAGAATGCTACCTGGCACAGAGTTATTAAACAAATACCCATTTCATGGAATGAATGATAATGAACGAATGAACAAAGGAAATAAGTACGGAAATAAATGTAAAACTTGTCCGGGCACCTGGGTGGCTCAGTTGGTTAAGCATCTGGCTTCGGCTTAGGTCATGATATCATGGTTGCTGAGCTCCAGCCCTGCATTGGGTGAGCTCCAGCCTTGCTTTGGACTCCACGCTGACAATGCAGAGGGTCCACCTGGGATTCTCTCTCTCCCTTTCTCTCTGCCCCTCGCTCACTCATGCCCTCTCTCTCTCTCAAAAATAAATAAAAATAAATTTTTTTTTTAAAAAGTGTAAAACTTGCCATTACAAGCTGTGGTGCATTCATTTTTAACCGACAAAGGCCAATTCCCTCCCCTGCCTACCTAGGGTCTGTCTTCGGAGTTTCCACTATCTGTCTGAGGACCTGATTTACTCCAGACTTTCACAGCAGTGATGGATGTCTCCTTGTTGGGAGCACCGGTACCTGAACTTCTCCCATGGCCTACAAGGTGAGAGCATCTCCATGCGGCAAACCCTACTCTCACATGAGAGACACACACACACGGAGTGGAGGCTGCACTTTGTTTGTTATAGGGTCCCCGAGCTTGCCTGTAGACAGTTTTAAAGCCAGCACTACGATTTAGTGCCTTGGTCAGTCATTAAATGTCTTAGGAAAAGCCTTGTCTGAAATAACGCAACATCAACTTTCAACATTTTACAAAATACGTTCAAAAGAAGGCAGTCTTGTTCATTTAAGTACACAGAATCAATGCAAGCTGTTAACCAAGTATTACCAATATGAGGAACTCCTAGCTCTGTTTCCTTGAACACATACACTTCATTTCCTGGGGGAACATCACCTTGCGTAGACTGTTTATGTTATTTTTGACTGTTTAAATTTACGGCTCAAGGAAGAAATATCCTATACTTTCTTAAGAATGTTGAAAAAAAATGAAACCATGTAGCAGTCGAATGCCTTTTCTTCTGAAAGTTGTAAGGAAGTTGCATCATAATCTCGTTCATCCAGTCTCCCCAAACCTTCTAGACGTTGCGTCCTCAAGTCAATGCGATTGTCTGTAAAGTAACTCAGTGGTTTCAGCAGAGTTGTGTTCTGCATATAAAGTATGTGACAGCCGAACCGTGTTTCCCCTGGGTTCCTCCCTTCACCAATGTTCCTCCTTAACAGTAAGTCCTGTATTTTGTAACTAAGTATCCTCTTAAAAGAGTCTAAATATGACATTTCTGTTGGACTACAATGTATATCAGTTTTCCTCTTGTAAGAAGGAAACTCTCACTCAGAGTAAGATGTGTCAGGAGGTGACAGCTGTTTTTTTGTTGGGCATGGATTTAAGTAAACATTAAAGACAGTGGAGCTTTTACTAAGATGATTTAATAAAGCTCATTAATGTGGTTGATTTACATAGCTGACCTAAATAGAAGGCGAAATTCATCTCTGCTGCAGTAATGTGTCATCAAAATATATCGATGCATTGAATGCACTACCAATGTTAAATTTTAATTCTAAATTTAATCACACTTGCTAAGGTCAAAGGGAGAGATGTTAAAAATAGTAGGAAAGAGTTTATATTTACTTTCCTTTGTTTTTAATCCATGTAAAGTGCTCCGTCTGCCTCATCAGGAGAGAGTATTAACAGCCTTTCACTGGAAATGGGGAAAAACACCACCCAACTCGGAGTTATTTTTGAGATTATAGATCCAGGCTATTAGATCAATCAATGTGAAAGCCAGAGAGTATTTCGAGCAGGGCTGTAGCCCTCAGTAAACATCCCAGGTCTCTATCAGCTATATTCACAGTAATGAATCAGCAAGAAAGCATTTGACCCAGCAGAATTCACCCCTGTGTCTGAGTTGTGACTCATACAATTCTGAGCCTCAGAGCCCAAGGCTCTGGGGGTATTTTGTTTTCTGTTTCCATGCTCAGCTCTTTCACTCTTCATTCACTACATAGGGACTGAGGACCTCATACAGCCCACTCAGTAAGTATGTGACCTTTCACACCTGAAGACCTCCCAGCCCCCTCTCAGTTCTATGGGAAAGTCAGGACGGGGGGGGGGGGGGGGGGGGGGGGGGGGGGGGGGGGGCGGGGGTGGAGATGATAGCTCACATTCGGTTCCAGTTGTTCCTGATAGTTGACAACCAGGCCTTGGCTGTGAAACCTGTAAAATGTGGGAATTAAGCTATGAATAGTAATAACAAAAACAATTGGCAACGACTCCAGTGTTTACTTGAATATTGATGGGAATTATTCAAAGTCTTCTCTGAGCACTAATTCCTTTCTTTCTCTCTTCGACCCCACGAGGATGACTGTCCCTGTTACAGAGACGAGGAATCCCAGGCAGAGGGGACCGCTGTCATGTGCTCCTCATCAGGAGAGGTGGGACTTGAGGAAGCATTACAGCCTGTCCTCGGCCGCTGCACCATGATGCCTTTCCAATAGCGGCAGCATTAGTAATAATGTGATATTGTGCAAAATGTAATGAAGTGAGAGGGCATAGAGGATTCGGGGTTAGTCACATGGGTTCCTGTTAAAGCTGTGCATCAAACTAGTAGAGTGAACTAGAGTAAGTTATGTAACTTACCTAAGCCTCAGTTTCCTCTTATGTAAGAAGAATTTACATTCATCTTACCTGGGTGGCCAGGTAAACTCAGGGAACCTTCCCTGAGTTCTCTTTGTCACCTACCTGGCTCCTTTCCCTCTATTCACCTGTCTCCCTAGCACTTGTATCCCTCCTCCTCTTTCCTGCATGCAAATTGTTGCAAAGCTCAACTCATCGTACAGCGAAAACCTGCAAAGTGCTCAGGAAAACATGTAAATGGTGCACAGCACACTATCATGGATGCTAAAAACTAGCTAATCAATGAGGGTGAGATCAGGGGAAGAGTCTTCAGTCATGTAAAGGAGCATTGTTTAGAGAACTTGTTTCTCTGTAGATTTGCATTTCCCAAAGTGCATTATTGATATTAAAAGGAGTTGCCAAAAGTAAATAAATAAGTTTCGGGATAAACAAAATTAAACAGATTTATTTCTTGCAGGACTTATCAGAGCCTTTAATATGCTAATGAACTATATGTATCTCCAAGTAGAGGACACAGTATGCAAGGTTTCCCAAACAAATTTGTAAGAGAATTCTTTTTTTTTTTTTTCCAAACAAATTTGTAAGAGAATCCTTCCCCCCACCCCCCCCCCCCCCACCCCCCCGCCAGGTCATCTTGTAGGACTAGTATTTACCAGGAAAATACTTGGGAATGTTTTGGACTCCAGTGGCACCAAGTATTAAATGTAGGACTCAGTGCTTGGAATTGTTTCTGTGACTTAGGGAGCAGGGCAGTGAGACTAGCACCATACCTCTGATTGCATTGTAGAGCTGGAACTCGAGCCTTTTGAGGAAGCTGCAGCTTGGCCCAGATTGTACAACAGAACTAGATTGTTCTTAGAACTCTAGAAGTAAAAGCTGATTCATGGATTTATCTTATTAATCTCCTGGGATACAGAAACTCTAGTTCCTAGTCCTTAGGCTATTAGGGACAGTGTAGTGAAATCTCAGTTGTAGATGTATATGGGTCAGGGGCTTGAGAAAGAGTTGAGGGAAAAATGACAAGATTTACAAAAGACTGGAAAAGAGTCAGTGGAGAAACACAAAGATTATCTAAAAGTAGTAAGTCTGTGACCAGCCCTATTATTATCTACCCACTCACGCTTGGTCTGAAGATGTTAACTGGGCAGACATGTATGGCTGAGTAGGTTGTGTACTGCACAAATATGTGCACATATTTCAAGAATGGTGACTCTAGAATATTGATTGTAACCTGAATTATGGACTGGAGATTTGCCAAACATAACCTTCCTGATTGTACACAGTGGCCCTGGACATTAACCTCAGCAAGTAAGTAAACTAACTGAAAATGTGTTTTTGCAAGGTGTCATTATGGTCTGTCAGTCTGTGGCTAGTTTGTCTGTTTAGCAGAGTTCTTAAAGGTAGGAGCAGAAAAATCAAACAGGCCACCCACACAGCTAAAAACACAAGAAATGAATTAAAAATATTATGCATATATGATCTGGGTAACTTAATTATGATTTTTTAAATTAAACCTCTGAATTTCCTTTAGAATGTTTCTGGAAGTTCTCTATATTTCCATATTTCCAAGATAATCTCTTCCCTTCTTATTTTCTTCCACGTGAATGCGAGAACCCACCAAAGTTTTGCTTGCCAACTCCCTGCTAAAACGTGTCCGCTGAGTCCAAACCCTTGCTCAAAGTTTCAAATTAAACCGAGTCTTGGGTATTTGTGCCACTGAGGGACCTAAATTTTACACAGAGTGTGGGTCCGTCACCCAGTAATAAAAGAGGTAGGTCCTTCAGAGACCCAGGATAAAGTCCTGGACCTTCTGTGCCTCAGGGTCTCTGCTTATAAAATGAAGATAAAGGCAGTGACCTCCCAGATCGAATGTGAGTATGAAGTGATAAATTATCGTAAAGTGCTTTCCAAAAGAAAGTGTGCAATGAACGCTTAGTAATAATCTTTCCAATATTGAAGACATGAAGACAAATTAGGCAGCCCTTTTGTCTCCTCTGAGGACAATGGCAGAATCTGTATTTAGGTGTCAGTTAGTGTAATTGGGGCAGTGAGTACTTACTAGTTGATTCAGGATGAAAAATGTGTTCTAATTGCCCATTCGGTAAAATACACATTTTTTGAAAAGTTTGGGGATCTTTTGTGTTGCTATTTTCAATATTAAAAGGGCCTTTACAAGGGAGATATTGATTTCTAACCAAAAGGCAATTTCCCTCATTATACTTCAATGTGAAAAATCTTGAGAATAGAGAATTTTTTAAAGTGCAGTCCAAATTATTAGCTCAGCGATGTTATATAACTCAAAGTATATATAAAGCAAAGTTATAAATGCTTAATTATGTTAAAAATAACTTTAAGATTAAAATAGATTAAAAATATCATCTGTGTGCTTCTTAGTCAGGGATCCAGCAAATCGAGAACTCGTAAAAGTACTCTTGGAGCCTGGCGGTTTACGTGTGAAGAGGGCTCTTGAAGGAAGTCTCTGTCTTTGGGGCACGGCCTGAGGTTTCCAAAACGGAGAGCCTGATTTTGCCAAAGTGTCATCTGTATGTGCATAGTGTTCTGTTCATCGACAGCGAATCGTTCCTGCCAATATATACAAATGTTTATTACTGTAAGTAACCCTAACTTAAATGATTCCACACAACTGTGAGTTTTCAAATGTTATTTATTTTGAGACCAGAGCCTGTATTTCAACTTCCAAGCAGAGGAGTCTTTCAGCCCAATTTCTGGCGCAGGACAGATTCCTGGCACTGATTCAGAGCCACATGAATTTTTGTCTATGGAGGGGACCGTGGGGGGAGGGGGGAGGCAGGGGCAAGGGAGGGAGCCACGGGAGGTGGGGGGAGGACATCTGATGGAGGGTGGGGGGTGCGGAATGGTCTGACACGTTGTGAGAATCCTCACTGAAATCTTAAGGAACCACAAACTTCCAGAGGGTTAGGATCTTTTCTGTGTTTAACAAAAGCCAACCATTGTGTTTGTTTCCCCGCCTTCAAATAAGGGACTGGAATCTAGATGAATAGTCAGATTTCTTCCAGCCCTGGGATCCATGATCGTAATCTCACCGCAATCCCTTCAGGACTGGACTGCTTTGCCAAATAAAATAATTACATTTGTAAGTGACCAGCTTGTTGGGGAGGCTGGCCGTCCAACAGGTTGGGGGTGCAAGGGGGAGCTTGTGGGCATCAGCTCGGGAGACACAAGGGTGCAGGCAAAACAGTGGCAAAAATTGGAGTGAGTTGAAAAAGAACAATTCTCATTTTGTTTTGCTCCAGCAAAGAGACCTGCTAACAGAGTTCAACATTATAATGACTCAGTGCATATTTAAATGCGGTTATTTCTTCCTTTTTCATTAAGCCTTTTAAATGCAGAGATCTATAAAGCTCCGAGGTTTTTAAGGTTTGAGATGTTAGAGAAAGAACACAGTGACAGGAGACCAAATGATGTAAGGTGATGACATCAGCATCAGAATGCTGTTGCTAAGGTGAAGCTGTTTTTCTCTCTAATCCAGATGGAAGGCTCGATAATTGCCCATTTCTGGTAAAGAATATATCCATGACATGATCCCTTTTCTGTAGCAGATAAAACAAAGCCAGATGCTTTCTCTTTGCACAAATTATTTTTAAAATAAAGATTAAAATTTTATTATAAAACACAACACATGTTCTTGGAAGAAAATTCGGAACATTGTATGGAAGTTTGGAGTTTTCATTTATCAAGAATATATACCGAGATCTGAATGGGTATTGGAATGGGATCATTTGATAAGTCAAACTGAAAAGAGGTAGCCATATTTTGAATTTAGAAAGGGAAGCTAGGGAACCGTCTAGAGGGGGAAAGAAAGATCTGGCTGATAGAGGGAAGGTGGTGAGCTGAGTCCTGGGTGTTAAAGAAGAAAGATGGAATTCAGTTTTGTGGCTGATGGCTGATCCATACTGAATGGTGGATTGTGCCGTTAACAGAGAGAGAGAGCAGGGCATAGCCAGGAAGTACTATTAAGAAACAAGGGGTAGAACTTAAGTGACGAACTGGCAGCCAGAACAGTTGAACACAGAAGCCCCTTCCACACGAATGCCTTCCAGAATTCTCCCCGGACCCTGGAGTTTGCATCTTCTGCTTGGAACATGCTTCTCCCGAGGGCCCATGACATGCTTCCTCACCTCGGCAAAATCTTTCTCGAGGTGGCCTGTCCTGTCTATGCAATCTGTCACCCCTGACTCTCGCTCAGATCGTCTGATCCCCCTGATCGTATCCTACTGTTTCTCCTTCTCCTCCTCCTCCTCCTCCTCCTCCTTCTTCTCCTTCTTCTCCTTCTCCTTCTTCTTCTTCTTCTCCTTCTTCTCCTTCTTCTTCTTCTTTCCTTAACCCTGAGGCAAATGGGCTCCACCACTGGCTGGCTTTGTGGCCCCAGAAAGGTGAACGAGACGGTCTGTAAGATTGGGATAATAATAGCATGTACTTCATAGTGTTGTACTCAACACATAGTAATCGCCATGTACATGTGTAAGAAATAAATTGTCTCTACCCACCTCCAACCTCCAAGACTGTAGAAATTCCCCAGGAGCATTTGCCACAAATGGCATTTGATGGAGCAAAGGAAGTAACATGTTTTCTATAAATGGGTGTTTCTTTTAGAATGTAGAGTTTAGATGGGATTAAGATTTAAAAGGGTGGTTATGCCCCCAGGTCACTTTACTGCCACCATAGGCCCTCTGCTGGCCAGGAATGCCTGGGCAAATGGTCTGCGACATTTGACTAGGGAAGAAAGTCTGGTCCAGCCAAGATATTCTGGAGCCACGGGAACTTCCAGGTAACTGTGGTTCTAAGAAATGAATAGAAAGTAGCATTGAGTCATTATGGTAGCTGCCTCATGAGTTGTTGACAGAGTTCAGGACCCTTATAAAGTAGGAAGATTGAACATCAAAAAGAAGATGTTGAGTTGAATGAGGTGAGCATATATAGGCCCAAAGAACAGAAGAAAAAAAAAAAAAGATTTGTCTGGACTAGTGTTTCCCAAAATGCATCCCCCAGAATATCATACTAGTTAGATGTTTTTAAAATAAAAGGGTCTGTGATAAAATAAATTCTCAAACAGAGCTAACTATATCAACCTTTTTTGGAGACTCACAAAGTACATTCCCAGAATAAAAGCTCTGAGAAGTCCTTTCGTGAAAGTACACGTTTATTGGTGATTCCAACATTTCCCGAGCCTGTTTGGCTGTTTCCTTTGGGAACTTTTTGAGACTGTCTTGCTTTGGGGATCACTGTGTAATTCTTCAAGCTCCTCGGGGTCACTGCTGTGTCTTGCTCACTTTAGATCGTCCATGTTTCGATTGGGACCGATATATGGCAAGTATTTGATAAATCCTAAATCAGATGAGTGAAGGAGTGGATCCAGGTAGGGCAGAAATCCTGGGAGAAGCACAACGAGGCAGAGTTGGGACAGAGCATTGGAAAGAGTTTCATTAAGGAACATTAGACGGTAGAAAATCAAAACCAGTTCCATTTATTTTTTTAAATGCTAGCTGGTAATCAAAGCTGCACTTATACACACACCTGACTCTACTTCCTGAAGCTAGTCCGTCCCTTCACTCGGGGATAACGGTGTCTCCTCCTAGGCAGTGAGCTCCCATACCCCCGCTTGTCACAGAGGCTCATGGTGACCTCTCCAACATCGCCTTTTTCCTCAATCCCACCCACTTCTCCACCTTCTGGAAAAGAGGTCACTCCCGTTCCATCAAAGAGCCCTCCTAGGGATCTGGGCTGCTCATGGGACATCAGTGAAGCATGAAATCCCAACTCTGCAACAGCTCACGCCAAAGTCGGCATCAAAGTGGTTCTCCATCGGGGGTTGTGACTCTTCCCTGGTCTTCACACACGTGACTCTAACGACCCTGGGAAGCACCTTAGGAGATGTTACTTCAGCTTGGATGCTCCGCCTCAAACACAGTTTCTTACTCATCCTGTACCATATTTCCGTCCCCCCCACGTTTTATTTATTTATTTAACGAATATTCATCATCAATCCCATGTGTCAGGTTCTGTACTCAGCACTTGGAATATACCAGTAAACAAAACAGAAAAAGCCCCCTGCCCGTGAGGGGCTTATACTCCAGTGGAGAGAAGGAACGACAAACAGTAAACATCAATGACACGTTTGATGGACGGGAGCCACGATGCGCGTCCGGACGCACGGGAGCCGGAGCTGTGGGAGAGGAAGGGAAGGTAGAGCGAGTTGCTCTCCTCCCATCCAGGGGCTACTGGACCCCTGGCCAGCGTGACCTCTCATTCAGGAGCTGGGTAGGAGGTAATGGATGGACAAATCTTCGAAGTCAGCCCACGGGAGGGAGAGCGTGCCAGCCGCCTAGAGCATTTCCGGTTTGGGGGATTCTCTTCTCTGTCAGAAACACCGCTTTAATACAAGGAGGGGGAGACGGGCCTAAGAATATTCATCCTTTATCATAGGTAAAAGATCAAATTATCGTGGACACCGCAGTACATATGAAGGAAGCATGGTCGTTCCCGCCAGCCTAGGAGAACGGTGGGGATAAGCAGCGAAAGGTATGTATACAGACTCATTATTCCTTCCTCTTTGCACTTATTTCCAGAATTCAGGATTTTGAAAGGCAACGGTTATGAGCAAGTGCCTTTCCCCATGAATAGCTGGCAGCATCAGCGTCCTCTTTGTTTCATGTTCTTTTCTCTTGGCCCCACAAGCATCTGAAATTCTGGAGGACTATTAGCCTCACCCACATTTCAGAAGCTTGTTTTCAAATGACCTCAGTTTCAAGGCGGGGCATGTCCCGCAACCTCTGACCTGACCTTCTTTCTGCAACTTCAAATGCTCTTAGGCCTCAGGACAGTAGGCCTGATGCAAGTATCACACCAGGAAAAGAAAAAAAAAAAAAAAAGACAATGGGACCCTTGACATTGGCTGACATTGGCCAGCCTACTGGGCCCCTTGCCTTAGTGCATGGTTCCCAAACTGTGCTATGAAACATGTGCTGAGAAAATGCAGTGAACTCACAGGGGTTCCGTGGGACATTTTGTTTCCAGGGAAAACACAGCCATGCTCAACATTTGTCAGACAGTGTGCAAAATACTAATTCAAGGTAATTCAGCTTCGGTATGAGACTCATACTACGTTTTCCTTTCAATGATACCATCTGTCTTTGCAAAGTTGGATTTTTAGCAGTGGCTAAGGCAAAAAGCAAGTGCCGCACAAAGATCAATGTGGACCGAGAAATGGGAGTAGTGGTTCCAGTCTGATTTCAAGCTTTGAGAATTGTATGCAGTGCCCAACAGGCACTCACAATCCATTAATAACTAATTAGGGTTATTTAAGAATGAAATCAAAACAGTTTTTTTTTCTTTCAAACTTTTTGTGTTAACTTTTTAAACAGCTACAAAGTTGTTAAAACATAAACATAAACACTTACTAAGTTGTTAGGATCTAATTACTTAATAAATAAAACAATTAGGTGTTTCTTTTAGCCTAGGAGCATGGTGAAAAAAGATACAGAACATCAAAAGTGCTACAAATCAAGAAAGTTTGGAAATCTCTACTCTAGTGATTATTTTTTTAATGTTAATTTAAATTTTTTTTTAACATTTATTCATTTTTGAGGGACAGAGTGGGAATGGGGAGGGGTAGAAAGAAAGAGAGAGAGAGAGAGAGAAGGAGACACAGAATCCCAAGCAGGCTCCAGGCTCCAGCTGTCAGCACAGAGCCCAATGCGGGCCTCAAACCCACAGACCACGAGATCATGATCTGAGCCGAAGTCAGATGCTTAACGGACTAAATCACCTAGGCAGCCCTATTTATTTTTGAGAGAGAGACAGATAGAATGTGAGCGGGGGTTGGGGGAGAGAGAGGGAGACACAGAATACAAAGCAAGCTCCAGGCTCTGAGCTGTCAGCACAGAGCCCTACACGGGGCCCAAACTCACAAACTGGGAGAACATGACCTGAGCTGAAGTCGAATGCTCAACCAACTGAGCCACCCAGGCGCCCCTCTAGTGATTATTTTTTTGACATCACTCTTCAGTGAAATCTCAGCAGAATTCTAGAACCTAAGAATGATGATGATAAAAACAGTAATAGTAATAGCGAACATATATTAAGAATTTATTATGTGCCATGTTTTATGCAAAAGTTTTCTCACATCATTTCATTTACATGCTTTCGCAATTATTTTCTATTTTCCTTAACCCAGAAATGATAGTCCTGACTTTTCTCAGAGTCTTCTGCTCTGGACCGATGGAGAAAATTTAAGAACTAGTTGATCTTTCTTGTGATAAATTCAGTGGAAAACACTATAACTTTTTTCTGACAATTGTAAAACCAATGTTTCTATTCCCTGCTGCATTTTTCAACAATTTGCACATTAAAAACAAACAAACAAATCAACCAAACAAAAACCACCTATGTTTTCTAAAGTATGCACATTTTCACCAGTAAAAATCCATCAACCAAAATTAAGTCAGCACTGATCCATATGAGGCACCGTGGAGGTTACGAAAAGACTTTAATGCATGGTCTCTGCCCTCATGGGACTTGTGGTAAGGTTTATACACAAAACAACTAGAGGAAAATAAAAAAAACCGTATATACTAAAGGACTAAAGGACTACTATACTAAAGTAGACATGTGTAGGCTAGAAGGAATATACTGAGAGATTATACAGGGAGAGAAATGAGCCCTGAGACCAAATTGTCACAGACCAGGCCCATCTGCACTGTGATTCCTGTCTCACTTCTTGCAGTAAACAACCTTCTCCTCCTTTCTAGCCATCTCTTCTGGAGAGTCAACACTTCCATCTGTTCCAGAACACCTATCTTTTTCCATTCGAAGGAAGATTTTGTTTCTATGGAAATCACCTCCATTTTGAACATCATCAGAGATAATTTTCCTCTTGCCTATGAGCTTGCTAACTTTGGTACCTTCAACAAAGGGAGTGATCTCATAACTGCACTGTGCCTTTTGGTTTTTATATTATTTCTCCTTTCTCTTCTCTAGCCTAACTTTCTTTTTTAAATATATGTGTGTGTGTGTGTGTGTGTGTGTGTGTGTGTGTGTAAGTATAATGTCTATATATATATATATATATATATATATATATATATATATATAATGTCCATTGTTCCTGTGCCTTCACTATCAATTTTTTGTTTGAGCCCTGCATTTCTCTTTGCCATTTTATTACTAATGTTATTTTTAAGTTTATCCATTTAACCATTCATCAACAATTTAGTATGTGTCTGCTATTATATCACTGCATGTTCTAGGTCCTGGAGATAAACTGATGAACAAGAAAGACGTGAGTTCTTCTCTCACAGAGACTAGTGGGGTACATAAACAAGCAAACCATATTTACAACAGCTCTTGATGATTGCTATGATGAATATAATGTCAAGGGGCCAAGGAAGCCATGGTGGTCAGGGAAGGCTTCCTGGAAGAGATGATGTGTATTTTGGGTATTGATGGACAGAAAGATGATAGATGGGTATGAAAGGATTCAGAGATGTTCATGCAGAAGAAATCCAGGCTGTAAATTAGAAAGGGCATAACACATTTTAGGGATAAAACTAGTTTAGTAATTAGTGTTGGGTATTAAGTAGGAGGGAAGTGAGTTCAAGAGGAGTGGTGAGAGCATATATTCAAGAAATAGGCAAGGGATTCATCATGAAGATAAGAGGCACCCCTCAGTGACTTTATGTAGATAATGGCATGATAAGTGAGGGCCAAGATTGGAAGCAGAGAGGTGAAGAGTGGACAGAAGAGGATGAGGACTTAAATTAGGGACACAGCAGTGAAGATGGGGAGACACGGGCGAATTCAAGAGATAGGAATTTATAGAATGTGGGAGTGTTTGGATATTGATGTTGAGACAGAGGTGGGCATCAAAGGCGGTTGTGGCTCCATTCACTCAAGTGGGAAATGTAAGAGAAATGTACTTCAATAAAATAAACAATGATTTTAGTTACAGACAAGGTGAAAATGAGTTATCTCTGGTCCATTCAAGTGACAAATTGGGCCTAGAGGTTAAGAGAAAGGGACGGAGTTATAGATCTTGAATACATCAACCTGAAGGAGATAACTGACAACTTCTATTGGACAAATGTCTTTGGTTTTGAGTCCTGTGTCCACCTTCTTTACTTTGACATAGGTCACACTTTCTTGGCACTTGTTCTATTTGGTTTCTCAATCATTCTCCCTTCTATTTAGTATATCATGACTTCAATAAACATTAATTTTCTTTGCAGAGTTTCACGGCTTCCAATATTGAGTTACAGATGGAAGGAGGAAGAGAAGAGGAAGGGTGAGGGGAGAAAAAGAAAAAGAAAGAAAAGTCCAGCTTGGATCTGCAGTATGTTGTATTGATCAATTCATTAATTCAAAACACATATTTATTACTGGGCACTTCCTGTCAGGTGCCAGGCACATACTAGATGAGAGGCTGGAGAAACAATAGTGACTTCTAATGCTGATAAGCTGGTTGAGTAGATCTTCAGTAATTTACCAAACAAATGTATCTCCATACCCTATAAAAAGTGCTATAAAGTAAACAACATCTATAAAATCTTGCTACTCAAAGAGTAGTCCATGGACCAGAAGCATCAGCATCACCTGGGACCTTGTTAGCAAAGCAGAATCTCAGTATTCACCCAAGAACTACTGAGAGAGAATTTTAACAAGATCCCTGGGGGATTTGCATGCACGTTAAATTTGAGAAGCACTGCTCTGGAGTGCACAGGCCGTGAGAGAAAAACAACAGGTGGGACCTAAACTCATCTTGGGGGTCAGGGAAGAGTTCCCTGAAGAAAAGGCTTCTGATTAGGCTAGAGAGGTAGGTTAGGGCTGGATATCATGGGACCTTGTAGGCCATGTTGAGGACTCTTGTCTTGTTCCCAATCCCAAACCGCCATAACAAAATGCTACATAGACTGAGTGGCTTAAACCACATAAATGTGCTTTCTTGGGGTTCTGGAGGCCAGAAGTCTGAAATCAGCTTGCAGTGTGTCAGGTTCTGGTGATGGCCTGCTTCTGTCTGTGTTGTCACTTGGGTGAGAGAGAAACGATCTCTCTCCCTGATGTCTTCTCTTTTAAGGGCACTAATTCCATCATGAGAGTTCCACCCTCATGACCTAATTGTCTCCCAAAGACCTCATCTCCAAATACCATCACATTGGGGCTGAGGGATTCAACACAGGAATTTGGGGGAGACGCAGTTCAGTCCATAGCAAAGATTTTGAGCAGAGAGAAGAATGTAGAATCATCAGAATTCTACTTTCAAGTGAATTCTTATTTTGACTGATGTGTGGAAAAGGGACTGAAGGGATCAAGAAAACATGCAGGAGGCCAGCTAAGAGCCTGTTTCAATAGTCATGGTGAAAGACACAGATATCTTGGACAAAACTGCATTGGCAGAGATGGAATGAAGTGAAACATTTCTAAACATTTAGTACTGAACCTAACAGGCTTTGATAATGGCTTTCGTATGGTGGTTGGGGAGAGAGCATCAAGAATGACCACCAGGTTTTTGGCTTGTGCAATTGGATGGATATGATAGCAATTCTCGAGATAGGAATCATGAAATCAGCAAGTTTACTCATGGCACCTCACTAGATACGACGAAAATGTAGAAAGAACAGTAAGAGTGGCCATTATTTAGTGGACATTTGTCATGTGTCAGCCACCGTATAGATGTTTTAAGTACATTATCTTGATATACTATGCAAACCTTGCCTTCCGAGGTGGGGCGATAAGCTCACCATTAGGGGTTTAATGGCCTGGTAAAACGAACAGTGCAGAACGCTTTCAGAGGAGAAGAACGTCAGAGAAGACAATGTGAACAGAGAAGCCATAACAGACAAATGAGGATGCAAGCTGAGGTCTAAAGGTTGGATAAGATTTTGTTAAGTGAAGCCCTTGGGAGTCAGGTCTGGGGATGGACTGTGGGAGCCAGGTCCCAGAGAAATGAGCATGCCTCCATCAGGAGGTTCACTTAGGAAAACAGTGTAGAAAAAGTTGAGTTAGAAAGGGGGGGGGGGGCAGGTTATGAAGAACGTTGAGAGTCTGTGATTTGGATTTTAAGAAAGGAGGCATTGAATATGAGAGGAGCATGACTTTGCATGATGGGAAAACCTGTCTGGCAACAGGGAATCTTCTTGAACGTGGGGAGGCTTGATCCCAGAGGCCAACTTACTGGCATTTATATTATCCAGGTATCAGATCAGAGTTCTTCACTAGCCAGGAGGAAAAATCAACAAGACCTCATTTCATTGAATGAGAGTAGGAGAACAAGTCAAAGATGACTCGAATTTCAGGAACGAAATGAAGGGAATGGTAATTTCATAGGCAGAACCAGAGAGATGGGAAAGAGGAGACAACCTATGGTTGTCCATTTGCGTGCAGTATAATACTGAGTGTATCGCTAGCTAAAAATAATTTTCTACCAGTTTGACCGTAGAGATTATTTAAATTTTCAGAAAAAGATTGTAGTAGACAGAAACCTAAAAGTTATACGTGACGGATTTACACTGGGATGAAAACTGTTGTAATTATTATTGTAAGCATGAAATCAGAGGGGAATAACGTGTGATATTCTATTGAAGAAATAGCCTAGAAATCCCAGGAAATGCTGTGTTTTTAAACTGCAGTTAGCAAAATCAAGGGAAACCATTACATCCCACCCCAAATGGTACTTCATTACAGATGCACTGAACAGTTGCTTATAAACAATAGTGCGTTGGTTCAACCTTCCGGATGAATGGGTCTTTGTTCCTGCTTTGGTCTGGTCTTGGAATCATGACACTTCATTTTTTAAATTCAGAATGTTGTGTTTAAGTGGAAGGAAAATGTATGCTTCTTTTTGTGTTTTCCAAATGCCATATGAGTTTTTTCAGAGCTTGCAGGAGCACTGTTGACTGGGGGGAAAAAATAAATAACCCATACTAACCTTTCCGTTTCTCTTTTCCTGCTTTATCTCAGGGAACTTCGGCACGTCTAGACAACCTTTGGGGAATGGCACCTGATGGTGCCCCTTGGATCATGTGCCGTGTGTGTTCAGCTGTGAATATCCTCCTGTAATCACTGCTTCACTGATGACGATATGGGCCAAGGCACCGTATTTATCAAATGGTACCTGAGGTACCTTAGGATTAGGTGAAGGCACACCTAGTCGTCTCGCCGCGGCCTGCCAGCAGGACAAAAGGGTAATGTGTAGATATCAATTTTATTGTTCAGAATTCCCTAATTGAAGACCCCAGTGGCTGGAAAACTTAGATGAAAGCTGTACGAGCCACAGTAATTAACCGCTGCAGTAACAGATGTTCTCCAGGAAAACTGTGTGCAAGGGGGTTAAGCATGTTTTGATTTTGAATATGCACTTGGGCTCACACATTCTCCCTCACTAATAGGAATCAGCTGTAAATGCCCTCCCTGTAAGGTATTAATTTCCACGGCAGACGCTGAATTGTTTCTCCCTTTTCAAAAACCAAAACCCAAAAACCAAACCCATGCTTTGTCAGATGGGAGAAGGACTTCAGCTTCTCCTGCACAACCTGGGTTTCTTTTTTGAATCTGCGGAGTTGGTATCGTCGAAAGTCTTTACAGCGCAGTCCCAGGCTCTGGGCTGGCTGTCTTGGAGGGTGTTTTCTCCAGCTACCCCTCTCCCGGCTCTGCCAATTATGTGCCACTTTGTCTTGGTGCTATGATTGCTTTCTTCGGAGAGGGAAATTCCTCTTTCATCAGTATGGACGCACTGTTTTCACACACCGCAAGTGCTGTGCTGCTGTGTCACTCATCCTATAAGAGCCAGTTTCAGACGAGGAGGGCTGACGAGCTGCCCGGGGATTGGCTGCCCCCGGCTGGGAGGGATTTGTGGGGAGGAAGGGCTGCAGCTTTACAGCAACAGAGTTTAGACTGTCTTTGCTTCATCATCTGAAGGCAAAATTTTCCAGATACGGCAGACGGCTCCCAGAGTACAATACACAGGGAATGAGGACTATTTACATGGAAATTTCTGCCTCATGATGCAGCGGAGAAGCCTCGGCCGCTGGATTCTGCCAGATGTTCCCGGGGTTACTGTAAAAGGGAAAAAGAGGCAGAGCTAAACAAGGTAAGAGAATCACCCCCCCCCTTTTTTTTTTTTTGAATGTTTAAAGAGTTTGCTGCAGTATATGGTGCATTCCATGTGTGTTGCTTAGGGAAGCCAGGGAAACCGGATTCCACTAATTCAAATGTAACACTTGCCGGGGACCCTGGAGTTTTACGTAACATTTTGATTTGAGGGGAAAAAAAAAAAAAGGAAGAAAGAAAGAAACGGCAAAAGCTTGAATCTGTGCCGCCTGACTGGGGTGAGGCATGAAACGAGTGTTTATTTCAAAGAAGAGATCCATTTTATTACTCAACAAAAACTGTGAATTCCTGGGAGCGTTCTTATGTTCTTGTTCTAGAAAATTTTCATTACTGCCCCAGTTCGCTCCCGAATAAATAAAGTTTACGTTGATCCTGCTATTTGAAAACGGACTGGTAATGAAGAAGAAAAGGAAAACTTCATAGTAAATAACCATCGGTTGAATGTTTAGCCAAAAATACGTCTATGTGTTAGAAATTAGGGACCCACCTAGCCCTATAATGCCACGGCTTTGAGTTTCAAAAGCACATTTTTTAACAAGCCAGCAAGAGGTAGCTTTCTGACAAGTTTTCGATACTGTAGTTCAATGTTTACATTTCTTTTTCTGAGCCTTTGTTTCCAGCTTAAAAGTGGAACCATTATATTCAAAAGTAAAGCTGGGTTAATAATGCTTACTGCAATTATCTGATCTTTATGCATTTTTAATGAGAACACACAGCCAGCAGAATAATTTAATGAGGGCAGGCTAGCTTTTAAAGCTGTGTCTTCACTATGCCGAACCATATCAACTTTCTTGCCGAGAAGCAGCAGGGAGAAATGATGGAGATTTATTTTTAACACACTTGGCCCAAGAGAAGGAAATGATATATTTGTTAAAGAATTCTTTCTGCCCTTTTCCGTTTTAAATTTCTGCCAGGCATGAGGAAACTGTGCTTTTTTGTTAGGCCTCGGAAGCATGTGTTTACAATAAATGTGTAACATTTTTAGAATAGTTAGCAAGCACTGAAGCGAAGAAAAAAATCTGACTTGCCTAACCACTACTACCGTGAATGCTCTTCGAGAAACATTACTGTCCTTTTAAAAGACAAAGGTTAAGTGGAAAGACAATTTGTTAATTTGGTAATATGTGCATTGGGGAGCTAAATAAAGTGGGGGAAAAAAGGAGGGCATGCTTATAATCTTTAAATAAGATGAAGTTTCTTCAGCTATCCTGCCTGTTTTCTGAGGAGCAGTTCAAATATTCATTTAAATAAGGGCAATGCCACGTAGATTCTTCCAGACCCACTGTTTTTACTTTCAAGGAGAAGTGCAGGACACTAGCCCAGAACTTCTGACGTCATCCCCCAACTATTTCTGCTGGGTGTTCTTTTATTCAGGCTCGTGGAGAGGAATATTGCTTTACGTCCTGGCCAGGAACATTCTGACTCTCTCTTGGCAGGTCTTGAGTTATGTCTTCATATTTTAGCCTGTCCTTTCTAAACCCTAAACCCATCTCCAGCGTAAATAGGGCATCTCCTACCTGCCTCACGTCGGGCGGGTCCGAGCAGTTTCTCTGCAGGGTTCTGGCCGTCCTGGCGAAGAGCAGTGGGGAGCGGAGCACGGGCTTTGCTTCTGGCCCAACTTCGCCTGGCACAGC
Source organism: Panthera leo (assembly GCF_018350215.1). Taxonomy (NCBI): domain Eukaryota; kingdom Metazoa; phylum Chordata; class Mammalia; order Carnivora; family Felidae; genus Panthera; species Panthera leo. The sequence goes on from NC_056679.1 coordinate 68,342,208, forward strand.
CCAGTACTGCCACCTGGGTGGATAGTGCCTGTGGCCTCATTCCCAGTTCCCCGGAGCCACTGTGTAGGACCAAGGTTATGCCACCAAGTTCGTGGCTGGCCGTGATGGTGGGAACAGCTGCTTTTACATAAAGAGCACCATGCCTGGTGCAGATGGGCTGAAGGAAGGGAAGTCCAGTACTGCAGGCTGTTAATCTGTGTCACAGGTGGTAACCTGGGTCGGAGAGATCAGGGGAAGGTAGCATTTAATATGGGGCCTCTGAAGGGAGAATTTCCAGACGAACAGACCGGAGTTCTGGGGAGTTCCCGGTTCTAGTTTACATTCCCTTTCCAGCTGCTTGTGTAGCCCTAAGCAGGCACCCTCCTTCGTTCTTCTCTCTCTTAATAGAACTGAGTAATACTTGCTACACTTTTCTCTCATAATTCCAGCATTCATTTTGAGAGGCCTTGACCTTGTACCAAAAAAATAAATAAAATAAAATAAAATAAAATAAAATAAAATAATAAAATAAAATAAAAAGAAGTCATCTGTCTCTTGCTACAATGAGCTATTTAAAGTACAAAGGGATAAAACCTCCGTATTAATGAAACAGTTGGCAAATGCCTTAGGGTATTAAGATAAATAGTCATATTTCCAGAACCCTTCACTCTACTGTGTGCTCAGGTCAATTTTCTAGGGATATTTATCCTTAAACCAACAAACAAAATTTCCAAGGAATTCAGAGCATTGCTGTTTGCATTTTCTCCATCGATCTCATGCAATATACCAGAAGCTGTGCCAACCAGACTATTTCAGACGTAGGCCTTGTAGTGCCCAAAGCATTTAGTGCTATTTTTGCTTTGACTTTGCATTAAATTTGTGAGAGTAGATTGAATAAGAGAGAGAATATGAGGAAAAGAGGAAAATACGCTTGCAAAATATACTGGTTATGTAGCTTTACTGGTTACCGGCCTGCCTCCTCTCTGCTAGTTGTTTTAATTTGCTGTTGCTATGGCGAAAACAAATCAATATCACATGGCCACCAGCCAGTCCCGCGCTCGGGGAGCGCCATCGAAATTCAAGATCAGGCACTCAAGATTCCGAGCGAGAATTGGGAGAAAAGCATTTAGATTTGAGTTTGAGAGAATTCCTGACGATAGACTGACCAGGCTCAGTCTCTCATGCCCTTCCACTCCCTTTCCTCCTGCACTTTCTTACTGATAATGAGAGAAGATGGGGGAAGAAGGCATATTGATTTGTTTACATTTTCCAAAATGACAAAACGTACCGTCAGCATAGAAGCAGGTTGGTAACGTTGCAAGGGGTAAAGGATTCTGACTGATGAAAGGTGATAAAACTGTGGGGCATGTTTGTTGAAAACATAGTTTGGGGGCCTTGAATATCTCTGGGTACAGCTGCACCTGAAAGCTGACAGGGTCAGAAACAGTTACTGTGTCATATCAGGCAGAGAAATCTGGCAGCTCGAGAGAGCGGGGGCAGTGGAGGCGAGGGGCATTAGAGAAAGGTGGGGGTGTAAACCATCAGCCAGTAGCAAAGTCAAGGCAAAGCTGTAGGTCCAGAGTCAGGCCAGGTGAGCACGGAACCCCAGGGACAGAGAGGAACAGGGTAAAGGACTTCGCTCCTTTCACAAAGTCTGCCCGAAGGCCTGGCAAGGAAAGAGAGGAAGGGGCTGCAGAGAGAAGCAAAGGGGTCATGCGCCCAGGCGTCCTTTCTGGAATGGTCCACCGAACCAGATGGGCGGAGTTGCGCTTGGCCGCGTGGAGCCAGGGACTTGATATTTCACGCGTTGGTTTCTCTCGGAAGAACGAGGCAGGAAGACGTAGCTGGGCTTTTAAATTAGTTACAATACAGTGTTTTTCTCCTGGTTTTTTTTACTCAGCTCAGTTGTTTCTTAGGTTTTGTGTGCAAACTGGGGGTTGCAGCTGTGATAACATTCATAGTAAGCAGTCCAGGGTGGCGTCAATGCTGAGTCTGCATCAGGTCGGTGCCTCCGAAGGCTCGGCAGCCGAGGCTAGTCCCGCTTCTGTTGTGAGAGTGAAAACAGGTGTGAAAGGTAAAGCCCCAGGGTTTCTTTTGTGAACCTGAGCCACAGGCCAGTGGACAAACTTTCAGCTGGCCCACTCCCCTTGACGCGGGAGAAACGCTTGGTAATAAAAGTGGACCCAACGACTTACCTTAGCGCTCTGACAAAGAACGCATTGTCTAGAAGATGCTAGGTCAGTATATTCCATCAATCAGTCAACAAGTGTTTATTAAACACCTCTTGGGTTCTCTGGCTTTTGCTATTCAGTTAAAACGAGTCAATTACCTAATACCTGACTTAGTGTATGTGCAAAATCAGCGGCAGAAAGAAATGATGCAAAATTGTAAGTTTTAAAGACTTTAATAAATGTATTGGTTAATGTTAATTTCACCTTGACTATCAGGCATTAATTGTAGGTTTCAGATCGTTCTTGGTGTTTGGTGGGGGGAGAATAAGGGAAGGAATTTTGAGTTTTAAATGTCTATATGCACTTTCCTCACCTCTGTTACTTTCCTCAGCATAAGTGCTGTTTAAATAACATATAAAGATGTAAGATGGGCAATAGACCTATGAGAACGTGCTGGAAAGTCCCAAATAAGAGGCCACTGAGAGCAATCACCCAGTCTCAGCAAGCTGAGATTCAGCCCCAAAGTGACTGGGGAATATGGACGCATCTAAAAAGCCTTAAACACCAGTCACCAAAAGGAAATCCTAGATCCTCTCCCATACTCCAGAGCCTCGGGGTACCTGGGAGCCCCTGATGTAATTATCTCGCCATCCCCGTCCCAGTAAGGAAACCTGATTCCCCACCCTGGAGCATTAAACTACCCCGCTTTTTCCCTTAAAAACAGAGTTACTTAAAAAAAAAAAAAAAAAACGGTTTCCCCTTTTAAACACAAAGTTTTTTCTTTCCTTTGCTTATTTGTTGTTTTCTTTCTTTCTTTCTTTCTTTCTTTCTTTCTTTCTTTCTTTTTACTCTAACTTTTTTTTTCTTTACTCTAACGTCTCTGTGTATTTTCTGGGTGCAGACAAACTGCAAGGTTAAGGACTCACTTTGTGGAGAACTGAGTGGGAGACTGAGGGACGTAAACGAGCCTAAAGAAGTCTTTTTAGTTACGAGTCTTGGCAGGCAGATGGGCTGTTCTAAGGTTTAGGAGCATCCAGGCAGCTGGCTGCTGTACGAGCTTGTGGGGGGGGGGGCGGGTGAGCCCCCCTCAGAGGACAGAGGGAGGAGGCAAGGAACACCCAGCACTGCAGGTCCTGGGTCTTAAGCATTTGCAATCCACGATCGCTGGGGAACAAGATACTTACAAACAAGATAAGAATAGGTCAGCACACAAATGTCTTCAGAAGAATAATTAACATATGTATAGTTTCTTACACTTTACAAAGGGCTTTCACAGACCTTATCTCAATTAACAGTTCAAAAAAGAGGGTTTAAAAAATCCAGAAGCCTAAAATTAGAGCACTGGGTAAAGCTCCTGGAACAGATGAGTTATAAACTGGATTAAAAAAAAAAAAAAACAAAAAACTTTTATTCATTTATTTTTGCCCGTGGTTAGTGACTTGAATTTTGAAAAGCAGGAAAAACTTCTAAGTATCCCTGGTGCATGTACACATGTCACTATCTCCTGTCCCCACAAGCTTTCTTGGACAATTCCTTGTAACCAGTACTGCAGACAGCCTAGTTCCCAAGGCAGAACAAGAAGAGAGGCTGATGGCTTTGCTTTCTCAGCTCTGACTGTTCAGAAGGTGCCAGGGGACAAAACCTATACTGGGTTCGTGCACCAGCCTAGCCACATAGTAGCCAGGTAAGTTTGGCTATGGATGGCAGGGAGGTGCTTCTAGAACATAAAGTTCATTAATGGTTGTAAATTGCCCGCACACGTGGGAAAAAACAAAATTCAAAGTATTCCTTTTGCCTATGAGAGCTTCTCATTGAGTCCTCTTAGGCCTGCTAATGGGGTGGGGGAGAAATTAATATTTTACAACATATCTCATTTAATTTGAGCCTTTGAAGAATATCACAACGTTAATGCTCTCCCCGCAAAGTTAATGATGGTCCATAGAACGAGAGAAGTTCCCAAAGGTTCAGTAACACACCCGTGAGCCCATCGCTAATACTTGCTAGAGCCAGTATGTAAGCTCAGACCCTGACAGGGTAGGCAGCACCGTGTTTTCAGCTGAGCAAATGAAAAGGAGAAAATAAAAATCATTCATTTTCAGAAAGAAATAGGTGGAGGTAGGAGGGCAATTGTTTTTAGAGATCCCAGATATGACTGATACAGTTCATATTATGACGCCAAAGTGCTAGGTGTGATAATAACAGTGATGTCTTACAGGTACGTATCCCTTCAGTTTTTATCACTTCTTTAATGGTCCCAACATTTCCTTCTTGTTCCTGTTTTATAATTTAAACAAAAACTGAACTTGAGTGAGGTTAAACAATGTGTTCAAAGATTTTTTTTTTTTTTCAGTAGCCAAAAAAAAGCAGAAAAGCTAGTCCTCAAAGCTATGGGAATCTGTGCACATGATATTCAATGAGATAAAAGTCTTTAAATGAAGTCACACTGCAGTCTGACTTGGAGTTTTCTTGTAATGGATGTTGCACAGTGGATAGAGCCCAACCCAAGCAATTTTGGAAAGACAGTAATATTTTTAATTAAGATATTGAATTATTTTAAAAATCTATAAATTTCTGGCATCCTAGATGCAAACTTCAATTAATCAACTAAAAAGTATTGGTGAAGCATACATTATATTAGTGATTTACTAGTTGTAATTTTAAATGCTCTGGTTGTTCAAGCAAGCAGAACTTTGTTCGGGCTGGAGTAGTAGATAACTTTATAGAAGGAAGCTCTATCCTGTAGCTCTGAATGGATATATTTTGTCCAGATCAGTGGTCCTAAAGTGGGAAGTCTACACCCGACCTAGGGCAAGATGATTCACTAGGTAAGGAATAGCTGAACTTGTGTCTTATACATTATTTAGCTCATCCTTTTAAAATGTCGATTTTCACATATGTTGGATAATATATGTAACATATTAGCATTGTTATGCAAGTGTAACATTTATAAATAAGTAACAACCTCATGACAGTTGTGCCTGCTCAAAGATATTTTTCAGGTAGGGGTATTTGTTCAATAAAGTTTGGAGAGGACAGGAGTCAGAATTAGAGAAAAGAAAGTCATCTCCAGAGGAGGAAACAGCATGACGTGATGTAGGGGGCAGTGCGGAAGCTTAAACTTGTCTCTGGAGAGCAGGGATTAGATGTTGGGGAGCAGTAGGAAATAGGGGTAGTGGGGAAATAGAACGTGGGGGAAGTCCGAATATGGAAGACCTGAGGAGCTATGTCGAGCTTAATTTTGTTACTTACAACATCATATCTAGTGTTTTAAAAGTGTTCAATTACAACTTGTAAGAGAGGGCTGGAGATCTGAAAATTTGTAACATATGATGCCACTGGGGGAAAAAAATCTTTTGCCATATTCTAGGTATGATGTGGGAAAAAGTGGGCTTAGAATAGCATTGTGGGGATAGAAGAGAAAGGGCAAATCCAAAAGGTCCTTGAAGAGAAAATAATGGAAACTAGTGAGAGCTTATAAGAGCCAAAATGGCACTGGAGTTATCAGGAAAAATGTCAGTGGAACCCTAACAGAAAACAGGGGCGGATGGGAAAAGGAACCAATCAGTAGGAGCGGGGTGGTGGAACAGAAGAAGATGATGAATGGCGCGTTCTGGTCGTGGTGTTTTAGCTAATGGTGGGTCATCCAAGTGGGCTATTCCATAGACATCTGACAGTGTGGGAACGGAGAACAGCTTAGATGCAGGGCTTCAAATGTCAATTGAGACATACCTGTGTTGCAGTCATAATCCAAGCCAAGGATGCTGACAACCTCCAAGGCAAAGGGACCATAAATAGAGGCAGGCAGATGACCAAGGATGGGCCTTGGGGGAGGACTGCCAGAGGCCTAGAAGAGCAGAAATGCTAGCAAAGAATTGGGAAAATAAACAGCCCCAAAGGAGCAAAATTGTCAACCAAAAAGTGAGTTCCAAGACTCTTAAGCACCGTACCGCAGTCTCCGTGGTTCCACGGGATGACAGTGCGGCTTCCCACACTGCATTATCCCGCTGCGCATGGTTGACCCTCTTTGGCATGAGTGCTCAAGCCAGGGCCCTCTTGAAGGCAAATATTGGTTCGCTGTAATGGTGAGAGTCTCAGGATACTGGATGGATAGGGAGATCTTCCTGCTGCATTTTTCATATATACGGTAGCCTTTTTTTAAAAAATAGATTTTCAGTAATAACCAGAAGAAAACACTTAAAACCAGCAACTATCAAGACTTCAGTGTCTGTATCTTGAAATACACCTTTTGGGGTGGTGTCATTGGTTAGAATGTTACTTCCAGGGCGATTGGAGATTTCTCTGGACACCGGTCATCCTATTCTCACAGACCCAGAGGTCTGTTTATTCTTGAATCCAGCAGGTCTCTGCCGAACCCAGCCATTAGGAGCTCGAGAAAATGAGAAAAGCACTCAAAGTGGGTAAACGGTTGCCGTCCTCATAGCAGACCCCCGCAGTACGTAAACCATAGCACCACTTCTCAGACTTCCACGTGCATAGGGAATCAGCCGGGAATCTTATTAAAAATGAGATTCTGATTCAACAGATTTGGAGTGGGGCCTGAGAGTCTGCATTTCTAACAAGCTCCCGGACGATGAACACGCTGCTCATCAGCAAAGCTCTAGAGCACAATGGCAGTTTTGCTAACATAAATGTAGATGGCGGCAGACCACTGCATCTGGCGTGGTTTTCAAGGAGTGCTCTCTGGGGCTGGGAGCCAGGACCTACCTCCTTGACACAGTAAGCCTTTCCAAACTGCTCAGGCTCAGAGTGGGGCGAGGATGAACTGACTTATGCCGTGGGCCTTGCCCCAAAGCCTCTGTAGTCAAGGGTGAAAGGCAGGGCCTTGGGCTGTTTCCAGGAGTTCTGTGCTTTAGACAGCTGGTCTGTGGATGTCTCCCCGTGCTCGTAGTGGAACTCTGACCAACTCATCATCTCCCTTCATGGTGCAGGGAATGTCATTCTTCCCTTATTCTCTCCAAAGAATATGAAGAATAGAGAGGACGTGTTAAAGGTGATGAAGATCGCATCTGTTTAAAAATGCTACTTTTGGGGCGCCTGGGTGGCGCAGTCGGTTAAGCGTCCGACTTCAGCCAGGTCACGATCTCGCGGTCCGTGAGTTCGAGCCCCGCGTCGGGCTCTGGGCTGATGGCTCGGAGCCTGGAGCCTGTTTCCGATTCTGTGTCTCCCTCTCTCTCTGCCCCTCCCCCGTTCATGCTCTGTCTCTCTCTGTCCCAAAAATAAATAAAAAACGTTGAAAAAAAAAAAAAAAAAATTTAAAAATGCTACTTTTAATGTTTTGCAGTAGAAGTGAAGACAGTTTTAGAAATGATAGCTGTCTAAGGTGGTGGCTCAAGGGAAATGTCCAGGCCTGATTGTGGACAGCTTTGTATCTTGTCACAAGTCTTACACCTTCTTTTGTGTCCATCTCTCTTTCCTTCCTTGAATGCTTCATTTTCCTGTCCATCTGCACGCGGCCCCTCTTTCCTGGGCCGAGTCTAGCTAAACTGATTTGGGGGAAGTCTTCCCTGCCCAGATGCTGGTTCAGTTCACACACAGATGGCTGGTGTTTTCTTGCATTTTTAATTTAACCAATAGCCTTTCAAGAATGAAGGGAAACGAGTGTCAGTTGAGTATATTGAGTGCCTGCTATATGCCAAGCCCTCTGCTGGGAGCTTTGTGGACATTGACCCATGAAGAATTTTTATGAAGAAAATAAAGTCCCGGGAGCTGAGTTACTTGCAAGGGTCACACACTAACAAGTGACAGAGCAAGCGGTGAAACCCCAGTCGGTGGTCTCCAAAGGCCCGACCTTTTCCAAAGGTGCTTCCTTGGGGGTTTGCTTTAGAAAAACTTGTCTTACATTTGTACATACTGCTAGCCGAATTCACTCCACTTACACTTGTGTGTAAGACAGAACACAAACAAGCAATTAGTGGCATACTGTTCGGGCATGAGTTCAGTTTCAGCCAGGAGCTCCCCTTCCCAAAGGGACCTGATAAATCGCCAGGGATGGCCAGAGCCTTCTCTCCGTTATTTGTTGTCATTTGTTGGCCTTTTCTTTACTCTTGAATCTCGTGTGTGTGTGTGTGTGTGTGTGTGTGTGTGTGTGTGTGTGTGTAAGAAGCTTAAAGACCTAAAGATGTCAACTTATTGATACCTTAAATAGATAACATATGTAAAAGCCCATTATCGGCTGTGGGGCATGTACAAGAGGGAGATGTGTTGTGTTGTGGCTTTGCTGTGCTCTGTGAAAGTTCTTAGAAACCGCTTTTCTTGTCCCCCGCCTTCCCTCTTCTCTCACATGCGTGTCTCCCATCCTCTGCCGAGGCCCGTGCTGCTTGTTTCTAGTGCGTGTACCCACCATCCTGTTTCTTGCTTGGCCTGCTCCTGAGCCAGCCCATCGTCTCTTTTCTCTTGCTCTTCTCTCTGCCGAGGCATCTCTCCCGGGCACCCCTGCTAACGGGCACACATAGTTGCCCACTGCTCCTGGGGTTCCACTCACACCTGGCTCTTAGCTGATAGAAAGGTCTATTTATTTGCCCCCTTAGGAAGCCCATCCTTCCAGCCCTAAAGTATCAGCTTCCTGGCAGCCACCACAAAGACCATCCCCTCAGGAAACAAAACAAACCCTATCTCCAGAGTTTCCCTGTTTCTTTTCTTTCAAGTTCCCTGTTTGCTAGTAGGCTGCAATTAAGAGTCAGGATCAAAGGGAACTAGCTGCCTCTGGGGCTGCAGGGACCCACCAAGAACTTTGGTCTCCTTAACTCCTTACTCCCTGTGATCTGCTCACCTGCACCTCTCTGTTCTGCTGGTGCTCAGGTGTTGGGGCTGCGGGAGCTTGGGGAGATGCCTCAGGGCCTCAGGAGGGGCTCCTCACACACTCGAGACCCTAATAGCCCCTCCTCCCGACTTAAAAAACCCACAAACATAAGGTGAAGATCAGAGGCAATCCCAAATTGGGAGGAATTGGAGGGATTGTCTAGCACAGCTCATGTCTACCCCCCACCACAGCCCTGCTACCCAGGTTCTCATGGCTTCTTTCCCCTCTGTTGACTGGACAATCACTGCCCCAGAGTGCTTACGAACTATAACATTCTGTTGTAAAATTCAGCCTTGTGCTGAGACGAAATGTGACTCCAGTGACCTTCACTCTCCGGCCCTCGTCTGGGCCTTTGGAGTGACCCAGATGCTTCTTCAGTGGGTGAGTCTCTTCATATATTGAAAGATGGCAATCAGGCTGCCTCTCATAGGAGCAGCTGGCAGCTCCCTTATTTAGGATGTAATACATTTATTTATGCAACTTAGCCCGCTCTGAGTTTCTCTTGGGTCACTCTGAGTTTCTCACGTTGACCCACATCGCTATCCTACTTGAACCTTGAACCAGCTGTGTTAGAGAAAGGGGTGGGGCACGCCGTGTTCCCTCAGCTCTGTGCAGGTGAAGTGAGGAAGGTCAGACATCTTCCCCAATGGCGTGGGATGCTTAAAAATTTTTGTCAATCCCAACAAGAGGCTATAGACGCCTTTGGAAATACCTGGCAAGATGCTGGGCATTGACTTGCAAAACCACCCATAGGATGATGGATAGACAGATTGATTTAGATGGATATATATGTATGTAGACAGGTAGAGAAAGACATTAATATACACATAAACACATATAGAGCCGTAGACCCAGATTTAGATTAATATATGTAGATAGTTACAGATAAATATTTGTATATACAGATAAAGTTAGGTAGAGATTTAGGTTAATATATATTATGTATTTAGATTAATATACATACACAGATAGATATATGCACACAGATATATACATTGATATGTACACACACAACAACAGATCTAGATTAGTGTGTATACAGACACAGACAGATAATCCACACAATTTGAATACCACACTAAAGCGGCTTTTAGACCTAAAGCACTTGTTCGGGGTGTTCTTTTGTTGTGTTGTTTCTGGTTTGGGACTCAACAAAATGGTGATCGTTGTCGCCGTGGCTCTTGGTCCTCCTGAGTCCCTCCGTGGCTGAGCACAGCCCCTCCACAACTTGGAGACATATTCCGCCATCAGCAGATGCCAAGGTCACCGAAGGAACTAATTAATCCCAGCTCCAGTCGACAGCGAGCTGCACTAACCTGTCCTCCTTCCTCAGAGAGGGAGAAACCAGGAAGGATTTTCTCCTTCAGTTCCGCCCGGGGCCTACTCAGGGACACCCTGTGCAAACAAAGGAAGGGCTGGTCAACTGTTTCCCGACTAGCTGGCCAGGTTTTCATCTAGAGAAAAGCCCGTTCAAGGGCTCTCAAACATGAGTTGAGAAAAGCCTTCCAGATTCTCTTAGGAAAATTCCCAGGTTGATATTTAACCTAAAGATCCCCAGGCCTCGACTCTACCTTTTTTTTTTCTCTCTCTTTACTACTAGTTTTACTAATGTCCATAAACCCAGCCAGCACTCTCGTCCATGCTGAAAATGTGCCTTTTTAATTAAAACTACAAGTTTTCTAGCTGACCACGAGGGAGCATAAATTTCTTCCCCCTCGGGGTAAGATTGATGTCGTATCGCCCAGACCGTGCTAAATAATTGATCAGAAAAAGTAATTGAGAGGAGTGCTTATTTTGGGAAATGTTGGCAGCCGATAACCCAAGATGGGAAGTTGGAGAACGTTGCTGTTTAAAACATGGTGGAAACCGGAGTCAGCATTAGTCTTCTTAGCCAGATACATGTTGGGTCTTGAGTTAATGGTTGTGTGCCTGTGGATTTTTATTTGATGTTCTGATCTCTTCCTTCCAGGCTGACAATTAGTGCAGAGAGTCACGACTTGGGCTCTGTGCTTTGTCAACGGTAGGGAGTCTCTGTCGTAGATCCGGTCAGTGCAGTTCCATCCCGGCCCTCTGTGTCTCCCCCGAGGCACCCCCCCCCCCCCCCAGCTGCGAAAGCGGGAGGGACATGGGCTCGGGCGTTAGTTTCCCTTTACAGTTTGGCAAATCCCAGCACCTTCTGGAGTTAGGTTTGTGACACTCTCCATCTTGCTCACTGGCTAAAAACAGAAGAAAAAAAAAAAAACCCACCAAAATCAAAACCATATGTTCCACAGAATATCAGGCTTCTAGTGAACACTGTGCTATCAAATAATCACCGCCGACCTAGCCCTATATTTGAAGGCTACAGGCACAGGAGCTGATCTGCTCTGGCCGGAGGCTGAGGCAGGTAGAGAAGGGCCATTCTGTTTGCTTCCTTTCTCAAAATGGCACATCGCTGGAGCCTTTCAGCTTCTAGTGGGGGACGCAGAAAGAGACTGCATTTACTGACTTATTTCCCTTCTTCCCATCTTCCTTCTTCCCTTCACATTTTCAGGATTGAAAATTAGAAACACTTTTCTCCTACATGCAAAATTTCTCTCTCTCTCTCTCTCTCTCTCTCTCTCACACACACACACACACACACACACACACACACACTTTTTTTACCCCCTGCTTTGAAATGGCAATTGCTGCCAGACAGGGCTTCTCCAAGAACCCACTGCCGTCCTCTCCACAACAGTCAAAGGGTTAATTTAAGATGTAGCCAGCTAGTGAGATGTAGTAGCTAGTTCAAGAGAGGGGTCACCCTTTGGCGACAGGGGTTCTCAGGGTCCTGCTAATACGTTATTCCTCGGTCTGAGGGTGGGTCACACAGATGTGTTCACTTTGTGAAAATCCAGTGACTGGACACTTAGGATGTGTGATCTTTCTGTTTTTAATAAAATGTTTAAAAGTGTAGCTGGCTACCCGGCACTGTCTATTGTAAGATAAAGGGAAGTGGGTGGGACGGCACCCCATATCCTTTTCTCACTGAGGCCCCGCCCCCTCCTTATCTGTTCTCCCCTCTTTCTGGGCTCTAGCAGTGGGCTCTGTTCCCACGACTAGTGAGGTCCCTGAAGCACCATCGCATCCTACCCCCGGGCCAGGGGGAAGTTCATGCTTCACATTCAGACTTGAAAAGGAGATCATCATCATCCACATCAAATAATAACCATAATAATAGTGCCACTTTGGTATGGTTTACAAAGCATGTCCTTTTCTCCTCCTGTGCTTATGTTTTATGTCTTACAAACACGTGCAAGTCGTGCTTAAAGTGTTTTGGGGTTCTTTTTTTTAATCCTATTTGGCAAACAAGACCAGTGGAGGGAAGGAACTGTGTGAGGACCGCAGATGGCCGCACCGTTTGCCCTTTCTTCCCGTGTAACCCTAGATTTGTGGGAGTGCGTATAAGTCAAGGGAGTGCAGGTCTCAAAAAATAAATAAGAGTGACTAAGGATGGCAAGAATGTACAGCTTGCGGGCCATCCACAGGGATTTGAATCCTGGCTTCCCCTACTTAGGATGAACAAAAGTCACAAGTCACTTGGAACTTTGATCTCCTGATTGGCCCAGTCAATCAAGGTGATCATTCCGTGTTTCAGGATTTTTGTTTAGATTTGGGGCCACAAGATACCAGAAGTGCCCTGCACACAGTGAAAGCCCCGTGTCAACAGGCTGATCATCATTCACTTAATCTTTACTTGTTCTGCCGGGGCAAACACATTCTATTTAGTGAAGTTTTCTTGGCAAAAGAAAAATTTGCAGAAAAAAAAAAAAAGTACCGTGTGAAAGGTTGAGGAAATATGTCTTAAATTTTCCTCATTTCCTTTCCTGTCATGGAATTTGTTCTCTGGTGCGACAGATAAGATGTATAAATAAACCGCAACGGTGAAGGTAATTCGTGCCACAAGGGCGGTATAAGGTTCCTTGTCAGTAGACTCCTGCTGTGCAGGTGAAGCAGGGAAGTCTTCTTGGAGGAGGCAGCCTCTGACACGGCCTGTGAAGGAAAGCACCCATGCAGGTTTCTCTGGAGAATAGGGCAGAATCCAGAGAGTATTCATGGGAGCACAGCTAAAATGTTTGGCATGATTATGCCTCAATTGTGGAGGACCCTGAATGCCAAACTTTGAATTTTGAACTTTATTCCAAGTACGGCGGAGAGCCACCAAATGTTTGTGAACAGGTGAGTGGGGGAGCGGGGGAGACGTCAGACACTGCTTGGGGAGATAATTCTGTGAGTACAGCTTAGAGCTGAGAGCTGTGGGCACCCAGGAAGTCATGGAGGAGAGAGCAGGTGACAAGGATCCGGCAGGGGTCATGCACTCATACAGGAGTGGCTTCCCAGCTGCTGGGGCAGGACCCTTGGAAGCCAAGGGAAAGGGAGGGAAGTCCGGGATGACCCGGAGACCATGAACTTCAGTGACAGAAACATTCATGACACCGGAGACAGACACATGCAGGAAGGATGGGGAAAGATATGAGATTGGTTCTGGTCACTGGAAGTTTGAAGTTGGAATGTTCTCATGGAAGTATAGGTCTGGGCTTCCATAGAGTGCAGAGCTGGGAGTCCATTGGGGACTCATCCACAGAGGAGTGGAATTTGAAATCATAAAGGAGTTTGAGATAGCTAAGGGGTTCCCTCGGAGAACTAGAAAATGGTTGATGGCACAGCCTTGGGGAGCACTTACATTTGAGGCGATCTCCTAGGCACACTCCCGGTGGCAGGGAATCTGAAAGCAAAGAGATTTGCAGAGACAGCAGGTGTTCTTGGGACAGGTGTGTGGGCCTCAGGGCGTCTCTCAATGCCCTTGGATCTGTGAGAAGCCATCATGCTGTTCACTATGTCCTAGAAATAACGTGGGCGGGTGATGTAATATGGATGAGTATTCGGTTCTCCTAAAACCAAGTGCTAATGGGAAAGAAAGAAAGTTCAGTGACAATGAGGACTCAGTCTGGTACCTTGACGTGCGGAAGTTAAGACGGCACCCTGACCTTTGGGAGACAGCTGGAGGGTGGCGACTGGGAGGCTGAAAGGCAAGGTGCCAGGACAGTGGAGGTGAAATCATTCAGAGGGAGTGGGATATTTAAAGCAGTCGAAGGGATGACGGAGGGAAGCCGGAGAGAAATCAGGGCTAAGGTGAGACCGTGTGGGACTGAGGGGAGGTTGACTAGGCTGGCAGAGTGATGGATAGGATGAAACCACCCGGTTTTTGAAAATTTGTGGGAACAGGTCTGATTCTGCTCTAACAGGAAAGGTGAAAAGCATCTGATAAATTGGAAGGAAGGAGTAAGTTGAGGACCAAATGCTTCTCCAGGGAGAGTCCCAGAAGCCTTTGCCTTGAAATGTATCCTGCTCTATTCAAAGTAACTGTAGTGGGGTTACCGATATACGGCATCGATCCCCAGTTATTAGTGAGAGATAGGCTTTACCTCATTGCAGGCTTCTCTATGACATGGCACCTGCTCGACTGTGGCTTCTTTCCAAAGTGTTACATCGAAGCTTTTTGTTGTTCTTCTGTCTTTTTATCATTTTCCTTAGCTTTTCCCCTCATTTTGCTTCGGGTCAGCAAAAGGATAATCACGGGCCTGGCACTCTTCCCCTAAATAACAACCTGCCAATATAGATGCCACTTGTAAAGCTTCCTTATCATCCCACTCCCCCATGCATTTTCAACTTGAACCTGGTAGGTAGTAGATGTTCACTAAATGTGCATGGAATGCAGTGGAATGATTGAAGTGTTTTATTAGTGAGACAGGCATTTGTATAGATGATTATTAGCTGTGAGTCATACTTACAGAAACTCACAGTCCATCCTCCACCCAAATGCACCCAGAAGTTTCTATCCCGGATGAAGAGGGTATGTGTTCTGCCCCCAGGAGACTGCACACACGTCTGTGTAGCTGTACTTTAGTACTGAAAGAGAGGCCAGCTAAGCCCCAGCCCCTTCGGCCAAGGGTTGTTTTTTTGCATTTAAGCCTCAGAGTAGTTAGTTGATGAAGGCAATGGGCGGTCAGAGACTTAGAACAAAACACACACATGGAGGAGGGATTTGGAGCCCCTTAACTTTCACAGGACGTTTTAGTTGCTGTAGGACTCATACCTCTGCTGATGTTCAGTTGCACGGCGTATCCAGCACATCTCACAGGATGGATTGGCCTATTTATTTACCCTTGAGGGCCACCTGAAAACTAAGTGAAGGACAAGCATGCCCCCAGTCGAGGCCAGAATGAGCTCCTACAGCCATAGGACAAGGTCCTATTTCTCTTCTGCGTTCGCTGCCCCACCCACCTCCAGCTCCTAGAGAAGAAAGAAGTGTGGTTTCCTTCCCAACCCATTTCAAAGCCCTTACCAGTTACTCCAAACGCCGGTTTCATTGGCTGCACAAATTCTCAGGAAGCTTGTTTAAAAAGCAGGTGACAGATTCCTAGGCCGTGGCCCCTGAGATGCTCACTTGAGATGTGTGGGACAGGGCCCAGGAATCTACATTTATTACAGAAACAGAGTGATGTGAACACAAATGACTAATAGACCTCTGGGCCCAGGGGTTAAAGAGACCATTTAAACCCTGCACTCAGATCCCGGCTGTTTCACAGACTACAGGCTCCATTTCAGGCAAAGTTTAACTTGTACCTGAATCTCAACTTTTTGAAAAAATGCACTTAATAATACTTCTCTGGGTGACGATTAGGCTTAAAGGGGATCACCCATGCCAAGAACTTTCTATCCTGCACAGAATAAAGAACACATAGTTTTGGCTATATTTCTTTGACCCAACACGAAGCTACTGGGGAATGGTCCCCAAGGAACGCCGCGGACCTTCTAGACAATTCCAGAAGGAGCAGCGACTCCATCATGACTGTTTCTGCAGTTTCTTACAGTCTTGTATCGCTCACAAAGACATTCCCGGTTTTGCCACAAAATGCAAGAAGGCTGTTCCTCAAAATAATTTTAGGCCGGACTTCTGGGCACACTTACGTTTGGTAGGGGTGGTAAGACAGTGAGGCATATTTCCCTAAACCAGAGGAGTGCAGTTGCTTTTGACAACAGGAGGACCAGGCCACATTCAGAAAGCTTCATACAGTGCATGTGTGAAAATGGAGCACTTGACCCGACCCTGTGACAGCCCATGCCTTGAGCTGTTTCGGCAGATAAAATTGATTCTGTCCCCACTCGGGCCGTTTTTAGGTCATTCGAGCAGATGGTAACTGGCTCACATTGGGACCAAACTCCTGAACTTAAACTTTTGGAAGTGAATGAATAAATGAATGGATTTCCTCGGGGGCCAAGAAACACTCCTGACATCTGCCAGTCTGTCCTGGCCTTCTGGTCCCCAGAGAAAGGTTGGCCCTTTGTTGCTCAGAGAACAAATAAGCAAGGATTTGCTGCAAGGTGTTTCCTGCAACCGTGCGTTCCTTCCTTCCTGGCCCTAGTGACCCAGTTGCCTGTGCTGGAAGACTCGATGTGGCATGTCCTGTTTTCCCCCCACGAGAACCCTTCGACAGCAGAGATGCTTTCACAAGTTAGGTGCTTGCTGGTGCCCCGGGTCATGAGATTTGGGTCACACACAAACACAGAGGAAAGAAGGGTGGTGTGGAGTCTGTTGATTTGATCGGCCCACGGGAAAACCTAAGGACAGAAGAGTGAAAAAGAAATTCAAAAATAGAGGAGGGAGTACAAAGAGAAATGTATGGTACTCTGGGATGGAAAAGTCTCCGTTTCAGCTTGCAGTTGGGGAAGATTTCTAAATGCTTCCAAATCAAGGGATATCTGCAAATCTTCAAATCCATTATGAATCATTTTCAAAATGCTCATTCCCTCCGCTCAGAAAGCATTGATTAAAATCCAGCCGTCTGCTGGTGCACTGATGCTCCGTAAAGCAAGCAAAACAAAGTTGATGGGTAGCCAGCGATCGCCGTGAGGAGTTAGGACACACATATGCACGCACACAGGCACTCACTGAGAAAGCCAGTGGGGGACCCCTGAGACTAGCCCTGTTTGGGTTGGGGGCCCCAGACACTTAACGATTAATCTAAGGCAGGAGGGAGGGAGAGGCCATCAGAATGTGGCCGGTCGGGCCGAATTCCCATTGGAGTGGGTCTTGAACTGAGAAGGATGCCTGGATTTAGGTAACAGCCAAGGAGAGCGGAAGACATCCCGTATCAGAGGAAACTGTTCAAACAAAAGCCAATAGGAGGAAATGAGCTCGTATTGTGTGCACACATGGGGTTCCACAGAAAGGAAATTGCCTGATTCAGGACACGTCCGATGCCTCCTGAAGCTACAAGGCAAGGCCGGGCCTGTGTTCCCACAACCTGGAGAGTGTCTTTCTCAAGCCAGGGTTGGCTGCAGTGAAACCGGTAGGATTTTAGCAAAACTACCCACATTCTTAGACTTCTAGAAACTTCTATCACAAGATGTGTCCTTGGGGACCCAAAGGGCGATTCCTTATGCTCTTGCTTGTGCTTTAAGGTATATGGATCTAGGAGAAGGTGGGGAGCAGGCACTTGGCTCAAATGTTCGGGTACTTTTTTGGGTAAAGCTCATTCATTCTTCAGGCTCCATCAGGCAGCTGAGGCTCAGCCTGGCAGACCCACTCCTCTCTGAGGCCCTTTTTGGCTTCCTGGGGTGGGCCAGGCCAACTGGGACAAGGCTTCTTGCTGGGCTCAGACGGGTTTTACATGCAGGCGTCTCAGCTAGACAATGGTGGCATCAACAGTCTTGCTACCTGCCAGCTTCTATCCAAAATACAATCCTGACCATGAGCTTTCGATTCTCTAGGGTACAGCCTGGTGCTGCCTGGTGCCTCATGGGGAACACAGAAACAGGCATGACGTTCCCAGCCCCCAAAGACTTTAGGATCTAGAAGAAGAGCATTCATTTCAGTAAACATCATAAGAAATGGAAATTTCCCTGGCACCACTGAGCCCCTGGGGTGGGGGTGGGGGGGCACCTATGCATTGTTTAAAAGCTTGGAATGATCGGGACTTGTGGGTTTGGTTTTTTTTTTTCCTCCTTTGTGTTGCCTGATTGACAGTTTGAGTACAGTTGAGCTTGGATTTGTGGGGATGCTACTGTAAGTGGCATGTATCATGGAGTCCTTTCTATTGACGTCATCTCTGAAAGCAGTGCCCACAGAAGGCAAAGCGCAGGCCCAAGTAGGGCTCCACGCTGGACATGGGGTCCAGCGATGTGCTCCCGTGAAGGAGCGTCCATCGTGCTCTCTCCCCCGCCTCTGCCTCAACCCCCAGAGCTATGGTATGCTTCAGGCGTCCTCCCTCCATCCTCCCCCAGGTGACCGTCTGGGGCAGTGGCCAGTGGCGGGCGTGCGCGGTGAATGTAGGAAAGAAAGCCCTCCAGAAAGCGCACTGTGCTTCTTGAACATCTCAGGTTCCGCTGCGGTTTAGGTAGATGGATTTTCAGTTGACTCTGGAGGATGAAAAATTGGGGTCCTTAAATCATGTTCTGGTGAGGCACAACAGCAACAAGATCAACTCCAAGGACATGAGGACTAGAGTAGAGGGGGCACCATGGGCCGGGAGGGTGAGCGGCTCTCAAGGCAGTGGAGATGCTCCAGACAACAGCAAGCAAAGAAAGGGGCGAAGGGTGTCACAATCTCCTTCTAATTAGCATGTGCCTTCTAATTAGTGGCTTTTGAGGCTTATCAAGTCTCATCTGTAAACTAAAACTAATAGGCAGTTAGGGCTTTTTTTGTTTTCTTGGGTTTTTTTTGCGTGTTTTTGTGTTTTTTTTTTTTTTTTTGTTTTTTGGGTTTTTTTTTTGCTTTTTTCCTCCCTACCCTTCAAGGGAAAAACACATGAATTAAGATTTAATTTGCCAGCAAACAGCATAATATGTACGCACGGAAGCAAAACTGTGTTATTCAGCATGGCTACGGCTGGATATTTAGGGAGATTTTTTATCCTCCGGCATAGATCTTGTTTTGTTATCATTCATCAGAAGCAGCAAGGAAAAAAAAGGGGGGGGGGTAGAGTGCAAACTTCTCTGAAGATCCCTGCCTGTTCTCTTTACATCTCTGTCTCCCACAGCATCAAAAAGGCAAGAAAGAGAACCACACCCTTTTCTTGGCCACAGCGTGGATAGTATTTTGCCCTCCCCGCTGGCTAAAATGACGAAATAAAACTACAATTCATCTCACATGACATCGGATCATGGCGGTTTCAAAATTCCTCATAGTTTAAAGGCTGATTTACAGGATTAGGTCATAGAAATGCCTGTAAAATTCCAATGTGATTATTTAGTTCTGTTCAGTTTGTTTCAAATATTACCACACGCCCCAAGGAAAACCCCACTTGTGAAGATCTTTGTAATGAATTGAAGTTTGCCTGCGTGACTTTTTTTTTCAGCTCTCCTGAGTAAACACGGCTGTAATTTCGAAAGCAACAAATTGAGGGATACACAGGGAAAAGGGCACCAGTGCCCAATAATACTGCCAAACTGAACATGATCAGAAAAGCTAAGAAAAATCTGGAAACTAATAGAGACAAGTCAACTTATATTCAGGATGGTCCCACGAACCCTTGAAGTTCGCTGAGAACCATGAAACTTTGGCTTTTTCGTGTATTAACAGCCCTTTTGTGCCATTGTTTTACAATGTAGACCAGCTGATAATGTGCCTTGTTCCTCATTGACTTTGCGATCTCATTCTTTGCCACGAATATAATGGCCTGTTTGTTTTGCTGCTGATGCACACTGGCCAAAGAATCAGACATTTGTTTCACGGGTGCTTGTTTTGAAGAAATCAGTTCTGGGTACATCTTTACACTGCCTATAAAAACAGAGGCTCATCTGCGTGAAAGATACCCCAGGTCTGCACTGGGGTGGGCGTCCATGTATCCACTACTATAGAAAATGAAATTGAAATAAAATAAAACTTCATTTCAATGTAATTACTAAAGAGCCTGAATTATAGGCTATGCATAAAGATGTACACTTTTATTAATTATACCAACATACAGCAATTTGTACCGGCCAAGAGTATTTCTCATAATGGCTCTTAAGAAGTTCTTATTAATGAAGAGATAAGAATGATTTATAAGTAGTTTTACAGGTATTTATATCTAAATGAATGGTAATGAAATGCCTGGGAAGTTTGGTCTCATAAGTAGGGTAAATAATCCCATTAGAATGACGCTAAGACTATTAATTTTTTCAGCAAGCGCACACCCCTTCTGCCCCCCTTTTTTTGTAAGTAATTCAAAGGTAACCTTTAGCCTAGTCTGGGGGTGGTTTCAACTCACAAGGGAACTCTGATCAGTTGGTGGTGGCTGCCTGCCTGGAACCTTGTTTTGAGAAGTCTTCCAGTGCCAAGTCTAGATTCATAGGGAGAAAGTGCTAGGATTGATTAGTCATGCCTGCTGTGGACGGGCAAGGTGGGAAGAGGGGAACTGAGGGCTATCCATTTGCTACCCTTGGCTGGAGCCTTCAAAAGTGCTGCCCAGTTGGCATTGTCACAAAGCCACCCCCAGAACGCACTGCAAACTGATCGTAACTTCAGCTACTGCCAACGCAGTTGGTAGGTACCTTCAAAATCCACAGTTGAAGGTTCTTCCTACGAGAATGGTAGCCATTGAAGTATCTTAATCCGCTTGAACCCTGAGTAAGAAAAGTAAGTTGAATTTACGAGTATAGCTATAGAAATGCATTTTTACTCTTCCTAAGTTTGAAGAACAGAATTATTTACAACCCTTCTTTCTGGGTGTGATATTTGGGGAAGGGAGTAGGGGGGCTGTTCCACGGGGATGAGCCCTTCGAAATGGCATTTTGATATTTCTTTTTTTTTTTAATTTTTTTTAACGTTTATTTATTTTTGAGACAGAGAGAGACAGAGCATGAATGGGGGAGGATCAGAGAGAGAGGGAGACACAGAATCTGAAACAGGCTCCAGGCTCTGAGTGGTCAGCACAGAGCCCCATGCGGGGCTTGAGCTCATGGACCGCGAGATCATGACCTGAGCTGAAGTCGGCCGCTTAACCGACTGAGCCACCCAGGCGCCCCGGCATTTTGATATTTCAAGCGTAGTCGTTGCATTTTTTGGAAATAAGGTGAACAGGTGCTTATTTCCCTTCATTAAAACAAATCTGAAACTCAGGGCCAGATCCACAGGACAGGCTGACTTTCTTTAATTTCTAAGTTTAGTAACAAATAACACACAGGACACAGGAAGGGAACCAGCTCTCTTAAAGCACCCACTGTGTTCTAGGCACCTTGACAACCGTTTTCAAAATGTTAAAAAATATATGTATTTAATGCTCCCAGCTTCCCTGAGAGATACAGAATATTGTCCCATTTTTGAGATCAGAAAAATGAGGTTTAGGAAGGTTAGCTGTTAGGTCAATATGGAGCTTAAATTGGAACCCGCTTCTAAAGCAGGCTGAAATGTCTGTGTGAAGTTCAGAATTTAAACATAAGCCACTTGTGCCAACTTTTAAACAGGACTTTTGCGGTGACACTTTAAATATTGACAAGTAATTCTAGAACTTTAGCATTTTGAGAGTCCTCAGTAAGTATTGGCTACTACTATTTCTCTCCCTCTCTCTCTCCCCCTCTTCTCTCGTGTGCACATATACATACATAGGTGTGTGTGTGTGTGTGTGTGTGTGTGTGTGTGTGTGTGTAGTGAATGTCTGTGGAACTTCAAATGTTTATTGCAAACCACTTTGCCTTTTTATTTCAAGAAAAAGTGAATGGCTACTTTTTATGTTTGAGAATTATCTAAACCTAGAAAGGGTAACTTTTTATAGGAGGATAAAGACTACAAAGTATGCAATAAAATCAGCAGTGTGTGTAAGAAACTAGATTATCATCCGACATTTCATACAGTTTCTAAATTGTAGTTCTAATCCAGAGGAAGTCTGCTTTTAGTTAAATGCTGTGAATAAACCCCTGTTTCTAAAATTCTCCATCTCTCTTTTGGTGGGAGGGGGCAGTATGGGGTTGGCGCTAGAGAGAAACTTCTTTTATTTTTTTTTCCTTTTTCTCTGAGAAGGCTTTTTATTAATTTCTTTTCCTGAATTTTTGACCCTGTAAAGAAAAAGAGAGCTATTGTACCAAACCACACAACAGGACAGGCTCCCCCAGAAGGGAGTTTTCCTTCCTGCTGAAGGACACAGATAGCAGCTTTATGAGCTGGTTACAGTCAGCTTTATCGCAAAGCCAGTAGATTTTCTTAATATACTTATTGCTGTTCTGTAAATAGCACAGGGGCAATCATGAATCTGAATCACTTATGGGGTCCAAATGAGACAGATTCTGGTAATCTTGGGGAGAAGTGTTAAGTAGACTCAGTAATGAAACTAGTAATTGGAATTCTTTCTAATTGTGCGGGCTGTTAGTCTCCAAACTAATCCTTTGAGTGCCTGTTGTCTTCCTCTGAAATTCACTGAGACACTGCGTGCGGGAAGCACTTTATCCACTATGTAAGATGCTCCATAAATGCCAGCTGATAATATTAATGATAATAACTGTATTAAAATTTTAATTAAGACATGAAGAGAGCTCTAAGATTGCCCACCATATTTCTTGAAAAAGAGAATTCATTAAAAACTGCAGTGTGCTTTATTTGTTTCTTTATGGTCCAGGATATTTGGAGGAACAGCACCAGAATCCTGGCTGTATGTGAATCACTAAAAGCCATCAGAGAACAGGCTGAGACTTTTTTGTCTTTAAAATGGTATGGTACCCTGAGTTTTAAAATTCTGAATTGTCTTTTGATTCCCTTTGAAAGAGGGACAGGCGAAAGAGGTATTTCCTAAGGTCTAGCAGAGCTTTTTAATTCTAGAAGAATGTCACTGTAGTTCTTCTCAGAGCTCTTTGGGAAAGCATCGTTTCTCTCCTGTCTCTCTTGCCTCTTGGCTGAAGTTAACGATATGATCTGGGACACTACTGTGTGGATTCAGATGGAAAGCGTCGAGGCTATTGAGGCAGTGGTATTCTTGGTTACGTGAAAACTGTTTAGAACTCTAGATGCTTTTAGTTCATTCATTAGTCAGACAGCTAAAAAAGAAAAGCAGAGTGGTTGGAAGATTAATAATGTCACTTACTCTATTTTAATCACATTTTGGTTCGGTGGTATTGTTTTTATTTTAGTCAGTTCATAAGCAGTTAATATTTGAATCTGCAGACCAATTGCTCTACCTGTGATTTCTACCCCAAAACATACGTGTGCCCAAATTTTGAAAACATTTAGTCCGCATCAAAGCAGATAAGGCAAATCCTTCACTATACTTTTTAAAAGTTTTTTTTTGTAACTTTTACTTTTTAAATTTAAATTTTAATATTTATTTATTTATTTATTTGAGAGAGAGAGAGAGAGAGCTCACGCACGCACTAGTTGGGGAGGGGCAGAGGGAGAGAGAGAGAGTCTTAAGCAGCCTCCACACTCAGTGCAGAGACGGACGGGGCTCGATCTCACAACCATGAGATCGTGACCAGGGCCAAAATCAGGAGTCAGACACTTAACCAACTGACCTACCTTCAGGCGCCCCGCCTTCATTATACTTTTTAAGCCTAAAATGATTTGTCATCAGACAATCTCATTCTAGTTCAGCGTTTGATGTTGCACTGGAAACAGTGTTTCTTGGCAAATATCCTCCCCGCCATTTATTAGTAGTCCTGGATTTAACATGTAATTATTTTCATATTGCGTAACAATTTACTTTTCGTAGTATTTCACAGACATGTTTGAAGCTCTTCTACATGGTTGAATAGCTTAGTTGATTAAAGCAAGAGACCATGATTATGGGTTGCTGATACCATGGACTTATGCTCCATTCCAGACCTTAGCCAACCCTTCTAGAAATATGTGCTCTGAGTCCCCAAGGGGGTCAAACCATACCATGATATCTTCAACCACGTGACGTACAAAAAGAAATTCCATGTTCACTATTACTGTTAAGAATAATAAAATCCAGATAATGGATTTTTTTTTCCTGAGAATCTCCCCTTTTATTCTGAAACCCTATAAAATCAAAGGAGGGGAAGAGAAGGTGGAGCTGTATCCGAAATGTAATGTTAAAACTGTCTCATTTGGTGCCTTAGTGGTTAATTTTACACTAGTTATGTTTTATTATTAGATGTAATAATAAGGAGTTATAATTTAACGTTTTTATGCCAAGTTCTATGTAAAGTGTTATGCAAATTTTACTATATTAGGAAGCTACAATTTGCAAGCCATTGTCACTCTGTTCATTCTTTTATTTAATCTCTTTCCTTAAAAGTTGGCCAGCCCCCTACCACAACCTACTCACTGTGAGCTTGAATTATTCAAATTAACATCAAGTTGTTTAAATATTAAACTGCATTTTACTTGTGACTTACTTTTCAGCAACATTATTATAATTTCTGCTGAGCAGTTTGGACAACAGACTATGATACGCAATCTGCTTATTGTATCAACTAAGTGGGCAAGGGTCATGTCAATGAAAGTGTGTCCAGACTCAGCAAAATAATGTGATTTCTCTAGTTGGTTACTTTCTTGCCTTCTAGGATGTTCAGTCTGGAAATTATATCCACTTTATAAATGTCTCTTGATCTTCATAGCATTTGACCTGTTGTTCAGTTTTAAACGAGACAATGACATGTTTGCAAGCATAAAAGCCCACAAGGCATTTTTAGAATTTTTTGCAATTTTTTTGTTTTATTTTCTGATGATAGTTGCTTCCTGAAGAAAGGATATACAATATTCAATATCACATGGTAAGCATTTGAATCTGACATTCTACATTGTTAGAAGAGCTACTTAATATCTAATAATATGAATGTACAATAATTTGTTTTAGCATTTCCTGTCACTTTACATTGGTTCTAATTTTTTTATTTTTATAAATTATACTGTGGTTAACATCCTGATATGTAAATATTTAATCCCATGACTGATTCCTTTAGGATAAATCCCTCAAAATGGGATCTCTATGAACTATATATGTTTTCACCCTTTGAATGTTGGAGAATACTTTTCACTTTCATGTAGGAAATATATATATAATATATATATATATATATAAATATAAATATATAGAGTATATTATTTAGAGTAATAATTTCCCTCAAAATTCTATAGACATTTTTCTATTGGCTTTTAATGTTTTGTACTGCAGAAGAGAAGCTGATCGATTTATTTGTAGTTAACTCTTTTTGGGACAGAGGGGCTAAATCATTTTAGAAACTTCCCCTTGTCTTGGTGATTACTAGAATATTCTAAGTTCACAGAGCTTTTCATTGGCTTTGCCTAGGACACGGAAATCTCTTCTTTCTAGGCTCCCTTTGAACTCCAAAAATTTTCTAGTCCATATTTTTTAATTATGCTGTTTCATTTGTTCCTTTATTTTTATCTCTCCAGTGACATGAATCATTCTTAGTTTAGATTTTTGTTTTCTGGCCTCCAGATCTGTAAGCAGCTCTCTGATGATTTCAATCTTTTTCCTTTTTCTCTTCGTTTTAGAAATATGTCTCAAGTGTATTCTTCACCTCACTGATTCCATTTTGTACACTGACAGTGCTCTTTATTGTATAACATTAAGGTTTTAATTTTGCTACTGAAATGTTGGTTTCCTCACATTCCTTTCTTGTGCCATCCAACCGCCATTTTTATCTGTGGCTGTTTCAGTCCCGTTTCAGTTCAGTTACCATTTTTCCCTTCCCTGTTTCAGTTTATGAAGAAAGGATGGGCTTCCCTGGGTTTTATTGAAAACACAAAGCAAGATGCTATCTTAACATTTTCTTCTTTTTCTTTTATGATAGACCTTAAGCTCTCCATCTTGACATTTTTTTTTTTTTTTGATTTGCAAACTCTTTCTGTAGTATGACTGGTGTCATATTGGATCTTTGTTGCATATTTAAGTTTTTGTTGGTCTTTTTACTCATTCATCCATCTTGAATGGAAAGAGGTCTGTCCAGGCCTGGTTCTTTTTATTCAAGACAGGGAACAGAAACCTTTTTATAGCTCCCCACTTGCCACCTGACTGTCAGTAGAACCGTCTTCTCAGATGGCAGGCAGAGGGTTCTTGGGTGTAGATTGAGTTCAGTGGTATGGTATACAGGGGTGTAGCGAGGAGGGAGTTCGGGCCGTGGGGTACCCAGCAGGGATGTGTCATCTTGGCTTCGGTTTCTTGCCCTAGGGATTACTACTCTCTACCCACTCTTCCTCTGCTTGGCCTTCATGCCAAGTTTCCGCCTCAGCCAAGCCTCCTTACTGTTGTTATTCCCATGGTACAAGGGAGACAAACCCACTGAGCTGCAGGATTTCAAGTTAGTGTGGCTTCTCAGCAAAATGTTGGATTTTTCTGTAAACTAGGAGCAGTAGAGACTTCAAACCATGTAACTGATACAATTTCCCTATTTCTAACACTCTTCAAGTTTCCTTTTTCTGTATGTTGATCAACCTTCAGTTATTGCACTGGGGATTTGGCAGGGGGGTAATTAAATAGCTACATGTGCTCAAGTTGACAGTGTACCAAGAAGTCAGAAGTTTTTAGTTAAAATGTATCAAAGCCATTAAAAATAGATTGACCTTTTGTTGTTTGCATTGTTTTTTATTCTCAGAAAGACTTAGATGCCTGTTATCAAAGATTGACCTATATATTCTTTTGCCCTTTTGTGGATTATCTTTTTAATCAAATCAACATGCAATTTATTTTGGTGAATAGTACAAGTTGAGTTAATAAACTCAATGTATCCTCTCTTTTTTCCCCAATTTTCCTAAATAGTACCTCCTGAATGAGACATGCTTTCTCCACCTGTGGTACTTATTATCTTGGATCCTGAATTCTTGGGTACACTAACATCCCTTTCAAGATGCGTTTAGTCAATTGCATTGATTCGTCTATCTATTCTTCAGCAGTAACAAACTGTTTTAATTGTTTTTTATTGACACTACATGCATCCATCTATTATCCCATATATCCCATATATTATGATTCTGTCTTCATCTATTTCTTTTTCTAGAAAAATCTCAAAATCATTAAGTTCTTTCCATATTTATAAAAACCTTCTCCAACAAGAACAAAAAAAAATTCTTTTTGAGACTTTAGTAGAACTGTCTTGAACCTGGGGCCCCTGGTTGGCTTAGTCAGTTGAGCGTCCGACTTAGGTTCAGGTCATGATCTCATGGCCCGTGGATTCGAGCCCCGTATCGGGTTCTGTGCTGACAACTCAGAGCCTGGAGCCTGCTTCGGATTCTGTGTCTCCCTCTTTCTCTGCCCTTCCCCCCACTTGTGCTCTCTCTCTCTTTCTCTCAATAATAAATAAACATTAAAAAAAACTGTCTTGAATCTATAAATTAATTTGGTAAGAACTAACATCTTTAAATGGTAAGAATGCTAATCCAGAAATATCTCTCAATTAAAAAAATAATACTTTGTGTCTCCAAGTAAAATTTGTTAATTTTTTGTCTGTCCAAAACATTTTCAGTTAGCATTATTCCCAACTGTTTTATGTTTTATGTAGCTATTATGAATGATACGTTTTCTACTATGTATTCTACCTGATTATTGCTAGAAAGCAAGAAAACTTGGTTCCATTTAATTTTATTTATTTTCCTCATTTCTGGCAGCTTACGGAATTCGCTTTTTCCTTGTGAGACTCAAATTTAATTCTCTTGAGTTTTCTGGCTATATAATCATATCAAATCAAGATAATGACAACATTTTCTCCTCTTTCTTAACAGTTATACCATATATTTCTGTTACATATTAACGTATTGACCTGCACTATGTCTTGACTTAAAAAAAATTTTTTTGAAGAGCTGATTTTCTGAAAATTTTCAAAAATAAATGGTTAGTGACAGAGGTTTCTCTATATTTTATATCCTGCTATGAATGCAAGTTCCCTAGGGAATTTTAAACTAATTATAGCAACCAGCACCAGATATTTCATCTTGCTAACTGAAATCTAAGACACTTAAGTATCTCATAAATATTAGTTTTATGATATTAAAAAATGCAGGGTAGTCCATTTAGACTGATTGCACATAAGTTTCCTGCCTCATAGAAAATATCACTCTGGTATATAAATTTAAAATAAAGAGAGCCAGCTATTTTCTTTTGCTTTGTCCCATCCATCCATCCATCCATTTATCTACTCAACAAATATTTATTGAACCTTGTGCTCAAAGCAAAAGAATGAAAAAGTCTAGTCCCAACCCTAGAGACTCTCAGCTGACACTTACTAGGGATGCATAGTTCTGCTCACATAACTGCACCCAAAAATGTTCATGGCTTGATTAAATAATATTGAGTGAATACTTATATACTTAAGTTCTTATCACACTAATTATATGCTTCGGAGTTAAAACTTGATTCTCCGAAAAACAAACACTTGTGACATGTGAGTAAAACCAAATATCACTTGTGGATCCTGTTCATTCATTATCAGAAGGCTTCTCTTTTTGCCTGTCTGTCCCATTCTTTTATTTTCTCACTTGAGGAAAGTCTGCAGCTATACAGGGGAATGTGGGAAAAGTAAACGTGTTTCAAGTTTACTGGTTTGCACATGCATAAAAAAAAAAAAATCTTTGAGGGGCACCTGAGTGGCTCAGTTTGTTAAGTGTCTGACTTCAGCTCAGGTCAAGATCACACAGTTCGTGGGTTCGAGCCCCGTGTTGGGCTCTGTGCTGACAGCTCAGAGCCTGGAGCCTGCTTCGGATTCTATGTCATTAAAAAACAAAACAAAAACAAAAACAAAACAAAAAAACACAATAAAAAGTCATTAATAATCCTCCCTTTGTAAAATAGTGATGCACAAAATTTTCTTTTTATAATAACACCATACTGATTTCATTTTATTTTTAAAAATTTGTTAAGTGTTTTTATTTTTGAGAGACACAGAGACAGAGACAGAGCGTGAGCAGGGGAAGGGCAGAGAGAGGGAGACACAGAATCCGAAGCAGGCTCCAGGCTCTGAGTTGTCAGCACAGAGCCCAATGGCAGGCTCGAACTCACAAACTGCGAGATCATGACCTGAGCCGAAGTCAGATGCTTAATTAACTGAGCCACCCAGGTGCCCCACCACCATACTGATTTTAATACTATAGAAATTATCATATAGTTTTTTTTGGAAGCTTACATTCTCGAAATGTTTTCCAATAAAATTTTTCAAGCAAATAAAATTTTGATGGACAAATGTTGAGTAAAAAGCATTTAGATACTTATATTAACATATTATAACACTGAATCTTCAAGTTTGTTAATATATATGATTTCTTTTTGAAAAACAAACTGTGATCACACCTAAAAATAAAATAAAATATAACATATACTGATTTCTGAAGCATGATGGAAGATTTTGTTACATTATGATAAAGAGGAAGGCAGTAAGCAATGTTCTAGGAAGGGCTCATGACAATTTTGGTTGTAAAAGTTTAAAGCAAAAACCAATGTCATTAACTTACTCTAATGCATTTACTCTAATTCATCTCTAAAATGCTTTCTGCAAAGCATTTGTCTCTATTTTGAAAATATATTTGGGGCACCTGAGTGGCTCGGTCAGTTAAGCATCCGACTCTTGATTTCAGCTCAGGTCATGATCCTGTGGCTCGTGAGTTCGAGCCCCACTGTTGGATTCTGTGCTGACAGCATGAAGCCTGCTTGGGATTCTCTCTCTCTCTCTCTCTCTCTCTCTGCCCCTCCTCAGCTCACGTGCATGCATGCACACCCTCTCTCTCAAAATAAATAAACATTAAAAAAATTATTTTTCAATCTATTTGATTGAAAAATGGATTGAAAAATTGCGTTTTAACTTCTTTTGACCCTAAATCTAGTCCCCCCCTTTAATATTTAATTCTTATACTTGTAGGAACATAAAATGATCTACAATTCCAAATACATATTATCCTCAGTCATAGTGCAAACTCCTAGGAAAACTAGTTAATTTGATGGATTTCCTAAATCAAGATTGATCTTAATAAGTGAGAGCAAACACGATTGAAACCAAATGGATGTACTTTTCAGTGGCATGAACATCCCAGGTGCCCTTGGCTGTCTCTGACGTTGTAGTGAAGAAGTGAGAACATTAGATTTCCCAGCCCCAAAGGTGACACTAAATCCATGTACCCCCATGATCGTTTCAGGCATGTGAATGATCTGGAGAAGCACTCTTTTCTTCCCCGAGGAGGGTTAGTGATTCAGATGAAACCTTTAGCTTAAATGAACTTTGTGTTTCTGCTGCAGGGTAACCAGGCAAACCCCACCGGACCACAGGTGTCTCCCTAAAGATCCCTGTCACTACTAGGCAAGAAACAGGACTCCTAGCGTGTCCAAGGCCAAAGGGGCCCTGGAGGCCCTCAAGTGTTTCCACTGAGACCTCAAAACAGAGGAGAGACGAGATGGTCTCCTGAGGTTTAGGAGGACTGACAGAAGAAGGCTTCTTATTTATCTGAAGTCTCTAAATGGTATCTTCTACTCCATTATGTATGTCTGCTCTAATACAAAAAATTTAAAATTACTTACCCCTGAAGTTATTTGACTTTCCTTTTTGTCCCAACTTTTTAAGTTTATTTTATTTTAGTAAAACTGATCCTTCCGTGTACTACAGTATATATTTACCTGTGGTTGTGTAGCTACTCACCCCCGGGTCTCACAACCACCGCTTGGTCCAGCGTCTCCTTTTCGTGGCTGGGTAAGCCAAGGCCTGGAGAGGGGCTGTGACTCACCCCAAGTCTCCTGCCTCCCTTGTGACCGTGTGAAAAATTAACTCAGCTTTCCTAACTGCCAGCCCTGCCCGTTTGCTGATAGTTAGGCAATCGGGCTACTCCCCAAGGGTAGGAAAGTGTATTTCAGACGGAGGGCCTTTCCTTTTTACACTTTTCCACTTTGGAAAAAAGAAGTGCAGATGGTCCTTTCCTTCTAGAAACTTCCTGGGATCTAGTGAGCTAAGTGCGTTTTTTAGTAGGAGGTGTGGTGACGGAGCCAGTTACCTATGTGTTTTCAAGCTCTCCATCGTCTTCCTGAGTCTTGAAAACCAAAGTGCTTCTCCTTCTAAGGAAACCTTGGGAAAGCCTAAAGCATTGGCCTAAGACAGATAAGTGGGAACCTTTAAAACTGCTGGCTTAGGGACGGGATCTCCATCCTTAGCGGCTGTCTGAAAATATTGCAGGTACCATTTGAGAAGCTGGATGAACCTCGGGAGGCCTGTTCGCAGAGCTGACAGGGAGTTAGAGAAAGTGCCTTGCACCGTGCAGAAGTCGTAACCAGGCATAATAAATATTTTCTGCTGCTGAGTCATTCTTACTGGAAAAAGTAGTGCAGACAGGATCATCTCTGCCAAGTGCTGCAGGGGTTATCTGTGTGGCCTTAACCAAAATTTCCACCAGCGATGTTGCAACCTCCCTGCCCCGGCTCCATGAAGAACCCAGGGATGAGATGCCTTGTAGTGGTGCTCTGCTTCCAGTCGTCCAGACTCCTGCACAGACAGTCCACCGCTTGAGGCTCGGCAACAACAGTGTAGCTGGGGCGATGAAGTTTCAAGTTCAGTGGTCGGCTCAATGGCATGTGGTTGTACAAACCGTATCTCTTGATTCTTAGCAGTTGCGGATGTAAGTGAGTCATACGTTTCTCATCCAGACACACACTTTTGTTAAACCCTAAGAAGTCCTTTTGATTCTATTTCAACGAGCAAAACATCATTTACATCTGCACACAGGGCTTTATTGTAATCATAAAAATTATTTCGCATTTTACCCCAAGTTTAAAAGAGGCTTCATGAGCAAAATAATGCTTTAAATGTAGAAGCAGTGCTGCATAGGGGAGTTGCCTGATCATAGCATACTGTTAATGACAAAACTTTGGCCGGGGGGGGGGGGGGGGTGTATACAGAGTATAAGGAGGTAGCCATGTGATGATCCGCATGCCAGAAAAGGTATTGTTCAGACTCTCTCTTTTTGCCTCTCTCTCTCTCTCTCTCTCTCATTTTATCTTGTCAGATTTGGTTTGACTCAAAGCTATTGGTTCTCTTAGAGAAGGAGGTCAGACCAGTTTGAGAAAAAAGCAGCATTAGGAGAGCAATCGAAGTATGCACATGGGAACGCAGGTGATAAAATCATTTTGGAAAATAATGAACAGGTAACTTGAGAGCTTGTCGTGAGGGTGGTATCACAGGTTATGCCAGGTTATTAATTTTCCAGCTCAGCAGTATGCCTCTTAAAAAACACTTAAAGGAAAAGGGATACGTTTGTGAAAGAAATGCAGTTGTTGGAGGAGATTAAGGAACTGACTGAAGTCCACGGGTCAGTCACCCGGGAAAGCAAAACTACGTACATTTAAATAAGAATTGTGTATTTGGAAAAATACGCAGAATATGTAGTTGAGAGAGCCGTGTTTAGTACATTAAAATAGATGCCTGAAGATTTCATGATTCATCTACATAATCCCAAAGCACCCCCACCCCCGTTCGTTCGTTTGTTTCCTTCGCATTTGGTGCTTGTTGAAATGACCCAGTGAACTCCAAGTCACAAGGGAGCAGAGCCCCATGGGTAGGCTGTGATCATCAGGCTTTACATTTTGATCCTCCTTTCACAGGAACTGGGGAGAGCACTGGCGCCTCAGTTTCCCCTTCCATAAAATGGGAAGCACGTTCGCCACTTCAGAAGTTGCCCGTGACCAGGGGCAGTGCAGCCCTGTGACTTATTTTTCCTTTCCCCCAGTTTCCCTGTTGCACTTCTCAGAGCGGTGGCCCGCTGTTGCCATGGTGACACAGCACCGGGTGACGTCGCTTAGAAATAACCACAACCGGTGGCAGCGGGGAGGCTGAGCGAGCAGTGATTAGCCTGGGAGGAGTGCCCCATCTGGGCGGAGAGGCCACAAAAGACGCTGCTTGGGGAGGGGGTTGTGGAGGAGGGGACCTGGGTCTGACAGGTCCTGTGGTGCTACCAGCCTCCAGCGATTAGCATCGTGTGACCTAATAATGCCCGCCTGGGTTACATCAGAGCGCGCTAAGTTTTGATAGAATATGCACTTTGTTGCCAGGTTAGTCCTTTTTTTTTTTTTTTTTTTTTTTTTTTTTTTTATTAGAGCTCCGGGTTTCAAGTGCAGTAAATATTTGTTGTTGATTTCAATTCTAGCAGTTAGTTCAATTTCCTGAAAGATAAGAGGAATCTTTGACTCAGACTCATTTGTGTAGCCTGCTTTATACTTGGGGCTTGAGTCACTCCTTGTCCACAGCCATTCTAAAAACTATGGCAGGAAATTGATTTTTTTTTTTTTAACTTCTAGGGTGAGTGAAATGACATCAAAATAAAAATCCTCCTTTCATAGATTGACTTCTTCCTGATGCTGCATTTCTGGGTTCTGTACTTTTCTGCTTAAGTCAAATGGTGCTCTGTAGAGAAATTTTTATTTTGTTAAATATTAATGAAATACCATCACCTGGATGTCTGACCCTGGGGGTATCTTTCCTTCTGGGGTCTTCTGAACCTTTGGGCTGTTCAATCCACATCCCCCATATCTGGTTCCATGCCAGAATGATTGTATTCTACGAAGTCAGTGGAGTGGGGTTGGACGTCAACAGAGGTTGCAGAACTAGAAGGTTCTTCCTATCAGAACCTCTCTGGGGTGTATTTCACAGCTGGATTACAAACCTCCAGAAGAAGGGGACCTGGCTATGGCCTCAGGGGACAAGGGCAGAGGAAGACTTGGTTTCTCTGGTCCGCCTCCAGAGATAGGTCAAACCCCCAGTCCACTGTGTTGAAGGTCCATGTGGCTCAAAACTTGGGCATTCACTTGCTAAGAATACCAGGGCCAGGGATGGGGCCGCTTGGGGCCCAGTCTTATCAAAGAACTTACAGCCAGCTTCAGCAAACTTTTCTGCTGACAGCCTTCAGGAGCCAGTTTTGCTCCCATCCGGAAAGCCCGAGACCACCATACCGTGACGACTGGGCTGGGGGTGTCGGTGACTTCTTGGTGCACAGTAGCATTTTATGTGCTGTTCTAGTAGAAGAGAAAATGTAAAGAAGTATTACCCGCCCCCCCCCCCCGGGAGGACTGATACAATATTACATCAGGAAAGACCTCTCCTCCCCATAGGCTGACACCTGGGCCACATGACTCTCTGGGAGAGGCGCATTCTCTGCAGAGGGAACAGCCCCTAGATATGTGTTCTTTTCTTCTTTTAGTGTTTATTTGTTTTTGAGAGAGAGAGAGAGAGCAGGGGAGGGGCAGAGAGAGAGGAGGACAGAGGATCTGACGTGGGCTCTGCACTGACAGCAGTGAGGCTGACCTGGGGCTCCAACTCACAAACTGCGAGATCATGACCTGAGCTGAAGTCGGACGCTCAACCCACTGAAGCACCCAGGCGCCCCTAGATCTGTGTCCTTTTTGCAGACTGGAGCCTAAGTTTTCAACACCTGCTCTGTCCTCGTGCTGAATGCAAAACCCTGTCACCTCTGCACCCTCCCTGGGTGCCCCCTCGGATCTGGACTCTGGAGCAGGAACACAATGGACTCCCCAAATGCTCCCCCCTCCCCGGTACAGTTGCTCCTGTTAGATCTCACAGCTCAAACAGCCTGCTAACAAATCTAGGCCAAACCCAGCCGAGCTGATAAGATTTCCAGAAGAGTTCCTAAAAATACATTTCTCCTTAACTCAGCCTTGCCAATCACTGTACAATCACAGAACTTTCAGGGCAGAAGTGGCCTTAAAATATTGTTGCACCCTCTCCAGTTTGACACTAAGAAAGAAGTTGGAGCCCCAGAGAACCGACATAGTGGCAAGAACAACAATGGACGAGAAATATTTCAAATCACATCATGAGGATGGAACCAAACAAGCCTTAAGGCACAAGCTATGAGCTGTGTAGTATATTCATTGATTTATGTGTCCATTCATCCGCACACTCATTCAGCAGACATCCACTGAGTGCTTACTATGTCTTAAAAGTTTCCGTGTCGCGTTAGCTGTCAGGGATAAGACAGACCCTGCCCTTATAGATGTTATATTCTGGTTGGCGGAGAAAAACGAAAACATCAGTAACTACGTGTGTGAGTTTCCAATCATGATGAGGACTTTGGAGGGAAATAAAGCAGGGTGACCCCGAGTGAGGAAGGAAGACTGATACAATATTACATCAGGAAAGACCTCCCCTCCCCATAGGCTGACACCTGGGCCGTATGACTCTCTGGGAGAGGCGCATTCTCAGCAGAAGGAACAGCGAGGCCAGAGTCCCGAGGCAGGCCGACAGTTGACAGCTCAAGGACCGGCCAAAGGCAAGGGTGGCTGAGGGGGAGTGAAGGGAAGGTCAGGGAAGGTGTGGGGCTGGTCATGACGGGCTATTATAAGTCTCTTGGCTTTGACACTCGAGGTGGGGAGCCACTGGAAGTTCCTGAGCAGAGAAATGACACGGTCTGGTTCCATTTTCAAAGGCTTTCCCAGAATTATGTGTTGGAGGGGCTGCAGCGGGGCAATGGGGAGCCGCAGAGGACACTGGTTGGACCTGTGACATTAATCCAGATGATGGCAGCCACATGGGTGGTGAGAAGGGGCTGGATTCGGGATCTGTCGTAAAGTCGGAGCCAGGGGAACTTCCTAATGGGTCAGATGTGGGCGGCCTTCAGAGAGAGGGAGGAGGGGGTAGGAAGCGGTGGCAGAGACAGAGAAAGGGCACAACTCTGGGGAGTCGTCCCTGTCTGGTGGGCTTAGAGCCGTCACCCCGGGGAAAGGACGGCCAAACAGAGGCCTGGTGGATTTTGCCTGCATTGCAGTTCTAGTCTGTTCCCCACCCCCTCCACATTCACCAGCCGCAGGTATGCTAGCCTCTCCCCTCCTCCCCTCCTCCTTCTCCCCCCTCCTCCTCCAGCTAACACTGGCCACCAGGCATAAACGCTTTGATCTCCCTCCTCTTTATTAACCTTTCACCTCAAAAACATGCTGGCAAAAGGTTCTCAACAAATGTTTGTGTTAAGCCAGTACCTGGGTCTTATCTTGCCACTAAAGATGTCCCAGGAATTTATCTGTCTGCCCTGCACGCAGACTGGCTCCAGCCCCTGCCTTTTTCTTCTCTTTGAGACACGTGCTGCTCATGGCCCCTTCTGTGCTGATCTAAGGGAAGCCACTGGCTCTTCATTTCCAGAGCACATGTGATCTGATCCGGCCCCTCATGGTGGGGGTACCGGCCACGCCGGCTTCTGACATCACTCACACCCACCCCCTCCCCCCCCACACACACACACCGAGATACTTTATGATACGCTCTCCTGATGGCGTATCCAGTTTCCACAGGGAGAGAACAGCCTGGTCCCCCACGTCCTCAACTCCCATCACGTTCGTGTGTGCTCTTGTTATAACCCAGGTCTTTTTGTTGCTTTAAACTGCCCCGTCTCTGAGGCCTTGACTTTTGAAATTGACAGCATCCCTTCGCCGCCCCTGCTCTCAAATGCCAAGGGCAGATGGAGAAAGCGACGAAACCAAACTTTCAGCTCAGAGCAAGCTCATGCTATCGCGTGGAGGTTGTGCCTTCTGGGCCACTTGACGTTCTCTGGCTTTATCTCTTGTCCCTGCTGCAGCTGCCCGCAAGGGCCTTCGGAAGCTTCAGGAGCTCTTGGTGGGGGCCCAGCCCCACACCTGCCTGTCCCAGCAGGTCAAACATCTCTTACTGACCCAGAGGGCAGGGGCCACAACACAGAAGCTGCCCGGTGTCACTTTCCTGCTCTCCAACCGAAAACCCGGCTGTCTCTTTCACTCCCCACCTTCTTTCAGCCCTGCGTCTGAGAAAGGAGCATCTTCTCTCTCGCCAAGGCTGGGCCTCCACTGAAGCTGGTGGCCTCATCCCTCCCCCTCCTTTGGGCCACAGTTCCGGCTCTCGAGCCCGCACCTCAGTCTGCCATCTTTTCCCAAGCTGCTGTTGTGTTTCCCTCCTTCCGCTCAGGAAAGAAACGAGAGGCTGGAAGTGAGACAGGAGAAGCAGGCTCTCTCCCGCTCTCCTGGGTGCTTCACTTGGTCCCTCCTTCCGCTTCTGCGAACACATTCCAGGCTCACAAAGGGTCACCTGCCCTGGGAGCACGCAGGTAATCAGCGCCCAGCTGACTGCAAAGCAAAGACAGTTCAAAGCCTCCCCTGTTGCTACATGGTGTTCTTGCAGCACCAAATACTCCGAAGAGCTCCAGGCACCGAGGGCTTCATTTTCCAGCTGTCCTGACCCCTCCCCCTACAGCTGTGAGCCAGGGAAACTGCCATCTGGAAAGTCAGCAGTGACAGCCTTGTTAGGATGTCTGGCCACCCCAAACCATCCACATGCCCATGGTCTCCTGGAGGCAGTGGACTCTTCTGGCTACTCCCTCCATCTTGGAGCTCTGAAACTCTCCCCACACACCCTTGACCCTGCACTATTCAGAGGATCTCGTGTCTCTCGTCATTCTTGGTCTATGGTTTCGCTTGTTCCTCTTCTTTCCATCACCTCTAAGTAACTGAACAGACTGTCCTTGACTCTGTTCAAGGCTTTCTCATTTCTCCCCTGGATATAGACACAGATGTAGATACAGGTATGAATCTCTCTCTCTTTCTCTCTCTCTCTCACTCACTCTCTCTCTCTGTCCCCTCTCTTCAACTTCAATGCCCCTATTTCCAATTGGCTTCCACTTCCCGACATCCTTCCTCCTGGGCAGAGCGTCAGTGTCCACACAGGATCCAACTTTTGAAGTCCTCTTTGATCTCTCCCTTGCTGTCTATATTCCCAAAGCTGGTCCACTTCTAGTGAATTCACCCCAGCCACACCCTCCTCCTCTTCCTTCTCACTACTGCAATGTAATTTGGGGCCTCAATTATCCCTTTTCTCTGGACCATTGCTATAATCAACATCCAGTGTTACCACCTGTGAGACCTTCTCATTCTAATGCATCCTGGGTGATGCTATCAGAGAGCGCTTCCTCTAGCTGGGGTCTTAGCTGGGTTCCTCCAGTGCCCCCCCAAATCTACCATACTGGTGACCCTCATATTTTATACCTGAGTCACCTTCGTCAGATTTATACAGCTTAAGACCCTACCACACCATTCTCAGTGCGGATAGGACCACGCTGTAAAGAAAGGAAACATTTCTTTGGAGATTTAAGGGAACATTTTTTCCCATTGTCCAAAAGACTAGGGAGCACCTCTAAAATCTGGGGCTCCTGGGTGGCCCCGTCGGTTGAGCATCCGATTTTGGCTCAGATCATGATCTTGCAGTTTGTGGGTTTGAGCCCCACATCGGGCTTGCTGCTGTCAGCATAGAGCTGGCTTCGGGTCCTCTGTCTCCCTCTTCTGCCCCTCCCCTGCTTGCACTCTCCCCACAATAAATAAATATTAAAAAAATATTTTTAAAAATGTAGTGGGCAGGAGTGAAGGATTTTGCCATCTTGTGATGTCTGTCTGTGACTCCCTCAGAGCGAAGAACCGGCCTGTAGCTCATGACCTTTGAGTGTCCTGCTGAACATTCACATAGATAAAAATCCTGTTCATAGTGATCTTGGTCAAGATCTTAAGTGTATTTTTTTGTACAAAGTGTGGTTTTAATTGATTTATTTTTTACTTTTAGACCATCTTAATACAGCTGAATTTGTTAAGAACATAACACCTGTGTAAATTGAGGCAACATTGTTCTTTAACTTGTTAGGAGCTGTAACGGGAATTTTTTGACATTTTGAAAAGACACATCACTTGTCATACCTCTGTCAGTCTGCATTTGTGCCTGTCACACTGAAAATAATGCTACATGCATACAGGTGTGAGCCTCTGACCTCCTCATTCTATCTGGTAGCATATATGTATGTACCTAAGCACTGAAATTTCAAAACACACATTATTCATTTTATTAACAATTACTTCCTTTGAAAGCTTCTACTCCAGTATGGTAACATATGCTTGTTGGCCGCACTATTGATTATTTTTGTTCGGTGATAATGAAAGTTATGCTGCAAAACTTTTGTCGCAAAAGGGGGTCTAGGCATTTGTAAGCGTGCGGGCAGATGAAATAGCCAGTTGGCTGGTGATAATGGAGAGAGAGAGAGAGAGAGAGAGAAAAGGAAAAAGGTCAGCTGAAAAGCAGTCCTGTCCACCAGGGGCGGTGGCCAGGGAAGGAAATGGAAGGTTCTGGCAAAGACTTCTCTGGGAATTCAGGGGCTAGATTGCAGCCTGCCGCTCAGTAATCATTTTTTTCTGACAGTAGCCACTGGGTCCAGGAAACCGGTAAGTGTGGTCAGCCTTAAATGGTATCTAATACAATTGCGTTTATTCTAATAAGAGCGTCTCCTAACTGAATTATAAATGTTTAGATAGAAAACACAGACACAGTGAAAAAAACATAATTTGAATACAAATGTGTGTTGAATATATTACATCTGACTGTAGTTTCAGGATTATATTTAGAAATTTCTCCTCTTCTAATTAAAGATGAGATTTCTTTCTCTGCCCATTCCTGGAAACTGCAGTGAAAATGGACTGGAAATTTTCATGTGTTAAAATGCGACCTGGATTTTATGAATCTTTCGCTTGTATTTTAAGATACAATAGAAAAATTGTAGCTGGGAATTTCTCCTTTTATTACTGTTGTCATGAACACTGGCTCAGCAGACCCGCCCTTGTGACCTTGGGTGGCCAGTGTTTTGTTTTTCTTATTGAAGTGTATTTAAAAGTGTGTTCAAAAGAACAAAGTACCATATAAAATGGAGGCATCATTGTTAGCCTCGGTTCTTTCTCTGCTTAGAATGAATGTGTGTTTGGAATTCGTCTTAGAAGAGCATCCATCAAAAGTTTGTCTCACTAATTTCTGGGAAGGATTTCATAGTGTGTACCAACTTCATAGCAAGGACCTTTCTAGTTTCTGTTACTCAAACTTCATTTACTTTACAGAAATGTATAACTTTTAGTGAGTGGAAGTTTATCTCCACCTGTTGTGTGTGTGTGTGTGTGTGTGTGTACATGCACATAGATGTAAAGCATATAGATGTTGTATCTAATGTTGATAATGCTGTATAGAGAGGACTTACAATATACTACTACGTCTATGTTGGTTGCAGGACATATATTTATGGCTTTGGTATTTTCAACCCCTTGATTCCAAACAGGAAACTGACACTCAGAGAGCGTAACTCAAGACGTTACGCAGCTATTCAGGAGAGAGGGGCAACTAGAACCCCGTGTAGAAAAACTGATTCTCCATCCGAAACCACGCAGAAGTCTCAAAATGCCATTTAACTTACGTTTCCAGTAAATTATAAAGAAACCAGTTTCAAGGTTCTATAAAGAAACATGTTCTTAAGGACTGTCACTTCTGCTGCTCCCTTTACAAACCTTTTCTTCACAAAGTCAACTAGGTCCTTTATTCGTTTGGCAGTGGGGCCTCTCTAGTTTCTGTATTTTTATTGGTGCATAGGGCTTCCTGTGGGAAGGCCCCAGTGAGGGACCTCTTCTCAGTGGCTGTGATTACAGGGCAGGATTACACCCTCTCCCGGAGGTCAAGTGGCTCTCAGCCCAGCACGCCAGCCAGCAGCATCTCGAGATTCCTCTCCTGCCCAGGCATCTGCATCTGATAGGTGCGGGCTGAGGCCAGCCATTGATCAGGGGCGAGAGCATACTGAGAGCTATTTTAAATCAGGCTCCAGAAATAGAAGTAGGGATGCTCAGACATCAAGCGACTCGCAGGGAGGAGAAATCATTCTTTAAAAATATATTCGGAGAATTTAAAAATTGAAAAGAGGAAACCCAGAGAATCTCAAAATGAGAAATTAGGAAACTCAAGGAGGCATCGTTTCTTTATTGTAATTAGACTTATGGAAAATAAAATTAAAGGCATCCCATAAATTACTTAATGGATAATGAGTCCTTGACTGTCTGACTCAGAAATCGGTTTGTTTTGCAAGGACCCTTTGATCAGCTCGCTAGGAGGCCGGTGTCTGGCAGACGGCTAAATGCCACAGCTGACCAAAAAGTGAGCGAGGGAGCCGCGTGCCGCACAACTATTTTCCTTGAGGCGGTCTTACATTTTGATCAGTCTCAGCCTCACGATCCGACATGACTGATGTTTTTCCCTTCAGAAATGTACAAACTGGCTACAAAGCGTCAGCAGGGCGAGGACACCTGGGGTCCCCGGCCCGGGCTTGTCTGGCTGCTGAGAGGTGTGGAACGAAGGGAGGTGGCCTGGCTTGGAGGCCGCGCTTTCCAGACTGGCCTGCCGCATCATTGAACAGCTGCAAGGGAACTTGCGCGGCTCAGTGTTCTATAGTCAGAAGTCACAGCTTTCTGAAAATCCAACACCTAGGAGGGTTTTAAATATATTTTGAAAAATGAAGTGTCATGTAAGTGAAACCCCTAAAAATAGCCTGAGATTGTTTTGTAGAGTTGCACAGCGAGTCCTTTGGTGTTTCAGGAAATACTACAGCGTTTCTTTACCCTTGAACTTCAATCTTGCTTTTCCTTTGAAGATGCGTCCAGTGGTGAACCTCCACCCTCGTTATACCCGGGTGCTACACATCAGCCCTTCTGTAAAGAGCTCTAGCAGGAAGGGGCAAAGGACTGAGCTGCTGGTCACTAAGGGCCACCAGCCCTCTGAGGCAGTCCTCCCTCAGGCAAGGGTCCTAGCAACAAAGCCCCACTCACCTGGACCAAAGGCCTGCTTCATCCTGAACCAAACCTACAGGCTACGAGTTCATTTATTCTTGTAATTCTCATAGAATGAAGTCTTGTCGAGAACAGATCTCTCAGATGTTTTCTGTGTAGTTGTGTTTTGTTTTCATCGATCAGAAACAGCCACTGGAAGAAGCCCCCAGCCAGCCCTCCTGCAATTATTTCTGGGGGAATCAGTGACCCCGAGACCCTGTGATCAACTCAGGGCAGACATCTTTGTTCCCGCAGCACATGGGGTGGGGGGGGCAACAAGAAATGCGTACTACAGCAGTTCCCAAACTTGAGCGTGCCCCAGAGTTACCCCGAGAGCTTGCTGGGCCCCACCCCCGGACTTTCTGATTCAGTACCTCTGGGCAGGGCCTGAGAATCTGCATCCTAACAAGCTCCCAGAGGCTGCTGCCATGCTGGCCCAGGTATTACACTTTGCAAATCTGCAAATCGCTGGGCTAATG
The DNA here is from genome assembly GCF_018350215.1 of Panthera leo. Lineage (NCBI taxonomy): Eukaryota > Metazoa > Chordata > Mammalia > Carnivora > Felidae > Panthera > Panthera leo. The sequence goes on from NC_056679.1 coordinate 68,384,242, forward strand.
ATGCTGGGGTTTGAAGATCAAATAATTTGCCCTGGGGGCAGATCCTCCCTGTCACCAGGGCCTTCTTGGCAGCAACGAGGTAAGCCAGTGGCATCTGCTGGAATTTTCCTCCAGGATAATACTGAAATTCCCTATTCAGAGCCTTATTCCTTTAGGTTAGCCTTCGGTCCACATTAAAACGCAAAAGTTCCTTGGAGGAGGATCAGGAGTTCGTTTGGCAAACATTTGTTGAGTGTATTCTTGATACCAGGCACGTAACTGAGCACTGAGGATTTGAAAATAATAGGCAAAGTCTATTACATACACAGGGCGAAACCTTGAGCTGGGGGCAGGCGGGTGGAGAAGTCAATGTGTAAGTTCTGGAGAATTAGGAGGTGATACTTAACAATCATCACCAGGCACTATCAGAAAGTGGGCTACCCAGAGGTCACCAGAGGGGGTGAAGCAGGTCAGCAGGAACAGCACTTCAGGGTACAGGGCAGTGAGGGCCTGCCAGATCAGTGCTCAGCTGAGCCTTCAAGGGCAAGGGCATCTATCTCCTCCTCTGTGAGGGGCTTAGAAAGCCAGAAGGGGGAGAGAACACGAGGCTGCTGAATGCCTGAGGAGGACAAGGAAAGGAACGCCAAAGAAGGAACAAGGCCAGAGAAAGAACTGGGAACAATTACTTTTGAATTCTGCCTGGGTTCTGCACCGGAAGGAGCTAACTGGGATGGCATGGATTGTGATGTTGGAAATAAAACTGAAGCACAAGTCAAAAAACAAACAAACAAACAAAAAAAGGTGGAAAAATAGAAGCATAAGCGAAGCATTGGGAGAAACCGGAAAATATTGTAGGCAGGAGCCCCAGCTTCTTAGGGCAACCCAGAAACGTCTTGCATATAAGCAGGGCCAATGGCAGCATATATAGGACCTTTCTGAGAATGAGAAAAGGGTGCCCTCTCCACTCAGACACATTTTCCCAGGGGCCCCTCTGGGTAGATGAACTAGAAAATGCCACAGGTTCCTCCCCGCTCACCCAGAGCACTGGAGAATGGCATCTGTCGCTGCATTTCCAGCAAGCCCTCGAATGTAGTAGGCACCCCAGCAGTGCTCCCCACATATTTGGACTAGGCATCACACCCAGGGTCAATGCCTGGGCCCTAAAAGTGTTTGATTCACTTCTGGGTTTAGTAGCAACTGAGGGAAGAAAGCAAGCGTCAGGCCTTTGTAAGAAGAACGCTGTGGGATTTGTACTTGGGGCAACTTCTCTGTGGGTTCCTTCCGGCTGCAAAATAAATCAGTTTGAGAACCGAGGGATGCTCCGGATAAGTGGCCTGAGTACACAGTTCTGTCGGTCCCTTTGATCTCTAAGGCACCGCCCTGCTCTCAGCTTCTGTAGCTGGAGCAGATCCGCACAAGGCATAAGCCTGGCCATTGATGTAGAATGACTGAAGAGAGAGAGGAAGCCTGAAAGTGGATTTATTCAATAAATATTTATAGAGTAGCTCCTCCTTTCATTGCCTTGCATTGGGACAGCACTTTACTGCTTACAAAGTATTCTTTGTTCCCTCTATAATCTGTCCTTCATGGCATCAATCATGTAATGTAGGTAGGAACTATTATCAACATTTTAGAGAAATTGACTTACTCAAGGTCACATGAAGGAACCTTGGCAAAACAAAGGCTTGACGCTGGCTCTTAGGACAAGGTACTTTCCACCATTCCAGAATGTTCTGTGTTGGCTGAAAGAAAACAAAATGCAAAAGCCAGTAAGACATTGCCATCAGTAGAAATATAATGAGAGGTACATGTAGCTCTGAATTTTGGAGGGGCTAAAAAGAAGCAAGTGAGCTTAATCTTAATATAAGCTAAATAATAATATTTAAACCAGTTACTTAAAATATTATCAACTCACCATGTAGTACATGTGAAACAATATTAATGAGATACTTTCACATTCTTTTTTCATACGAAGTGTTTGAGATCGGTATGTATTTTATACTCAAAGCACAACTCAATTAGGAGCTGAACTCATTGGACATTCTTGATCTGTATTTAGATTTCATAGAATTTACAACTGAAAAGTAGATTTATGTACTCGGGTCAGTCCAAGCCCACCTGAAAGGTTTCCAGGAACTAAAGTGAGGATCAACGTTTTAGTTAAATTTACATTCGTTAAGAATAAATACAAATTTCAAATTTAGTTCCTCAGTGGCACTAGCTACATTTCAAGTGGTCAGTAGGCACATGTAGCTAGCGGCTCCTATACAGGAGAATGAAGCCCTAACACAACCCTTCCTCCCAAGAAATCTAGTCTGGCAGATCCAATATGTGCTTTGGTCTGTGTGCTAGCAGAGGTTAGTCTTGTCCCTTGATAACCGTGTCAAAAGTTGGTTTTCTCCATCCTTACGCCTCATCGGCCATCTTCTTTGGTGGCCTTCCTTAACCTAACTCAAGTCTGTGCTCTCTTCCTTGTTCCCACAACTGCCTGCTTATATCCATCTCAGAAGATGGAGGTTGTGATGGGCCAAGGGAGGCAGTGTCTTTGATAACATTAGCTCTGTAACTTTTAGGATAGAAACCAAGCACAAGCAGGAAGGAAGAGGGGATTTGTGAGAGGATAGCAATATACTTATGTATAGTATGATGTGCCTTCGTTTCCTTCTGGAACATCATTGACTTACACAGGACTCTGGCCAGCAGAAAGCGTGGCTCCTCTGCTTTTAAAAGCAAGTTCAGGGGCACCTGGGGTGGCTCAGTCGGTTGAACATCCAACTTCGGCTCAGGTCGTGATCTCATGGCTCATGAGTTGGAGCCCCACGTTGGGCTCTGTGCTGACAGCTCAGAGCCTGGAGGCTGCTTTGGATTCTGTCGCTCCCTCTCTATCTGCCCCTCCCCGGCTCGTGCTCTGTCTCTCTCTCCTTCAAAAATAAATAAACATAAAAAAAATAAAAATAAAAATAAAAATAAAAATAAAGCAAGTTCATCTCCTTCGAGTCTATCTAAATTCTGGTTGGATTTTCATAGTGACTACAAATGGCAATCTGTTTCTCCCAGGAAAACAATTATTTCTTACCTGAAAATACACGCGAAAGTCTACCCCATTCACTGGACTGGGTTGAGAGCATTGTTTCTATGTGTTTTTTTAGGAATACTTGAGTAATTATTCTTTTGCCATCTGTGCCTAAATACAAGTTTGCCCGTTTCTTTTCCTGCACGTGAAAAGCCGTGACCAAAGCCATGCTGTCTTTAGGGATGAGCTTCTCCTGGATCTTTGTCATCCTGTAATCCCATGAGACCCTGGTCTATAGGACTCAGGGACTCTATCAAATATCGTACAAATATAAACTAGATGTGTCCAACCTATCATTTTAAACCTCATTATTAGTGCCTCAGCTCCACTGAATACACAGGCAGGAATGTTTTCTTGTCCCCTGCTGCCCTCATCCTTTGTTCTCCGTGGGGGTTAGAGATGGGGGTTGAGGCAATGGAGGTGCAGGTTCAGGCTGGTCTGTGAAACCTGACCCAGAGTAAATTTGGTTATTAAACTCATCTTCTTAAACTGCCTAGTTAAGCAAGTTGATGTTAGCTGCTGGGAACACAATGCTGCCAAACAGACAAGCAGTAGCCTGCCTGTCCCCTCAAGTATTTTACAGCTGGAGTCAGGCATGTGTCATGGCTGTCAAGGTGGCCAATTTCCTTACATGCACATACAGTTATTACCCATTTACACACTTCTGCTAGCAAGTAAATGAAGTCCTGGGATGAAGCAGCATTGCCTACCATCCCAAGAGACGTCCTGCTAAATAAACCTTCCACGATCGGATAAGCTTGAGAGACACCATTGTTTCTCTTACTCTATTGGAGACTCGTTCAAGACCGAAAAAAGCCCTATTGCAAGGAAGCGTGTTCAGCCTGGTTTACCTGGAGTTAACTAAACTTAATTATCATGGGACCTACTTTCCTCAGGGGACATTTATGAATCACTCAAAAGTTACTGCTGTCTGAACTTACTCATACATGCTGATTTTAAATACTCTACGTCCAGTTTCCATTAAGTTCTTACTTAAAGAAATTTTTAAAAGGACATCAAGGCCATGTGTCTAAGGTAGCTGGCAGCATATACAATATCTGAAAATGATCAGCTTCTAGTATATAGTCCTTTATTCCTCCTGGACCCAACGATGTTAAATTTTTAACATTTTAACTACTTCATAATCCTTGAAAACATTAAAAGAAATGAAATATAATTTTAGAAATATGAATTTTCTAGTTATATTTTTGTTGTAGGTGTATGATTTAACTCCAGCATTCCACAGAATGGAGATTGTGAGTCCATTAAAAACTAAACTGAACTAAAACTAAAACGAACTTGCATTCATTCCTCTGGTCAGTGAGCCAGTCACCAGTTAAATCGGTCAGTAAATATTTTTTCAGGAACTAATAGCCATGAACTAAGGCACTAGGGACACAGAAATGACAAATATAAATAGTCCTTACCATCTGAGTGCTTACTGCAGAGAGGGGAATACTAACATTAAGCAAGTAATAACAGTAGAGAGAAAGTATAAGAGACCTAAAAAATATTGGGAAGCTTCTCCCTATCCATTTCTAAGTTCAAATCTCTGTAAACTAGAAAAAATATAAAGAATAAGGAGCCCACACTGCACCCAAAATGACAGTACCCTTATTACATAGGAAGACACATCCCGAATAATTGTTCATAGCATTTCCAACAATAAGATCAACGGCCTAAATGTGAAATTAATCTGAAGCTACGGTTCTAATACACTGTTTTGGCGATGAAGCACATTAGATGGGATTGTTTCAGAATGCTTAATTATTGTGTCTGCCACACTCATGTGTTTGAGTCATTCCTAACTTCTGGACTGCTGCCTAGATTTCTGCAATACGGCTGCAGTTTTGTTCTCTCTCTCTCTCTCTCTCTCTCTCTCCCTCTTTAATGCATAACTTTCCTCACTAGCCTTAAACCTCAAAGTTCTGAACTGCACTTTTGCAAATTCTATAGAAGACCTAAAACAGTTTATCAAAGTGTTGATTCCATTGAGTCTGGGTGTAAGTTGATGTTTTCCTTGTGTTCTGCAGGTTCATGATTTCAAAGTGCCTGTGTGAAGTCACTTTCGCTGGAAACTGCAGCCTGAGCTCTTGTTGTGTTCAAATTGTTCTTCCGTCAAATGCACGTAGCCCTGACCTTACGGTGGATGAAGATACCTCAACTGTCTGACTTTGCCAATTGCTCGATTTCAGGATTTAGAAGGGTGGAAAGAAAGAGAAATCTTGCCAAGATCTGAACGTCTAGGTGGCTTATTCTCCAGCACCGTCAATAGCTGCGAGTGTCAGAAGTGAATATCCTCCCAAGGAGTGCCATGATATTGAAGTCACTTTATTAAAAACAGTTGTGTCTGCAGATCGGTCGAGAGACTCGGACGTTTACCGCCAGAGATGACACTGAGTGTGCTTCTGTTGCGGCCCACTGTCTTCAAGTGGGGCATATTGATTGATGAGTGACTGCTTGCCGATAAATTCTCTCCTCACTGCTTCCTGGATTGGGCCTCCCTAAGCAATTGATCACTTACCTTCAGACTCACATGTGGGGTTTTTCACAACAGTAGTCTCGGAATCACTGGGACCTGGATTGATTTCATCATTTGACACAAACAAACAGAATCCCAGTAGCTCGAGCATCATGGCTTTGAACGTGGCCCCCGTCAGAGACACAAAATGGCTGACGTTGGAGGTCTGCAGGCAGTTCCAGAGGGGCACGTGCTCGCGCTCTGACGAGGAGTGCAAATTTGCTCACCCCCCCAAGAGCTGCCAGGTGGAGAATGGAAGAGTGATTGCCTGCTTTGACTCCCTGAAGGTAAGGGGATGCGTTTCCTGTGTCGTGTTGATGGCACAGTGGACTCTCGGATGGAATGCTTTCCCATGTAGGTTCACAGAAGTTCAACAGTCATTTTTAGGTTCTGTTTTCTTGTTTGTGGTGACTGTTGGGAGATCTTCACCCACGTTTTTTCATACCAGGCATACATAAATTTTTTACAGAGCCATGTTTAAATTAAAAATACATGACGGTATATTTTGGGTCTGGCATGACATTCATGTACCCAAGAGTTTTAAATCAAAGTCTGGCTTGTGACAACTGAAGATAAATATTTTATTAACGTTTGATCTTCTGGAGGTTATATAAAGGTGAAGAAATTGAATGTGTCACTTTTATGTGCCAGTTATTCTGATTCGCCTCTCGAAGAATTTTCTGCTCTTATGCTTTTCTTTCTTGACCAAGGGCTTCCTAAAATACTTCTTAATAGGTTTTTCATTCTTTCTGGCGATTTGCCATGGCTAACAGAAATCATTGAGTACATCCTTAGTACTCCTTGAGAACCCACTATGTGTTAGTTAACACTTAGCATCACGGAAGAATTGAATGTGATTCAAGATGGTTTCCTTGAGCTCACTGTCTAGGAGGGAAAATACAGCATGTCAGCAAGCAACTATAATGCAAGACAGAAAGGGACACGTGCCTTAAGAGAGAAACAAGCTTCTATGTGGGTCCATAGAAGGGAGAGCTGGCTTCCAGCTGACTGTTTCAAGACATGTTCTAGAAGGTTGTTGCCACCTGAGGTGTATACTAAGTCAGGTGGGGTTTGGACTTGCAGAAATTGGGGGAATTATGATGAAATATCTAATTGAAGGAAGTAGGTGTGACTTAGCCCATAATTCTTTGAGGCTTATTTTGCCCTAAAATATGGATTCTATGAATCCCAGACTGTCTAGGACAGTCCTAACATCATCATGATATAGTTTTCAATGGAGATAAGAGCTTAATGTTTACATCTCTGCAAAACTTTGTATAAATAAGCTTACCGAAGAGTTAAAAAAAAAAAAAAAAAAAAAGGTGGTCCATGCTCTTGGGAAATCTTAGTGCTGTGAGTTTACGAAATAGTGACCTTAGCCTATTCTTGGATATTGAAGGATTGGGTATGTTTTGAGGGAGAATTTCATCTTAAGGTGAAAAGTTATGTCTTATGATATTTATTAGTCGAAGTTGAAATATAAGACTTTGTATATTTAAGTATATCTTAAAGGGAAAATTTGTCTACACACTAAAAAGCAGAGGGATACATTTGTAGCCCAAGAGAAGTCTTTTAAGGGTTAAAGTTTGAAAAATTAGATATGCCATTTATCCCCATAACTTTCCCTATTTTATTCCTCTTTATCATGAAAAGTTTATTAGATTAGACTTTAAAAATATGAATTGTTTTGTCTACACAGAAATAAACAGATGGATAAACCACAGTTATATAAAGTATAACATTATAAGCATATTTTTATAATAGTATTTATTTTGCTTTTAGTCAAACAAGTAACCTAAGTATGTATTTGCTTCTATGGTCATCACCCATGGAAACATTCACTATAAAAAGCAGTTTAGATTAAAAACTAGATTTTAAGAGCTTCAAGATATGGAAACAGGTCAGAGGTGAGAAATTCATTTCCCAGGTCATCCTACTTCCTTTGTTTTATTGATCCAAGCCTTCACTGGTTGGATATTGACTAGGAAACCAACGTCTTAGGAAGTGTCTTAAAACTTAATTCTTTCAGCTAGTTAAGGAAATATGAGGGAGATATATACAACACATTAAGGCTAAGTACTTCTTGAATATCAAGAGGACAGCAACTTCCAGGTCCTTACAATTTATTACCTCAATGTGGATTCTCCGGGACCACAGTTGTTGGAGGAATTCCAACCCATGGAGAAAGGGTGAAGAACAGTTAAGTTTAACATAAAAGCATGAACCAAGCATGAAGATGTTGAGTTTTAAGGACCATTTTCAGAAGTGTCTAGTGGAATCATTTGCATTGTTGAAGCATGGTTACAGATTGCCTTAAGTTATCAGTTCCCTTTTAGAATTGTACATTTTCAGATTATTTAATTTGAGCGTGGTGTCACTTATTTTTAAAGTTGTCAAACTGTGAAGAATGTGAAAAGAGCCCATAACATAGGAGTAAGACATACCCGAGTCTATAAATACCTGCTCAACCACTTCCCCGACTTGGGTGGGTCCCTTGTCACTTCTTAGCTTTGTTGTCTCATCAGTGAAATGAGAACATTTGCCAGTGACATTGGCTAACGTATGCACACTGCCCGGCACCATGCGGGCATATTCACCTTGCAAGGTGGATGTAAGAATGACGAGTTCTTACAATAAGGACGAGTAAATTAAAAAGGCACTCAGGGGCACCTGGGTGGCTCAGTTGGTTAAGCGTCACGCTCTCTTGGTTTCGGCTCAGGTCATGATCTCATGGTTTTGTGAGTTCGAGCCCCCATCAGGCTCAGTGCTGACAGTGAGGAGGCTTCTTGGGACTCTGTCTCCTTCTCTCTGTGCCCCTCCTCCACTCACATTGTCTCTGTCTCTTTCTCTCTCTCTCAAAAAAAAGGCACTCAACAGTGGTAGCTAAGAGAAAAATTATGATGACAACAATAATTAAGCTATTTAATTTTAATTTCATTTAATATAATAAATAAGACAGTGTTGCTCCGCGGAACCAGCCTACGACAGACAGAAATACAAGGGCTTTGCTGTCAGGCCAGGGCTTGAATGAGTTCTGGCTGGTTAGAAGTGAGCTATAGCATTTGAGACAAATTATTTTACCTCCTTGACTTCAGTTTCCTCTTATTCAATATTCATATTATAATTCCAACTTGATAAGGTTACTGCAAAGACTACCTGGCCTAAGATATGCCAGATGCCTAGCAGAGGGCGGGACATAGTAGAGCCAGCTCCTGTTATTTTCCCTTCATAATAAAGTATCACAGCATAGACACTGATTTTGATGACTGGCTTTACAGACAGGATGTGTCCAACTCATAAAGCGTTCAACTCTTAATGTGTCCAAACTCTTAAGAATCTACTGTGTGAGTGATAACAGCTCAGTGATACAAATTAGTCATGACATTAAAGCAAGTCAAGTTTGACGCCGACATTATGTTTGTGGTTAGTATTTCTTACAAGGTATTTTCTCAAGGACTGTGGACTATTTTTGTTCAGAAAAATAGGGAAGAGGAATCTGTGTTGGCATACCAATATAGAGACCAGTCGACTATAAGCCTGACATATTCTTTTTTGTTTTTTAGTTTTTGTTATGGACTATTTGCAACCATGAGGAAACATCCATAAAAGCATACTAAACAAATGAGTGGGTGGTTACAAAGGAGATTTGCTAAGGTCTTTGGAAAGAGAGTTGTACATCTATAAATACTTTTGTAGAAATGTTTCACAAAATAGAGCACAGTTCTTACAATGACAACTGTACTTTATTCACAACTGTTACCTTGTTGCATTTTAAATGAAACCACTGGGCAGAAAAGGCATTTGTGATATTTTTTTTTAACAGTGCAGTTGCTTAAATTTTTCTGGAAGGCCTGGAACATGGTGTTCCACAAGATAGGTTAACTTGACAAAATGCAAATTGCTTCGTGAGCAGCTAACCTCCCCGTATCCTTGACCATGTTGGCCCCATCTCTGTTCCTTTATAATCCATAAAACAGTCTCCCTCACAGTTGAGATGTTTGAGATTTTTCTTTTCAGGTTCTTTTCCCTGTAACCAATAGGAACTAGTCTGGATTGTTTTGCAGACGGAAACATCCGGAAGAGAATAAATGAATTAGCTTTCATGCTTATTGGCACTAAAGGTTTTGGCATTTACCACTTTCATCAAGTATTTAATGTCTTTGCTTAGATGTTTTAATTCAATCTGAAATTAAAATAGGAAATAATTTTTTTAAAAAATCATGTTGCTAATTTTGGCCAAAGAAAAACAAAAAGCACTCCTACAGTCTTTGGGGGAAATTGTTTTGGCTTTACATAATAAAAATTAGTTCAAAGACCCTGTGATTCTTTGAGCACCTGAGTGAGATGATGTCACTCTTCCATTGGAAGCCTCCCAGTGGCTTCCCAGCTTGCCTGGGTACATGGGTAAAGACCGATCCTTACAAAACTGTTTGGGCCCTGGAGATCTGACTCTCACCCCAACCCCCTGACTTCTGTCCTACCACTGTCCCCCCATCCAGTCCCCTGTAGCCACCCCGCCTCTATCCTGGCCCCTGGCTGTGCCAAGTAGGCTTCCTCCTTAGAGTGTTTACACTTGCTCTTTGCTCTGCCTGGAATATTCCTGCCTCAATTGTACGAACAGCTTATCCCTCATTCCCTTCTGGATTCTGATCCAAACTGCCAACAGTGAAGCCTTTCTGCCAACCTTATTTCAAATAGTAATTTCCCCGTGGCTGTGATTCCATTTGCTCACCATCTTGCTTTCTTCTTCTCCCTAACACCGCCTTCTGGTAAACTGAACACATACTTGGTTTGGGTTCATTATCTGTCCCCCTCCCTTCTGCTAGAATGGAAGGTCCATGTAGATGGGGATGGTATCTTTTCTGATCACTGTCGTGTCCTCAGAGCCTAGAACAGTGTCTCCTACGTATTAGATGCTCAATAAGTATTTGTTGCACGGTAGAGCATGTTCCTTAGGAAAGGATTCAAGGCTCTCAGGTAGGGCTGCTGCATATGGCTTGTGTGGGTGCATTTCTCAATATGGTCTGTGTGACCGGCACCCCCTGGAGTTGTGCAGTGCACAACCTGTACGGCAATGTGCTATGGCCCTGTTCTCAATAGTCCAATAGATTTCAAAATCAGGGGGCTCTGTGCAGGAATTAGAGGCCCCAGTATAATACAGCATAGAAGTGTAATACAACATGAGAAAATTGACAAGAAAACTGACAAGTAATTGACAAGTAAATTACTTCAGTTTCTCTGAAGTGTTGCAGAAACTACTTACTATTACTCTCCCATTCCTTCTAAGTTTGAAAATGTATAAAAATAGATCCTACTCACTTATTTGTGGGATGCTGGCTATAAGTTGGCTGATGACAAATAAAATTTTAGTCTTCATGTGTATGGGTGAAAATTTTAAAATTGAATATGGTAGTAGATATGTGATCGTTTGGGACAGTTCTTCAAAACATACTAAAAAATGTATGTCATTGGCCTTGGCCTTAACTTCATGTTCTTGAATTGCTTTCAAATAGAAGCTAATTCTTTGCAGAAATTGCTTGAGGATTTTTTAAGTTATGTGCTCAATTCTGGCCTGATTTGAAGATATAATCTCAGACAATTATTTTGTTATCTATAGAAATCTCTGTAGTCACATAGAGGCTACTTTCTGCCAGGTATTTTTCATGAATTATCAGTTCCTTCCAACGGCTCTGTAAGGTAAATATTCAGTCAACCATTACAGTTGTGGGATACAGGTTGGAAACAACAAATAACTTACAAATGGTGGGGAAGAGACATGATCCAAGGTAAGTGTCACTCCAAAGCCGCCCCATCCCTTCCCTCCTCCTAATTCCTCTTATAGAATAACTCATTGGTCTAATGAATTCTAAAACTCCTAATATCTTAACAATATCCATGTTTCACAAATTTAGCATATGGAAGTGTCAAAAACATTCTAAAATAGAAGCCCCCAGGAATAAACTGATCTAGGTACTAAAAAGTTACATATTTGAAAAGGAGAGACAGTGAGGCACATGTATTTCTTTTTGTCTGTATTTGTCTAGAGATATTATATATCACTTACTAGGTCTCAGTAGCAAAAGTAGTTTTGGTCCAAGGTGTTGGTGTGTGTGTGTGTGCCCGTGCGATTCTGACACATAGGATTTCAGATATCACGATAAAGTGAAGGACATGTTCTACTTTAACGGTGCCCGGACCACCAATTCTACTCCTTGTGTAAGAGATCCATGTATCCATCATCTGACTGCTGCCCTCCGGGGCAAATCAACCACTTGCCCCTTCGTGATACTATGAAGACCTCCATGTAACAGTTCACTCCTCTAAGTATGTGTCGCCGTACAAGCCCGTAAGCTTCCCAAGGACAGGATGGTGTCTTAGTCATCTCTGTGCCCAAGCACCTAGCGTGGCACTGATGCGTGGAGGAGGTGCAACAATAACCATTCCAAGAGTGCATAAATTAACGAAGGAATCCCCACGACTTTTCAAAACGAACTTATTGATGATTGCCAGTGAACCTCAGACACCAAACTGCTCTGCGTGGCTGTTCACCATTTTCTTTAATTTCTCCGTTTTGTTCTGCAAGCCTGGCCAGCCCCTCCTTGGACTTCTTTCCTCCTCTTTCCCCCCACTCCTACTTCTTCTACCACTGCAACCTTCCTTCCTATCTCGCCTCTAATGCCACCTCTCCTCTCTTTGCTCCTCACTGTGGATACTTGCCAAGACTCAGCATTGGTCTTTCCTAGATCAGGTCGGTGACGAGTTCTGAAAGGGTGTCTGCGCTCAGCATTCAATTCCCACCTCTGTGTCAATCAATCCAGGTTCTGGGTGCATGCCCTTTCCTGGCCAAGTCCGTGGCCAAAATGCCCACCAAACACCCTGTAGGCAGGCTCCATACTCACCTGTAGTTGAACATTCCTAGATCCAAACTCTTCATCCACCCCCAGTCATCATCCCACTCCATGTGCCTTGTTCCCCAGGCACAAAACCTTAGCTTGACACTGACCACCATGCCGAGGATCCTTAGTCTTTCTTTTTCTTTCTTGTTCTGGTTGTAGGGAAATACATAAACTTTAAGAATTAATAAATTATTAAACTGTGAAATGTTTACCCAGATACAGACTATTGCAACAAATCTTAAGATCTCAAGGGTTTCATGTTGGCTTCTAAAAACTATCTATGGACTGCAAGTTAAGAAAGTCTCATCTACAGAGAAGTCTGACACATTAAAGTGGGCACAAGAAGACCAGAGGGTCATTAAAGATACTTTTTGGCTGTTTCTCAAATTTTCCTAGGGTCAAAATTAGCACCAGATTCTTCCTGTTACTCAAGATATTTCTATGTGAAGAAAGAATATACTTGTAGCTTCCAGGACAAGAGGAGGGCCAAGAGGAGGACAGTGCAGGTGGAATCAGTTTCGGTGCCTTTAGCGAGCAAAGGAATGAGGATTCTCAAGGTGGCATCTCCCTAAACGTCCTATCAGGGATAGCACATCTATGGCATTTGTGGGTGATGCCACCTTCCTAGGGACACGGCTTCTACCCTCAAGACACCTGCATTCTAACCCAGTCTAAAATTAAGAGGTAGACAAAATAATCTCTACGTTAGTTTCCTGTGGCAGTCATAACAAACTACCAAAGACTGGGCAGCTTAAAACAACAGAAATGTACTGTCCCCCAGTTCGGGGCGGCTGCAAGTCCAGACAAGCGTTGGTACGACCATGCTCCCTCTGAAGCTTCCGTGGGAGAACGCTTCCCTGCCTCTTCTCTTTTCTGGTGACTCAGTGTCTTCTCTGGATCCAGCTTCTGATGTCTGTCTTCCTGCGTGTGTTTCTTCACATGGTCTTCCCTTGGAGTCTGTGTCTAAATTTCCCCATCTCACAAGGACGCCAGTTACTTTAGGTTAGGGGCCCATGTTTCCTGGTATGACCTCATCTTAACTAGTGATGTCTGCAACAACCCTACTTCCAAATCAAGTCACAGTCTGGAGGACAGAGGTTAATTCTTTAATTCATCTTTTGGGTGGAGGGGGACACCGTTCAACCGTAAGAATCGTATCCAAACCTAGAGAATGTCAGAAACCAAACACTGTAGTCTAACTCCTGAGCCCAGACTACTTTCAAAGTCTACCTGTGCACACTGCTCGGAACAGCCGCTGGCCATCATTGGAGTTGGCAAGAGAGATGAGGCTTAAAAAACTCCAGTGTTGGGTACTGAGTAGATGAAAGAAAGATGATAAGCTGACATTCTGTGATTACAATAATTTGTGTTTGAAACATGTAAAAATAGATTAAAATAATTCGCAGAGAAAACTGGCAAAACTTATTTTCTCCAAAAATCAAACGGAGCAAAATATCACTTTTAACCTTAATTACGTTCTTGAATAATTACATTTGTTTATTATTCACTTAGCCTTGGGCAGGGATGCTAACTTTTGCTAGTCTGTGTAACAGCTTCTTATGAAACCGTTTCTCACCAAAGCTTAAGGAGAAAGAAACATTTATCATGATTTGTTTAAGATTCTAGTTTTTTTCTGAAAATGGAAATAGCATCTTGTCAGCACCCTCCTTCCTTCGTTCAAACTTTTGCTTTTATTTTAGAATGTGGTTTTGTTTATGTATGTATGTATGTATGTATGTATTTAGAGAGGGAGCACAAGGAAGGGGCAGAGGAAGAGGGAGAGAGAGAATCTGAAGCAGTCTCCCTGCTGTCAGCGCAGAGCCCAACACAGGGCTCGAACTCATGAACCACGAGATCATGACCTGAGCCGAAATCAAGAGTCTGATGCTTAACTGACTGAGCCATCCAGGCGCCCCAGAATGTTTTTAATACAATGCAAACTAGGAAGCAAAGATTTAAAAAGCCCTGGCCTGGGAGTCTATATCTGCGCCCTGGCTTTCCTGCACATAATCTTATTTCATTTCACCTCGCTGAGCGGGCTCCAGGTGCCTCATTGGTAAATACTCATTCATTTAGTCCGCTCATTCATTCATTCCCTCTTTCACTGAACAAGAGGTACAAACCAAAATCCGCAGGACTCAGCAAGAAACGGGAGTGAGGCACTCAGCACTGGCTGTAGGGGAAATGCAAGGAAGACTACAGACTGCAGGAAAGTAACTGAAAAGCATGTGACCCCCCCGACCGTGGCGGCCACCATTCAGCCGCACACAGCTGTTGCCTGCCTTCTGAGACTCCTGGGGATTTTTTAAAAAAGAACCAGAGGTACATATTTTGGTGTGAAGTTTCCCAATCCCTAACCTTGGCAACCAACGAAAATATTTTTTAGACCCTGAAGTTCAAGCAAAACACATCTACAGGCTGGATTCCATCTGTAGACTGCCGCATTCAACCTCTGCTCAAAACAAATGAACAATAATTGATCATGGGACAGGTGCTGGTGAACACTGGGAGTGGAACAGCATACACCCCTCCTTCCATCAGCGGAGATCACAGAGGGCAGAGCAAAATTATAAACTGCTCTGAAGGACCTAAGCTTGAAAGACCCTACGTGCGTAGTGTGGGTGATTCACTCTCTGGTTTCCCCTTACCTCACTGGCCACTCCTGCTCTGTCTGCCTTCCTGAATCCTCCTCCTTCTGAACACTGGCATCATTCCAGACTTTGAATGTCTCTACGTTTCCTCACACCTACAATGACCCCCCTTACCCTTATAACTCACCAAGCATGATCTTGCCTCAGAACCTTTGTACTTTCTGGCCCATAATCCAGAGAGCTGGACTCCCTAGATGACCTCATCCAACCCAGTGGCTGTAGACATCTTTCGTATGCTGAACGTTTCATAATTTCTGTCTCTGGCCCCGATTTCTCCCCTAAGCTCTAGACTCATGTATTCAATTGCCCACCTGACATTTTTACCTGGATATTTAAGTGACGTCTCACATTTAATAGGACCGCTAAGGTTTTGGTTTCCCCTACAACCTCCTGTTCCCATTGTCCCTGTTCTCAGTAGATGGTGCTGTTTATTGGCTTGATCAAGTAAAACATCTTAAAACCCAGCTTCAATCTTCTCTTACCATCACCACCACATCCAGTCCATCAGGAAGCCCCGCTTTCTCCACCTTCTGAAGACATCCTAAATCCAAGCACTTTCTGGCACTTCTGTCATGACCACCCTGGCCCAAGCCACCATATGTCTCCTATGGACTATTGTAACAGCCTACGGTAGCTCACACTTTTGCGACTCCCTCCTTGAACAGCGTGACCTGGAAGTCATTCTTTAGCTCAGAACCTTCCAGTAGCTGTCCGTGTCACTTATGCAATCACAGCCCTTAAGGCCCCCTGTGCTCTGGCTCCCTGCTGCACTTCTGGCCCCATAAGTCGACCACGCTCCCCCTCACAACTGTGTTCCTATCACAGTGGCCTCTTTGTTCCTCAGGGCCTCTGCACCAGCTGTTCCCTCTACGTGGAATGCTCTTCCCCCATGTAGCTGCAAGCCTCAGTTCTCCACTTTCATCGGACTTTACTTACATGGCCCACATCTACCCACAAAAGCAACCTCAGAAATTATCCTTAAGGGATGTGATCTATCTCTGTGTCTCCTCTGCGTCTGTCTCTACCACGAGGAGGTGAGGCTGTAAGGCAGGGATCTCGTTGCTCTGTCCCTGCACCCAGCACGTGCAGAGTGCTCAATCAGATTTGCAAATGCATAAATGTATCCTTAATCCTTACGCTTTTAAATGCCACTGTTCCAACAACATTCAAATCACTTTTCTGGCTACCCACTGCTTAATTTTTTTCTGTCAACCCACAGACAGATAAAACCTCAAAGTTAAAGGTTCTGTACAAATAAGCTCTTTGCTTTACAACCCAAAAGGTGTTTCTGGGTCATGCTCATGTTTCTGGAATGACAGATCACATGGAGATTTGCCCACAAGTGTCAGCGAAGAGCTGTTAAAATTCATGGAGTGGCTTGTTGGACCACCGTGGGCAACTCAGCAGATCCCAAAAGCCTGGCTATACACTTACGCTGGCATTGGACGACATTTTCACTAGTCTATAAAATAAGGACACTGAAATACTTTCTTTCTTAGTTTTGTTTCATTTTTATGGTGGTAAGGACACATAACATGAGCTATGACCTCACCCGTGTAACAAATTTTTAAAGGCACGACACCGTATTGTTATCTACAGGCATAGTGGTCTATTGTAATACTCTAGGATGTGTCCGTCTGAAACAACTGAAACTGTACAAAAAGGTTTTTTTTTAAATAAAGCTGAATTCTTTCAATTCAAAGTTTCTTTTTTATTCAGAGATTATACCTTCTTTTTAAATTTTTTTTAAATGTTTATTTGTTTTTGAAAGAGAGAGAGAGAGGGAGCACAAGCAGGGAAGGGGCAGGGAGACAGGGAGACACAGAATCCAAAGCAAGCTCCAAGCTCTGAGCTGTCAGCACAGGGTCTAACACGGGGCTAGAACCCACGAGCGGCGAGATCATGAACTGAGCTGCATTCGGACACTTAACTGACTGCACAGGCGTCTCTGTACCTTCTTTTTTTTTTTTTAATTGATTATCATAATGTTCCTTTTGTCTCTAAAAGAGGTTTTCTTAGCAGATGAGTTTTGTTCTTTTTCCCTTAATGGCCTTACTCAGCAAAAGAAAAAGCGAGCAATTCTATGTCAGTTTCCCGTTCTTCTTGGAAATATTAACTCCATACAATTGAAAGGTAGGGACATTCCGGCTCATACTATCTGGCCTGAAATCCCCATTTCACTCGTTTGGACCCTGCACACAGAGAAGGCTTTGTCATCACAAAGTCACTGATAAGTCCACACGTTCCCTGAAAGAAGCCTGGAAGTTCTGCAAGCCTTTTTCTCTTAGCAAACAAGGACAGCTTGATCCATCAAATGAGTGGATTTTCACTGGCGGGGGTTGGGGGTGGGAAATGAGCCTGAGCGGAGACAGAGACATAGAACAGACCTAGAACATACCCGTTTCAGTGTATGAGAGCGGGTCCCCCAGAAGCCCAGGGTAGCCGGCATCCAACACTAAGGTCTAAACTACAGCAGGGGGGCTCACCTCTGGGGCTACGGAGACCAGGCCTCTTCTGGCAGGGCTTTACCAGTGACAGGCTGCACCTGTTTTACAATTTCCTCGTGAATTGACCTGCTAATGCTAAGTAGCATATTCTTTCCACTTGGTTTGGTTCAATTTCCTCTGGCTCAAAGATTATAGCCTAGTTTCTATTACCCTTTCTCAGCACTGTCAAGACCAAGAAGAATAAAACTGATAAGAGGACGAATCCGCCCCCAGAGCACCACTTCTGGGATTCAGGAAGGGAGTGGATGTTGACATATTTATTTGTGATCAGCCGTACCGGCTGTCCTGCCTGACCAACCAGCATTAGGGGGATATGTCTGATGAGACCATTTTCTTAGGACTGAGTTCGTGTGTCCACAGTGAATGGCAGGCCCCTTGGAAAATGAGATGATGCCAGGAGAAGGAGGAAGGGAAAATGACTCGGAGGTTTTTACCCAGTTCAAGCAAAACGAAATGATTGGCTTCAATTTTAGGCATGTTTACATTTCACTCAGTCTGCTGTCATCTAAGTGACACTTGGTATTTTTAAAAAATTAATCACTTGTAGTTTTCAACTGAGTAAGTGCCATGGACACCAAAGTACATTAATGAGCCATCTTAATATGAAAATTTGTTTCTCGAAAAGGAGAATACAGTACATACAGGTTTTTTAAAAATAAGCATCTGGTTGGGGTGCCTGGGTGGCTCAGTAAGTTAAGCATCCTACTCTTGATTTCAGGCTCATGTCATGATTTCACGGTTTGTGAGATCGAGCCCCTTGTCAGGCTCTGTCCTGACAACGCAGAGCCTGCTTGGGATTCTCTCTCCCTCTCCTCTCTCTCTCTCTCTCTCAAAATAAATAAAAAACATTAAAAAAAAAACTTAAAATTACACATCTGGTCCACATCTCAAATCTCATTCAGAAGAACATTTCAAGTGCTCCCAGCCCTTAGTAAAATCATGAATAATGACACCAAAGATATTATTTCCACACCTGCCATGAAACGAAGCCCTGACCCAGATGCTCAGGATGTAAAATTAATCATCAGCAACCTCATTTGCGAAATTTAATTCATATCGCTTCCCTTCTGCTCCCGTCGGGCACTTGGTTGTTAACAGGAACTGTGATCGCGGGAAAATATTGGGATAGCAGAATTCTTAATGAAGAATTCTAGTAGCTCCAGATGTTCTGAGTGGTATATAAAGCCGCAGAGGAAGAAGTTTCGTTTCCTAGAGAATTTCAATGTCTTTGCTCATTTACTTCTTCTACAGTCATTGGGCCACCACCAAGTGCTGAGCACTATGTTTGATGTCTAAAAAGAGAGACACCTTGTTCCCATGGAACTCGCAGTCGAGTGAAGGAAACAAGAGAAAAGTAAACAAACTAATCAAATAATCACAACTTATCAAGACCGCTCTTCATTCAGGAAATACCGAGCGCCCACAGAGTGACAGGCACCGGGCTAGGCACCGGGCTAGGCACAGGCAATACAGCCTGTTCTAAAAGCAGCCCGGTTTCTCGACCTCATGGGGCTTTTGTTCTAATGAGAGTAGACAGAAATCAAATGGCTAGAAACAGCACCCCCCCCCATCCTAAAAAAATTAGTTATTTTCAAGTTGTGAGAAATGCTAAATAGGAAATAAACTTGGATAGAAGCCAATGTGATCGAGGAAGAATTTAAATAGAAAATGTGACCTGGGATGCTGTCTTCAAGGAGTTACTTTCTGAGCAGAGATCTGAAGGACACGGAGGAGGAGGCAGCCAGATGGAGAGAAGACCTTCCCCAGGCGTGGGGGAAAGGGAGCTCCAAAGCCTTGGGATAAAAGTACTTCCCTCTTTCTAGAAACGAGGCAGGGCAACTACAGCACAATCCATTGGTCAGGGGGACAGAAGCCTGAGACCGTGAATAAGAGAGAAACCATGTAAGAGTCTGAGTTTTATGCTCAATACTAAGATTTCCACAAGAGGTTGACACGTTCCCGTTTGCCTCAGGAGAAGGCCACTCTGCCTGGAGAAGGAATTGCAGAAGGAGGCCAGGCCATGACATCATTGGAGAGTCTTTCCATCGTCCAGACTGAAGCAATTTTGAAATCTTATGTGTCTTTGATATTTTTTAAAAAGCCTACGTAACTGCCTAAGGGGCCCCTTTATGCTTATTTTGGAACTTTTATCAGTGGCCCACGGTATCCTTGCTGTAGGCTTTGTCAGATGATGGAATTGCACCAGAAGAGAGATAATTCATTTACCTCTGGTGTTTCAGATGGGCAAGGAATGCAGGAAATTCTAGATCTCCTGGCCAGATTTATATAACATAGTCTTGTGAATTACTGCCTGATGTCTCCAAAGATCAGGTTTGATGGGGAGAGACCAATACCCTGCATGAACCCTATCACTTAATAACAGGCCACAAGTGCAATTCAGAAGAAACTTCTTTCAGGGGTGCCTGGATGGCTCAGTTGGCTGAGGGTCCCACTTTGGCTCAGGTCATGATCTCACATTTCATGAGTTTGAGCCCCAAGTCGGTCTCTGTGCTAACAGCTTGGAGCCTGGAGTCTGTTTCAGATTCTGTGTCTCCCTCTCTCTCTGCCCCTTTTCCACTCATGCTATCTTTCTCTCTCTTTCTCAAAAATAAATAAACATTAAAACAAAATTAAAAAAAAAAGAAACTTCTTTCACAAGAAAGACTTCTTTAATCTCTGTAATCTTAAACTTTTCTAGCTGGCCTCCTGCATCTTGCTCCCTTTTGTCTTTTAACTTCTTTTTCCACAGCCTCCAAAACCCCTCGCCATCCATCAATGGCTGTTCAATATTGTGCCATATTCCTTGAGAGACATGGACGTATCAGACGGAGTTCGTGCTCTGACGGGGTTTCTAAAATAGCCGAGGAGACAAAGAGCCATGCAAAATTAACAACTAAATACTAAACTGTTTGGTACTAGTTATTGGAAAAAGACCTTTTGAGAAAAGAGAAGGATGGACTGCAAAAGGGAGCCAGAGCATGTCATGGAAAAGAGCCTCACAGGCTATGTAGACGTCAGCTGAAAGAAATGGCTGACCTTCACGTTGGATACCCTATAACTGTGGCTTCTACCCGTTTTTCCCTTGGGGACTTCTGGAGGCACCTATTCAGTAAGACTGAGTACATGGATCCCAGGAATCTGTATTTTTAGAAGCTGTCCAGTGATTCATATGCCCATTTTCGAAATTTTGCTCCAAACAATCTCATCACGCACTGAAACTGCTTGTTCTCAACACCGCATAAACCTAGTAAGCATCCCTGAAAGTCTTACTTAAAGTTTCCACTTGTCTCCCCAGGTTCCAAGACGGCACAAAAGTATGGTGTCTCACAGGTAGCATTTTCCAAGTCAGGATAAAAAAGGTCAGCCCCCTGTTCCATAGCCTTTGACTTCTTATTCCTGTGTCCACTTTAGTTGAAATATCCAACAACACAACAGACTACAAGTCATTACCCGTAACCGTGCACCATAAAACAACAGCCGCCAATCCCAGTCATTGCCATTGGTGCCACCGGGAGGGGAGAGCAACCAGGATGGGAAGCAATGGGAATGAATCAGCAAATGATCTGGGTATGTTTACTCTGAAGAAAGACAGATTCAGAGAAAACATGGCAGCTATTGCCAAATACTCAGAGTTGGAATGGCGAAGAAGAGGTAAAGTTGCTCTGTGGAAAGGATGAAGACAGGTATTTGTTCAATATGAGTAAAAAAATATCTGAACATGCCCGGAGGGATAAGAGTTTCCATCTAGGGAACTGCTCAAATAATGCAAGCTTGGGATTTGTATTGTGTCCTTTAAAATGTTCTATGCCGGGGATATTAAGAGGCAGTCTCATGCAGAACTAATTACTAAAACGGCCAATCCTAGCTTAGCAAGAGAAATTTTCCCTAGTGTCAGTGGTGGAATATTTAGTTGCCTAGCAACCCGTAAATATCTATGATGCAATGGAAAATCCTTAGTTTGCGTCTGGGTTGATTGTATAGTTCCTAATACCACACTTGGTTCATTTCATTGATGATAAGTATTCCTGTTATAGTCTGTTACATATCAAAATGGTGCTGAGCTGCAGCTTTACACAGTTTCGATCTTTGCCGAACACTAGCCAGCTGCCTCGCCGAGCCCAAAGGCACACAACAGTAATAGATGTTTGGTCCATACAGGAGGCGACAGGATAAGACGGTGAGAGCACAATACTTTTGGAGATATGTACAACGGTTCAAATGAAATCTGGTGGAACCCTAAGTGTCACGGTACAGGTTTAATCATGACCTCTCCAACCTCGGACTTGTGTGCATTTCTAATAAATGACTAATAGCATTTATGGTATAGAGCAAAGTTTAAGGTGTAGAACAAAATGTGTAAGATACTGCAATCATAACTTTCTAATCACAGTCTCCTAGAAAACTGACAAAAACATATGTGGATGGGTTAAAAGTTTGGTCTCATTTATAAAGGACTGCTTTACATTATAAGAACCAAAGAACAGCTGTTTGTCAAGCTTCCACATTAAACATCTGCCAGGATATCTTCTTAGGCAGGTTTTCTTAGTGATAATGACTGGGTACATAAAATAAATCATGGAACCCCATCAGATTCTATCCATACTAAATACCGGAGACATTCGCTTCCCCTTGTCAAAAGATCATAAATAACAGAAGTAAAACCGGCCAATCGCTGAAGGAGTAATCAGTATAAGTTTACTGTGCGCACAACCAAGAAGACACTTTGCAAACTGGGAGCACTCAGTCCAAAACAGGGAATGAGGCTCCAGGGTGCATTGTTGTAAAGCAGCTTATATAGTGAGAGAGTTTATTCTTCACAGTGACTGGACACAATACTAGAATTTTCTCAAAGGATAGGGAGCTGGTCAGTGGTGACCTCATATCAACCTCGGGAAATAGTTCCCAGTTTTGCTTACGATGTTCAGAGTCATAAGCCAGAAGTGATCCAGGTCAAGTTAACCTTGCAAAATAAGATAAATTAAGCTTTGTCTGTATGGCTAAACTGGTTGTGTATGCTCAGGAAATTTTCAAGGCTGGCCTCTGATTTTTTTTATTTTAACACCCTCTTTTGTTTGACCTCTTAAACCCAAATCATAATTTTAAAAAGTGATTGATTTTGATTCATTTCTCTTCCCCACCCCACCCCCCACAAAAGGCTTAGAATTGCTTTAGGTAACTTTTTATTAGCCAGTCTAGGACATTTGTACAACAATATAATTAATAGCATTTTTAATGAAAATGATGGTATATTAATTGGTAATTTTTGGATGAGTGTTCTTCCTAATTACTTGTTAACCTTTAAATCAGATATACACAAGGGAATAGAGCAAGATTCATGTCTTTGAGTATCTGAAAGCTTTTTCAAGGTGTTTGTTTTTTTTTTTTTTTTTTTTTTTTTTTATAAAAAGAATCCAGAGGAACTGTTTTTTCCTCCAGAGGAAACTCAAAATTATATCAGGAACTAAGTATGGTATGATGCTTAACACATTAATATGCTATAGAAGTTTTCAGTGTATCTATTCTTGTCACCTTAGTGAACATAGAAGTATGGTTTAACAAGATAGCAAAGAGGATGCCGTCCATTTTTCTTTAGCACTTAAATTTGCAGGTAGTTGCAAACAGTACTGAAAAGAGGAAAAAAGGCTATTATTAGGTGAGAAGGTCTATTTATCTCACTATACGTACAAGAAAATGAAGAAGGCACGACCCGCAGAAGATCTCTAGATCTTTGGCCCCAAGTATCCAGTCTGACTCCATGTAACTCAAAAAGGCTTTATAGATAAAGCATGGTGTGAACCTTCATCACTGCTATTTAAACAGCAGGGCCATTTAAATGGCTGAACACAGACTGGATGCAAACACAGATAAGTGGATTTCAGAAGGCAAGAGTCCAATTTCACCTTCTCTGATGGGAAGTCTTCCCACCCTGGAGGTCTTCTCTGTAGCCCTTTTTCTGAGCTTCTCTCGGCTTTTTCTGTCTATCCAGAACTGTGGGATAAGAGTCACTATTTGAAGGCCTGTGTTACTTTTTACTCATTGTGAAGATTCAGTTAGTACCTGGGCCTTCCCTCTAAGCCTTTGACCTGTGAACTTTTCTTGTTTTTAATTGTTGTTTTTTTTTTTTCATGTTTATTTTTAAGAGAGAGACAGAGCATGAGCGGGGGAGGGGAAAAGAGTGAGGGAGACAGAATCTGAAGCAGGCTCCAGGCTCTGAGCTGTCAGCCCAGAGCCCGATGCGGGGCTCGAACTCACAAACCACGAGACCATGACCTGAGGTGAAGTCGGATTCTTAACTGACCGAGCCACCCAGGTGCCCCGACCTGTTAACTTTTCTACTTTCTCTCTCTGTCTTTGCCTAATTCATTCATCAGAAAATTTACCGAAGCCTGATATATCCCAGGTTCTGTCTTTGGTACAGAGAATACAGCAGTGAAGACATCATCGTGACTTCAAGTCGGTGATAGTTTAATGGTTGGGGGTTGGGGTGAGGTGGGGTCAGAAATGAGTATCGGGCATCTAGAATGCAGTATAATAAGTACTAGGAGGGTATCTGTGTGCCCTAGAGCATGGGAAGTTCCGGGGTATGTACTCTGGAAGCATACTAGGGGCTAGCCAATTCAGACTGGGGCTTAAGGAGGTGAGGGAAACTTCTCATCGGACTTAAGTAGGAAAATGGAGGTGGCGTTAGTGGGTAAGAGGGTAGAACACGCCGTCTCTGTCTTCCTTCTCTGACTCCATGAGGCCACCTGTGTTCTTAGTCACCCCATCTCGGTCCTTTTGCCTGGTTTCACACGACTCCCATCTTCCGTGTCTCCCTACTGGACCATTATTTGCTTTAGAGCAGCCCCTGTGAGGGCCATCCATCAAACTATTACAGGACAATGACGAATAAGCTCTGTGTAAAGGCCTTGCTGCAGGTGGAAGGAGGCTGCAGGTTGAGAAAGGAGTCTGACTCTTCCTTCTCCCAGTGATTCCAAGAGGTCTGTACACAAGTACACGTGAAATCCTAACTGTGGCTCCGCTCGCCTCTCCAAAGAAGAAATAACTGCCTAAAACAAGAATTAAAGACAAAAGGCTAACTTATAGAGAGAGCAGCAATAAATATATGCACACATTCAAGAAGTTTTTTAAAGTGGATAAACAAAATGTTTCTTGAAAGGAGAAGAGAGAAATGAAAGAAAATAATCATCACCATCATGGCCACCATTTAGTAAGCATATCTACACATTGTCAACTGTACCAGCCATTGTTCGGGTATTGCATGTAATTCTGAAAACAATCCTGGAAGGCGGGATTCTTTTTTATTTATTTATTTATTTATTTATTTATTTAACGTTTATTTTATTTTTGGGACAGAGAGAGACAGAGCATGAACAGGGGAGGGGCAGAGAGAAAGGGAGACACAGAACCGGAAGCAGGCTCCAGGGTCTGAGCCATCAGCCCAGAGCCCGACGCGGGGCTCAAACCCACGGACTGCGAGATCGTGACCTGAGCCGAAGTCGGACGCCCAACCGATTGAGCCACCCAGGCGCCCCACAGGATTCTTAAAACAAGTCCTTGAACGGTCTTGGGCACAAACTATGAGCTCAGTAACTATTTCCTGAATGAATGAAGATATAAATGCTTCTGTGTGCTTGTTGGCTGTCTCTCACCTGCTTCACCCCCTAGAAAATAAAATTCCTTGAGGGCAAGCACTTCATTTTGCTTTCTTCCATATGCCAAGCACGTAGAATGAGGCTGGCACATGGCAGGCATTCAATGCTGTGCCGCCTCTAAAAGACAAGGAAACAGAGACTCAGCACAATTCAGTATTTTATGCAAAATCACACATAAACCGAGACCATGTAGGACTTGATCCCAGGTCAACCCGTGTTCTTCCTCCCTTTACATCACACCAGTCAAGCCTTTCCTTCTGTACATTCTCTCATTATCTCAGGCCTGCTCAAGTTTCAGAGATACTCATAATTCACTAGGATAGTTTCGTTGAAAAGACTTAGCACAATAGCATATATTGGTGAATATTTAGTACATACCTATTAGTAATGGCAATTATCAACTTTCCCAAAAAATAATATGGGAGGTGAGGGGAACATGAATGGGAAAGGGTTTTTTTTTAATTTTTTTAATTTTTTAATGTTTATTTACTTTTGAGAGAGAGAGACAGAGTATGAGTGGGGGAGGGGTAGAGAGAGAGGGAGACACAGGATCCAAGTAGGCTCCAGGCTCCGAGTTGTCAGCACAGAACCCGACAGGGAGCCTCGAACTCATGGACCACAAGATCATGACCTGAGCTGAAGTTGGACACCTAACCGACTGAGCCACCCAAGCGCCCCAGAAATGGGGAAGTTTTATTCCTCCTGCTTGTGCCGGAAGAACGGGGGAATACACAGAATGGGCTGCCTGTCCCCTACAGCCACAGCGAGCCTTGGACTATTGGGACAATGCAGCTTAGTCTCCTCATCAGGACTTATTTGCATTATTAAAATGTAAAGACTCACTGGTGTGTCACGACTCATCCTCATCATTAAGATCATTATGGTGACCTGGCATGTGTGGGCAGACTGATCTTCGAGCACAAGAGTGAAACGAGGTGCCTAACTTGTCATGAGCCTGGCTGCTTTGGGAGAAAGGCAGCAGTCTGCTGTGATCATCAGAAGAGTCTAAGTGACTCAGTTTTACAAAGTGTGATCACTGAGGCTTTGGGGAGTTTATCAAACTAGATTGCAGCTACCTTCATCTCTCTAGACCTAGATTTTTCTGGTTCTTTCTCTAATATTCTTTTCTATTTTTCCCCATTAGTTGGACAAAATTAAAGGTCCCTAATACTGACAGTGTTATAGAGAATTATGCACTCTCATATGCTATGGAAGTCTAAAACAGCTTAGACTTATTGGAGGACAACGTGGAAATATAAATTATATTCTTAAATGTTGATAGCATTCAAGTCAGCAATTCCATTTCTAGATATTTATGCTAAAGAAATACTTACATATGCATATAAAAAGGCATGTACTAGTGTGTTCATGTCAGCAGTATTAATAAGAGTGAAAAACGATCACAAAACTAATCACTGAGGTCATCCAGGATGGGTTAAATAAGCTTTGGATAACTGATACTCTGAAATACACGTGACACTTAAAAACTGAGGGGAATTACTCTAACATCTATATCAAACACATCCACATCTGACTAGGCAAAATCTCCAAAGCACATTATTTAGTAGGAAAAAAGAGCTAGTTGCAGTATTCTGTACACTATTAGCTGTTTGCATTTAAAATACATTCCAGGGGCACCTGCATGGCTCAGTCAGTTGAGCGTCTCACTTCGGCTCAGGTCGTGATACTGAGGTTTGCGAGTTCGAGCCCTGCGTCCAGCTCACTGCTGTCAATGCCCGCTTTAGATCCCCTGTCCCCCTCTCTCTGCCCCTTTCCCACTTGTGTTCTCTCAAAAATAAAACATTTAAAAACTTTACATTCCAAAAGATAGATTTCTATAGGTACATATATAATGTACCTATTATATATGTAATATATATTATATACGCAATATATATATTATATATGTAATATATACATTATATATGTAATACATATAATATATGTAATATATATCATGTAATATATATCATATATTATATATGTAATACATATATATAACATATAAATACATGTTATATATTTAAATAATATATTATTTATCAATATTATATATGATTATGTAAAATAAATCACATGTAAATATTATATATTATATAACATGCTATACCATACATGTAATATTTTCTGGATAGATCTAGACTTGTCTTTTTTCTGATGACCTGTTTGTGTCTCAGAGCCTTTCAGGCATGAGGAAAAGCTGGGGCAATGTGATGGGAAGGAGCTGAGCCTGGTCTGTTGAGGCACAGGTAAGAGACCTCACTGAGCAGCAGAGTGTCATTATATATGCTTTGGGGTTGAGGTCACCCTGCTGTCTGCATGCTCAGGTACAAGAAGATTGAGTTACTTGAAGGAAATGCTGTCTCATCCTTTGCCTGCCATTGAGTTCTCCCCCAACCTTGGGAAGAAGAAGCTCTACGAGTCAGTCCAGCTCCACTGGCCCAATTGAACAGTTTAATCAGTTTAGAAAAGGGGTTTAGTTTACAGAAAACACCCCCTATATTAGCTCACCAATAGCAAATGGTGATGAGAGCCCTGCATTGCACCAGGTTACTTGTGGTCACCAGAAACGAGAGCAGGCAGGGTCTTCGTGTCCCAGACCTATGTGGGATTGAGAGCAAGCTCCACCTACTCCTGTCCCATTTCTTCCGGTTGGACTCTTTCTCAGTTCTTCATACGGTGACAGTATTGCAGTGTCTTCCCAGAGAATATCCCCTCTGAAACACCTCCGGATTTCTGTAGCCATTCTTTAGCACATCCTCGGCCTTGGAGATTGCTCGTCTGTCTCTCCCTGGTACTGCAGACATCTTCACTTGCCTCTTCGTCATGAAGCCCCTCTCATCCGGAAAGCCTAAGCAAAAATTCTCTTCCTTCGCTATGTCCCTTTCTTTCATTCTCTGACCCACACCATACATAAACAAGTCCCAAATGCTGTTTGAAGAGCTTTTCTCTAGAACTAGTCTCACTATTCTGATTGGTCAAATGGGAGAAAGGAATCCCAATCAATTAGAAAGATATGGGGGTGCCAGGGTGGCATCCAACTCCTGGTTTTGGCTCAACTCATGATCTCACGGGTTTGTAAGTTCAAGCCCTGCATCGGGCTCTGTGCTGGCAGCTCAGAGCTTGCTTGGGATTCCCTCTCTCCTCCTCTCTGCCCCGCCCCCACTCACACTGTCTCTGTCTCTCTCAAAATTAAATCAACTTTTAAAAAATTATTTAAAAAATTAGAAAGACATGGCAGGAGTATCCTGTATTACGGAAGACCAGAATGCTAAATAGCATAGTTCACACTTTTTCCTAAAGCTATTTTAGTTTGGGGTGTTACCGGGGTCTTGGGGAAACCTTAGGGGTCCCTGAGAAGGACGACAAAGGGATAAAATTGAAGTTTACAATGTGCAGGCTGGTAACAGCATGTAGGATTAATTTCAAGTGAAAAAGAGACTGTGTCTCACCACGATTACCAAGTATTAATATATGCCCAGCACTATGCCAGGCTCTTGAAAAACATTATTTCACCGAATCCTCACCACCAACCTTATGAAGTTTGTGCCCATTTTGTGCCTATAGCAACTGAAGCTTAGAGAACTTCGATTTTCCTATGGCAGACCCACACAAGGATTTCAAGGATTTCAATACAAATGCAACAGGCACAAATATGTCCGTAGAGTGAAGACACAGAAACTCCCAGGAGACTGGTGTGAAGTCCATACGTATGAGACTCCAGATTCTGTTGGCTCCAGGAATAGAACAGAAAGGAAGGGAGGGGGAATTCACAGGGAAGACTGGCAGACTGAGAGCAAAAAGGAAGACAAGGAACAGAGGGAGAAGACACTTAGTGAGCACCCAGACACATGTCGTGGTCACGTCCTCAATCTCCACAATAACTTTGTGGAAAAGATCTTATTTGCCCGTTTTGTGGTTGAGGAGATGGGTTTAGAGATTTGAGATAACTCTACGTCTCCCGAGTAGCAGAGCAGGGACTTGAATTGTGCCCTGTGTGCCTCCCAATCTGGTGTCTGTGGCGCCTTACTGCGCTGCTTCCAATATGGCTTCCAGCTCGAGCCCTGGGGTTGGGGGTTGGGGGGGCTGGGAATCACAATACTATTCCCAGAAGTGGGGAAATCCTCAGGGAGAAAAACATGTGAGGAGGCATGGGCACGATAACGTTTTTGAGGGTGAGGTGGCAGGAGTCTCTTTGGGTAGAAATGTCTCCGGTATCTGGGGACTGGAGTTGCAATTTGACAGCAGAAGTCATGAGGTCGACACCAGCCCCTCAGGGAAAAACAAGTAGAGTCAGAAGAGGAGGGCACTTGGGGGTGGGCAGCAAGGTTGCCCACAAGTAGAGGCCAGGAAAACCCATAGGCACCAGCAAAAGAGATGGAGATAGCACCAGAGGGGAAAATACGAGGGTGCCATGATCAGAGACTCCCAACACGGAGGCTATGTCCAAAAAGTTCTGAATCCAAGCGTGTCTCAGCCAGCCAGCTGTCAGTTCACTCCAGCCAGCCCAAGCTGCTACTGTGATGTTTTGAATCATGTCAAATTCATAAAGAATATATTACATTCCGTTACACGCTGTAATCACAAAGGACAATGAAGTATTTACTTTCTTGGGCACCCACTACTTTGGGTGGTAAATGCCGTTTTCAGAAAATATGCCTCTAACTGGTTTTCCGATAAAGTATTTGCTGAACATTTGCCTTACATAAACAAATAGAAAAATAATAATAGTGTATATTCCCTCTGAACATTATAGGAAAGTGTAGGCTCCCATTGAATGAGGTTTGGAAACAACATAGCAATTTGATGTCCTGTCAAGCTTGTTAAATTGCGATTCTACCAGGATTTTACATTGAGCCAGACCAGCACATCCCAGGGTATAAATTAGGCATAATTGGATATGCACCGATTCTTTCGGGTCACTGGGATAAATTTAATGCTATAATTGAATAAATGATACTGTTGTGGCCTGAAAAGCTCTCTCCCAAAACTTCTAGCTCACTCTCTGCCAGTAACTGGGGAAATTGAGTCTACTCTATGATTTTATATGTGTTTTGCCATCCTAATCCCTACATCTGAAAAATGGCTCCAATTTAGACCTATTGATTTATATTTTCAATTGTGGGGGCAAGGATTTGCATTTTTAAAAAGTTCTCCGATTCATTCTCTTGGAAAGTCAAATTTAGAAAACACTGTTCTATGTTTTTCAGAGAGGAAAGCTTTGTCACATATTTTATCTACCTAAACTTTGTAGGGATTGACCTAGTTGGGCTAAGTAGAGAGGTGTTTATTTGATCATTGCTTATACCAATGATAAGTCAAAATTTTATATTAAAATTTTTGTGTACCTTTTTACATTGGGCAAACATATAAACACAGATTTGTTTACTTTTAATTTTTGATGTAATGATATTTGCTATTGTCCTTTGGTATGTTGTCCAAATTCTCTCATGTATCCTGGACCGGGAGTGTAATGATAAGACAAATGAAGGATTTTATAGTATTAAAAATATAAGATCTTTGAAGACCTGGCTTTGTTTGGATCCCATATCTATCATTAATAAGATAGCTGACGTTAAGCAGGTTATTTGCAAACAAATGATAACAATGCTAATATCTAGTCTGCTTGTTAGCTCATAGAAATTTCGGAAGCATCAAATGATGTGTTGAAAATGATAGTGCTTTGAGAACTATTAAGTGCTTACAAATAAATGCATTACATATAGAATTAAAATAAGAAGCTCTATGTTGTTTCCTCTAGAACAGTCCCCAAGGGGAGAAGTGAGAGGGATTCTAACTCTGCTTAATATAGACAGAGCTCTGTTTGACTTTTCTACTTTCTATATGATTTATATGTTGGTTTTCTGCTTAAGGCTTCATTGGAAAGTTGCTGCTAAAAAAAAAAAAGTGAAAGAAAAGGAAAGGAAAGAAAAGAAGAAAAGAAAAGAAGAGAAAAGAGGTTGAAAATCACTCTTCTGTGTTCTATTTGGCTTGCTGCCCACATTCTTCTTTCTTTAATTGCCAGCCCAACCTTAAACAAGTAACTGCTCATTATCACCTTTATAGAAATTCTAAAAAGGTAAAATTCCAGTTAGTTTCCTTCCTTGACTTCTTATCAGGAATTCTAGTTAAATTCCTGGGGTGAATTTAAAACTAATGGTTAAAGTGTGTTTTTAGATGAATTACTATTATTCTCTAATTTTCTTTCGATCCCTATGCATAATTAAGAAATTATTATAATAAGAGAATTCCTTTGTAGCTAATTACAATCTATTACTTGGAAATAAGAGTGAAATCTTAGACTTACACATATATCAGACAAAATGAGCAAATCATGAAACTGATCAGTCCCCAGTGCTCAGCTAATATTGGGTTGATATGATCTTAGATTAACTGCTTAAAAGCCTAAATTGTTACTTCAAAATTTCAAATCATGTATCTGCAAGCCATCTCTATTTTTTCTCAGATTCTTATAGTAGGTTTCTCATGAAGAGTTCAAGACATTTGACACAAAGTTCCTCCATCAGTCATTAACATTCCTAAGAGGGACTAAGCAGAGGAGGAGGTGAAGAAGGCACAGGAAAGGAATAGAATGAATGCATTCATTCCCGCTTTCTCTCTCCCACACATACACATACACACGCACACACGCGCGCATGCTCTCAGGCATGCGTGCACCCACACACGCATGCACACATACACTGCTTAAGGGAAAACACAACAGAGCAGAATTCCAATGGGGCTCTCTCTGCCTCAAGCGTGGGGGCAGCCGGCTGAGCGGCTCCCACTGCTGGTGTGCACATATTCCATTTGTCTCCTTACACAGAGGAAGGGAGAATAACAGAGAACATTTCTATAGCCACTCCCCAACCCTTCTTTACTGCACCGCAACCTGATATTTATTCCCAGCGTTCCACCAGAATTAACCTTGATGAGATCACCGACAACTATTTAAACGCCATATCCGGTGATCACTTTTGCAACTTTTAATTTTACTTGACCTCTCAGCAGTATTTGACAGTGTTGGGCACTTTCACTTTCTTACCCGGTACCAGTTTGTCCACGCCTTACCCTCTCTTTGTTTTCCTTTCCTTCAAGAATTCTATTTGTGGAGCCTTTAATTACCATCTGAGACCAAACTGGTGATGGCTTCTTCTTGCCATCACTGTAACTTATATGACACATACTACACGGTACTGCAATGATTTGTTGGCACTATTGGGAAGCTGGCCTTGGGCCACCAGTGTAAATGCCTGGGACACAAATGGAAAGCTCACCCTGTGGTGATCCTCATTTAACTTGCCCCCTCTGAGCAAGGGACAAAGCAGCAAATGCTTTTAGAAAAACCTGAAGGGATTCCCAATACCAGAAAGGGAGGGAGAAAAATAGGTGTCCTACTTATTAGTTCATTTTCCATATGGAAAAAACATTCATGGGAAGTAGGGAGCCTTTGGACATTGGTCTCCTGGGACTCAGTATAGACTGATGTTGGTTGCCAAGCAACAAGAACAAGGCTCAAGGACTTTAAGTTCCCTTCTAGCTGGGAAGCATATTTGGATGGGTTCTCAAACGAGATTTCTGAAATTTATAGGGAGGCTCAACCTTGGTTTAGATCACTCAGTGTTCATGAGTTCTCTAGCATGCCTAGCCCTTCAGAATCTTGATTCTTGTTGTCGACATAGTGTCTTATTCAGTATTGTTTTGTGCATGTTCCTGTTCTGTCCTAGTTAAATTGAAAACTCTTTTGAGGGACAGAAAGGATGCCTAAGTCTTCTGAGTCCTACCTCCCAGCATTCAGCATATCGTCAATAAAACCATATTAATTGATTGATTGATTATCTGATCTACCTTTCTACTTTGTCGTCAAAGACCTTCCTTTTATTTTTCTTAGTGGGCCCAAATTTAGTGACACTTGTAGAAGCAAGCTTTACCTTTCAACTTTTAACTTCCATTGATTTTTCCATTGTGCGTGCCAAAGCCTTAAATTGATTCCAGTTGTTTAAAAGAGATGTATATTTTTCTTCTACACATTTTAAGGGGGAAAAACTTGAATGTGTTTTCCCTAGACTAAACCAAAACCAGATAGTTTCTCCAGAAATGTATGAATAAACAACAAAGTGGTTACTTTAGCAGCTGACATGCCATTATATTGGATTTCAGAGAGGTCAGGTACTTTCATATTTCATATGACTCCAGGTGAAAGAAAAGATATTTAGTCAGCAACAGGAAAAGGAAAAGTAAATCCACAAGCTCTCTTGTTCAGATTTGTGATATAAAAACTGAACAATTTAATGTAGAAGCAATATGGCAAATTATATTAGTCAAGGAGTATGTTACTTTGAAGACAAAAGAATAATCGTGACATTTTTGCTGTTTAAAGACAAAACAGTTCTCCTGTCATGATCATAGAGTCATGAAATCTTGGATCTGGAAAAGACCTTAGAGAGCTAAATTATTTTCCACCCAATGCCAAGATGGTGACTCCTTTAGGACAAGGATTGTATTTTTTGCTTCCTCTTCAAAATGTCCACAGTGCTGAGTCAAGAGATGTGCACTCAGTTCCTTTAAGTAATAATCAATGATGTGGATCATTGCTACAGTCACGGCTATAGGGGGGCAGAAAGAAGATTTCAGCCTCACTTTCTGGAATTGCCTTTCTCTTTGGTATCAGCCCATTTTGACCCAGAGAAGAGCTCTTATAACAATAGGGATTACATCTTTGGGGTTTTCCCTATGTCACTCATCAAAATGTCATACAAAGAGCTACACTGGTGCTTTTGTTGCCGGACCAGCATTGGCCAGCTGCCATAGTGCCTGCAGGCCCCGGTTCACAGAGAACTGTGCATTGACCTGCCCATGCAAAAATTGTTGCGAGGGCCTTACCTGTATATCACCACAGGACAGTCACTTACAATGATTCCAGATCAATACCTCTCCGAGTTGTCTAGGAAGTCCTACCAGCTGTCACTTAAGGGTAATTAACACATCTCTCTCAATTATGCATGCTGGTAGAAGAATTTCAAACATTTGGCTGGATAACAAATTCATCCCCTCCATTAGAGAAAGGTCATTCCTCTGGCCATCTGGATATTTACTTTTCTTTATAAATGAACTTCATGGAATTTTCTGTCAAGAGGGGAAAATGGTGAGGACAAAGGGAATCTCTTAGTAAAAATATCTGTCACCCATTCAACACTGGCCATGCCCACAAACCAACAATCTTAAATGATACATCCGATCCTTATTTATTCCACTGTTAACATACATGATGCTTAATCGGCGTACTACTATGACGAGAGTTGCCTCTGATGACCCTTTATGTGATATTCTTGATCTCTATAGCAGAATATCTCTTTTACTTCCCGTGTGTTCATGAAAGGCAGCAGCAACTATGTTGTATGTTTTCTAACTAAGTTAGAAAAGAAAAGGTACTGGCAGGGATGAGATGGTGGGTAAGTCCTGACTCTTACGGAGGATAGAGGCCAGCTGGAGGGGACACAAACTGGTTGTAATACACTGATCAATTCCTTCCCTGTCAGCCAGGTACACAAGAAAATGCCCTGTGGGAGGGGAAGACATGCCTGAGTGGGACAAGGAAGGTGTAGTGGAGGAGAGGGTGCCTGAGATGGGCCAGTAGATGTGGAGGAAGAGGGCATTTTAGGCAGAAAGGGCCTCATGAGCGTGGGGGTGGAGACAGGAAAGTGTGGGATGTTTGGAATTTGAGAGCAGTCCAGGTGGACTGCAGCATAGAAGAATATAGGGCATGTAGGGAGATAAAATAATAATGATATGTTGAAACAGGGTTGTGGGAGAGCCTGAACACCAAAGTGAGGAATTTGGACTTAAGCTGGTAAGACAGGACAATGAAAGATTTTGAACAGGGAGATGAAAACTTAGAGAAATGACCTTCGTGACTGTTAGAGGTTGAATTCCATCACCTCACCAGATTCTTATGTTGAAGTCCAAACTCTGGATATCTCAGAAAATGGCCTTATTTGGAGATAGGCCCTCACAGAGGTGATCACGTTAAAGCAAAGTCATTAGGGTGGGCCCTGATCCAGTGGGACTGGTGTTCTCCCTAAAAAGGGAAATGTGGACACAGAGATACGGACAGAGAGAAGAAAATGCAAAGAGACACAAGAAGAAGACGGCCATCTACAAGCCAGAGACAGGCCTGGAACAGACACTTCCCCAGAGCCTTCAGAGGGAGGGTGGTCCTGCCAACACCTTGGTCTTGAACTTCAAGCCTCCCAAACTGTGGGATAACACGTTCTGTTGTTAAAGCCACTCAGGCTGCGGTACTGTGTTAGGCAGCCCCAGCAGACTCATGCAGCGACTGTCTGTGACGTGGGCTAGAGAATGTGTGCTCCAGGAATGAAAGATGTGGCCTCACAGGATGGTGGTGATGGGAAATCAGAGACGAAAGAGCCATGACAGTGTCGCAGAGAGAGGAGCTTCCTGATCAGGCTGCTGGCAGAAATGTCAAGGTGTCAGGTACAGCAAATAATGGGCTCCTGGTTCTTTGTTCACCATTCAGACTAGGCATGAAAAGGCCAGGGTCCTAGTTGGTCCAGGCTCTGATCCCAAGCTGGTCCCACCCTCTCTCTGGCCCAGTGTGCCCATCGTAGAGGGAGGGGATTGCACCAGATCATCGTAAACTCCACATGCAAGAACGTCTTGATTTTACAATGCTAATTACATGAGTTTTATGTTAGATACGATAAATACGCGTGCGTGTGTGTGTGTGTGTATGAGTGTGAGTGTGTGTGAGGGAGAGTGAGCTCCAACGTGTTTCTAGGAGCAATTTGAGGGAACTTTCAGAATTCAGCATCATTGTTTTTAAAACGGACAACAAAGTAGAAAATCAATCCGAAGGAAATGAGAAACTTATTACGGTCATCTAAGGTGAACTCACTACAGTATTGTATTTGAACTTTAACTCTGAGTTTCCTGGCAGTGAAGGCAAAGAAAAAGCATGTGCTCATTGTCTGATAAAAACCCATGTAATTTGATTAGTTCTTGAGAAAAACATGCTGAGTGCTCAGATAAGATTACATTTAAAAATACACCGATTCAAGATACATTAAGCATCACGGAAAAAAAAATCTATACTTCTTAATCCAATAATTCCACTTACACTGAGGAAATAAAAGGAGGGAGGGGCCATGTGGGAGAAAACGCTTGTCACAAAATTATTTGTGAATGTGTAAAACTGTAAAACACCAAAACGGGAGAAATAGTTTAACTTAATTGTGATGCATCCAAGCAGGCGGTATAATATAGGCATCGTAAACAAGACTCCCCAGCTGTTGAGTGGAACTGGCTGATGATAGCCTCCATGAGAATAATCAAGAGATAAAATGATTTCTTCACCAAGATTATAACTACATAAAGATATGGAAAACATCAAAGGGAGTCCTCAAACACAGCAATAATACTAACTCTGAAGAGTGATCACCCCTTCATATATCCCAAATTTTTAATAATGTTTACAATTAAATTGAAAAGAACGAGCCACTCACATATGTTGTGCTTTATGGGATTACATTTGTTGTTGTGCAGCTAAAAGGAAAGGAAAAGATTTCAAAAACGCGAACACAACAAACTGAAATTGTATTATTTGGAAAAAGTTGTTAATTTCTTGAACTAGCTTTTGGTTTTCAGAAATGATTTTTTTTTAAACGTGAGTGGGCCCTGACAGTCATGCAGAAGCCTTCCTTGTTTGCTTCCAGGTGACTGCAGCCGGCTGAACGAAGCTCACGTCCCCTAGTCAGGGGCTGGTGATGGGTTAGGTCTATTGGTCGTCTGTGCGCGGCACCCTCCAGGCCTCCACCCCTTGGTTAAATCACTTCTAGTGACCCAGCCGCCATTATTCCTCCTTCTGCTTAGTCTGCTCCATTGCTCATGACAGATACTAATCCTCTGTACCCCTCCTCTCCCTCTTGTTATTTCTTTGAAGAAAGGGAAAGAGCTTCTACCCCTGGTATTCGTCTGACTGAAACCAACGAATTATGACCAAGGACTATTTCTTCACGTTGAGTTGGAACATTGAAAATGTTTTAATTTTCAAATCCCCGTGGCATGTGAGAACAGTCTAGAAATGAGCCAGCCTAGGCGATAACTTGGAATGTTGGTTAGAAGAAGAGTATAGGTGCATGTATCGCAGACCCGCCAGGCCTCTGGCAAAGCGCCTTCAAACGCACAAAAAACAATCGATGTAATAAACCACATGAATAGAATGAAGGAGGGGGGATCTACATTATTTCAATTGATGCAGAAAAAGCACTTGAAAAAATCCAGCACCTCTCGTGATAAAAAGAGGTAAGCTCCTCTTCTGTGAGTAGTATTTTTCCCTCCTCATCTCTCTTTTCTAGATTCTTTTCCCAATTTCATGTTTTTTTTTTCCACAATGTCTATTATTCTCCTTTACCTGAGCAAAGTGATTATGAAATTACTTCACACTGAAGTTTTAATAATTTCAGTGTCATTTTCATTAAAAGGCCTGGACCAAAAAGAGTGGGAGATACCCCCAGAAATGAGTCTATCATGGTGAGGCTCAGACCCAGGAAAGCAGAATGTTGCTTCTTTCCATTGTCTTACTAACTCCTAGTTTACTCCAGCAACAGCCACTGAGTTTAGAATTGAAATGTCAGTAGCCCCCAACTTACATTCATTTATTATTTATCACTTATGACGTACACATTTTTGAAGAATTCAAACTCCTTTTCTAACACTGAACATTTTTCTCAGAGCCCCTATACTCCCAATTATGTTTTTATTATCTGTATGTTGAGAACACACCTTACGAAGGTTGCTGTGAATACAAACTACCGTGTGTTTGAATCTTCATTTTATCCCCCAAAACAGCATTTTATAACCTCCGAGGCTGTTAATACATAGTATTCGCAGGACACTCTTTATTCACTCTCCAGCAGTGTTTGGTGATACATGCATCCGTGTTCCCCTGACAAAAACTCCCCTCCACTGATCATTTCAAAGTCAAGTGAGTTCCAAAAAATTCTTAGAAGGAATTGCATGTACCTATATTGAAAAGAAGTCAATGACCCACTACCTCAGGGCTATGAACTTGCAAATGGAGGCTGTCAGTGGTACACCCTAAGTTCTAAAGGTCTAATGTCTCTCAGCATCCTAACATTTGCCAAGCTAAAGGTAGGTCCAATATGTTCACTTTAAATCCTGAAAATGGAAACTGAGCTGTCAAGTTGATTATTCTGAGGCAAATTTTCTGTGCTTTTCTCTGCTTTTTCCTTCTTTTCCACACATCCAGCTCCATGCCTGCCCTCTCACCACACCGTGTCAGGCCCCTGCACAAACGGAGAAACCCATGTTCTAAATAGTCAATGTTCTCTTTGTGGGATACTCATCAAATTCCAAAAGAGAAGGATCTTCTTGAATAGAAGGAAAAACTGGGGGCAATGAGGTTTGAGGATTCTTTTACATTGTAAGGTGTAAATGGGGTTGGCAGAGTTTGACCGGGACTTTTCCGTGCTCTGTTGAAAAGATCTTTTCTCCTCTTGCTGTTGTTAGAGGAGTGCCTGCAGCCTGTTGCTTAAGCAGCCCGTGATGGATGGTGCCGATGGCCTGATCGGCTGTTTGGGTCTTAAGGCCCAGGTGGAGGCTGCAGAAGAGCCACCCACATCCTTTCAAGGAGGAGAGCGGGAAGGGTCTGGGGGCTGGCCGGGCATATGGTGGCCCCCGTTTCTGGTATTTAAGCTCTTCGTGCTCTCCTGGCCTCCAGCCTGCTGCCTGATCACAAGAGCAGTGCTAAATGGAGATCTGTATGAGATCAGCAATATTTAGTGATTGGGAGGCTGACATAATGCACTTTCTCATAATTTATTAAAGTTGCAATACATTTGAAAAATCTGTGAAGAACATGGAAACCTCGGGGTAATATCGTCCAGTGCATTAACCCTCCATTGATTTTGCATCTCAATCAGAGTAAAAGCCAAAGTACTTCTGATGACCCGTGAGGTTCTCCCCCCACCCCCCCACCCCCCGCCCTGTCTGCACCTCCCTCCCCTCACCTCTCCAGTCTTGGTTACCACTCTTTCCCTTGCTCTGCTCCAGCCACACTGTCCTGGTTGCCATTCTAGAATACTCTAGGCAAAGTCCCACCTCAGGATCATTGTACTTCCTGTCTCCTCTTACCAGGCTTATTCCCTTACCTGAAAAGTCCTCCTCAAGACCTCCTTCAGACAGCCTAACAAAAACTGCAAAGTTACCCACCCACCCACTTCCTCTCCCCCTTAGATATATTTTTTTTTCCTAGCACTTATCAGCATCATACCCACTCTGTAATTCACTTGCTGACTTTGTTCAAGGTCTGTCCTGTCCCATTAAAATGGAAGCTCCCTGAGCTTAGGGACTTTTGCCTCTTTTGCTCATCACTCTTTCTCAAATGCTGAGAGGCTTGCCTGCTACAAAGGAAGTTTGAAATATGCACTGAGTGAATGAATGACTGGGGATGGTAGTCCGGGGACATAACGATTGGAAGCATCTTGCTATGACAGCTCTCCTCTACTGAGAAAATCAGCAGCTTAGGCACCGAGGTCAACAACACTAGGTGTGGAGGCTTCCAAGTGGAGGGGGGGAGGCCAGGGGACAAGGTGCAAGAAGCTTTGCCCTTGGCTGTCAAGAGACTTGTTAGAATCCTAACTCTACCTCCCACTAGCTCTGTGACCACTAACAAGCTGTTTGACATAGGTGACTGGTTTCTCTCAATTTAATCAATATGTGAAAGAAAGATGATGATTCAAAAGTCCAGGGTTGTTGTGAGAATCAGGGCCAATGTCCTTAAGACAGCAGGTGTATAGCAAGCCTTCATGAAAGTGAAAGCTATTCTCATACATGTCCATCATTTGTATTAATCTGTAGCTGTTTGCATTATTGGTAAAAGTAGAAATTCACATGCTTGTTGGCATTTTCATTTTAGGGAATACATTGAGTCTATTTTAAAACTCCTTGCAATAGTATTTTTGTCCTTATAGGAAAAAAAAGTCTCCTATATACACTTGTATTTCATTCCAGTGTGGATTGGTACTACTTAAGGATCCTTAAATAGGAAGAAATGGTCCCTTAAGCAGTGAAGATCATCTTCCAGTTATATCAGTTCCCCCACCTCCAAATGTCATCTCACAAGGTTTACAAGGGTCTGGACTTGCAAAATCCGTGTGTTCCAAAGATTCATTTGTTAAACATTGATGGCATACACGTTCTCCACCAGGCACTGTGCTCTCCGTGACTGACTTTTCTGAGGCAAGTGGGAGAGCTTCCCCTCAGGAACAACTAGCAATAAAGCCCTGAGACTGAGTCCTAATGATAAGAGCAGGCATTGGGTGTTAGGTGCTGCCCAAGAAGTGCAGATTGTTCCAGAAGTGCAGGGAAGGCAAAAATACTTTCTCAAGGGTGGCTGGGGAGAGGCTGGAGAATGGTTCACATGGAGGAAGGCCGGTTAGACTGGGCCTTGGAAGGGAAGTAGAATTGGACAGTTTGACATGGGGAAGGAGACTTAGGAATGGAAACAGCTTGAACATGGCCATAGAGGAGGCAGGAAGTCATCAGGCCTTAGGTTTCCCAGCTTCAACTGGGGTTGGGTCTAGGATGTGTGGATCTAGCAGATGTGAGCCTGGAAAGGAAGCTTGCTGTCTGACAGTGTGGAGGCCTTGACCACAGATAAGGACATCTGGGCACGATTCAGGAAGGAATGGAGTTTCTGTGAGGTTCTGAGGGGGAGGAAAATGCGCCCAGGGTCATAACTCAGGAGGTTCATTCATGGCGGTCAGTACCTTTCACATGCCCTGGCCTTCCAAACGTGCATCTCCAGACCACACCTCTCTCTTGAACTTGAGATTCCTGCTTGCTTGAAACCCCGACTTCAGTAAGCTACGGGCATCCCAACCTCAACATCTCCAAAACACGACTCCTGCAGTTTCTCCAAACCTGCTTGAACAATGCCTTTTGCATCTCAGTCGATGTCAGTTCTACCCTTCCAGTGGCTCAGGACCAAACCCTCACTGTCCTCTCACTGATCTCTTTCACGCTCCGTATCCAGCGTGTTGGAAATCCTGTTGGGTCTTCCTTCGAGACATCACCGAAACCCACCACTTCTCACACCACTGCCACCAGCCTAGTCTAGACCATCATGGTCCCTCTCCAGGATGACTGCCACAGCATAGCTGGTCTCTGTGACTACTCTGGCTCCCCTGTCTATTCCCAAAAATGTCACTTAGATCATGTCACTCCTCTGCTCAAAATCTCCATCCCTTCAAAGTCAGCAAAGTCTTTCCAGTGGCCTACAAGGCCCTCCGTGACCAAACCTCTGTTACTTCTCCGACGTCTTTTTTGGCTGTGCCCTGGTTCAGCGTACTCCAGGTACTGGTACACTTCCAGGTTCCCTGGCCATAGACATGCCAAACATGCTTCCTCCTTGGGGCATTGGTTCTGGTTGTTCTCTGCCTAGAACGTGCCTCTCCCAGACACAGGCCATGCCCAGCTGTCCACTCCCTTTGGGTATTTGCTGCAAAATTACTTTCTCATTTAAAAAGAACTTAAAAAAGGCTTCCCACCCCACTACAGCATGCCCACCGCTGACCTCACTTCCCCGCCCCCCCCCAAACCTCAGAACTTGGCATATTCTACTCTATAATGTACTTACTTCTAATACTCACTGCTTATTGCCTGTCTGTCCCAAATAGAAGCCAAGTTCCATGAAGACGGGGGTATTTGTGAGTTTTGGGTGAAAGAGCACTGCTGGAGGGGAGGTGGATGAGGGTCTGTTGTCAGCATCGGGCCACATTCAATGGCTTGCACCAGCCTGAAGGTGACAGTGGGAATGAAAAGTGAGCCATGATGCAGGAGACCTAGTGGCCATGTATCCAGGGCCAGATAACCCCATGTGGGAGACGTGGGGCTTTGTAGTAGATGAAGAACCAGTCACAGGATCCATGCCACACGGTCCTGTAAAATTCACTGTGCTCTAGAGCCAGAAACTGTCCTTATTTATTGATCACGGAAGCAACTAGGTGAAACTGAGTAGATGAAAATGAAGAAAATACTGGCCCTATAAAAACAGCTCTGTGCCCTGTACTGGCAGAAGTATCATACTGGGGTCATCCAAGGGAGGTAGAAACTTCCTGGGGAAACTGCCCTCCCCTGGGGCTTTCGGCCTTTCCTATAAGCAAAGCATAGATATGTGCCTAAAACATACGTGCATAATTCTTTTTTTTAAGTTTATTTATTTATTTTGAGAGAGACCACCAGCAGGGCATGGGCAGAGAGAGAGAATCCCAAGCAGGAACCGAGCTGTAGGCAGGAGTCCATGCAGGACTCGAAGTCACGAACCAGGAGATCATGAACTGAGCCGAAATAAAGAGTCGGATGCCCAACCAACTGAGCCACCCAGGTGCCCCCTTCCATAATTCTTAAACTATAGCTTGATACATGTATCATCCATTTATCTCCCTGAAATCCAAGGGCCTCACCTACTGATTTTGAAAGCTTGCAATCTCCTCCTAACAGGATAGCTCCTGGGGCTGGGAGTGGTCATCATGCTGTTCTAATACATGGAGAGGTGCTGAGAGTGGCCTACTTTGGTTATTCCCTTCAATTATTAGTTTGATGTATTAAAATTCAACCATATTTATAAAATGTACTCAGTCACTTTAATTGGATTTGTGAGAATGTATGATTTATGAAACATCACATAGATCCTTCCGGCTAATACTGGGCTTAACTATTACTTATTACTGTGATTTCTTTCCTTTCTTCGCTTCATATGTATATGCATTGCAAATCTCTATGTCTAGAGTTTCTCAAAGATAGGAACAATTCATTTTTCATCTCTGTATTCACTTGGACCTAGCATCATCATACCAGGCATATGGTAGAAATCAATAATTTATATTCCTAGGGCATGGCAGTTTTGGCATCAGGCTAAGTAGATTCAAATCTTGGATCTTCCCCAACTGTGTGACCTGGGGCAAATAACTTAACCTTTCCGAGCCTTAGTTTCCGCACTTGCAAAATGGGGATAAAAATGAGACCTACTGCAGAGGCTTACTATGAGCATGAACAAGATCATTCATACAGAGCGCTTAACACCATGCTTGGCATGTCATAAACATCCGCTAAACATAATTTTCATGATTATATGAACATGTGAGATTAGCTCAGTGATTGAGAGCAGTGGCTCAAGGGTCACGCTGCCTGGGTTGAACTCCTGGTTCTACCTCTTGCTACTTAGACGGCCCATGACAAGGTCATTAATCTCCCCAGGACTCAGTTGTCCCATCTGTCACAAGGAGGTATTAC
This sequence comes from Panthera leo, assembly GCF_018350215.1. Classification (NCBI taxonomy): domain Eukaryota; kingdom Metazoa; phylum Chordata; class Mammalia; order Carnivora; family Felidae; genus Panthera; species Panthera leo. The sequence continues at coordinate 68,427,857 of NC_056679.1, forward strand.
CAGTACTTCCATGTCTCATAGATCTGTCTGAGACAATGCGTGTAAGCACTTAGCACAGTGCCTAGCATGGATATAATAACTTTATTATGTACATTTATATTATGATAACTATTATAGTAATAATAATAATGATAATAATAGTATATATCTACATTCACTAAATGTTTCCAAGTATTATTATCATGAAAGTATTTATCTTTTTTAAAAAAAAAAAAACATTAGGCTCTCAAATAATAAATTGATTCAGTTTATACATAAATCTGACCAGCAGTTTCTGGACTATCAGAAGCTTAAGTATCCAACCAGTAGCAAAAGACGGGGAACATTTGGGGTTTGCTGAAAGAAAATACTTCTTCCATAAACTGGGTATGGGGAGGACCCAGGAGGGAGAGGGAGTAATGTCGTATCTCAATGTTTGGCTAGATCTGACCGGAAGGGACCCCAGGCTCTGAAGACAGTTCTGCCCATTGGATCGAAGAGATACTTCCCATGAACCCAAGAGTTCTGTCTCAAAGATTCTACCCTCCTCCGTACATTTTGGAGAAACATTGAGCAGCAGGGAGCTTGAGAAAAATTAGCAGGGTGTCTGTCTACTGAGGCTGGGTTACAGTGGGGGTAAATCAGGAAAATGATCCTTGGTGGGTCTGTGGATGGGGAGCCGCTGTCCCTAGTGGACCACAGGCCCCAAACTGGGAGCAGAGTTTTCCAGATGCAGAGGCCAAGCAAAGCTCCGGTCAGGGAAGGAGCCTGAATGGAGGCAGGTTCTCAGGCCTGGAACCGGGAGGTGAAGGGAGAAAGCCTGTGTTACCCTATCTAGCATGAGAGAGCGAGGTCGCCCAGTGAGTGAACCAGGTCGAAAGGAAGGCAGAAAGTTGGAACTTGGGCCAGAACAGCCATGCTGCCATCAAAACTGGGAAGGCTGAGTCGTTATCAGCCAGGGCAAAGACCTAGTCTCAGTTCAGGATTTGTCTTAGGAACCTGGGAAAGAATGAACAGGTCAGGAGCTCAGAAGGGCGGGAATAACAGGAAACCTGAGCTGAACACAGCAGGCCTCTCCTTTGTACCCTCTTCTCTACCATCTATCCTCGGTGCATCAAACTGCCTGTGAAGGTGGCCTCACCTCCTGAGACCACAGAAATGCATATCGACCTTTGTAAAAGCAACTTCAAAATGCCGGCCAAATTTACACATTTTCTTTGACTTCCCTCCTGCTTCACTGAATGACTCTCCCCCCACCACCCCCACTCCATGCAATTTTAATATCAAGGACAATTTTTATCAAGTCTTTCTCTGTAATCAGGATATAAAAATTATCCCAACATTTCTCTTTGAAAATGGATCTTCAGAGACTCAGTAGGCCTTTATGCATTACTAATGAGTTCTTTAGTGAAACATTTTGTCTTTTACTAAAATAAATCTCTCCTATTAAATCTTCCATGTGAAAAATCTGATAGCATTTAAGCTGGCTAGGTTGACTTGTAGAAAATCATTGTGCTTGGGAAGGATTTAGGAGTTGTTACAGTTTGTTTTTGATCAGGCAAGGGGATCTTGTTAGCCGAGTTCATGAAAAAAAGTTAGAAGACACATTCACAGACCCAAATCTTTGTGTTAGGAGATAGCAGGGTGTTTTGCTGGTAAAGGCTCCGGTCTCATGACACACTACATAATCTAGCATTTCTTAGGGGTGACCGTATTAGTTTGCTCAGACCGCTCAACCAAGTACCCCAAATAGGTGGCTTAGAATAACAGAGATGTATTCTGTCACAGTTTTGGAGGCTACAAGTCTGAAATCGAGGAGCATGTCCTTGATGCGTGGCAGGGCCATGCTTCCTCTGAAGAACTAGGGAAGGATCTATTCCAGGTCTCTCTCCCAGCTTCTGGTCATTTCAGATGCTCCTTGGCTTAGAGATGGCCGGCTTCTCCCTGTGTCTGCATCATCTTCCCCCTGTACATGTGTCTCTCTGTGTCTGAATTCCTCCTTCTCATAAGGACGCTAGTCTAAGTGGGGTACAGCCCACCCTGATGACCTCATCGTAACCTAATTACCTCTGTAAAGACCCTATCTGCAAATAAAGTCACATTCTAGGTACAGGGGCTTAAGACACCAATGTACCCTTCTGGGATGACACAATGCACCCTGTAACATTGACCATCCAGTGTCACCTCCCTGATGTCCGTTGCCACACGAGGCTGCTAATTCTGTCCTAAACACAGCTCTCGTATGTTGGGCCAAAAAACTGTTAACCGTAGTTCTTCCACTGACCTCCAGGGACAGTGGAGAGGGCACACTTTTTAGTAACTTGGGACCAGAATTTAGTCCTGGCTGACTCTGACCCGGCGTTGGATAGCACCTTCAAACCTTCTGAGCCTCCTTTATTTTCCTTACCTTTAAATTAGGGGGCCAGATCACAAGAATGTTATGAAGCTGTAAGAAGCTACTGGGTCTCAAGAATGCTTTTTGAAGGTGTGATACAAATGTTTCTATTGGACTTCAAGTTTCCTAATAGTGGCTCTGCAGAGAGCGGCCTTGGTCACCCAGCTCTGCCATTACTCCCAGTGTGACCTTGGGAAGTTATTTACCCCTCTGGACCTCCCTTTCATCCCAGAAGACAAGAACATGAACAGCACCTCTGTTCAGATCTTGTATTGAAGATTAGAATGTAATCTATGAAAAGCTGCCTGGTGTATGATACGCGCGCGCGCTGTTATATAAGCCTCAGCTATTTTTATGGAGGGTGGGACCACGTCTTAGTACCCTGTGTGTAATTCCAGCCCAGCTTCTGGCATAGAGCAGATGCTCTACAAAATGTTTGTCGAGTGAATAAAGGAACGGAGGCATGTGGCTCTGCCCGCAGGGCACAGCCTGGATAAGCCCCACACCTGTGGACAAGCCGCTATGCCTACACCTGCCCAGGCGGTTTTGTTTTTTTTTTTTCTGAACAAAGTGCCGCTTCCTTCTGCTGCAGTTTGGCTCGCAGGCCAGTCCCCCGCCACCAAGTAACGCAGACCAGCCCGAGAGAAGTGTTCTCTGCTTGTGTTGCTAAAAACGAACGCACTCTTGAAAGGGCCCCCTAGCTTTCCCATCTTCTTCCACGGCTTCTTCCCCCAGTCTTCCTCTTTCCCCTGCTGTCTTTTCTCATCTTCCCTTGCTGCCCACCGCTTCCCTAGGCTCAGACCCACCCCGCCCCCACCTCCTCCTGGCAGCCCTCCCAGCCCGAATACCAGCAACCAGGGCACTCCAGCTTTGTCACAAGTATATTTATAATCAGGTGTGATATGCGCGATATTTTAAAATAAATACCTCCCAGGTGGGTAGCCACCAGTCAGTGGCACCAGAGCTGGCTCAGGGAGGCCCCCTGCTGTGCAGGATTTAACACTTCCATTGCTGGGATGGGGGGCGGGGGTGGTGGGGGGAGGTGCTAGGATTGGGGCGGGGGGTGGCTGGAGTGACCAGAGGAGTGAACAGCAGTGGGACAGCAGCTGCTTTTTAAACTGGGACAGAAGTACTTCCAGCATTTTGATAAATAGCACAGCTATACAGGAGCATACCCCCTAAACATCAGCCATTAGGGCTGATGGTCTCTTTGTGTCTGAATTCCAGGAAGGCCTCCGAGGGGGTAGGTGATTCACTACTCACTTTACAAATCAGACTGGAAAAGTCTGTAGGAAAATGAAGATGTATAATAACGTTTTATGCCTTTGGATAGATGTCACTTATTTTTAAAAAATGGCCAGCTTCTGGAATTGCTGATAAAAATGGCAGCCAGTGTTTACTGAGCATTTACTTTGCTCCAGGTGCTGCTCGAAGGCCTTTCTAAGGCCTCAGGAATGTAACTCCCACAGAGTGGTTGTGAATTAGTCTGGCTTGTTTTAATTTGCCCCTTCCACATACATCCAACTAGAGAATCTGATAAAGATCTTAGTTTAGATGTGAAATGTCCCTTCCTTTAGAGCGATCCCTGGGCCCTAAACTAGTTGGGGCTCCCTACAGTATGTCCACACAGCACCCCTGAATTCCTCCTGTCAGGGCATGGGTCACTCTTGTGTTAGTCGCCCATTTCGTATCACAGGGCTTGGCACATAGAAGGGGCTCGAGAAGATTTATCAAAAAGAAGAAAGGGCAATCATTGGACAACGTGCACTCTCTCTAAGAGTCCCTGTACTGCAGATATTTGCAGGAGAGGTATAATAAATAGACTAGAAAGGTGTGCCCTTCCCCACAGGAAAAATGCTACTGCTGTGATATTAATATTTCATACAGCTTCTGTTTCACCCATGGCCATGGTAATACACGTTAGCCTATCTAAACACCATGGAATTAAACAACCACTAGACTGGTTTTGTGTTATGTTATTTTATCACAGTTCACACTAACCAATGTACCTCTGTGACAAAAGACAGTTATCTTCCAATTAAACAAAATAATTTTCAAATAAGGCATCTGATGCCCAGATATTAGTTTCCTTAAATCTCTCAAGAACACGGGGCAGTTTTTAGTCTCATTGATGTCTCTTAATTGGCACATTTTCAGTTAGCACATGAACTGAAAAGACCAGTAAAAACAGGGTGTGGCTCCTTAATTAAAACTGACAAACAGCTGTTTCCAAATACATGACAAAAATGGTACCAGAAAACTAAAGCTGCACAGGCAACTACAATCCATTTAAGAAAATAAAAATTTCAACGTGCTTTGAAATGGCAAGCTACAAACAAATAACCCTCTTTGTCTCTCTTCCTCGTTCATCACTTTTTATGTTTTGCCTACTTAAAATGGTTACAAAATTAGGTCTTTTCTGACTTTTTTTTTTAATGTTTGTTTATCTGAGAGAGAGAGAGAGATAGAGAGAGAGCAAGCAGGGGAAGGGCAGAGAAAGAGGGAGACATAGAATCCGAAGTAGGCTCCAGGCTCTGAGCTGTCAGCACAGAGCCCAAAGCAGGGCTGGAACTCATGGGCCATGAGATCATGACCTGAGCTGAAGTCGGATGCTTAACTGACCGAGCCACCCAGGTGCCCCACAAAATTAGGCTTTAATGGCACTTACCAATAGTGCTTGAAGGAATAAGGCAGTTGTCACAATGAAGGAAACCATCAACAAAACAAAAAAAGCAACCTACTTAATGGGACAAGATATTTGTAAATAATGATACATCCAATAAGGAGTTAATATCCAAAATATATAAGGAACTTACAGAACTCAACACCAAAATAATAATAATCATTATCATCATCATCATCATCATCCAATTTAAGAAATGAGCAGAGGACCTGAATAGGTATTTTTTCTATAGAAGACATCCAGATGGCCAACAGACACGAAAAGATGCTCAACATCAGTCATCATCAGGGAAGTACAAATCAAAACAACAATGAACTATCACCTCACACCTGTCAGAATAGCTAAAATCAAAAGCACAAGAAACAACAGGTGTCGGTTAGGATGTGGAGAAAAGGAACCCTCTTATACTGTTGGTGAGAATGCAAACTGGAACAGCCACTGTGGAAAACTGTATGGAGGTTCCCCCCCAAAATTAAAAATAGAATTACCATATGATCCAATAATTCTACTACTGGGTTTTTGCCCAAAGGAAGCAAATACATGAATTCAAAAAGATAAATGCACCCCTGTGTTCGTTGCAGCATTATTTATAGTAGCCAAGATACGGAAGCAGCCCAAGTGTCCATCCATAGATGAATGGCTGAAGAAGATGTGTCTGTGTGTAATGGAATATTACTGAGCCGTAAAAAAAGAATGACATCTTGCCATTTGCAACAACATGGATGTACTGAGAGGGAAAAATGCCATGTAAAATAAGTCAGAGGAAAACAAATAGGGTATGATTTCACCGATATGTGGAAGTCAAGAAACAAAACAAAGGCAGAAAGAAAAAAAGCGACAAACAAAAAACAGATTCTTGAATACAGAGAACAGACTGGTGATTGCCAGAGGGGAGGTGAGTGGGGTGATGGGTGAAATAGATAAGGGGGATTAAGAGCACTAAGTATGTATCAAATTGTTGAATCACTACAGTGTCCACCTGAAAGTAATATAACACTGTATGTTAATTATACTTCCATTGAAAAATTAAAAATACAAACAAAGAACAGGGCAGTTGCACTGGCATAATGGAGCCTGAGTCACAAATCTATTTACGAGACACTGGGGATGGCCCTAAGGTCTTCCCAGCCCTCTATTCATAATAAAAGGTCCTAAATGCATATCTAAAGATGGGAAGACTCAGAAGCATTTGAAGCACTCTCTAAGGAAGGTAAAAAGCATTAGCACTGGGGGAGAGCTCTGAATATCACCACACGGGTGCAGCAGTGGAATGACAGGCAATGCCAGTTTCTGGAAAGAAAATGCTACCATCACCACCTTTACTTGGGCCAGCCATCTACCCAGTGAGATTCAGGCTTCCTCATTCCCCCTCCTCCTCCCAGCTCGTAGCTGTGCAAAGGCGGGTAAAATTGGAGGTGTTGGTAGCTGCCTATCAGCATTTGTGATTTTCCCTCGTTTCCCCATCTGGCTACTTTCTCCAGCCTTCCTTCTATCTTCCCACACGTTTCCTCCATACTGTGGGAGCGAGAGATAAAGGAACACTCCCTAGAAAAGAGAAGATCAGATCATAAATATTCCCTTTTTAATCTGTCTTTAATAAGGGCAATGTTTTATGCTCTTTACCAAAAGAGAATTGCATATATGGACCATAAAAGGTAGATTGTAATACAAATTGAAATAAATCACTAATAAACAGAAAGTACTTATTTTAAATTCATTCATAATATTGATGATCTGGGCAACTGCTCATTTTGATGGAAGTTCTGGTTATCATTTGCTTGTAGCGATTCCCTGAATTCAGTTTCCTCTAATTCCAAAGTACTTATGTGGTTGTATTTTTTTTGCTCTATTATGTAGTTGGAACTAATAATACAAGGAGCTCATGTGGTTCAATTAGTTTATTTAAATTCAAAAGAAGCTTAAAAGCCTAATCTGTCACTTGCCTTAGAGTACAGCTATTTCAGCCGCATAGTTAACGTTATAAATTAGGCCCTGATGTGAATAACCGTTTTATTCCCCTACACTTTTACTTGCCCATATCCTTCCGGAAATGTGCTGCAGAAGGAAGAAAAGGTTTAGGCCAAATGTTAAACTCAGCCTCTTGCCACCTGACAGAGACCCATAAAAATGATGGCCCAATATAAATATCAATGAAGACCTTTATTTTTCCCCACTTTGAAAAAAACCTTGAGAGGGTCTGAAATTGTAGGGAAACGGAGGTGGCGGGTGGGTCGTCAGGCCAGTTCAGTCACTTGGAAACGTCTGCTGGACATCTTCTATGCACAAGAACCAAACAGTGGTCTGACTGAATTTCTCACTTTCAAGCTGTGTACCACTGTAGGTACTTAATAAATCCTCCTAGACTTAATCAGCTTGACTTAATTTGCCACTTCTGTTGGCGCATCTCGTGCCTTGTCTGTCACATAGACTTCTCAACTATTCTCGAACACGTTGGAGCTGTTGCCAACAGAAGTCCCTGGTGTCACTCTTTACTGTAACTGTTGCTGTACGTAGTTTTCCCCTTTCACTAGATTAGGGACATTTGCGAGGAAATAGATGTGGAATAGACAATGCATAGAAAAGTACGATGTTTCCAGAGCAACTTCTGCTATCTCTCCAGCTGTCACAACCATCAGAAGGGGTTGAGATATGGGAATACGATGGCCCCCATTTGAACAGATGAAAAAATGGAGACACAGACCATTATGATGATTTGTAAAAGTTAGTATAGCCATTTGGGGATGAAGCCACAACCAGAATGTCAGGATTTTCCCACTATAATGCATATTTGCTTTTGATTCTAGATTAGTCATGCCATGTCAATCAGCCCTGGCAAGTTTCAGCAGGAAAAATACCAAAGAAAAACAGATCTGAGGCTCTTCTGAAGACAGAAATGGCCTGTGCTGGCCATTGTTCTGTGACAACAAGAATAACAAAGGGTTAAAGAGCTTGGGAGACAGGCCAGAGAGAAGCAAGGGATGGAGAGACGAAAGTAGGATTAGCGAAGTTGTTTTTAATTCCATTTATCTTTATCTACTGTGCAATGATGGTGTTAACAGTAATAGTAATGATAAGGGTGAGGATGAGGCTGAAAATAATAAGAGTAATCATATCAAAAACTTATGGAGGGCTTACTAGGTGCCAGAAACTGTTCACACACTTTACAGGCATCAACTCATAATCTTTACTGAAAGTCTAGAGGTAGAACTATTGTTATGTCTGTTTTGCGGATGTGGCGACTGGAGGCCACCAAGCCCCGTGGCAAGAAGAGCAAAGCTGGATTTGGGGCCAAAGTAGTTCAGGAAAGAGTCTGTTCCCTTTACCACTGGTTCAAACGGCTCCTCCAAAAGGGTTCCGAGACAGAACGGGTCTCAGGAGTGTCACTCCAGGACGAGCATCTGTCGTCACATCAGGGTTCCGTTAAGCTAGCCTCACGCGTGTGGAATGCAAGGGAATCCGAGAGCCTCTCTCACGGCCAGCCTTGGGGTCCAAGGCAGACCCCTGGACTCAGAGTATCCCCGCAGGCCAGTCTCAGAGCACATGCCGTCTCCCCTCGATGGTTAGAGTCAGCCCTTGCCATTCTACAGCTGGCCGCTCACTGGAAAATACCACCATGTGCTGAAAGCAGGGCGTGGCCAGGACCCAACTGGAAGAGGCAGAATTCAGTAGGGTCAGACTGTGTTTCCTGAACCTCCCCTGGAATGATTCCCCCCGAAAAGGATCTTTTTAGAGTCTGCGGATCCGTGGCTCAGCCCACACCAAGACACGATTCCAATTATCCCCAAGTGATATGTACAGTAGGGAACCTAGTAACTGTTTGAATTGTTATATATAAAATCCATAGCTTTCCCATGGAAAACTAATGGGACATGTTCTGTGAGCTATTCCTGTGGGCAAAAACTCCTATTGTTAATCCCTTTAACAATCTCCTAATTAATCTGTTTTCTTTTTGGCTTCCATATTTTAATTGACTTTTTCAATTAGGAGCATATTAGAAAAAGATTCTAAAAATTACTTGTTTTAAAATAAGCATTTAGAAAATCTCATTTTCCAGTTACACATTCTCCCCCCCCCCCCCCAACGACCTGATTCTGAAATCTTTTCTTAGCCAAGCCTGCGTTTATTCGATCCCACGCCATGTAATGTAATGGCCGTGTAATTCTGATGGCTCCAATCTGTTGTTCTGCCAAATTACAGATTATAGTTATTTAGCATCTTTCCCCATTTTGCTGAGAATCAACACAGATACTCTGTATTAGAATCTTCCACGGTCACTTACTTTAATAAACTTAATTCGGCTTGAAATTTTTACTCGCGACTCCCTAATCTAAATATTCCTGGAATAGAGATTATTGTGAAGGTAAAATAAACTGCACAAACCCTACGTAGACTCTGTCAGAATCTGCTATTCTTTTAAAATAAGCTGTCTCCAGACAATGCAAACTATAATAAAATTAAAGAAAGTAGTAAACAAAAAGTATAAAATGCAATAATCACGGTGAGATTCTGCATGTAGCTAGTATAAAACCGTGCTACTCTTCTGCTTAAAAACTCCGGGGCAATGAAGTTCAGACCCCTTAACGTGGCTCCATTTGCTGCCTGTTTTGTAAAGGTTCTCACTCCTGCTCCAACCCACACCCGCTCCTGTACTCCAGCCTCGGGAAACCACGCAAGCCCCTTCCCCCCCCCCCCCCCCCCACCCCATGTGCATTCATCTCGCACATTCTCTTCCTCTGGTTCTCCTTTTGTATTCTCTCCCCTCAACACACACACACACACACACACACACACACACACACACACATACGCACACGCACACACACACACCAGGCACCACTCACTCCTTTGCCTCATTCCTTCTCAAATCCTTTGGGTCTCAGTGTAAATGTCACTTCTTCAGCGTCCTTCCCTGACCCACCTGTCTCAATTTTGACCATCTCCCACTATCCTGTCTCAGCGTTCTCCTCAGAACACGTATCACAATCTGTAGTTATACATTTATGGGTGTCGTTATTTGGTTAGTACCCCTGTTCACCCCTAGACTGCAGGCGTTAGGAAGGTAGGCAGGGTGTTGCGCTTACCACAATGTCTGGCACACACATAGTAGGATCTCAATAAATATTTGTTGAATGAATGAATGAGACCCAAGCTTGAAAGTACACGAAGAACAATGGTGAATGTGATCCAGACCACTTATGGTTTCCATACGACCTGAAGCTAATGTCTCAGGAGCTTTGATCCCCACATCAGCCCCTCCTATGGGCACATCTGCCTGCCTTTGCCTGGGCTCCTGCGGTTTATTTCCCTAAGACTCTTCACACAGACTCTGCAATGGCATCTTCGGATCTCCATCCCACAGAAGCCGAACGGTCCCCTTCTCTAGAGGCTGCACCCTACCTCTCTCATTTCCCCAGAAACAGTGTTTAACCAAGAACTAAAAAGGAGGAAGAGTTGAAATAAAACAAAACAAACAAAAAAAAAACATCCTAGCGGCCACAGGAAGACTTTTCCAAGACATTTTTATCTTTATTTCTTGGACTAAAATCAGGAGACATTACTTTTGACACTTCTGTTGTGTTTCACAATGACAAACAAAGACACTTTACATTTCTGCACGCTGCCCTCTCCCATTCGGTTATGACAACTTGCTGTGATAATCAACAGTTTTTGTGCGATGATGCGTATCCCACGAATCGTATGCCTTAACAAAAACTTCCTTACAAATTGTTTACTGTGTCAAATAGCTCGTTATGTTTTGACAGTAGCTTTTCCTTTAGGATTTTAGAGTCCTGTAGGATCCTTTACTAAGATTCTGCCTGGATTTTCCCAGTTCTTGAGTTAGTATGCCCCAAACATCCATGGTGCAACACGCTTCAAAATATTTACGCTAGATTGAACTACAGTGCAGGGGTGTGTCTTTAAGTATGGGTACTTGCAGAAATACCCTGTAGAACTGAAAATAATTTTAAATATAAAATACTTGAATAAGCATAATTAAGTAGCTTTCATCAAGTTTTTAAGTAAAACTCTATTCTACGGAAGAATCAAAAAGCCAGTACAATTAAATGTACTTATTTACTTATTGTAAGTAAAATGCCATATGTAAATATTTTCTCTTTTTTGGTAATATTAACAACATTTACTCAATGCTTACCATGTACTAGGAAGATGTACCTCTAAACCTTGTGCATATATTAATTTATTTAATCCCACAACAGCCCTTAGAGGAAAACACAATAGTTTTTATTGTACAGCTTTAAAAAAACTGATGCACAAGAAATTCAAGTAATTTGCTCAAAGTTACGCAGTGAGGAGGGACAGAACCAAGTTATGTGCCCAGGAGTCTGCCTCCAGAGCCTGTGAGCTTAACCATTTCTTTATCCCCCTACCGAAGGACAGACCACTATCAAGGAATAGACCAAGGCAAATAATCTTTTCTATTCCCAAATTCTCATGTATATTTTACTATATGTTAAATTGTGTTATGCATTCTTACTATTATATTATATATATGTGCCCATGTTATTTTATCAAGGATAACACTAGATTTTAATCTTTCCTAGATTTTAACTATTGCCAATAACTAGTTTGGTAAAGTGATGTAATTGAGTCAGGAAGACCTGAATTTAGAATCCAGCTCTACCACTTACCCATTAGATGACCTTGGGAAAGTTCCTTAATTATTTCTGAACCCCTTTGTTATTTTGTAAGATGGGGATCATGATAGCTGTGGTAAGGGGAAAATGAGATAACCGTGTATAAATTGCCTGGCACGTGGGTGATCAATAATACGCCTTATTCCGAATGTGTAAATGAGAACACTAGGAAATTACATTAATTCTCATGAAAAAGAAGGTCCCATCAATAAATTACTAATTTGATGTTGTAAATCATGTTCTCTTGGCTGAAAATGGTTTATACCATTCCTTAAGTGTCCCGGCTGTATCAAAAGATAATAGCATTTACAAGAAAACCATATTTTTCTAGCCTAATCGAAATTTTTACATGTAGCTACAAAGGATTACATTAGAAGACCAGTGGATCAAATGGACAATTAGATGAATGAGCAACACCGAAGAGCCAAATTGGTAGAAGTGTAGACATGTCACAAATTCTTTCACCATTCCATGGAACTCTACTTTCCCGAATCCCCCGCATTGGGCCCAGCCGTATGTCTGTGCACACAGGCCTGTAAAGGTACTCTGTATACCTGAGCCTTGCTGGGGTCAGCCTCCAGGTCAAATGATTGTGCTGAAAGAGTGTGGATTGAGGTTGTCGCAGAGGAGCCTGAGGTGCGTTATCTTCTGTACGAGAAATATCGTTCTGTTTAATCCGCCTCCACCCCTGCCGATGGGCAGCAGCTACATCCTGTATCCCATGAACCACCTCCCATCACAGATGATAGGAGTGTATGTGGGCACTTGGCAGAGAGGCAGCCAATCCAGAGACTGGCCACACGTCTGTGTTGTAGGAGCTGGCCCGATACGAATGCCTCTTCGGGACTGGATTTTAGCAAACAGAAACTTGCAGGCAGTTGTCAAGGAGGACAGAAAGGGAAATAAACAAAGAGAAACCTAAAGCAAGTTGGTAGGGCTGGAGGGACCCTGGGACATCGCAAAACAAAAAGTGAAGTGAAGTGAGGATAAAAACTATCCCCCAGAATTGCAAACAAAAGGAGATGGAGAGAGAAAGAAAGGGATTCCTAGACCACTTTGATTTACATTCTCTTTCATTGTGGTTTCAGTCTATCTGTCTTCACAATAGACCTTCCAATAGTTGACCGGGGATGGCAATTTCACACATAGGAAGCTGCATGACAACATTCACAATATGAGCCTGAGACCAAAGGGACACACTGACATATAACCATTGTTATAGAATTTTATTGGCAGAAATGTGACCAATTCCCTCTGATGTCCCCAGTACCTGACTATGTCCTACACTCAGTGGGTGACACGACCTTTAATGCTGCTAATAGTAGAGCCTGAGGACAGCATTGGTTGATGACCACAGACCACTAGGACTGAGCCCACGACCGACATCTGCCCCCTCTCCACTGCGGTGGGGAAAGGCTCAGACTGGAGAGGGAGGCAACACAGCCAAAAGTGCAGCCGGCATTAGTGGGAGACAGAGTGAGAACTCCAGATGTTTAGAATTAGGATGACTATAAACAAATTTGTTTCTCCAGATCCACCAAGCTTGCTGTTTAAAATTATTTTTATATCTGGTAAACAAAGCCATATTCTCTTGGTTGCAAATAGACTAATTCTTTAGGGAATGATAATACTCATACCAGGTGGCTCTTGTAAAGAAGAAAAGAGTATTTGCCCTTCTTTCTCCAGAAATTGCATGAGTCACACGTTAACATGATTGTCTCCATCGGTACTTCTGGAAACTTGGGAACTCAGTATGAACCCTGCATCAGCGATTACTCTCCAAGACGGGTTTTATGCACACCTGCCACCCAATTATTATTTTTTGTTGTTGTTGTTGGGCCAACTTTAACATCCAAATGTTACTTTAGCCATAAGCACTCTTCGGACACTACATTTGATACAGTCGTCATGGGAGCAGGGCAGGGCCATGGGGTAACCACTTTTGTGTACCAAACGAATTAGCCGCAGGTAATGATCTGAGTTTATGCCTGGAGATTTCATTAATGCATCGATTCCTAAGAAATGTCCACTCCTATACTTCCATTGCGTCTCCTTTAATGATTTGAATTAGGGATATCTTCAGCCAATGTGGAACACACATTTCAAGGAATTAGTATTACTGTCCCCACTGCACACACTCAGTACATGATTATTCATATTTGGTCATGCACAAACCAATGCAGAGCAAGTTCAAAGACTCCTTTTGGTAAGTCCCGATAAATATGTTCCTCTGTTTGCCTTCCACACTGCCTAGGCTAAGGGTCTGCCTTTCCTCCTAGCCCTCACATTCCTTTAGAGTCTGTTGTCAGAGTGGGAATCCGCTAGAAAGAACAACAGAAAAAAAAAATCTCAGGAAGCTTCTCTGCTGAACAGGTTTCAGCAACATTGATAATCACCTAATGCCTGATTCACTCCTCGTATGTTCCAAGTCTGTTGTATGTTCCAACGGGAGGGTGCGTGCATGCGCACACACGCACACACCCACACTCACACACGGGTTCCTTGCCTTTGTATACATGGAGCGATTGTGAAATGGTTGACAGTAGATGAAAACTACTCCTAACAGTCCTAAAACCAAAACATTCGTTTTACAGGGCCGTTGTTCACGAGAAAACTGCAAGTATCTTCATCCTCCAACACATTTAAAAACTCAACTAGAAATTAATGGGAGGAACAATTTGATCCAGCAAAAAACTGCTGCAGCGATGCTTGCCCAGCAGATGCAATTTATGTTTCCAGGAACCCCACTCCATCCAGTGGTGAGTACATCTCATCTAATGATGGGCTTGATGATTAAAGTGTTGGTACGGGCAGCGCCACATTGACCTAAAACGGCCTCGCTCTACTTTGTCTCTGGCTACAATTAAAGCAAATAGCTTTGAAGCTAAATGGTTTCTGAAAATAGGGTTTTTGAAATTATTTAAATGGAAAAAGTGTGTGTGGAAACAGTAGGCAAAGACAGTTTCTAAGCAGTGTCTGGGAAATCTGTGTCCCTCCCAACTCGGGCTCACCGGTAAACTCCACCTTTGAACCATCTTAGAACAGAAAGAGTTCGACGTTTTCATTTAGAGTACGAAGTGATGATCTATGTGAAGAGCAGGTTTCGATGCCTAGCACGTTGTTAGCAATCTAGCAGGTGGACTCTTCTGTTCAATGGCGTCGTTTTAAGGATGAGCCAAGGGAGAAACCCGAGAGGCTGAACCATTTACCCGATGTCTCGCAGCTAATACGCTGTGGGTCGGGCACTGGGGCTCAGACATTGGGAGCAGGGCGCTGTCTGCAGTGTGCTAGGCCTGAAGCCCCACAGCAGCCAGAGAGGAGGCTGCCTTAGCCACCCACACTCCGCTGCCTCTCAGAGGCCTGGGAAGGGTGTGGCGCTGTGGCCAGGGCCCCAAGAGTAAATGCTCAAGGGAGTTCAGGCTTAGAATATGTATTGTGCCATATTTTCTCCCTGATTTCAGTGTTTGAAAGTATTTCCTTAAAGGTCTGGAAATTGTTTTAGGAATGAGGCCCTGGGGGAAAGGAGCGCATTGGGCTTCAGTGGAATTCATTTACATCTGTGAATTATTTGTCAAAAACAAGCTAATTTAAAAAAAACACACACACAACAAAGCCAGTAAAGTGAGAGATACTTGCTTTTTTAAAGCAGTACATACACAAAAGACTATTGTTTAAAAATTAGTCTTTATTGTGTGAAAAGTCCGTGTGATTAAAGGCTGCCAAAATTAAAAAGGACACTGCAGCTGAGATGTACTTTCTTGAGTGTCTGCGGGATGAGGTGGGGAGGGTGGGAAGGCCCTGGTGAAGGGAGAATCTGGGCAGATCCTTAGCTCTGCTGGTGCTTCTGCTCAAGAATGGTGGACAGGACAAAGTAGCCAGGACCCAGCTCTGCCCGGAGTGGGGGGGGGGGGGGGGAATCCAGGTGCATGGGGATCCAGCAATAATAAGATACAGTCTTTGGGGGGGTAGACAGAGTCATGAGAAGGGCGAGGTAAGATTCAGGCACAGGGAATTATGATTTTGAATGAGGCAAGAAATACTGCTTGGAGAAAATCCCAAATAACTGTATCCCAAAGGATGAGTAGTTGGGAGCCTAAATGTAAGGACAACATAGAGTTCTGCATACATTTAACACCAAATATAGGCATTTAAGTGGATCTGTTTAAAACCACACACACATGTATAATTTATGGTTCTCTATTGATGTTCGCACATAAATTATTTATTAAATTACCTAAAGCTAAAATAATTTAGTTTTTCGTCTTGAATAATGTCTGTAGGAATAAATTTGGAACCACCGAGATCAACACAGTCACACGGTATTTTGTGTCTGTCTCACTCACTTTAATCATTCACTTCTTATTTATTTAGAATTCATAAAGATTGACCCCCCAACAGTGGCAATGTTAATAAGAAAAGCCCATTCCCGTTGTTAGCTGTTAGTTGAAATCATTTTTGAAAGTTATGTTTATATATTGTCTCAAGTATTAATTAGAAGTTAATAATCATGATTTGTCTATGAAAAAGACATTTAATATTACATTTAATATTTATATTACATTTCATATTACATTTAAATATTTTAGCAGAGGCTTCTAAATCACAAGAAATCTCAGAATAAAAAGTGTGATAAAGTTAAAAATCATCAACTCTACAAATAACTTCAGAATCTCAGGAATGCGTTAGTGACATCATACAGTATAGTAAGCCAAATAATGGCCCTGAAAGGTACGTGGAACCTGTACATGTCACCTCTAAGGAAACCAAGTCGTCTTTGCAGATATGATTAAGTTAGGCATCTTGAGATGGGGCAATCCTCTTGAAATAAATGCAATCACAAGTATCCTTATGAGAAAGAGGCAGAAGGAGAGTTGACACATAGAGAAGAGGAGAACAGCAATGTGCCCATAGAGGCAGAGACAAGTGTCGAGGCCACAAACCAAAGAATGCCAGCTGCCACCTGAAGATAGAAGAGACAAGGAATAGATTCTTCCCTGGAGTCTCCAGAGGGAGCATGAAATGCCAATACCTTGATTTGGGCCCAGTGAAACTGACTTCAGACTTCTGGCCCTCAGAACAATCAAAGGATAATTTTGTGTTGTTTTAAGTTGCCAAGTTTGTGGAAATTTCTCAGACCAGCTACAAGAAACTAATACATGCAGGAATTGCTTAAGACAAATAAACTGATAAACATGGAGTAGAAGAATGACGCCATTTTTAGGTTTCCTTCTAAGCTAAATTTCTCTTAAAAAAAAAAACAAACGGTGGATATTTTTTCCACTCCCTCTGACTTCTGTCCACCCTAGACCTAATCCATTGACTATCTCACCACCGCCCGCCATATTACTAAACCAGTGGTCACTTTTGCCTTCATTGTGTTCATTTGACCGCTTAGCCATATGCAACATATGTAATCAACCTCTCCTTTGTGGAATGCTCCTTCTTCTTTAATCTGTATTCCTCTTCTGGAAAAGGCTGGAGATGTTGCCCATTATGTTCCTTTGCTCTACATTGAGGTTCCCAGCACTGGACATTTCTTTTATTGACCCTCTCCTTCATGGTTGCATCCATTCCTATGGCTGTAAATCATCTGCAGGCTGAGAACTCCCAAATATGTTTCCAGACCTCTCCTCTGAGCCCCAGGCTCGCATATCTAACTTCCTACTGGACTCACCTTTAAATTTCTCCCTGGAACTTGACATGGTTAATTCCAAATTCTTTATTTGACTAAGTTCCCGTTTCAGTAAATGCAACCAGCAGCTTCAAAACCAAAATTAAGCAGATTCTCTCACATCGAGTTCATCAGCAAGTCCTGTCATATCTGCTTTCAAGTCTATTCCCTTCTCGAACTCCCCAAACTCCCATCTGAGCCACCATCAATCTTTCATTCAAAATACCTTGGAAGCATTTCCTTTCTAATCTCTCAATTTCCATTCTTGCTTTATTCCAGTGTATTCTGCATATGGTAACCAGAGGAATATTTTTAACACATAAATGCATCATACCACTCCCTTACTTAAAACCCTGCAGTGCCTTCCCATTTCATTAGAGACGAAGCCAAATATGTAACCATGACTATGATCTATAATGTCATCTGTGGTCTGGTCCCATCAGCTCACCAACTCATCGTGGGCCACTCTTTCTGTGTTCACTAAAACCGAACTTTCAGCTCCACACATACACAAAGCTCTTGCTTGCCTCATGGCCTTTGATCTTGCTGGAAGTATCTATCCTACTGCTCTTCACATGTTAACTTCATCTTATGCATAAGGACTCCAAATCTATCCCCTGTGACCTACCACCAATCTCCATCACTATGAGTAAGGCCTTCTCATTTCTCCTTATCCATAAAAATAAATTGTAATTTTATTTGTTTGTTCTTTCCCATTAGGGTTTAAGTTCAGTAAATGTGCACACAGTGTCCTTGTACAATGTTTAAACCATTAAATACTTACCGAATGAAAACACAAACCATTCTTTCCTTTTATGTCTCCAATTCACTGTATTTTGAAAGTCCCCTTAAATTTTTCCTCCTGGCAGTTTTTCTCTCCCCAGTTCCTGATGGGAGTAATTCTTTTCCTTTCCTTCCTCACACGCTGCACCTCCCCCAACACACAACCTTCATATGTACACTCAAGATAAAGAAGTTGGTGGTTGGAACTAAAAAATGAGTTCACTGATATTGTAGGATACAAAATCAATACACAGAAATCTGTCATCTTTCTATACACTAATAATGAACTCTCAGAAAGAAAAAATAAGAAAAATGTCTCCTTTCCAACTGCATCAAAAAGAATAAGATACCTAGGAATAAATTTAACCCAGAAGATAAGAGACCTGTACACTGAAAACTATATGAGATTGATGAAAGAAATTGGAAGGCAGCTATGCTAACCACTATACCACCAACGCAAGATTGATGAAAGAAATTGAAGAAGGCACAAATAAGTAGGAAGATAGCCCATGCTCATGGATTGGAAGAATTGGTATTGTTAAAATGTCCATTCTACCCAAAGGGATCTACCGATTCAAATAGTCCCTATCAAAATTCCAATGGCATTTTTCACAGAACTAGAACAAATATTCCTAAAATTTATATAGAGTCAAAGAGACTGAATAGCCAAAGACATCTTGGGAAAGAAGAACAAAGCTGGAGGTATCATGCTCTCTGACTTCAAACTACGTCACAAAGCTATAGTAATCAAAACTGTATAGTATTGGCATAAAAACAGATACATAGATCAATATAACAGAATAGAGAGCCCAGAAACAAACTCACTCACATAGGGTCAACTAATTTGCAATAAAGGAGCCAAGAATATACAATGGGAAAAGTCTCTTCAATAAATGGTGTTGGGAAAACTGGACAGCCACATGGAAAAGAATGAAACTGGACCGCTTTCTCACACCACACACAAAAATTAACTGAAAATGGATTAAAGACCTGAGTGTAAAGTCTGAAACCATTAAGCTCCTTTCCTAAAAGAAAATATAAGTGGTGACATCAGTCTTGGTGATGATTTTCTGGACTTGATAACGAAAGCAAAGACAACAAAAGCAAAAATAAACAAGTGGGACTACTTCAAACTAAAAAGCTTCTGCACTGTAAAAGAAACCAGCCACAGAATGAAAAGGCATCAATGGAATTGGAAAAACAATTTGCAAATCATAGATCCAATAAAGGGTTAATATCCAAACTATATAGAGAACTCATACAACACGATATTAAACAAGCACACAAAATCCTATGCCCATTTAAGAAATGGGCAGAAGATCTGAATAGACATTTTTCCAAAGAAGATATGCAGGTGGCCAACAGGTACATGAAAAGGTGCTCAATATCACTAATCATCAGAGACTTACAAATGAAAAACACTATATTACCTCACATCTATTAAACTGGTATTATCAAAAAGATAAGAGGTACCAAGTTTGGCCAGGATGTGGAGAAAAGGAAATCCATTGCATTGGGAATGTGAAATGGCACAGTCACTATGGAAAACAGTATGGAGGTTCCTCATAAATTTAAAAAATAGAATTACCACATGGTCCATCAATTCCACTTCTGGGTATTTATCCAGAGAAAATGAAAACACTAACTTGGAAAGATATCTGCACGCCTATGTTCATTGCAGCCAAGATATGGAAGCAACTCAAGTGTCCATCAACAGATGAATGGATAATGAAAATCTGATATATGTAAACAATGAAATATTATTCAGGCATAAGAAAGAATGAAATCTTGCCATTTGCAACAACATGAGTGGACCACAAGGGCACTATATTATGTTAAGCAAAATAAGTCAGACGGAGAAAAGAAATACTATATGACTTCACTTGTACATAGAATCTAAAAAACAAAACAAAACAAAACAAAAAACAAGCTCATAGATACAGATAGATTGCTGGTTGCCAGAGGCAGAGGAGAGGAACTGGCAAAATGGGTAAAGGGGGTCAAAAGTACAAACTTCCAGTTATTAGAAAAGAAAGAAATTCGTGAGGACGTGCTATTCAGCACGGGGACTACAGCTAAGAATACTGTAGTATTCAACTATGTAGACATAGTTGAAAGTTGCTAAGAGAACAAATCTTAAACGTTCGCATCACAAGAAAAAAATTCTGCAGCTACATATGGCGATGGATATTAATGACTTACTGTGGCGATCATTTCACAATATATACAAATATCAAATCATTGTGTTGTGTACCCTAAACTAATAGAATGTTGTATGTCGGTATTACCTCAATTTAAAAAAAAAAGAAAAGAAAAAGAAGTGGGGGTGGGGGAGGATAGAGATTTAAAAGCCTATACAACCCAGTCCTTGGGGACAAGGTCTTGCATTGAGTATTCTGCCCTCCAGAGATGCTTCTGGAAGTAAAGAGAGGAGGCTTAAGGGATGCCATGTTTTAAGCCTTTCAGTTCGAGTGCCAAATACCTACCTTTGAAGTGAAAGCTTTCTAAATGTATGAACTCTCACGCTCCTGTTTTAAAAAGTCAATTGACTAAATTTTAGAACCGTAAAACACCCCAGGCCACTTAGTCATTACTGCTCAGCACTGATCCTTCCTTGCCACTACAAAATATCAAAGAACGCGTGCTGAATGTGTGTGTGTGTGTGTGTGTGTGTGTGTGTGTGTGAGAGAGAGAGAGAGAGAGAGAGAGAGAGAGAGAGGATCTTGGAACCTGGATCTACTGGTAGAGTGCACTGAACAAGAAGACCAGCGTGTGAAACGCTAAGGAGAGAGAAACACAGGAGCATGAAGTAAAGAACAGAGGTTAGAAACAGCAAGGCCAGCATTTCAGAAGCCATTTTCTCCCACGAGACTCTGTAGCTCTGGTCTTCTGGCCTCTCTGGCGGCCGTTCGTTCTGAGCAATGCCGGGGACCAAATGGATCCCATCTCAGACAGCCTGGCAGCAGCCGTTCTGCACAGAGCATGGGGCCGACTCCCCCGGGGCTCTAGTTGGTGGTGTGCAGAACGGAATCATCTGGAGATGCCACCTCTCTCTTTTCTCAGCTGCAGCGAAGCACTGAATTCAGACGCGAGGACGCGGTGTCAGCCCGGACTTTACCTGGGGAGTTTTCATTTGAATCCGGGATCTGAGATCCACTCTTCCAGGGCAGCGGCACTGCTGTTCAGAGCAGCCTCACCCTCCCGTCTGGAGAAGGCACCCGCTGACTGTGGGACAGGGCTCCCTGCCAAGGCTCTGGCTTTACACTCAAACACATCAGGGCGGCTGGGGTTTTTTTCTCCCCTTTTCTGTTTTAAGAAATTACAAACAAACAAACAAACAAACAAAAATCTAGGGAGTGCAGAGGAATGGAAATAGCCCCAGCCTGGGAGTCAGGAGTCCTGAGTGCTTTGCCTCAGCAGCATTGACCTTGGGTGATCTATTGAGTCTATAGTCCGACCTGCTTCCACCTACTGTGATGCCACACTTGCTCCTCACGGATAACGAGAAGGTTAAAGAAGACAGTGTGTGTGACAGTGCTTTGGAAACAGCGGCTCCTATGTACGCGTAAGGCAGCACTGTCAACAATAATAATGGAGTGCCCGTCTCTGAGAATGACTATAACTATTTTTTTTTTTTTACTAATCGCCTTCAATCAAAAACACTGTATTAAAAAAAGAGAAAATATCTCATTGAATCTGTCTTCATGAGGCCTATCAACTTTTAACTGTCAGCTTCACATGAAAGAAAATAGGTATTTTCCCCAGCCCATATTTCAAAAAGGAGAAAACATTTGCTATCATTAAATAAGAGTTTATACCTCTATTATTATATCACCATGCTGATTATATGCCTGTTATAGAATCAGTGGATGATTTTGGGGGGAAAACTTTATTAATACCAATTTTTACACTACCCGTGACACCTGCAATTCGCTGAGTTCTGACCATGGGAAGTGGGGAAGAGGTAGCACTTTGTTCAGCCCAACTTTTCAAGTCAACTGGTTTTACTTCCTTGAGAACTAAAGCTCAGAGAGGTTAATTCACTGCCTAGGATAACAGTTCACTGGCAGAGCTCGGGATTTGAATCCAGATCACTCTCGGTCTAAAATTTGTGTTTTTCTTTTGAAATAATACTCTCTCTGAGCTATGTGACAGCTATCATCAGTAAACTGCAACATTCATTTTAAGGTGTTTTTTTTTTTTTAATGTTTATTTTTGAGACAGAGAGAGAGAGAGAGACAGACAGAGCATGAGCAGGGGAGGGGCAGAGAGAGAGGGAGACACAGAATCTGAAGCAGGCTCCAGGCCTGAGCTGTTAGTACAGAGCCCGACGCAGGGCCTGAACCCACAAACTGTGAGATCACGACCTGAGCCGAAGTCGGACGCTTAACTGACTGCCACTCAGGCTCCCCTGCAACGTTCATTTTAGATCATTAAATTAGATGAACAAGTAATTTACATTTTGGAAAGCAAAATTTTTCTGATTTTAATAGATTTATTGATATCCAAAAAAGGTTTCAGGAAATGAGTTTTGAGGTTCTGACATCCCACCGACAGTCAAGGTACAACCTGTATTTATGTCACCACACTGACCCTGGCTTCAAATGATCCACAAGAGGGAGGGTTGGGAATTTGCTGCTGCAGAAAATCAAAAACGGGCCTGTGGGGGAGAGCTGTTTTCTTTAAATGTTTACTTTGATAATTGGTCTCTGTGTTAAATTACACATTCAGTACAAGTGTTTTAATACCTATTTTCACTCTCCATCTATGACAGTGGTCCCCAAACTGGGCCACACATCAGATCACATAGTAAGTTTTTTTAAATGCAAATTTCAAGGTCCCTGCCTAGACCTATCGAGTCTGGCGATATTTCTATTTATGAAATTCCCCTCAGGCATTTCTGATTTAGCTGGTTCTTTGAATCCCTGATCTGTTGTGATTTATGACCTTTCAGAGTTGATTTTTTTTTAATTCTAACATTAGATAGTCATACTATTTAAATCACTTGGCTTTTTTTCAATGGCGCTAACTCATAAAAACTATAGTTACTGAAAACCGCAACTTTCTGTAATTATGGCTCAATGGGTTGAAAATGGAAAACATACACATATAAAATTTGGGAGAAAAAAAATCCTAACTGCCATCTATTTCCCATGTTGAGACCTCATGTTGCAACCCTGTCCCAAAGTGAATTTGATGTCTGAGCCATAAAGATCTAAGAGCTCCTCGTGGGAGGGCTATAACAGCGCTCGCAGGACATTAGAATCACCTCTCACAGCCCCCAGCCACTTCGCTAAAGACCTCCAGAACCTCTGAGAACTCCTTGAACAAACTATCAGTAATTCACTGTTTTCTAACATGAGCATCCATAAGAGGTATTTTTCCGTTATTGCTGTCAACAAAAAATTTGTTTAATAATAAACATAGATTGTTATTTTTCCCATATGTTCAACAACTCATTCAGAGCCGTAAATAGAAAACAAGAATGTTACTCACAATATATAAATAGAGGGGTAGCGTGACATGGCCGAGAGCACGGTTTGGTTATTAGAAAATTGCATTAACACGTGATTGCAAATATCTGCAAACTGCTCCTAAAAATAAAGAGGGTAAAAGTCACCAACTAGCTAAAAAGCCAACCAACCAATAAAACCATACAGGTACAATTTAGTGTAAAATTCATTCTAAGAAAAATCTTTAGCGTCTTACACTTTTAACATTGGTTCTAGAAAAGTGAAGCAAACTTTATTGTTCTCTTACATTATTTCCTTTCTGGAAAGCATATTTTTAGGTGGGGCTTTTAAAAATTATTATCCCATCAACCCCCTAGCGCAGTTCTTTCTTATCTCTGGACAAGGAGTGTAGCGATCGAGAAGTTTAAATGAAGTACGGTATGCCTTTATCACTGCTGCATTGATTTTAACCTAGGAAACCAAACCAACTTTTAGTGGCCAGTTGAAAAATTGGCCAATTAAAAAGTTCATGTTCTCTCATCCAACCTTTTAGGCAGGGAAGGTTAGATCTAGACACAGTTGAACTGGACCGAGAAACAGCAGGTCCATATGAACACTACATACAGGCTAGTGACGGAACGTGGGAACATGATGCTGAATCAGAATAAATACAGTCCCAGATAATCCCCAATTTTTGAGAATGTATGTACTCGATCAACTTGAAAATCAGGCTCTAATCAAGGTTTTTCTTTCCTCCTGTCCTTTTTTGAGATGCAAGGAGGAGAAATCAAAGATTAGGAGTCAGTTTTCCATACGTTTACCCCCTTCCTGTTATAACATTCACTGTTTGGAATGATGAGCAATGACAGTGAGAATTATTGTTTTTTCTTGAGAAAACTTTCATAGGAATAAAAATTTAATCCGTTCCGTGTAATTAGGTTTCTATAATGTGCTCGCATGTTTTTGTATGGTTTTAGGAAGAGAGGATATACGTGGATATTATTTTTTTTAAGCAAAACAAAACAGGCAATCTAATGAACTTTCACAGGCCAGCATCGATTTACGCAAGTAACACAAAGGGTCTTGTGTATGGTGAGTAAGTTCTGCTCAAATGACACTTACTGGTGATTTTTTAAAGTTTTATTCTAAAGAAATCTTTGTCCTGTGTTGTCTTCCTTTAACAGCCCACTTTTCCTGTAGGTCCCGCAATAGGGACAAATACGGCGATTAGCTTTGCTCCTTACTTAGCACCTGTAACCCCTGGAGTTGGGTTAGTCCCAACGGAAATTCTACCCACCACACCCGTTATTGTTCCCGGAAGTCCACCCGTCACTGTCCCGGGCTCAACTGCAACTCAGAAACTTCTCAGGACTGACAAACTGGAGGTACTTCATTATATTTGTGGTTTGAGATGCATCTGGGGTAGAGGTGTACTTCTGTGTAAGTGAATGCTTATAAGATATTAATTCAGTCTTGCAAAACAGCCATGCGCACGCACACACACACATTCATCTAAAAGCCATGCATT
Organism: Panthera leo; assembly: GCF_018350215.1. Classification (NCBI taxonomy): domain Eukaryota; kingdom Metazoa; phylum Chordata; class Mammalia; order Carnivora; family Felidae; genus Panthera; species Panthera leo. The sequence continues at coordinate 68,453,005 of NC_056679.1, forward strand.
CGTAATTCTGTGGTTTCAATTTAAGGCAGAGTTATAAAGGAAATTAGTCTGTAGGGAAAGAATTAGTTTAGCACAAACAAAATTCAGCTGTTTGGAATGTGTGTTCAGGGGCAAAATATTTAACAACCAGTGGAACACTGAATCAATCACTGTGTAGGCCATAGAGATGGCTCCTGAAGGCCTCCAGCTGTGCTGGCATTAACCTTTCATGGCTCCTGGAAAGGTCTGAGAATGGCCAAATCAGAAGAATTTGAAACACCTGGGGACAGGGGTAGGGGTAAGTGGAACTATGACTATTGACCATTTGGTATGATCACATTTCAATATTTTAAGAGCTAATATGGTTATATTGGAACGTTCCAGAATATCAGCCCTGGTTGTACTGTTGGTAAACAGGGGAACTGGAAGCTGGGCGTATTAAGTATTCATTGAGATATTTTCTTTAAGTTCAAGTGTTCGGTAAAAGTCAAGAAAACACGTTCGTATAATTATAGAAGATGATTCTTAAGTCATAAGTCAAGCCAACCGTTACTGGGTAAACTTTCTCTTTAATCAGAGTAAGAGGATTTATCTTAGCTACTATATCCTGTGATATTTAATAGAGCACTTTATGCAGTAGTGTAGAGATTCTGATAGATTTTTTAAAGAGCTCCTTTAATTCCATTACCTATTTAAGTTGTTAGGTGATATATGTATGGTTAGGATGTACACGGTGCTTTACATTGGATCATTGGAAGATGTTCTTTCAATGTGCATTTGCTTAAATATTTACCCAATAAATCTTGAGGGCAATACAGTGTTGCTGCCTGGTATCAGCTTCAGTCTGGAGCATATGAATCCCAAAACGAAAAGACTAAAGACCCTAACACTGCTGTTTTGATCTAGCCTGCCCCTGTGAATATAGAACAGACCTTTCATGGTCTAGAAAAGTGTTTGGGGCTCCACCTGCTGGACCCATGGAGTGTTCAGTTCGTGACTGTGTGGTTTAGAAAACAAATTAAATCAGCCGAGTTGGGAACAAATTGTCCTCCCCAACAGGACTGGTAGACAAAAACATAGAAAAATAATTTACAATGACTTTAGCAGGCCTTCATGCAGTTCATTTCAAGCCAGGAATGAAGCTGGCTTGTCCTGCACACGGCGACCCTTGGTAAATGCTTGACGGCTGGTCTGTACCTCTGATGTGGTCTCAGACTGGAGGATTCCATTTAGAGAGGAAGGCTTACTCGGAATTGATGGGAACATCTTAGTTGTTTTTATTTGTACATTTTATGAACTAAAGATCGGAATATTGGCTTATATCCAAAGCAGGAGGAAATGATGAGCAATCTTGCGACTTCTGTGTTACCCTTCAAACCCTCTTGGCCACTGGTCGGTGAAACTGTGTTTCCCAAGTAAGTTTGACTGTCACAAAGCTTGACTGTCACATCAGTGACCCTTCATATAATGTCACTGATGGCCGAGATGCCAACCACCGCTTACTGGCTTTGGAATTAGAGCCTAAAAGGAAAATAACTTACAGTTTTACTCGTAGTTCTGTCCTGCTAATGATATTTATAAACCTAAGTGTTATGTCTATAGGTCAGTCATGTCATCTTATATTATCGATATTCAGGGCACAATCAAGAATGCGCTTTAAATTCTAAAGAAAATTTTCTTTATACAATAAACTCTTGATGCATTGGAATTCTTAGGTGATGGAGCATTTAGGGTAACTAAGGATTAAGGACTAAAAAAGCAATAGCAACAACACATGAGTACTTGGAACTCTATTCCTCCTTCCCTCCACTTATTTCTTTCCCCTTCTTCCCATATTTCTCTTTTTGTCTTTTCTTTGTTTTTTTATCTTCTTCCGGTGCCATCAAAAATAATAATAGAGTGATCTTAAATGCAAGTTTCAACGTCTCAGCCTCGATTGTTCTGACTTATGATTATAAGCGTAAGTTATCTTTTTAGAGCCCGGGAGTCCTAGGGGAAAACAGGAGTATTCAGATTCACCCCACCCACTTGCCATCCTCGGAGAAGGAACAAGCTTGTTTCCCCCAATCCCTTCTGGAGTTGTACAGCTGTGACCTGGTGGCTTGACCTGTGAGGAAACTATCCCTCCGTGCAAAACAAACAAACAAACAACCAAAAAACTATGGCATCCCAGGGTTGTCAGAGTAGGAAAAGATTTGGATGTGCTTACAGATGTCCAAATTATATACTATATGTCGTTAAATACATATATTATGTCCTAATTATTAGAGATGTGTATACACTAGCCCAGGGACAAATGGAGGCTTTGTTGATTTTTGTTATTTTAGCGAAAACTGCGCATTTTGACTTATTTTCTCAACAGAGTCCCACCCCAGCAAAGAGGGCGAAGCAAAACTCAAATTAGTTTGTCAGGGACTCTGGTTACTTGAGCTCTGCACAGCAAATTTCTAGTGAAACGGCACGAAAGCCCCCATTAAAAGAAAGGAAAAGCATTTATTCCTTTTTTGTTTTTTTCAACCTAAATGGCTGCGCTCGCAGAGGTAGTTCCCGGCGGCCATCAGCCTCTCTTCTGCATCGTCTGCTTCTCCCCCCTGTGTCCTAGGTATGCAGGGAGTTCCAGCGAGGAAACTGTGCCCGGGGAGAGACCGACTGCCGCTTTGCACACCCCGCAGACAGCACCATGATCGACACAAACGACAACACCGTAACCGTTTGTATGGATTACATAAAGGGGCGTTGCATGAGGGAGAAATGCAAATATTTTCACCCTCCTGCACACTTGCAGGCCAAAATCAAAGCTGCGCAGCACCAAGCCAACCAAGCGGCGGTGGCCGCCCAGGCAGCCGCGGCCGCGGCCACAGTCATGGTAAGTGAGGCGCGCCCGCCGCGCACCTTCCTCCGCCCGGGAGCCCTGGGCGCCGGGCGGCGCATTCCCCGCGGGATTCAGACGCTCTCCCAAACGATCGGGACCTAGGGAAGGCTGCTATTCCTGCTGCTCCGCTGCCTAAGTTCTGTTGTTGTTTCCCCCCCGTTTTGTTTTGTTTTGTTTTGTTTCCCCCTCCTTCAGCACAATAAGTAAATCCCTCGGGCGCAGGGAACCCCGGCGAGGCGTCAGCGCCCCGCCCCGGGGCCCGTCCTGCTGTGAGTCCGGCCTGCGCTGGCCTGGACTCCTCCTGGGAGCGGGCTCCGTGGCCGGCGCCGGCGGGAAGGTGGGCTGCAGAGCTTAGCGGAGGGAAATGCGGCTGAGCGCTGCGCGGCCCTGGGGGCGGGGAGGCTAGCAACAGGTGACCAGTGACGGGCTCTTCCTACTCCTGTTCCCCCCGCCCCACCCCGTCCTTCAAACTACCCCCCCGCCCCCCCCCCCCCCCCCCCCCCCCCCCCCCCCCCCCCCCCCCCCCCCCCCCCCCCCCCCCCCGTAAATGCAATTGTCTGCAGAACATCCAGTCACGAAACAGATGAAAATGGAGCTGCACTGACTGGTGCTTTAAAAGGGGGAGGGGGGGGGGGCGGGTAACACAGCCTGGAGTCCCTGAGTCACTGTACTGTCCCTTAGAGACCAGCTGTCTCTGCCACCTCCTCCTGCTCCTCCTCTCCACTCTTCCTCCTCACCATCATCATCATCATCATCATCATCATGGCTGGGGAGCTGTTACAGCTCCAGACTCTCAGGCCCCACCCCAGACCTTTGGGATCAGAATTCTAATTCTAAAATATGCTCAGGAGGGGTTGTATCCACATTAACAGTTGACAAGCACCTGCCTGGAACACTGGTTCTCAAACGTGGCTATGTTTTGGAATTACCTGAGGGGTCTTAAAAGATTTCAACACCGGTCCTTTCCCCCAAAGTTTCTTATTTAATTTGTCTGGGTGTGGCCTGGGCGGTGGCCGTTTTTTTGGAAACTCTCATGGGATTCTCCTGTGCAGCATGAGAACCATCACACTAGGCTGTAGAAATTTCTAGTTAATTTGTTTTAACATGAGGTCTCTGGCTTATCAGAAGCTCACTTTAATATATGATAGACACTGCGCATTCACTCATTCATTGAAAACATTTAAGTTTTTTTTAATGTTTATTTATTTTTGAGAGAGAGAGACAGAGCACAGGCAGAGGAGGGACAGAGAAAGAGAGAGGGAGACACAGAAGCAGGCTCCAGGCTCTGAGCTGTCAGCACAGACAGAGCCCGAGGTCCATGAACCGCGAGATCGTGACCTGAGCCAAAGTCCGACGCTTAACCAACTGAGCCACCCAGGCGCCCCCAAAACATTTAATGAGACCTGCCATGCAGCAGACACTTGCTGGGAACATACACACATTAAGAGGGCTTCCTTACCCTCAAGGAGCTTGGAGTTTAGTGAGAGCAACACTGCTGCTCAGGGATGATGGAAATGCATAATGGGTCCCAGCGGGGAACGAAAGACTCGGTGGCCAATGCTCCCTCGGAAGAGACAGACGGGGCTTCAGAGATGAAAGGTGTACTTTAATAAAACAGTATTCTAACTAGCGACTGCCACCCCACACTTGGATAACTGATCAAAATGCAAGCGTAGCTGTTACACATAAAAAGCTCCTATTATTCAACATTCTTCCCACAAATGTTTTTAAAGGCCTGGCCCTGTGAGTGCCGGGGATACAGAGAGAAGAGCACAGAGCCTGCCCTCACGTGATGACCACGTTGGGCGCGGTATGTGGTCACACAGACCCTTCCGATCGGATCCTGTTCCCAAGAGGCTTGAGCACTGGCCCTCCGTCTCCCATGGTTTCTCCTCAGAGTCTCTGAGGCTTTGGTGCTTTTGCCTCACATCTTCTTAGTCTTATGTCCCCGGACAGAACAGTGATTTTTCTGAATGTGTGAGTTTCTATATATATGCACAGGTGTATGCAACCACAAGAGAGAGAGTCTGTCGTACAATATAGAGAAATTCTCCCTCTCTTTTGTTCTAGTAAAAGAGCAGTTTGCAAAACTGATTGTAATTGGGAACCGAATGGGGGTGGGAGTGGGGAGGAGAGTAAATTGGTTACTTAATGCTGATGGAAAAGGAACTCTTCTAGTGAGCAAGTGAGGTCTTTTCTACCTTTCTCTTATGTGGAATCTGTCTTCCCATCCTCTTAGTGAAGATCTCATCCTATAGAAGTGAAAGCCTGGGTGGCTCAGACAGTTAAGCATCTGACTCTTGATTTCAGCTCAGGTCATGACCTCATGGTTTGTGGGATCGAGCCCCACTTCGGGCTTGGGATGGCAGTGTGGAGCCTGCCTGGGATTCTCTCTCTCCCAATCTCTCTCTTTCTGCCCCGTCCTGTCTCTCAAAAATAAATTAAAAAAAACTTAAAAAAAAAAAAAAAAACGAAGTAAAACTGTTTTCATTGCAATCATTGTTTTAGGCCGGCCCCAATTTATCCTAACTGGTGTATTGACAGTTAGGCCCAAAGAACACATTTTTTCCTCTGAGGACTGCGGTTGCAGGAGACAAAAACCCAACCGAAGTAGCTGAAATAAAAACTTTGGACTTCGTGCGGTGCCCTCCAAAGGGAGTAGAAGTAAAACAGAGATCAGGATGCCTGCATCCAGAAACTAGAAAACCAGTAGGTCTCTCTTTTTTTCTCTTTTCTGCCTCTCTTGGTATATCAACTCTGTTTTCTAAGACCAAGTTCTCCAATGCAACATTGACCACGGCTCCAGACCCCTATAGGGATACGTTCTTATGTCTTTCGACAAGAGAGAAAACAGTATCTACTACAGCAGTTCTAATTAGAAAAACTAAAAAAGCAATTAAAGGTCATTTTGGGGGCTGTCTTCATGGTCAGAGTACGAGCGTGCTATGATTGGCTCAGCCTGGGTCACGACAGCCGTCTCTGGCCACTGGGGTAGGCGACGAGGTTCTGGGAATATGAAAAAATTAGTCCCTCTATCTCAAATACCTGTTGATACAACAAGCCACTGGTAGTAATAGTGACCTTAGGGCTAAGCCCTGAATTTATCTGAGCCTTGATTGTATCTGGCTGTTTATTAGAAGTAGCAATTGTAATGTCCACTATCTATCTATCTATCTATCCTTCAGTCACTGAAGGAACAATGCAGCCACTCTATGTCAATGGTAGGTGACTTGGGTTGGTGGGGATAAGAGAAGACATAGGCATTTACACAAACACGTCCTTCCTCAGCTTGGTATTTTAAAGTCAAGACTCCTTCTCTGTGTGTGCTTCTGCGTGCCCTTCTGCGCATTTTCACATCACACTTACCAAGATGCATAGAGGTATTGCAGTGGATGTCAGTGTATGTAGTTACCGTATTTTCCCAGATAGTTATACTGTACCCAAATTTGGAGTTCTGATATTTCAGGGGATCTTGCAACATCGTCAAAGACAAGCCAAAGGAATGTAGTTTCAGAAGAAAAGCCAGCTTCTTTCTGACAATGACATGAAAATTATTGAGTCTGTCATGTCTTTTTAGTTGAAGTGAGAGGCTCATGTGAACCCACTGAGATGCAGTTGGGTAAAGTCAAAGTATTCTTACTCTAGGAGCAAGATTGCCCAACACACGGAAAAAAAACCCTCTTATTTTATTTCCTTACTTAAAAGAACAAATGAGAGTGATGATTGCAGTCAGAAGATCTTAATATTCCATTCACCTGGGCTCCATGTCTGAACACAAAGAATTTCTGTAATGCAATTTGTATTATTGTCCAGGGATTTCCCCTTCTTTTGATTAATTGGACCCTGAAACACATTTAAAGCTTTGATTCCAGAAAAGGAGACATTTATTTCCTTTAGAGCCTTATTCTTTCATAATACGTCTTAAAACGTGGGCCTCATCCTCACCAGAATTTTTTTAAATGTGAAAACAAGGCAGACAGAGCGTCTCTCTGGTAATTTTCACACAAAGGGTATGTGATCTTTAAGCAAGCCGTCTTTCTTCACAATCCTACAACATGGGGCTACATGGGAGAGTCCTGTTTTGTGAAAGGAAACGGGGCCAGCTGCCGTCAGCTAGATAAGCTTCAACCGTTCAAGAAAACATGTACAGGAACTTTGAATTCCATCCTATTTGTCTACATCCCTTTCTTCCACAAGAAGGCAGCAGCTCTGATTATTGTCACCGGGGTTTTCTGACTCCTCAGAGCTGGTCTTCGCCCACAATGCCTGGCACGGGCCCTTGGTTTGCGTGCCTTGACTCGCGGTTGAGTTGTTCTTTGAGCCAGAGAAGGAAATATCTGGCTGGATGTACACAAACCTGCAGGTGGTCCAGAAAGGGCAGAGGGTCCAAAACGTTGTTGAGGCCAGCAGGAATGGATGCCAAGTGTCCGGCACATAGTCGAGGCCCAAATAAAGAACTTCTTTCTCTGCTTAGGTACCTAACGAAGCTTCTAAGACCAGCCATGCTTGGTGATCTCTAAAGTCTAGTCTAAGCCTGAAGACCTTTCAATGTAGGTAAACATATGACAGCAGTCAAGTCATTCTTCTACCGCAGAGTATCTCTGTGTTACAAAGCCATACTGTAACGTGGTTATTAATCCATACAGATTTTTTAAGCTTTATTCTACGCATGTGCTTCAAAGCATGAGGTGTGCAAGATACTAATATGTATGCCCAACCTTTGAAAACTTACTGTTTCCTTGACAAGACATGATATGGGGCGCCTGGGTGGCTCAGTCGGTTAAGTGTCCGACTTTTGACTTTGGCTCAGGTCACGGTCTCACGGTTCGTGAGTTGGAACCCCACATCGGGCTCTGCGCTGACAGTGTAGAGCCTGCCTGGGAGATGTTTTATTTATTTATAAATAAATATAAACTTAAAAAAAAAGGAAAAGATTTTTTTATAGGATATTTTTCTAAGATATTTGTGTCTAGGAAAGATAACTCACAGTATGCAGTGGGAGAAAAGGAGATGCTGACCAGCTCAGTTTAGAGCTCTCAGTGTCCTCACATTGCTAGGTTCTTCTGATTTCTGTGGACATGAACTTTCATCAATCTAAGATCAGAAAAAAAAGAGCATTAACCTTCCAGGTGAGGATCCTAGGGAGACATGTTTGCTATTTCTTCTTCTACTTGGAGACGTCATTGAATGATGCTTTGTTCAATCAAAATTTCATTCATAAATGCCATCCTTTGGAGACATAATCACTCTTCCAGTTAGCATAGCAGACAAAATCAACCCAACAGTAGACCTGCTTTGGAACTCCCAAGGACTGGAAAAGGGAAGAGAAGAACTGAGTCCAGAATGTTGAGACCAAACTGATTCTGAGTTTGTGTTCTCGGTGCACTTTGTGAGAACGGGCTGTGCAGCCTTATACAGTTAGCACAGATGAATTTAAGCTTAAAGAAACGCATTATCAAGCAGTGTCGAGACTCTGCAGCAACCGAAGATCTTAAATAATGTGGTGTCATGGAAGTTACATAATGGGGAACTTACGTCTGAAGAAAGAATATCCAGTACAAAGAAGCTTTCTTATTGTGAGGCTCTCTGGGTTTTAAAAATGTTGTAATTCTACTTCCAGAACACTCATTTTATATTATTTGATGGCCTCTATTAAGACTGCCTTCCCAAACATTTCTCTGTTGGACATTCTAAATCTCTTCTCTGCCTTCAATCCTTTCCTCACCCACTTTCTTTCTGCCTACCTTGCCCGTCTTTACCTCCTGGCACCTCTATACTTTTGATCTCGAATCATCAAATGATGATGAAAAGAGCTCTGTCTGCAGAGGAAAATATCATTAACTGTTTCCCATTTTGAGAGTTTAGTAGTACCTCATATTATTGCAAATGCCATGGTTCCAGCTCAGAACTTTAGAATATCACGTTTTGTATTGGTTACACAAACCTTAGGGATTTACCTATTGTGCTACCCATTGAAAAAGGGGTATTTCATTTTTTATTTGCATTGGAGCTACTCCTTTTATTTTATTTTTATTTTCACAGAATTCCATCATAGAATTTTCCATTTTTTACAGCAATGATCCAGGAATAGGAACATTTTTTCACCGTGGTCTAAAGCGATATTTGTTATTATTTCAGCTGCTTAAATGAGACAGTCTGCCCCCAAATATGGTTATAAGCTAAAAATATTATTTTACATCTAATATTTCAAGCAGTCCTTGGCTATTTTTTTAGCTGTTTGCTCTTTTTAGCTGTTGTAACTTGTTCTAGCCACGAGTTCCACTTCTCATTAACTGGGTTGGTCACTGATTATAGCTGAAATTACAAATAGAATTATTAAATAGAGATTATTCTGATACCTGAGAACACTAAATACCTTTTTAAAGGGTATTTTCTTAGCATAATCTGGTAAGTTGTTTGAGATAAATTGAATTATAATTTCAAATGTAGTGGAAAACACAGAATGGATGATAAGTTAGTCATTAGAAACAGTACAACGGGATGAGAGTGGGAAATTTGAGAAACTTACTATTCAAATTCAAAACTTGTTAAGTTTGGAACCTTATTCCGTGTTGCCAGATCCATGCTAGCAGAGTGAAGAGAAGAATTGAGACAATTATCCACATGATTCAGACAAAAAATTAAGATCCAAACCCAAACAGTTTTGCCCAAATAATCTTGTGTTTGAATATTTTTTTGCCTGAATTTTTTGTCTCAGTTTGCCACTTCATTTTGTTAGGCTAGATCTTCATTAACAATTATTTTTCTGAACGTTAAAGATAATATCTTTTTTTCACTTGGATCTTCCACTTAGTACATTCGTTATTTTACGTTTGAAAACTAACTTATCAGAAGTTCATCAATCCTATGGCCCTTGAAAGTTTTGCATTTTTTTTCTGAAGCAATATAAAAAATGCTTATGGTGTGTATGCAAGCTGCTGTTTTAATTAACTTTCCTGAATTTCAAACATCTATATTTTACTCTCTTATATGCTTTTAACTAAGGTATAGTAGATGCATTTTTGCTTCAATACTAATTTAAGGTGTAATATTCATTTCTTTAGAGAACATTTTTGTTGTTGTGCATGCCTAGTGTTTTGTACGTTGTATATTGCATTCAGAATATTTTTTTCCTTCTCACCTATCCACAATGCAATGCCGTTCCCATGATGCACCTCTGCTTGCTGTTTACCTGTATGTTAATTCGCTTGAATCCCATTGGCCCACTGCCATCATGTGCTCGCTGCCTGTTATTAAAAGACTCAGTCGACTGCCAAAGCAATGAAGCGACCTCTCGAAGCATCTGTAGACCTGGTACTTTGACCTTTCACCTTTCGCTTTGCATGTAGCTTTTCAGAGAACCATCTGAGATTTGTATTACTTGTAAAAATTGGTTGCAAATGATCATTATTATTAATTAATGGAAAAAAAATAAGGTGTTTAGCCATCTCATTTTCATACGTAATATGTGAAATAAATTAATCCTAACCAATTTTAATACGTTTTCCAAAAGAGTGAAGCAAATTTAAATTACTTGCCTCGGAAAAATGCGCATTATAATTCTTATTAACCTTTAAATCCAAGAAATTGCCGTTTAGTTAACGAAGAGAATAGGTATTAATAATAACACAAATGCTTCTTTCCCCCCTTAGAATAGTTTAACTCGTTTTAAAAGCTGAAGTCATTTTTTATTTTTTTATTATTATTATTTATTTATTTATTTATTTATTTTGGTGTTGCTTGATAGTTTTTCTTTTCCTTAGTTGAGATGCTACCGTTTTGGGTTACAGAAATCATGCTTCCGCTCTCAATAACAAATTCTCACTCATTCAACATTGCCGCTGTTTAAATTAAGGTGCATGGCAGAGGCATCTCCTTAGCTGTCATTTTGAAAGAGAATGTTGGACTTGATGATCTCTGTGGACACGGAAGGTGTGGTTACTTTGAGTTATACATGTCCTATCCGATTCTTTCCTCATAGGCCTTTCCCCCCGGTGCTCTTCATCCTTTACCAAAGAGACAAGCACTTGAAAAAAACAACGGTGCCAGCACGGTGTTCAATCCCAGCGTGCTGCACTACCAGCAGGCTCTCACCAGCGCCCAGCTGCAGCAACACACGGCATTTATTCCAACAGGTACGTGCCCTGACAGCTCCAAGTCCCGTGTCCGTGTGCCCTTCTGGTCATGTGCTTTCTCCTCATCCCTCAAAGCTGTTCGGTGGCATCTAGTTTGCTTGTAAAGGTACAGTCAATACAGCCTGAAACTCATCATTGTCCTAGCTAGCTAGATACATTTACTTTGCTTGGATGATAGCGAAAGACTGTCAGGTTTCTAAAGCCAAATATTTTAGAGAGTTGAGTGACAGACTGAACCCGTGAGACGCAAAGAGTGGTCAGTTAGGCCTCTTGGTTTCTTGTATCTGCACATGCTGTGTAAAATTGTTTATGTCAGTAGGGCCTTTTTATGTGTGACAGTTCAGATTTGTCATTAACCCTGAATGACCTAAAAATAGCAATTCCAGTAAATACTAACCTTTTTTTTCCCTATTCCTATTCAGAGCACTAAACAAAAAACCAAGGCTGTTCAAATTAAAGCGATCTTCTTCTCATGTTTTACATCCATTCTCTCTCTTTCTCCATCGTTCTCAGCTTCACCAAGTGCACAAATAGATAGGGCTCTTACTCGCAGTTTCTGAGCCAATGCCTGATAGTGTTAGCTGCTCAGGTCCATTAACTGTATCATTCCACTAAAAGATGAATTCTATTAATCACAGAATCTCGAAGTTTAAAGGATTCTTAGTGATCTCCTCATCCAGTCGATCGTTTTACAGATGAGAAAACTGAGGCCCCCTAAATGTGAGGTGACTTCCCAAGGTGGCACAGCTAATGAGACAAGGACCCAGCACCTAGTTTCCCCGTGACCGGTCCGACGTACCGGGACATGACACCACGCGGCTTCCGTATGTGGAGTCACAGAGTTCTCCCTTACAGCTCGGCAGTCATAAAACATCAGATAAAAGCGAAGAAGCAGAAGTGCAAAGCATGCCAACCCTCCTCCTTTTTGTACCCACCTCCCTGACCCCAGACCTACACACACCATATACGAACACAAAGTCATCATATATTGACCATGGTATTGACTTTTTAGTCTGTGTTAGAAGCAGGGATAATGTCCTCAAAATAAATAAAGTCTCCTCCCACTGTTTAAAAAAAAAGCGAAGAAGAAGAATCAGAGAGTAACAGGCTTTTGTGAGAAGACGGTCCACTGAGTTCTTAGTTCGGAAGTCAAAATTTGCATCCCATGATAGTGACTGGAAGGCAAATATCGATGAACAACAGTTTTGTCCAAAAGAGCTTGTTGGTCCTAATCCACATGATTGGACTTTTTGGGTTTCTTTTCCATTTCTTTAAATCCTGTAGCATATCAGGAATTAACGTGGGAGGGAGTAGAATCGCTATTTCTGTGGTATTCTTTGTGTAAAAGTTACACTTTGAAATGAATTGTCAACCTTTTAACAATATTTATTACAGTAAAGATATAAGTTATGTGAGGAAAATCGTTCTTAGTGTTTAGTTTTCCTATTTTACTTCCGCTTTTCTCTTAAGTAGATTCATAGACCTGTGGAGTGAGTTTCTATATCAGTACTTACTGGGACTTAATTGTACTTAAGGTTCTATCACAACCTTAACTAGTGACATTTCAGTGCAGGGATAGCACAGCAGGACTTGTCATTGTAAGCCACTAGATATAACATGTTTGTAAAATAATAACTAGTAGGTAAACTTACCTCGAGGTCTCGTAGGATTTCTAGAAGCGTCTTATTTTATAGACCTCGTCACTAGATATTTGAAGAGAAAAAAATCAGGGAAGAATGTACAGAGGGGTAAAACATAAAAGGACAAGTCTGTTTCTGGAGACTGGGTAATAATTTCAGAACAATTTCCTGAGAATGCCTTTGAAACCCTGGAACTTAGTCGTGTAAAAATGTGAAGGCCTCTTAACTCGTATTTAACACTTCAATCCAATAATGACTGCTCTATTAAATCACTGAAAGAACCCTCACTTAAAAATGTTTCACCTGGAAACCATTTAAAGACTTCCAAAGCAAGAATGGATAACATCCTTGATGCAGTGACCTGATTATTGCTGATGGAATGATTGTATCGAGGAGCGATAGGCTGTACTGGTTGCTGTGCTTGAGTACTTCTGCCCCCTGCTGGATTGTTTAAAAACTGTCCGTGTGTCCGGCAACCCTCAATTGTGTGCACTTTGGGAGCCGAAAAGTGGGTCCTAGCCCACTTAATTCTGTGAATTACAAGTGTTTCCATCTGTAACATGATATCAATATCATAGTGAACAACCATGTGGCTCTCGTGCTCTGAAATGGTATATCAACTTCTAAGAAGTTTTCACATGTTTTTCTTAAATGATGAAAGAGAAAATAATTTTCTCAAAAGGCAGTTAGTGTAATCTTTCCCCCACTTAAACCCAGAACAGAAATTTTAGTGTTTATCTTGGCTCTAGCTTTTATTTCAGGCTTTCTTTCTCATAAACCACATTTTCAACTTAATTTTAAAATGGTAATGATAATGATCATTGTTAATCACTGTTGTCTTAAACGTCTGCAAATTAAGTGATGATGTTCAAAAATAAGTTTTGTAACTTGGCAGATGGGTGGGCCCATTATTTTTAACATGACAGATTTTGATTTTTCTATAAATACTTTATATTAATATCTATCCTATATGAAACAAAAAGCATTTCGTGTTCTCCTGGAGGCCACCCTTTACCGAAAAGTCATTCATAGTGGAATTTTGGGGGTTGTTTTTTTTAAGATCCCTAACTTTTATTTCTTTTTTTTCCCCCCACTGAGGTGTCATTGACATGGAACACTATATCAGTTTCAGGTGTACAACATAATGATCTGATATTTGTATACACTGTGAAATGATCACCACAGTATGTCTACCTACCATCTGTCACCCATAGTGAAGTTTTTGATATGTTACTAGAACTCTCCCAATGACACAGTATGAATTTGGATTTTAGGAATTCTGCCTCCAGACTGTGGAGATAGTAATGTAAAATATCATGCAAAATATGGGATTCCTCTCCCAAACCATGCTAACATAATTATCACCTTGGTTGGTGCCCTAGCACGTTTGTGGTGGGTAGGACTTTTCCTTTTCTCCCTTTTTTTTTTTTTTTTGATAGGGATTATTTTAATCTAGGAGTTATACTTTTTCTTTGCTATGTTAGGAAAGCAGCAAAAACCACACACACTTACAAAAATAGCAGGGTAATAATTCTTGGCATTTCTCTGACAGGTTTATTCTGAGTTACTCTAAGTGTTCTTATAGGCATTTTCTCATTATTCTTCAAGATCATCCTGGCAGCGGCAGGCGTAATTATTGGCATTTTGCAGATGGAAAAACCGAGGCTGTGTCTATGCTGCAAAGTGGAAAATATAATTAATGGAAATATCCAGAGAACCCTAACTCACAGATTCTAGAGTTGGAATATTTCTGCAACCAAAGCAGAGAATAGTTGAGAAGTCTTTGTTGAGAGAGTTAGTGCCTTAGTGAAATGTCTCAGCCGGTCAGAACAAAATGACCCACCGACTCTTTCCTTGATATATTTCATTGTACTGGATGTACAGAATAACCAGAACAAGGAAAAGTGTTAGCACAAACATTGTCTAATGATCAGAAACCATAATGTTATGTAAGGTTATCACACACCTTGGTGAAAGATTTGTCAGCATTCAGTGGAAACTGTATCTGTACCACCACAGCAGAATCTATTTGTCCCACTTAATTCAGCAAACAGTTCTTGAACACATAGTAACTTCTGGGTTCCAGATCCAGTAATGAGAATACCAGGAAGAGGCAAAAATCAATACAATGCAGAGCGTTAAGGGCCCCTTGGGGCATGAGCAAAGCTATTTGAGAGGGCAGCAAGAGGCAATGCATTTAGGGCCATCAGCATGTGCAGTGGGTGGTGGTGACAAAGGATCCTGAGAAGGAAAGAACTCTCCAAAGGAGAAGAAATTTGCTTAGGACTTTGAAAGGAACGTTTTCCCAGCGGAGGAAGAGCATCCCAGGCAGGGGAGACAGCCTAGGTTGGGGAGAGCATATTCGAGGAAGAGCAAGTTATCCGTTTTAGCTGCAGCATAAAGTATTTAAGGGGCAGGAGGAGGGCGCAAGGGCGGAAAAGAAGATGAGAACCAGAATCTGGCACTGAGTAAGACAGCCACGCAGAGCATAAGCTATTTGTTTCCAATATTCGTATCGTTTGTAGAGCACACAGAGAGAAAGAGAGGCTCATGAAATTAATTTGGTTGAACATTTCAACCACATCCTGAACTGAAGCTGAAGTGACACATTCGATCCCGGCTCAGTGTGGCTGGCTGGTGGAGCTGCTGTAGATGGTTTTCAACCCAGTGACATTCGCATCCGTGACACAAGAAAGCCCTCCAAGAAAACCCCTCCACATGGGAATGCAACAGAATTTTTATGGGCCTAACTTTGAATCCAGCCATGGTTCACTCTGAAATGAAATCATTTACAAAGTGGGTACATAAATTTTAGGAAAAGATTGATCCCACTGCACTCACTAATGGCAGAGAACACCCATTCAACCGACTGTCCACCTACTGTGTGCCCCAAAGACCTAGACAGACAATGAACGCTGCCCTCCCAGAGTTAACAGCAGAAGAGGAGAGATGGATGTTCAAGAAATGCCCATATAAATATGTAATTTAAATGTTTTATAAATCCTATGAATGAAAAAGTAGAGTTCAATACGCTTGAAAATAGAAAACTGATTTAAATGGCATGTGGAGGTAGGTAAAAGAGCAATTGAACAGTTTTCTAAAGAAGTGATATGTGCCTTGAGACCCGGAAGATGAAAAGAGTAGGGCGAAGATAATTCCAGGCAGAGGGGACAGCTTGTGGGAAGCCCAAAAGTAGGACAAAAGTGCAATGTGTTCGGTTCAAAGAAATGATAGACTAATCTGCCCGGGTCACAGTGCCAGCCTCCAGAGAGGGGTATAGAACAAGCCAGGGAGATAGACACTGGACCCTAGGGGACCTTTATCCTAAAAGCAATGAGAAGGCAGTGAATTGTTTCCAGCGGAGAAGCGAACAGACCTGTATTTAGAAAGGTTTACTCTGACAGCAGAGTGGAGACTGGATTAGGCAGGAGACAGGAAGGCAAGCAGGAAGACCAGTTAGGACATTATTACAGGGCCAAGCCTGGAGACAATGGCGATCAGGACCGGAGAAGTGGCAGGAGAGACGCACAGACGGACAAATGCAAGATGCATTTTAGAAGCAGGATTGCTTTGGCTTTTGGGTGAGCCGGAGCAGGGAATTTCAAGAGGGAAGGCGGATGCATAAATGTGGAAGCCTTGAGCTCATAGATAGTATTTAAATCCTGGGTTGAATGGTATCATGAATTGAATGATGCCCGGAAAAAGCACAGAGTAGGTGAAAAGGAGCCAGAAGTGAGTCCTGAAAAACTCCAGCATATAGAGATATGGAGTATGTGTGTGTGTGTGTGCGTGCACGTGTGTGTCTGGGTTATCAGAAAATCCAAGGGAAAAGACTAGTTTATTACGGAGGGAGGGGCTGAGTGCCAAATGTTACCAAGACTCAGGAAGTTAGATGAAAGTGGAAGAGTTCCTACTGATTGCACAAATACGGAGTTCTTGGTGACATTAGCAGTTGGAGGGAAGACGTGAAAATGAAAGCCAAAGTGGAAAAGATTGAAGAATATGTGGGGTCGAGGAAGTGAAAATTATTGTGCAGGTAACTTTTCAGAAGTTCGGTTATGAAGATTAGAGAGATAGGGTGAGAGAAAGAGAAGGAGAAAGAATCCTGTCGTCAACAGGATTTTGAGATGTGCGTGTGTGTGTATGTGTGTGTGCTAAATCAGACATATTAGCACGTGTTTGCTGAAGACTCCATTAAAAGCCCAGTTAAATAGCTTCTTTTCCTGACTAGTTAATGTTAGCCTGACCAAAATGTACATCACGCAGAAAGTACCCGTCAGGTGTGAACAGTTTGGCAGAGAGAATAAAGGCCTTCACATCTCAGATTCTTCGCCTAGTATCTCAGAAAACAGTTCTAAAACCCTAAGTGTGTACATCCATTCGTTAAAAAGAGTTTTCCTTTATTCATTACAAACAAATGTTCTGTCACCTACATGACCCCAACCTTCAGTTATCTTATATTATATTACCTTGATTTTTAGTCTAAGGAACTGAACCGGAAGTAGGTCATTCATTTTTTTCAGTACTCTACAACACACATTTCTCTTCATGGTCAGAGTTTTCTGATTCAAGCACATTAATAAGACAACCCCCAGAGAAGGCAGCTATTCCCCTGGAAGGAATGAAATCTTCCCTCCCTCCCTCCACCTGGAGGCCAACCTGATTTCCTAGTTTTGCCAAAGGTCTCCCTCAGAGATCACTGACTAGTAGCCATGACAAAATCGCTAGCCCTGGTCCTAACTCAGCCCCAGTTCTGCACTATTTTGCCTCTACGATATTCAAGCTTTGTTGCCAGCACCACTTCTTTATAATGATGAATCTCGTAGCAGAAAACAGATCACATATGCATCGAGGTCATTCTGTCACAAGAATGTCAGCCTTCCTAAACTGTAGGGCTTAGGAGCAATAATCCCAAGTTCACATGACCTGCGAGCATTTGATTTGGAGGATATGGAATCTTAATTACTGCTTGTATTTTCACATTGTTTTTGACACGAAACAAGCACAGTTTTAATGCAGTAAGGTCAGCGTAATCTAGTAAATACAAAACCTGACCTGGATTTAGGAATAGAATTCTATTTTGAGCCTTACCCTTGACTCACACTATGCATGACCTTGGAGTAGTTACTATGCCTCAGATTTTTCATCTGTAAAATACCTACTTCCTACCTTAGAGGATGACCTTGATACTGTCTGTAAAATACCTTGAGGTCTTAGAGGAAGGACACTGTAGCGTTGTCACATGTCATTCTTATAAGAATCATTTCGATGGATGTGAATAAGAAGTGTGAAAAGTAAAGAGTGAGCTTTGAGTAATATTGGCTTCCAATAAGTCAGATATATTTGTGTCTGTACTAAAAATGTGAGTAACTCTAAGAGACTGTGTTAACTAACCCTACTGATTTCTGGTTGTGCTTCAATCTCACTTTGAATGTTAACTCTAAACCGCTAACCTGTTTCTTTCCCTTTATTCACTTTTTCCACCTGCCATTGCATGACATGCAGGGTCAGTTTTGTGCATGACACCCGCTACCAGTATTGGTAGGTTTCAACCTTTTTTTATGTGTCTTTTATATTGTGTACAGTACCTTCACTTGCTTGAAATTTATTTCCAAGATGGTAGAAATGCTTGAGGAAATGGTAGATCTGAAGGCTTATTTGGCTTTAGAGTTAATGTATAGGGTTTTTTTTTTTAAATGTACTTGTAACTTGAAGAAAATGACCATTTCAATGTGACCAGAACAGCAGAGCAACCACTTACAAAACATAAAACCACAAGTATTGCTTTTTTAATGATCTGTATTCTGTTTCTCTTTATAGTTTATATGGTTTAGCATAAGAAAAAGAAAAGCTTACTTTATCAGAAAGGCAGGCTAATTTCATCAGTGTTTTAAAGTTTCATAGTGGTGTGCCTTTATCTCCTCTTTGCTGTGTGTTAGAGTTATCAGAGTTTCCCAGAAGTATTTATTTTTAAAAATTATGAATGGATGTATTTTGAAAACCAATGTCTGAACTGCTTTGCTTTATGATCGGTTTTTTAATTTTAAGTGTTGACTTATTTGTGATGATGATTTGTACCTTAGCACTCCCTTAGATGTTAAATTTTAATAATCCATCGTTATCCCTACACATCCTGTGCCTTGGTACAAAAGTCCGTCTTTAGGACACGCGGATTCGTCCCATTTAGAATAAAGAGAAATAAACATTGGCCAAATTTGCTGGGCTGTTTCACAGTAACTGTGTTAGAATTAACACCAAGGCCTCGAGTTTTTGTTCTACCATTTATTAACCCAAAAAACCCCACAGCCTCCAGCAATTTCAGTTCAAAAAAGCAGCCCCAAATTGACAAAAATTTTCCGTCCCACCACAATGAGCTCCAAAGGAGGTCCTACCCCAAACTGGGCCTACACGTTGAGCCTTGGATGTTTTAGAATGACAAACATGAATATCGTATACCCTCACTTCATTGGACGTTACATGTCGCTTTTTTAGAGGAGACCGTTAGTACGTAACAACCGCAGACGCCGGATTGGGAATGATCTATTGTTAGAAGTAAAATGTTTATGAATACATCAACCAAAGTGATCCGCTTTGGCCTTTCTGGGAATCACTGATTATGTTTTAAAACTTCCTTTAATTGTACTTGTAATAAGCTATTTTCCCTTTTTTATTTCTCTCCCATGCTTCCTTGCTTTGCATTGTGATTGCATGCCATCTGCTGGTTTAACCCATGATGGCTTGCTGCTCTGATATTCACCATGCCAAAATACCACTTCTATTACCATAATGCTACACCCTCCTGTTCATTGCTCCCATGGTACCCCTCCTGAAAGTACCCATGATGCACAGCGCTACGTCAGCCACTGTCTCTGCAGCAACAACTCCTGCAACAAGTGTCCCCTTCGCAGCAACAGCCACAGCCAATCAGGTTTGCTCCTTTTAAAGCTTTCTTTCACAAATCCCAAACTCTAAATGAGTGCTGATATTTAAAAAAAAAATTCTCAGTGAGAATTTTTTTTTCATGTTTATCCATCAAATTTTATTTTTTTAATTAGTTTATAGCCAGCATTTATGGACAGGTTGCACTTATTTAGAGTTAACATTTACTGCAAATAATGATGTAGCTATGTTTTGTGTTGCACTGTTTGTTTTCGTACCTAATATTGTGTAATTAACCTGACAGGCTTAAATTCCTTTTAGTACAGCATTACGTATCCAGTGGTTTGTGAATTGCCACAGAGAAACTGTAAAAGCTGAGCCGGAAAACTGGCTATATTTCGATTCGGTTCATTCAGACCCTATCACCCGCCGGGGAGGAAAAAAGTTCTCCTCTGAGAAAAGTCTCCCCTTTTTCCTTCATGTCAAATTTGAGGTCTGAATGATTCTTGTCCACATCTCGCCTTGGTCGTATGTGCTCCCAAACTCACTGGTCCCCACTTCACAATTTGTGTAGATATTGGCCTAAGAACCAGAGCGTAGTGGAAGAGAAATACTAGGCACTGAGTTCACAAAGGCTGGATATAACTAATTAGGGGTGTTTAACTCTGTTGGTTTAACGCATGTGCCGGAAAGACCATGGATGTCCTATTTCTCAGTGAGAACCAGTTGGCTGTTTCCCACTCTGTAATCACAGGCTGACCGTCACCCTAACCCCAGCCAACCGACTTGCAAACATGTGCTCCCGCACGGGAGAGGCACATGAGGACTGGTGAGCGTAAACTCTTAACCTTGCCTAGAAAAACACGTTACTGCGCATGCCCTCCCTTCATAGAAGAGCAATGGTTTTGGTTCTGCTTTTTAGCTTAATTTTTTTTTTTAAAGTAAAATCGACCGTACTGATAAAAGATAAAAATAGATATAGGAGTAGGCCGGAAGGAAGGTCTGAGCTAATGGGAGAAACTGGGAGAAATCACGTCAGGTCATAAATGCAGATTCCAGACTGCATTTTGCAGGTGAGAAGGGCCGATTCACACTTTCTTTCTATGTTCAAGTGCGTAAGTGATTCCAGTGCTATGCGTCCCATCACGGAAGCGACAAGTGTGAGTGCACTTGAATGAAGGAATAAAAGTAAAATCCCGTGATAGGTCCGACTGTGTCCTCTGAAAGGTGATGAAGCGGGACAGGGATGGCGGGGGGGGGGGGCCACACGTGCTCTCAGAGGCAGATATAAACTAGCGATAACGCTTCAGCTCTCCCTCACCACCTCAAAAATGCCACATTACCTCTAAGGAAAGCCAACTCAGCTTCCAGACAGATATGATAAAGAATAGCAAGTAAGTTTCTTAGCTGGGAAGAAGATTCAAAAGAAAGGATGGGCTGGAAGAGGGAGAGACAATTTTCATCCCTGCTATAACTAGGTTCCCTTTCATTTGCTCGTTCGTAATAAGGAAGCTGGATGTTTGGATATTTAGGTCTGAGTCCTGCCTTCTTGAACCATGTTTTTGTGGTTGTTGACAGAATTTTTGTGAGAAAGTCCTCTCCTAAAAAAACAAGTTTGAAGTATCATATACTGGCATTCATTATGATGGAATTTTACTATACTTTATGGCAAGTTAAGCACTTTTTTTTTTTTAATTTTTTTTAACATTTTACTTATTTTTGAGAGACGTAGAGCAAGTTGGGGAGGGGCAGAGACAGAGGGAGACACAGAATCCGAAGCAGGATCCAGGCTCCGTCGGAGCTGTCAGCACAGAGCCAGACGCAGGGCTTGAACCCACCAACAGTGAGATCATGACCTGAAGTCGGACGCTTAACCAACCGACTGAGCCACTCGGGCACCCCAAGCTAAGTGCTTTTAATGCTGAGAGATCTTTCCTAAGAATGGAAAGGAAGTCAAGATAAAGAAACACTGTGGAGTTCGGGCATAAATTCCATTCATATGGTAAATACTTAATCACATATCATAAATATTTTTTCCAGCCTGGTGATTTTTTTTTTTTTTTTGGCTCCCTTTCCTGGGAAAAACTTTGAGAGACTGCACACCCGTGTGTGGGTTTCTGTACGTGGGAGGGTGGCAGGGGTAGGAAGCATGGGATATGCAAAGGCTAAGATATATCATTTTACACCAGACTGTGATTGGCAAGGGAACTGACAAGTTTAACTCCAGCTACATTTAAAGAGATATTATTAAAGGAGTACCTGACAGTAGCTTCGAGAATCCTAAATCTGTGTCTTGCAGTTTATCAGATATACTAGTTGCTGGGCTCCACTTCAGTGATGAAGAAGAGAAATCCTTTAGCAGCTCTTCAGGAAGGTCAGCTTGCTCAAGAAAACCACAGAAAAAGAAACAGTCGTAAATATAAATTTTTCAGATAGAATATTTTTTATGTATTTTCAACAAGTTTCAAAGAGCGAAGCAGCCAAACAAGAACTTGGAATGTCTTCCAGTGCCCCAGAATCCAGAATTCAGAGGATGCTGATGGCCTTTAAATGACAAGTCATTGTCTTGTTAATCTCACCCTTTAAACTCAAATGGAATCATATCCATGTGAATGATGTGTCCTTTAAACATAGTAAGTCTCAGTTTCCTCATTTGGGAGAGGGAGCCCAGCATTAGATCACCCCAAAGTCCCTTCCAGCCCTAAGATCCAGAAAACCTGTGGTCCCTTCGCTGCTATGCTGGACCCAAAGTATCAGATGTATGAAGCTAGACACTAGCGGAATGGCAAATAGTGCTAACGATTTCAGAGTTCAGGGCACAATAAGCATCTTGCCTTCTTTTTCCTTCATGGAGTGATCTGTCTTTAACAAAAAATGCGCTAGGGTTTTGACAGTCTTTCAGTGCATTTGATCAATTTATACCGGCAGTTCAAACAGTTCAAACCTCACAGGCATTTGTAATTAGAGACAAGTCATTCATAGAAGAAAGAAGATAGACCAAAACATCCCATGACAGACCCTCTGGTCCAGGCTTCCTTTACACGTGAGCCCGTGGTGAGCCAAGATGAACAGGTACAAACCTCGAAATTATGTTCTCAGGGCTGAATCAAGGGGCCAGCAATGAAAGTTTTCAATGAACTTAGACTTGTAGTTTGAAATGCAGTGAAGACAAAATCCAAATATTTGGGGGGAAATATAAAATAATCCTTTTGGTTGTTTGACTCTGGGCATAGCTTTATAAACAAAGATGCAATGAACAAATTTATTAGCAGCTATTTCCTCTTTCAGCTAAGGTCTTTGGGCCTTACTATAGAAATTACATTACATAATCATTACCTAATAAGATTGTTATTTACCAACTACTTATTTTGCACAAGATACTATTCTAAATGGTTTCTCTCTCATATATGTTACATTATATATCATGCCATATTTTATATTATATGAGAAAGGGAACGTATGTATAGATATACTCATGTAAGCCTTAATCACAGTCTTATGAGCACAGCTTTGGGCATCTCTGTTTCACAGATGGTAAGACTGAAACAGAGGTTAACTAACTATCTTAGCCAAAGTTCAACAGCGAATGAAGGGTCTTGCTGGAACTGAATCCCGGGCAATCTGACTCTAGAAGCCTTGCTCTTAACCACCGTGCTACACCACCTTTCTCATAATTATAAATACATAAAAGTCAGTTCCCTCCCCAAATAAAACTATCTTTCAAGTGAGACCCAATAGCAACACACTCTGTTGCTACAGGAGGAAATGAAGAAGCCTTGCTCGTGCAGCTCAAACTATGGTGAATCCTTAGGGGGGTGGGGGTGGGGGTGGGAGATGGCCTGAACTTGAGCTTTGAGCTAGTTATGTAATTGCCAGGTCGTGTTTGGAAACCATATAGCTGATACACACTATTGCAATATATAACCACATATGAATATTCTGCATAATATTATAACAGTGAGTCGAGTGAAAATTACAAACAGGATTTATACAAGTAAGATAAGAAGTAAGAAGATAAAAAGTCAAAAAGAATTCGTCCTTAGTCCTAGTGAAGCAGGCTCACGGGCTTCTTTTGGGTGAAACCCTTGCCCAGACTTGACTCTTACTTCTGCCCATCAACTAACAAATGGCCTGGTAACAAGGAAGGTCAGACATGAAAATGAAAATACCATATAAAGCGGTCTGTTTCAGCCCAACAGATAGAATGTATCAATCTATAGATGCCTATATTGGGAAATATTTGATCTCAGAGTACACATTAAAAGACGTAGAGGTATACAGCTTAGTATATGGATTGCCTAGTTTTTTTCATATTGCAAGAAATTTCATTTAACAAGAGTACAGATTGAAATTCTTATAACTTGAATTATTATAGGACTCTATGCTGTCATTGCTTTGTTATGTTTTATTTCAAACCTACATTCTGTTTCAAGAGGAGAGAAAATAGTTTCCGAACAAATACACTTCAAGTTTTAGTTTCTTCATTTATATACAGAGTTCATTCAGTTTACCTAATAACATCCTTGAAGACCCAGTTAAAATACAGTTTATACTGAGAGTCTTTCCCTTCATCCCGGCAGCTAGAAGTGCTTTTTCTAGCCTCTGAGTTCTGAAAGGACTCTACCTGCACGCTCCTCGGAGCATCGCTGGAAAGAAGGAATGGCAAGCGCACATGCGCACAGGCAGGCATCCGGGGAGGAGGCAATCTGATTGGTCAGAGCCTTAGTTTCCGGTGGGAGGGGTGGTGGTGACTGCAGTTGGGTTTGATTCTGACCTTACAGGACCAAGGCAAAGGGTTTTGCCTGATTTGGCCAATAGAGGTCTTTAAACAGGATAGTTGACAGAACAGAAGTCTGGGGAGAGTGAACAGATAGATTTGAGGCTGGAGAGTCTATGGAGACCATTGAAAGGTTTTAACTGAGACGGTGGCCACTGGCAAGTGGCATACTTTGTCTTGCCTTTGCCACTTACATGGGGAGAGTTACTTTTAACCAAAGAGAAACATAAAAACTCATCCCATGGCAAACGCATCCAAATATTAAGGTCCTATGGCACAAAAAGAAATTTGGGCTGAGGTGGAAGATTAGCCATAGGAAGTCGCTCCCTAGGACCTGAATTAAGTCCCTTCAGGGACAGCAGTTGAGTGGACTCACTGGTCCCATGTCTCCAGCGTGCTTACTCCTAACATGTGCCTTTCCGCTTCTTCCTAAATGAGACTTCAGAACCACAGAAGCTCAAAGACCTCCCAAGCCTTTGCTCGAAAGAAAGAGCCCCTCCAGATTTGGAATGAATACACACCGCCCATGTTTCCACAGTGAGAGCTACGTGGGCAGTGAGGGCGATTATCCATCTAATTCATTCTGGGAAATGAGACTGTGCTAGGAAGAAAAAGTTCTTGAACTTGGATATTAGGAAGCTTTTTATAGAGCACCCCACCAGTAACTTTTTTTTTAAGTTTATTTACTTATTTTCAGAGAGGGAGGGGGAAAGGGCAGAGAGAGGGAGAGAGAGAATCCCAAGCAGGCTCTGCACTTTCAGCACAGAGCCCCATGCAGGGCTCAAACCCACTGAACTGCGAGATCATGACCTGAGCCAAAATCAAGAGTGAGATCATGACTGAGCCACCCAGGTGCCCACCCCCCAACCAGTACCTTTAAAGCTAGGGAAAACAAATTATATTTCTGGCAATATGTTAAAAATCTCTCAATCATATCTACAAAAAGTGATGACTCAGGTTTAAAATTATGACCTCAAAGTCTTGTCACATCTTCTAAACACTCTCCAAAGATTAAATCCATTTAACAAAAAGTTGACCTTAGGAAGAGTTTATTGAAAATTAGTAATATACACATATAATTCTCTATTTATGAGAACATATCTAAGTCAGAAAAATCCCATTTTCTATACATGCCAGTTATAAATTTACTGTATCTGATAATCAACTTCAATAATATCGTACCAAAAAAAAATTACACGCAACCAGATTCATAATAGTATGCTTTATCTGGCCTGCTACAAATTACTTGAGAGGGAAGAATAAAGATTAAAAGCATCAAATTTTACTTCTCACAAATAAATGTGAACACAACCTCAAAGCTATTTGTATAAAGATTTTTGGATATGTAAGTTAGCCTGTACTAATGAAGAAATCTAGAAAGGTAAGGTCATGTTTTACTTAAACTCTCATCTCAAAGAGTTTTATAAAACATCTATTATGCAAAGCCATCTGCCAGGACTATATTCAGATAAATGTAGGAGGCATTAAACACTCCCCACTATTCACCATTTGACCCATTTGGAGCCTGTTTTTTTTTTCCCCCACAAGAAAAATCTTGGTTCTGTAAAGCATTGGTGTGGGGGAAGTGGGTTCCTGGGAGACACCTCTGCCAAAACACACGGTGGTAACTGGCCTCCAAGTACGGATGCTCGAATTCCTTTCTCACCATTTGCTCATTCCTGGGAACAGACTGTAGAAAGCAGCTGGGACCCAACTATGTTGTGCTCCAGAGAGGCCCAGAGGGCAAGTGTCAAAATCAAGCCCTTGTGAATAGTACTCAGGTGGAGAACATCCATCTCAGCATTTGACTTCCCACCACTAAAGCTCCTTAGCCACCTTGCACGTTTTGCTCATGTCCTAACAATAGAAGGGGGTTCCGTTTCAGTAATGGATCGGGTTGCTTCAAATGAGGCAGAACTGCCATATTAAATATTTTGTGGAAAGAGGCAGCAGTGAGTAAGCGTGGGGGGGGGGGGTGAGATTGGAGCCTGCTATAGCTCTAAGTAAAAAAAAAAAAAAAAAAAAAAAAAAAGCTAAATGTTTTTGAAACTGCAGGACTTGCATTCAGTTAATGCTATTGGCTAAAGCTGCTTGGCAATTTAAGTGTAAATTCCATGGCGCAGTGCAGCTCAGGCATCAGGATCCAGAGGGAACCATCCGGGTCAGAACACTTTTGGGTGAGGGGTGGGTCTTGGATCTAGGACAGCCGTACAGAAGCAGATTGTTTTTGCTCTTCAAGAAATCAGAAAATAAGAAGACAATAGATCTTTTAGCTTTCTGCCTCAGAGGCAGCTGCTTTGCAGGCCAAACGACCCTGAGGTTCAGTTCATAAATGTGTCTGCAGATTCTCAAAGGAAAGGCTAAGTTATGTAAGTGTCGTAATCTAGTGCATTTTCATTTTTCATGAATAATTTACACCTCATGGTGAGAAACTTGGGTAGAATTCTTTTCTATGGAGCACCTAAAGACATATCAGCTCCAATTTTGTGCAGCTGAAGAGAAAATGTCAAGGGTCCTTATGTGGGACTTTACTGCCTGGTGGATTGTCCTACTTATTATGACTCAAATCCCATCCTCTTTTGCATTTTGATGGAATTTGGGGGGAATCTTTTTAGATTGAGAAGTTCTTTTCCCAGTAGTATTTTGGCTTCTGTTGATAGTAATAAAATCATGCTCAACTTTCCTAATTTGAGGTTTCCGCTTTTGAGCAGAGTGAATATACTGTTCATCCTGTATGTGTGTTTATTTCAGCTGTAGACCTGCACGGAAAGAGACTAGCTACCACGCAGGAATTCAAATCCATTTTCAAGGGCTGAAAGATGAATGGGGTCTCATTCTTAATAAAAGTTGTTAGGAACAGAGTACAATTTTGATTTATAGGCATTTAGCTCCCCAAGTTCTACCGCTGCCGCCCGCCTTCCTGCACTTCTTACCAGCATGATTGGGGTGTTGGCAGCCTTTCTGTGTGGGCAGATGGAGAGGAGACATCCCCACCGCTTCCTGATGAGGGGGGAGGGACAGCCAGCTGACCCGACTGTTCCTTCACTTACTGGATCTGATGCCACCACGTGTCACAGACAGTTGCCAGTTGGTCTGGCCTCTCAGCCCCTGCTAGCATTCCCTCTGGGCCACATCGCTGGGGGTGACGACTCCAAGGTCAGACCTGGCTGAGTCTGCTGATCATTCTGGAGGCTGCCACTGTGGACAGGGGCTAGATACCGGGAGTTTACTGCCTAGTCAGAGAAACACGGAGCAATGGGAGAATGCCAGCAAACGAAATAGTCGGATACTCAAACGTTACTACGTGGGCGGTAAGCTCCGTGGCAGGGCCTTATCCCTAAAAGGGCTGGGGAGTAGGTCTGGAGGGGTATGTAGGAATTTGACAGATAAAGACAACTGTGAAGCATAAGGGGCGGAGATGGGCATGGGGTGAGGGGGAAAGGGGACAACCCATATGAACGTACCACCATTCTGCTTTACGTGTGTCCTCATATTTAACCCTGTCAGATGGGCCCTATTCTTCTATTACATGTGGTGAAATCAAGGCTTAGATTGGCCACATGTGCCATCAGTAGTAGAGCCTGCATTTGACCCCAAGTCCATCTGACCCTGAAGTCTATGCCTCCCCCTTGCCCCGCATTCTTCCTCAGTAGCCTATGTGGTTCACACAAGAGTTTTAGAATCAGTCCTGGACTTTATCCCACAACAGAGGCAGATGGAACAGCTATTACTTTATCAGATCTAAAGGAGGCGGGTGGACCCTGGCTCACATGGGCAAAACAAAGAGCTCTAGGCCATAGTGAGTGGGAGAAAGAGGAGAGGGTGCGTTTGGGCAGGGCCGGAAAGTTCAGTTGTGGAGGTGAGAAGGGATTAGTTACTGAGGGCTTAGGAGGACAGGATGGGAGCAGGGCAGTGATGAGTTAAATCAGAGACTAGGAAACGCTAATCTACCACAAGTGAGTGGGTGGGAACTAGCTGGGACAGGCTGAGGGAAGGTTCACTAAGGAGGAAGCTACCTCATCAATGAAAAGATGAACTTGGGATGGAGAGAAAAGAGGAAATATGGGGAGGGATAGATAATTAAGAATCAGGAAAGTTCAAAGGCGCGTTTTGATCCTTTGGCCTCCCAAGGGTCTTCTCCCGCTTCTATCGTATCTGGATTTCACCAACTTCCTCCTCCCTGCCACACCAGCCTTCTCTAAGACATCTCTGCAATGACTCACATAAGAAGAACAGTTCTTGTTGACACATCTTCACTTGTATTTGTACTATGAAGGACCAGTTTGTTGACCACTATTCTCTGACGTTGGTTCATGAAAAAGTGTAGCATTTAGAATCTAATCTGCTGGAGCTTTTGGTCTGTTTCACTTTCAGTGATCAAATCATATTATTCTTTCTATCATTGCCTTCGCTCTGGCGTTTTCAAAGGTCCTCAGAGCTTATGTCGATGAGCTTCCTGTCATCAAATGCAGACACTCTTCACTGTTCACCACAGTCTGGAAGCAGCGTCATTAAGCTGGTCATTGTAAATGTCACCCATTTTTCCATAGTCATGGTTATATCAGGCATTGCAGGTCTGACTGCAGACCTGCATCAACTCTTCACAGTCATGAAAGACAGTACACCATAAGAGAAATTTACTGCAGTCCTGCCATACTCCCACAGTAATATAAAAAAGGAAACTAAAATGCAAGTTGCAAATTGGAACAGGAGCCCAGGTGAGCAGGACAACTTATCCAAGTCACACAGATATTGACAGAGCCAGGGCTGGAACCCAATTATCTGTGTCCTTCTGAGAGTACTGCTTTTTCTCTTTCACCACACTGCCCTCCTGAGAACGTGCTTTAACTGATCATTCCCCCAGCCACAAAGTAGAGAGTGCAGAGAAAACACACAGACAACTCAACAGCTCTCCTTTATGGAGGACTTTCCAAGAACCAGACGTTGTGCTAATAAGCCTTTTATATGAATTATTAAAACCCAAAATGGCCCTGTAAGGGACTAGTCTTATCCCCATTATGCAAATGAGGAAACTAGTTTCAAGAAGCCGAGAGGCTTGTCCGAGATCATCGGTCAAGTGGCAAAACCAGATTCAGAACTTTTCCAAGCCCCTAACCTGCCATTGCACAGTGAGAAAGACCTAGAATGGTTAAGTGACTTGCTCAAGGTTACATGAGGGTTCGAAACTTGCCTCCTAACACTGCACTTACCCCACTGTCAAACCACAACACAGCAAGAATATGTGAGCTACACATTTGTTTTTGAACAATCAATAGCTTTGCTTCCTTCTTAGAACTTAGAAAAGTTTTTGAGGAATCAAAAAGATACCCAGGGATGTTAAACTTGATTCCTTCTTTTTCTCCAAATATATTTTCCAATAATAATTTCATAGCTCTTGCATGAGTCATTCTTTCAATATTTGTCATTGTTACACTGAAATGTTTGAAAGGGCCAGAGAACCACCTTAGTTATGAGAATTCGGGAGAAAAGGAATTACTTGAATCTATTCCTATTGTTCACCTTTTCTTTGCTCTTCTCTGGCCCTTGCAATGTGAAGGATGGCCTTGAACAAGGAGAGAAGTTTAAAAAGGGAAAGCTAAGGAATATGTCAAGAATGAGAAGAAAACCCCATTGTACTCCTTTGCCTTGGAAAAAAAAAGGTGTTTAAGTGTTGCTTTTTTTTTTTTTTTTTAACATAAGGTCATAACATAAGTCCCCTGTCTGCGGTGTATGTGAGGCCCAGGAAAAGACAGGTGTATGTGGAGCTTAGGACAGGACAGGTATATAGGGGACCCCAGGACAGGACAGGTGAAGGTTTGAAGACAGAAGCATGGATGTGTGTTAGACGAGACTGGTGTGCAGAAGTGTCCATAAATCGTGGTTTGCTCTAAGCAGAGCGATACACACATTATTAGTAAATGCTGTCTATACCTTGTCAAAGTATTCATGTTTTGTGGCCTGGCCCAGGAAGCTAACTTAGGTGAAATATTACCAAATAACAGTGGTCACACGTGCTTCCTACCACTAGGCACTCATTAAATACATGATCTAATCCACACAACTCATGAGTTAGGGACAATGATCCACACTGTAGAAATGAGGAACACTAAGAATGATAAGTGTTGAATCACTTGCCCGTATAACACATCCAATGGGCCTAGAACAGGCTTGGACAGGATCTAACTCAAAAGAATCCTGCCTGTCATTGGATATTAACTTTCTACTACAGTGGACGCTGATCATCATACACTGATGACTCTTGATGCTTTTATAATCAAAGATTTTAGTTTGAAAAATGATCAGTATGAGTGACAGTCAAGACTTTCATGAATAAACAGAGAAATCCAGCTTATATTTATTTAGTTGTCAGTGACAGGTCAGGATACACAAATATAGAAAGGAGAGTAACTATATTTGACATTTTTAGTATGTTAATATCATCAAAATCAGATTTATTAACAACATAGATGGAGGGCAATACAGATCATATAATACTTAAATGCACAATATTATTATTTGAATGTCCATTTTAAATAGAAACTGAAACGAAATTTTATTTATTCCCTTCCCTTTTAAGAAAAGGGAACCAACACTTAACAAAACCAGATACTTACTATACATTGTTTCATTTACTATTCAACAGAACTCTGTGAAGTGTCTTATACATTTTCCAGAGGAGAGCAAACATTAAAGAATAAATTGTTTAAGATTCAAGCAGGTAGGAAGTGACTGGACAGTTTTAGAATTCAGGTTTACCTGCCTCCAAATCCTGTTCTCTTGGGTCTCCACCATAGAATGAGATTGGAGTTTATGGTCACTGTAGGACTGGGATGAATCTCTTTATATGGTTCCCTTTAAAACGTCTAACTATTGAGTTTAACTATTAGTTTTTAAAGTTGTAACCATTTAAGAAGGAAGTTCTAATAGAAACAAACCTCTTGAAATCCAAGTTCAGTATCAGAAATAGTCTGAAAATACTGTTGGTTGATGAAACCATAAGGAAATTCAAATTTTAGTCCAGAAAACAACAGCTAGAAAGCAGATGGACAAGGTCACCATTTCACCCTTCCCAGGATGGTAAACTGGCAAATAACTTCTGGCTGGAAAGAGTCTACCAAGAGGAGTCCTCTCATCCAGGGCTTTTCATTTTTTTAATTTTTCAAACAATGATAATTTTAAGATTTTTTTAAGTTTATTTATTTTGAGAGCAAGAGAAAGAGCACAAGCAGGGGAGGGGCAGAGAGAGAGAGAGAGGGACAGGGTTGAGAATCCCAAGCAGGCTTGGCACCATCAGCACAGAGCCCAATGTGGAGCTGAAACCCACAAACCGTGAGATCATGACCTGAGCCAAAATCAAGAGTTGGACGCTTAACCCCCGGGCACTCCTAAACAACGATAATTTAAAAGGAGAGACACTGTTTTTCTTCCCAGTCTCCATAGAACCTTACCTTCACACCTGTCTCAGGTGAATTGAACATCACTACTTGGGAATAAACGTTTGGGGTGGCTTGGAGGAGGCAACTCAAAGGAGCCACTAGGAGGCTGTCTGGTTGTAAGCAAGCCAGGGAGCTGAATTAGAAAGTGAGCCTAGGAAGCTGATGACAATTCAGGTATGAAACAGAGAGCCAGGGATCCCATTTTAAAGCCAAAAATGGGGAGAAGAGAAGGAAAAAGGAAGAAGGAAATAAGTATTGGGGGGAAAGGGGGTGTAAGGAGTTATTCTTTAATGGGCATAGAGTTCCATTTTGGAATGATGAAGAGGCCCGAAGATGGATGGTGCTGATGGTTACTCAGCAGTGAGTGTACTTACGCCATTGAACTGTACATTTAAAAATGGTCAACATGGCAAGTTTTAAGCTATGCCTATTTGCCACAATTTTCTGAATTGGAAAAAGGATCTGAATAGACATTTCTCCAACGAAGCAGGGATTAGGATTGGAAAGAAGACATGTGATTGTACTTTTATTAGGTCCATCGCATAAAGTTATTTTTACATGACAAATTATTTTTTGTGGCTGTGTTGTCTTTTAAGAGTTCTGTTTTCGTAAAGCAGGCAGCTGCGTACACAAGCAGATTTGTCCTCAGTGAGCCATCCTCGCTGGAAGCGGGGTCTATGCTGAGATGTGAGGCCGTAACAACAGCCCAGTGTTCACTCGGTGGCAATGCACCTTCATACCTTTTCTCAACAGACATTTACTAAGAACCTAGTATGTTTCGTGTAAAATCGACATTTCTGGGAATACAGCATTTACAAAAAAATTTCAAAGTTCATTTATTTATTTTGAAAGAGAGAGAGGCAGGGAGGAGCAGAGAGAGAATCCAAGCAGGCTCCACACTGTCAGTGCAGAGCCTGATGTGGGGCTCAGACTCACGAACCATGAGACCAGGCCCCAAGCCAAAATCAAGAGTCAGCCGCTTAACCGACAGAGCCATCCAGGCACTCCTGGGAATACAGTATTGAACAAAACAGTCCCTGTTCTCATGAATCTTACCTAATGAGGGTGCCAGGCAGTAAACCCACATGCAAACAGTGACAGTTCAAGCACTTCTCATATAATAAGGATCATCTCAAAAAGTAGAAATGCTCAAAGAATGGTCCTAGCCACTGAGTTTTGATAGAGGACAGCCATAAAGAAATAAAAGAGAATATAGAGGAGCTTTCTTTATATATTTTCTTTTTTCGGTCTCCATTTTTGGTATTTTGACTCCCCCTGGGAGTTATTAGGGAAGACAGATGGTAACCTGGTTTAGCTACCCACCAGCCTGCAGAGGTACCAACATTGTGCAAGCAGAGTGAGAAAGCCAGGCTCAGAAGGTCACGAAGCTTGCTGATGGCACAGATAAGCCTCCTGAAATTCCAGTCCAGGACCCTGATTTTTCCTTTGCGCCATGATTTTACACACAATTAAGTAGTTTTGTTCACCACCTTCTCTCTCTCTCTCTCTCACTCACATATGCAGACACACAGGCAAAGCACTAAAATAGGAAAAAAAAATACTAATTTTGCTGGAAATTTTGTTAGATGGCAGGGTCATCCCACCAATTCCAGAAATGTGCAAGATGAGTATGAGACACATTTCATGGCTTGCATGCAACATTAATCTTACCATTCCTTTTACTGAATCTTAGCATTTGGTTACTTTTCCACCTTTAAGTGTCCTAAAAGCCAGTTCTTAGCAGGCTGGATTATACATTCTGCTCCACTGTTAAAATGAACACCACAGCCAAAATGTGCTCAGGATTCTAAGTCCAACATAATGGAGGTGGATATAAAAGCAGGGTATTGAGCAGGATTGAGGACTTTATGTTGAATCCAACAGGATCTTGTTTCTGTGATTTTTTCTTGGCCCAAATCTTCAATTTATTACTGGAAGCAAAACCCCATATTGAAAAGAGCAGGTATAAATGACTGCTCTGGAAATCTCTTTTCCATTGCTGCATAAACTGATTTTTAAAGGCATAAAAAAAGTTTTCTTGGATTCCACCTTCATGTCCAGGGGTCACCTTCCGTGAATAGCCTCTGAGGTGGGCAGCCTATTTCATCCCTGGTAGCCTCACTTGCTATACATCTCACTGAAAATATTCTAAATATGAAATATCATATTTAGAAAAATATTTTCTAATTTTTCCCTATAATGTTTTAGAATATTTTTTAAGTTCATTTATTTTGAGAGAGAGAGAGCACACACATGTGCAAGTGGGGGAGGGGCAGAGAGAGAGAGAGAGAGGGAGAGAGAGAGAGAATCCCAAGCAGGCTCTGTACTGTCAGGGCAGAGCCTGACGTGGGGCTCAAACCCACGAACTGTGAGATCATGAGCTGAGCCGAAATCAAGAGTTGGAAGCTTAACCAACTGAGCCACCCAGGCACCCCAGAATATTTTCTCAAATAGTGTGGTACAAATCTTGTATACTGTGTCTGATATAGTAGAGGAATTTAGCCTTCTTTCGTATATAGAAAGTCCTTAATTTTAACAGTGTTTGTTCAAAATTCCCTTTGTCACTTGGTTTGAGACTCAAATAATGTTTCCATAGAGACAGTGAGGAACTTGATGGTAAGGTCTCCAGGTTGACCTATCATAGTTTACTTAGCTCATGACATTGCTCAAGGATAATACTGTACTAACAGCATGGGACAGGCCAAATACCATGTGCATGGACGTTTCTGTATCTTTGAGACTCAAGAGAGATGCCAAGAGCATATGCCTAACTCAAAGCCCCAGACAGCTGTGTGATAGAAAAGTCCTTCGCTTTCTCTATCCGCTGGGAGTAGAGGAACCATCATCCACGGTGAATTCCTTGGCTAGGATGTTTGCTGGGGAAGGTCGGTGGGGTAGGGATGCAATGCACGGTGTGGAAGACAGAAGTGTCAGGCATGAATAGGAAGAGAAAACCTGGGACTTGTCCCTACCCGACCACCAGATGCATGCATCCACCCTCCTTCCCATTTTCCTTGGTTGCCACGGCCTGATCCCACTTCTTTTTTTTCCTGGCTGTCGTGTGGCCCCTCCAGTCTAGGGTCTGGTTTCATTTTCGTTTTGTCTTGACTTCTTCTGGCACTTGCAGAGCAAACATGGTGTTATGGCTCCTCTGTTCCAGAACAAGCACCCGACACCCCTGAACACTTCTGTAGTATTACAGGGAAGCATGAGGAACGAAAAAGTCTCTCATAGGCCTTTTCCTTCTTTCTCATTTATATCCTACAGGAGAAAGAGTCATCCTTGGATGATCTATGGATTTTTAGGCGACACGAGGGCTAGATTCCTGTCTCACTGTAAAACCAACAGAAATGATCCTCAGCATCCCCTCAAGGGACTTGGATTGGTTGAGGCTAGGTGTGGGACAGATAAGGGGATCATGAGTAGAGCCTCACTCCATACTTACAAGAATCTAGATTTTTCCACATGTGACATGGAATCATGTGAGAAGTGCAGTCTTACTCAAATCAAGAACTTCCATGTATGTATTTTATCCAGATAAATCCAGATAATACAAATTGTCAGTGTGGACCCTGGTCAGTAATCTTCAGTGAGACCAGGGTTATTGACTTTCATGCAAAACCTCAATTATTAATATTTTTAAATGATCAATTTTTATGTATTAGAAAGTATATCTGAAGAATCTTTCTGTTCAAATATTATAGGATAGAAAATTTTAGAAATGAGTCCTCAGCAAAATGATATGTCATTGAAAACAAAGGAATTAGAACTTTGGATGTAAACTTTCTGTGAAGAACAGAGGACAAAACAATCATCTGACTAACCTACTCTTTACGGTCTGCTAAATACTGTGGGCATTCCGGCTGCCTTGGGTTGCTCTTTTTGAGTGTGAAACTCATTGCCATATTTGAGAACTTTCTTCCACAACCCGCACGTGTGCCTAGCCTTCCTACATACATGCAAGCCCATTTTGAAATCAAGTCAAATGTGGCACAAGATGTTGCCTTCTCTCAGAACAGTATTCCCCCAAATGATGACTGGGACTATTTTCCAAAGTGTGTTTTCATATACCACTAATTATCTTTGACTTGTCTGTGTGGTTCAAGTTTACACATAGTCTTGAAGTAGGCCAGAGTGCTTACAAATGTTCATTTATTAACCCGTATCATTAGAACTGCTCTGATAAGGCTATGGTCACTGAGACCAAAGACATTTGCTTTTGACTTTAGTAATCCATTCTGTGATTAAGTACAGAATGAGTTTGCAGCCAAAAATGGACCCATGGGCCTCTGCCTTTGTACATTTCGCCTCAACCAAAATACTTCACAAGTTTGGCCTCTTGGACAAAATTAGGGAATTTCAGACAGTCGTGACTGACATGAGAAGTACTAGAGAAAAGACGGAGAGAATATTAAACAGTAGACAGACTGAAGGAGGGAGGGATGCCAGTAGATAGTAGTGAAGAGAAACATGCATGACAGAATAGAAAGAAAAAAAAAACCCTGTAAATAAAGAAAAAAAAATATTAGCCTGGTGAGCAACAAGCAAGCTTCCCTAGCTTGGCCATAGTTGCAGGAAATGCCATTCGGTTTTCAATTTTTTAATTAATAATAAGTTCTGTTTAAAAAGATAGCAAAACATCCTTTTAAAAATTACCTTCCAAGGAAACAGGGCCTTGTAACCATGAAACAGATTGTCTAAGGAGTCAACCAAGTCTAGAAGTTTTCTTCAAGTGGCTCTTTTTTTTCTCCGCCTTGTTTCCGTCTTTGTGAGTGATTCTTCCCCAGCCTGGAATATTTTTCCCTTATCGATATATAACAGGGAGTAGGGGAATGGTTTATTTTTCTCAAATATTCCCTAATTCTGAATTTCCCTGAAAGACTACAGAGATATATATTGCACAAAGGGTTCTTTTCCTGCCCCCATTACTATATCGCACTTGTGAGTGGTCTGTTGGTATGCTACTGATGGCAGCTTTGTGGGATCGTGTCCTCAGTAAATACTTTTTCAGCGTTCCATGCACCCAACAGTTAATACGTGCCTCCCTAGACAGTAGAGATGTAAAGATGAATGAAACATGGCCTCATTCTTAAAAACTTTGCTGTGGACCCAGTTAATGCAACAGCCTTGCTCAGAAATGTGCATTAGAGATCCCATGCTAGTAGTATTCAGATGCACTGAGATTCCTTCAGATTTCAGCAAAACCATACAAACATAGTATGAGGCATATTTTATCTACATCATCAAACTCAACACTCCAAAGACACTGTTGGATGGCTATTCACAGGAAGATTTAAGTAAAACATTGTTCTTCTCTTCTAATTATTTTGTGGTTTGGATCCGTAGGAACAGTTGGTCTTTTCATTGAAATGTTTTTCGCATCAATTAAGCCAAGCAGTAAGGGTTCTTACTGACTTTAATATTGAGCTAACATTTTGAAAGATAATTCATCTGGCATCCCATGAATCTTTGTCATGAACACATTTATATAACAAGTATGAATATTTCTGGAAGTCATCTGGAAGCTCACCATAACCTAGGGTATTCATATGTTCAGTTCCTGGCTATCCACCACGAGGCAGAAAACTCAGAAAGTGTTAGTACTTGGTGCCTCTGAAGCCTGGAGAAATCCTATGCTGATCTGTCTTCTTTGGCTAACTAGCTAACCAGGGCTAGTTAGTTCAGTGGTTGAGTGGATGATGCTGATGCACTCGAGTTCAGTGTTTCAGCCTCTGCATGGACTATTTTGCTTTCAACCAAGTGCATTTCTTACTCTGGCCAGCTGGTTTTCAAGTGTCCGCCAAGGGTAAGAGCATATGGTTGGCTCAGCCAAAATCTAACATCATCTTGGAAGAGAGAAGGCAATGTGGATATTTCCTATCTGGTGAATCAGTAAAGGGAGGGACAGTATTTTTTTCTTAGAGGGTGCCTGTTGGTCAAGTACCCTATTCCTTTGGGTGAAAGTCAAATGTCTGCAAGTTGCAGGATTAACTCCCCAGTGTTGCCTACAGCATTGACTGTTAGCTGGTTCAGGAAGCTAGCAATCCAGGCTTAATGGATATCTCCTCCCAGTAAGTAAGGCACAAACCAGCATTCAGCCCAAAGATATATTTGACCCACAGAGTTGTCTTCTATAATGTCAAGTAGTTGCTGAATTCCCATCCTCTTTTGGAAAACAGAAAGGCCAAGCAATGTGGAGCCCAGGTTTCTGCAGGTAGCCATTGGCTGGAGCTGACTAGCTGCTCCGCCATTCCTTCCAGGCACGGGCCCTCCCATCTGCCACACTCCTTACCTGACCCACTCACTCATGTGCATTTCCTGCCTGGGCCCCGTAGTCAGTCAGCTTAATATGCAGGGACCCTGTCTTCTTTTTAATAAATTTGACTGCTGTTGCACTATGAAGCAAATGGTATACGCACTTCCCGGAGGATGCAGAGATTATTAAATGGCTGCTCATAACACATTTGAGGGGAAAACAACCCATTTGATATTCTTTGGGGCCATTCATGCTTTGTCTTCAGCAAATATGTATTAGACTAAGTGTATACTGGGCTCATATGGGAATAATTTAAGGATATGGATTAAGCAGAATCATTAGATTCTCAAATCTGACCACCTGAAGGAAATGCTAATTAAAAAGTAGACTCCACTGCAGCCAAGTAATATTTTTTGCATCACCGATACTCTTGTTACAACTAGAGGGTCCACCAAAGAGTTATCCCTGAGCTCATAATTTGAAATCGAGTGTGTCTTTATTTTAAAAATAGTTTTAAAATGTTTTAAATTGCCCAATATTGTGGACATCAGCTAGTCTCATTTTTGTGTGTTCTCCTTTAGTGGAAAAAGGAATTAAAAATAATACTTTTAAAAGTTCAAAATATTGATTTACCATACAAGATTGGCTAAAATCTTATTTTAGACCCTTCTTCATCATGGTTCTCCTTCTATGAGAAAAGACTTAAATTTGAGAGACTGGTCTATCAGAGAGATGAACAGAAGTACATCCTGTTCAGTGTATTTGATTTCTTTCCCATCACATACCATACTGGGGTCCCCTGAGGCTGAAGCAGTGGACCTGTGACTGGGAGGAGGGGCTTCCACTGCTGTGAGCAGACACGTGTACAGCAGCCACTGGGAGGAGCCCTGGGTAGGATGTGGTTGCCCCACCCCCACCCCCGGGCAAGGACCAAGCAGCCCCAGGGTCCCTCAGCAATTTCTCCCCACATGGCTCCTGCGGACAGTCACTGCTGCCTCCAACACAGGGCTCCATGCTGTTTGCTCTAGACACTAGCCCACGGCCCCGCCTTTCCCTGGTTCCCAGGCTCCCACAGGGCTTCTTCTGAGCACTGATCTCCACTGGCCCCATGAGAGGTATAGACACGTCCTTTGGAATCACTGTTTTCCCCGGTCATCGCAGACTGTCACTATACCCTGGAGGGGACTCCCGTGCCAGCAGACAGAATGAGCTAACAACTCTAACTCATGCTGGTTTGCACAAGCACTTTGTACGTCGTGCAAGCCAGTTAAAACCATTTGTGCTGCTTTTCCTGTGTGTCTGCAAAATATGACTGGCAATACTGACCTAGCTCTTAGGGCTCTGGTAAAAATCGCTCAGAGCCTCCCAGAAAATCAGGGAGGCATCTATTCAAATTACACCAAAACAACAATGATGTTTCAGAGAGGAGATTTCTGGGGAATCCAGTGTGGTAGCCAGCTCTCTGACGTGTGTGTGTGTGTGTGTGTGTGTGTGTGTGTGTATATATATATATATATATATATATATATATATATATATTCTGGCAGACCCAGGGGCCAGGGGAATTTTCGATTGCCCCTTCCAAGAAAACACAGGAGGTTGAGGAAGGAACTTTGGAGATCAGTCTCAGTTTGGGCAAGTGCAGGA
The DNA here is from genome assembly GCF_018350215.1 of Panthera leo. NCBI lineage: Eukaryota > Metazoa > Chordata > Mammalia > Carnivora > Felidae > Panthera > Panthera leo. The sequence goes on from NC_056679.1 coordinate 68,492,626, forward strand.
CAAGAAGGGTGCCACTGACAGCCAGTCTATCGAGGTCACTTTGGTGCACTGTGATTTAATTAACTGTTCTTTAAAATGGACAGGCTGAGGATTAGGACTTGTCAAAATCCGATTCATAGCCCATGTTTCAGGGCCACGTATAAATCTGTTCTTTTAAGAATGCACATTTTGTACCTAAATTGAAATATTCAGACACCCACGCAAGGTTTTGATCCTGCTGGCCATTAAAATTACAGTGGAGATTGAAGAAGTCTTTATGTGTAGAACAAATTTTATATGTCCATATAGAATTAGTAAGAAAGAAAATCTCTGAGAAGACGCAGCAGGGAAGCATACAAAATGTACCTATTTGTCTTTATTTTAAAATTATGTTTCTTTGCTGTGAATTAAAAATATAATCTGACTAAAGAAAAACCAGATTTAAAACTAGACAGAAGAGCCCTCTTTACTACTTCCAAATGGCTTCCCCACACCCTACCCTCTATACTCCCTACCCCCCCCCCCATCCCCCCCCCCCTGCCCACACACACTTGGCTCTTCTCTTCCCTCCAGGGGTCTCCCTCCAGCTGGAATTTGTTCTGTCCCCTCCGTGGGCCCCATGGCCTGTCGTGTCCCACATCCTATACCATCAGAAGTAGCAGTCAAATGGGTGGTAGCTGTATCAGAGGCACTCAATTGGTAACTGTTCCTCATCTGGACTCCTGTCTGCATCCCCAGACTGTATTTCACCCCAGAGTACACTTAATTCAGATTGTACCAGCAAGCTGTATTTCTCAGGGGGGAGAAAAAGTAATAATCAAATTACATTTTCAAGAAAAATGCTACCATCCAAAAAAACGAAACACTCAAAGCTTTCTTACCTTCTAAAATCAAATCTCTTGGACTTCTTGAAGCTCATGGCTGCCAGGAGAGTTATTCATTTTTTTATACCACATACGATAGTCCACAAGTTAGGCAAAGACATGGCCAGAGTTTCCCGGTGTAGAGGCCAGGTGGCAGTAACAGCTGACAGATAGTAGCATCGGCCATTCTTGTTTATGTCTTTATCCATATAATGAATTCTATGTAAACTGAGGCGGAGGGTCCAGGCAAGCTGGGTGAGTCCAGTTAACTCTCTCAGTTAACTTCAAGGTTAATTTACAATTCCTTTAAACCCGAGTGGTTGTACATGTCTCTTTGTCAAATGTAAGTCCAAAGCGTTGCTGCGACTAATTTCTGCCATACAAATTTCCCCTTTGTTAGGCTTTCTGTAGGATACCTTCCTTTCCAGGCAGTTCAGAATATCACTCTATGTGGCACTATAGTGTCAGTAAGCAAGAATGTAAATATATTCTAAAATATGTATTATTTATGTATCAGTTTAAGAAATTGCAAAATTTTGTCCCATAAATATTTTAGGGAGACTTGCTGAAGTAAAAGAATAAAGAGAAAAAGGACATGATTTGATGTCCTGGGGCACATTCTTATTTGGAAGCCTTATAGACAGGACTGAAGCTGAGGGATTAAATAGAATAATTTCTATTTAATAGTCAAGTCTCTAAATCCAAAAGTGAAGTTACAATACGACCAGCTGAATTTGGTATTAGCAACTTGCAACGGGCTCTTCAAGGATACTGTGATAATATTTACATATAAAATCATTACATCTCATTTTTATTTGTGTATCAGTGTGCCAGGACATCAGTATATAAGTATACAAGACAAGGAATGCTATTTTTCCCAGTTAATTTTAAATTCCTAGGAACTTAAAACAAACAAAGAATGAACGTATCTGAGAAGTTTTGAGTTTACATTTAGTATAAATATTTAATATAAATGAGTTCTTCCTCTATATTTATCAATTCCATACACATCTGTATGTTCCAGTAAATTAAAGGATATGGTTTATTTCATGGGAGGAATTAATTTGAGTTTGTACTATTTGCGTATATACTAAAACTGTTTTATGTAAACTGCAGGAGCACCCACTTAAAAGGAAAAAATATCCACGTGTGAATTCTAACATAATAGGATAAGAAATTATGCTTGTAGAAATAAGGCTTTAATTGGGAGTTGCATCCCAGTGTGCAGGAATATTAGCTTGGCCATAAAGAATTTTTACTGGCTTTTTCCTAAACACTCTTAGCAGTTTGATAAATAAATATTTCATTCATTGCACAAAGTTTGGTTGAAGTATTGCACAAAGAATAAATACTTTTGTTAGAACGTGTTAAAAGCTTGGCTTTTTAAATGCTTGACCTTTAGAGGACTGGGTCACCCAAGGCAAACTCCCTGTCTTTTGCAAAGGTATGAAGTTGGAAATGAGCTTGGAAATCAGACTCCTGGGACCACGATTTGCATCTGATAGTTTAGCTTTATCTGTGCTTTTGGATTTATTAAGAATGTTTTAACTGCTTTATTAGAACATTGTCCCTTTTTCTCTTTCATTTGGGACGTTCATACATTCTCTACTGGTTATTATATCTTGGGAACGAAATTACTTTGGATGGGAACACACCTCTGAATTTTACATGCGCGCAAATAATAGATAAACTTAATTTGTTATACATTTAAAAATGTTTATATTTAAACGTTTCCCACAACTTTTCATGTACAAATGAATTCTCTGATTAGACTCCCTGATCACCTTAGCAAATACTAATTGAATGAATATGTGAATATACAAGAAAGAGATATGAGGCAAAGACTAAAAAGGAGATCGGGGTCTAAACACACTGCATGCCCACATATCCGCTATCAGAGTTTTACAGAAAATAAAATTCTGTGCATTTGCCTCACTGCTGTTTACAGCGGTCACATAGCAGCAGCGCCTAAGTATAAAAATTTTCAGCATGGAGGGTGGGGATCGTTGAAGATGACGATTGCATCAAAAGATCACAATATATCAAAATGAGAAATTGAAGAAAATTCCTATTTTCAAAGAGTAAAAAACTGAAACTCGTTATGTTCCCTCCCAGCAGGATGTCTAAAGCATGCTTGTCTTTTTCTTTAACAGATAATTCTGAAATAATCAGCAGAAACGGAATGGAATGCCAAGAATCCGCATTGAGAATAACTAAACATTGTTACTGTACATACTATCCTGTTTCCTCCTCAATAGAATTGCCACAAACTGCATGCTAAATAAAGATTTAGTTCTTCTGGACAGACCACAACTGTAAGAAGCTAGTGCTGCTATATCATATATGAGTATTAAATATGGTATGCTTAGTATATTCCAACCTAAGATAGTTAACTACCTGAGACCAGCTGTGACGTTTAAAGACATAAAGAGTAAAGTTTACTTTTCAAGGGTTTCTAAACATAGTTTCTGTCCTAGGAATATTGTCTTATCTCCATAACTATAGCTGATGCAGAAAGTCCAACCAATGTACTCATTTCGATTGAGAATACTTCCAAGTTAGCAATAAGCGATTAGCATTAGTTAAAAAAAAAAAAAATCTATTCCGAGGGCAGGTTTGATTCTAACGCCAATTACTGTCATTTCATTTACCCGCTGGATCAAAGAGTATGTTTCGCTTCTTCACAACATGAATGCTGCAGCAAAGGTGGGAAGTGAAGTAAAACGGACGCCTGTCCCGCAGGTCTAAAATTTGAATGGAAGTTCAAGCACAAGTACGGGGGACACATCAAAGTGTGGTTGTTTGGTTTGCCTGGAGATGCCGCATTGAATCATGTGATTCTAGAATAACATTAACTAGATTGAAAAAAGAAACTTTGCACGGTATGAGCTTCATACCCCACCAAACAAAGTCTTGAAGGTATTATTTTACAAGTATATTTTTAAAGTTGTTTTATAAGAGAGACTTTGTAGAAGTGCCTAGATTTTGCCAGACTTCATCCAGCTTGACCAGAATGAGAGGCCCATGCCAACAGTCTAATCGAAGGGATTAGTTTTTCAAACTCACCATCCAGTTGCCTGTTACAGAATAACTTCTAAACTAAACACCTAGTCAAACAACGAAGCTGTAGGTGAGGAGATCTGTATAATATTCTAATTTAAGTAAGTTTGAGTTTAGTCACTGAAAATTTGACTGTGACTTTAATCTAAATTACTATGTAAACAAAAAGTAGATAGTTTCACTTTTTAAAAAATCCATTACTGTTTTGCATTTCAAAAGTTGGATTAAAGGGTTGTAACTGACTACAGCATGGAAAAAAAATAGTTCTTTTAATTCTTTCACCTTAAAGCATATTTTATGTCTCAAAAGTATAAAAAACTTTAATACAAGTACATACATATTATATATACACATACATATATATACTATATATGGATGAAACATATTTTAATGTTGTTTACTTTTTTAAATACTTGGTTGATCTTCAAGGTAATAGCGATACAATTAAATTTTGTTCAGAAAGTTTGTTTTAAAGTTTATTTTAAGCACTATCGTACCAAATATTTCATATTTCACATTTTATATGTTGCACATAGCCTATACAGTACCTACATAGTTTTTAAATTATTGTTTAAAAAACAAAACAGCTGTTATAAATGAATATTATGTGTAATTGTTTAAAACATCCATTTTCTTTGTGAACATATTAGTGATTGAAGTATTTTGACTTTTGAGATTGAATGTAAAATATTTTAAATTTTGGCATCACTGCCTGTTCTGAGAACTGGATGCACCAACCATATCATTTTCATTTGAGCAAAAAGAAATCCGCCATTTTACTTAGTGTTGGTCAAAGTCTAATGACTCTCTTTCTATTGTAGATTTGATAACCCCATCAAAAGAAAATCACATTCTAAGTGTAATCTTACATAGTGCTTGTATCGTTGCATTTGTTTTAATTTGTGGGAAAGTATTGTATCTAACTTGTATTTCTTTGGTAGTTTCATCTTTATGTATTATCGATATTTGTAATTTTCTCAACTATAACAACGTAGTTATGCTACAACTTGCCTGAAACATTCAAACTTGTTTCATTTTTCATTTCTTTTTTTTTCTTTGTTACTTCACTTAAACTCATTGAAAGCATAGTATACGTTACTAAAAGGTCAATTACAGGAATCACTGAAATATTTTTGTAGACTAATTGTTGTAACATTGTCTTTCTTTCTTTTGTTTCATGATTTTGATTTTTAAAATTATTAGCACACAGCTATTTTCAGCCCTTTAATAATGCAGCATCAAAAACATCACCTGTATCCCCAAATGAATATAGAAGACTGTATTTTTACTATGATATCCATTTTCCAGAATTGTGATTATAATATGCAAAGAGTCATAAATATGCCATTTACAATAAGGAGGAGGCAAGGCAAATGCATAGATGTACAAATATATGTACAACAGATTTTGCTTTTTATTTATTTATAATGTAATTTTATAGAATAATTCCGGGATTTGAGAGGATCTAAAACTATTTTTCTGTATAAATATTATTTGCCAAAAGTTTGTTTATATTCAGAAGTCTGACTATGATGAATAAATCTTAAATGCTTTGTTTAATTACAAAAATAAAATCACCAATGTCCAAGACACGAAGATAGCAACTCAACAAATACTGTAGTTAAGAGACGAACTCACCACTTGTATGGGAACTACATTTCACTCTTGGTTTTCAGGATATAACAGCACTTCACCGAAATATTCTTTCAGCCATACCACTGGTAACATTTCTACTAAATCTTTCTGTACCACTTAAAGAATTCCCTCATTCATTACCTTACAGTGTAAACAGGAGTCTAATTTGTATCAACTCTATGTTTTGGTTGTAATATTCAGTTCACTCACCCAATGTACAACCAATGAAATAAAAGAAGCATTTAAAAGCATTTCTAGTCTTGCTCCTTTTTGTGTGGAGACAGACTGGTAATTAGCCAAACAAAACAGTCTCCACAATCGCACAGAAAACATTTGGGGACTTCAAAGAAGAGCAAGCTCTGGTCTTCAGATGGGAGACTGACAGGTTTTGCTTTTAACTTTGGTTTTTTAACCGTAAGGAAAGCAATTTAAAGGGATCACTTTGGAAGCTCTTTTAGTATTCCTTGAAACTAAAATAAACAGTAAATTCCCAGCAGTGCTATTTATTGTTTATTTTACCCAAGGGATACAGGAGTGCTGATGCGTACAGGCACCTGTACCCCCAGTGTTTAGAGCAGCACTTTCAACAATAGCCAAATTATGGAAAGAGCCGAACTGTCCATGAACTGACAAATGGATAAAGAAGTTGTGGTTTATATACACAATGGAATACTACTTGCCAATGAGAAACAATGAAATCTGGCCTTTTGTAGCAACGTGGATGGAACTGGAGAGTGTGATGCTAAGTGAAATAAGCCATACAGAGAAAGACAGATACCATACGTTTTCACTCTCATGTGGATCCTGAGAAACTTAACAGAAGACCATGGGGGAGGGGAAGGGGGAAAAAAAGTTAGAGAGGGAGGGAGTCAAACCATAAGAGACTCTTAAAAACTGAGAACAAACTGAGGGCTGATGGGGGGTGGGAGGGAGGGGAGGGTGGGTGATGGGCATTGAGGAGGGCACCTGTTGGGAGGAGCACTGGGTGTTGTGTGGAAACCAATTTGACAATACATTTCATATTTTAAAAAATTAAAAAATAATAAAATAAACAATAAATCCCACCACTCAGCCCTCTTCTTCAGGATTCTGCCTGATAATGAAGAGAAGCGCAGCCACCAAATGGGAACAAAATATCAGTTTCATTAAGACAAGGAAGTGCCCATTAATCCACAAGACAGGCTTCTGGTGAGAGCCTGACTGGACAACAGGCTCAGCCCCGTGGCTGCAGAGGCACAATGGTGAGTCCTGTTCCATATGGACATCCTGGCCAGGTGGGCTAAGGAGAGGACAGAAACTTAGCATGACACCTGAGGGCAGGTGTTCAACAAAGAGAGTTCCCCCAAGAGGTGGTGGGTACCTTCTCCCATTTCTCCTTCCTCAGCCCTTTGGGGCCCACAGTATTTCTCAAGGAGGGGGGTATTAGCTGTTGGGTTGAAACAGTCATTGTCACGCTGAGTTTGGCAGAAATCACCTCCTCTATGTGCCAGGGCAGGAACGGGGGGAAGACAAGAACGTTTGCTCCACAGCAGGTTTGAAGCCTCAGCCCTCTGAGTGGTTACGAAAGCCCTTACAGGGAAGAGGAGGAAACAATCAGCAGCACATCAGGCAGATGCAAAATAAAATCACCTGTATTTTTAAACTGTGCCATCGGGATTTCCATGGGTAAAAAATACTTTCACACCTTTGTGGATGTTGGAAAAACTGGCTACCTGTCTGGACGAGCAATGTTTTCACTGTAATGCAGAAAAAAGCTGCTATCATATCAGTCACGCATTACAAGAAAACATTCTCGGTTAACAGTTAAGTTCAAGGTATCGACTTTAGAGAACAAGTTATTTTAAAGGAAAGATCTAAGACAAATTGTACTTAAAATTTTCACACCTGGGTTTATAAAGTGTCATTTCCATCAGTAGACTGACTTTTTATGGTACCGCATCAAAATCAAAAGTGAAACTTAAATGGGAGAGAGCAAGGCTAGTTCATCTCCTCCGCATAGAAAATATTTCAATATAAAAATATCCGTTATTCTATACTTATCTGCCAATAGAAAAAGCGTCATTTCAGTTTGGGGTGGGGGCAAATTAAAAATAATGCTTCAAACACAAAAATATACTCTCTTATTTTTTTTAAGTCTTTTTTTTTTAATGTTTATTTATTCTTGAGGGAGAGACAGAGTGTGAGCGGGAGAGGGGCAGAGAGATAAGAAGACAGAATCCGAAGTGGGCTCCAGGCTCTGAGCTGTCAGCACAGAGCCCGACACGGGGCTCGAACCTCATGACCTGAGCCAAAGTCGGCCGCTCAACCGACTGAGCCACCCAGATGCCCCGGCTCTTTTGTTATTAATTCAACTTCTTTCACAGCACTTTCAACACTTTAGGGGCAGCCGGGCAAACCAAAATGTAGTTCAATATTCTAATATTTGTGGGAATAAAGATACTAGCTTGCTAAAAAAAATGATTTCTTCTTCTCCCAAAACATCCTAGTGTGTCTGCCATATTAGGCTATTATTGTTGTTGGACCAGTCTGTCTCCACAGAAATGACTGAGTCACTATGACTAAGTACGATTTATACAAAACGGAACATGATTAAAGCTTCCCTACATGCTCCTGGTGGAGGAGGTGGGTGGCAGGAATGGAGAATGGGTGGAATTGAGAACGTTCACTAGGGACCTATTTATGTGCTAAGTCCTAAGCTAAGCGGTCTATATAGGTTTCTAACAAGCCCACCCTGTGCCATTGAACAGAACTACTAATAACTGATATGTAAATTCCGACTACTTACAAAGATTCCTACTCAAGGTGTACAGAAGATTCTGCTGTGAGAGTAGCTTCACTCTGGATCAACACTGCTTTTTGGCGTCTGTGCGATCTAGTTTGACTAGATCTACAGCTCGGCCAAAAACTTCGGCTTGGGTCATTTCAATGGCGTGTGGCCTGGGTGTCTCCCTCTCATTCAGCTATTTTGAAAAGTAACTGCCCCCCCCCCTTTTGAGGCGCCCCGCTATCCACCCCCTCCCCCAGTGTAAATGTCACATGTGCTACTGGGCCTGTAGTTTCATCAAACCATTCAGGTATCTCCTCCACATTTGGTGAAAACCCATCTAACCGTTTTCATGAAATAAGGTATAACCAGGCAGTAACTCTGCCTTGTTCACATATGCTTTACACACTCCTTAGCATTAGGAAGGAGCTATTATACCCGTCAAGTAGACAAGAAATCAAGACTCATAAAAATTAAGTAACACTTTTGAGGTGACTCAGAGCAGCAGAACTCTGAAACCCTGGCTCGTCCTGACTCCACAGTCAGGTTGACATGAGGTTTATTTGGAGCACCCTTCCGGTCAAAATTTCATAAAAGAATCAGACTAAAGCCTCCATCCAGGCTTAAGGTAAAACTATAATAAGAACCCTTTACTAGGTTATATAAACTAGTTTTCTTTCCTGTCACAAGAATATGATTTATGAAATATTTTGAAGCGATGGCTGCACAGTACTATTGTAGATTTGGGATGGAGCCTCATTCTTGATTAGGACCAGAGGTGGGGCGCCTGGGTGGCTCAGTCGGTTGAGCATCTGACTTTGGCTCAGGTCATGATCTAGAGGTCCGTGGGTTCGAGCCCCACGTGGGGCTCCCTGCTGACAGCTCAGAGTCTGGAGCCTGCTTCTGATTCTGTGTCTCCCTCTCTCTCTGCCCCTCCCCCGCTCACACTCTGTCCCTCTCTCTCTCAATAATAAATAAATGTTTAAAAAAATTTTAAAAAAAACAACAGCAAAAGCATAGAAGGTTATGGGGTTTTCTTTTTTTCGTTCTTCCCCTTTTTGTTTTAAGAGACATAAATAAAGAAAAGAACAGAGGTGCCTGGGTGGCTCAGTCGATTAAGTGTCCAACTTCGGCTCAGGTCATGATCTCATGGTTCGTGAGTTCCAACCCCATGTTGGGCTCTGTGCTGACAGCTCGGAGCCTGGAGCCTGGAGCCTGCTTGGGCTTCTGTGTCTCCCTGTCTCTCTGCCCCTCCCCCGCTCATGCTCTGTCTCTCTCTCTCTCTCTCTCTCTCTCTCTCTCTCTCAAAAATAAATAAACATAAAAAAGGCAATGTTAGGAACAGAGGCTCCTGGGAGGAATGTTACATTGTACCACCTCTCCAGTGTTATTCCCCACTCCCCCCTCCTTTTTTCATCAAGCTTCCATAAGTTTCTCTTGAAATCAAAAATAATGAAAGCCATTGCTCATTTTCTCAATAAAGACATGTCATTAGGGGCGCCTGGGTGGCTCAGTCGGTTAAGCATCCGACTTCAGCTCAGGTCACGATCTCGCGGTCTGTGAGTTCGAGCCCTGCATCGGGCTCTGGGCTGATGGCTCAGAGCCTGGAGCCTGCTTCCAATTCTGTGTCTCCCTCTCTCTCTGCCCCTCCCCCATTCATGCTCTGTCTCTCTCTGTCTCAAAAAAATAAATAAACGTTAAAAAAAAAAAAAAAGACATGTCATTAAATCATGATGGGGCAGCCCCTGGAAAGAACGAATTTCTGGACAAAGGTCACACAGAGGTCACATAGCCCTAAAATCCAACCTGAGTCCAGACAGTCTGAGGAGTTAGGTTTTGGTGGTGTTCCTCTCTCTGGTAACTTTACTAGGGTTTTCCCAGGACTTTGGTTTATATAAACAGAGGAAGAAGTTTATTTACCAGGCCTCATGTGTAAACTAAGATGATCTAAATTAGGGAAGTCTAACTCTTCCTTTGCTAGAGAAGCCTTCCTTCAAACAAAACGTTCCCCCACAGAAGTTCTAGGGCAAGACAGGAGTGACGTGCTCTAATTGCGAGGGGCTCTCCCCTGCTGAGCTGCGGCTTCTGGTCAACTTGGCAGTGCAGAGCTGGAGACCCACTCACTTAACTAGAAAACCTGTCGTTTTAGACAGGGAGAGAAGTACATCAGCACGACAGCTTAGGAGACCTGCCTCCCAGGCTCTAAAGATGTCTGAGCAAACTGATAGGATATATACAGAAAGAACAAACACGCTACAGATTAGATATACATTCAACTCTCTCTCTCTCTCTCTCTCTCTCTCTCTCTCACACACACACACACACACACACACACACACATTTATATGGAGAACAAACTAAACACTTGTTATCCATAAACACAAAGTTGAGGATGTTTCAGTTCTGCACAAAGGGAAGATCAGGCTCTGTGCTTCCTAAGAGTCGAAGTTAAGACTCTTAGGTTAAGAGCAAAGTTTCCAGTCATGTTGCCCAAGGTGGACTCTTAACTCTGCTTCCTTACATCCTCTAAGCTTCAGTGTTTTTCATCAGTACACTGGGGCTGACAATAGGGTCTACCTCACCAGGACATTGTAAGGATTAAATAAAAGAATACACACTGACCGCAGAACAGAGCCTGTCACGTAGCGGACTCTTCAGTGAATGTTAGTGACTGTTCTTAAAATAATATTAAAATAGGCTCTTGTGTTTCCCCGTAAATATTTATTTCCTCGCCCTATCCAAACAACTCTTGGCAACTAAGAGGCACCTCTGCTATTTCGTCGATGACAATTAATGTCAAGAGCTGACAGGCAAATTATAGAGAATTTATAATAACAAATAATGAACCGCATTATTTCTGTGGAAGCCTACAATTACTTCCATTCAACAAATGCTCACTGAGCCCTGACTAAGCACTGTTAAGCTGTTCAAGGGATGTGAACATAAGCAAAGTCCCATCCCTACCCTCAAGAAGCTTCCCGTGTGGCGGAAGGGGAAAAATAAACCTGTGAGCAGCAGAGGAAGGATGCAGCACACTGGATTAGTTTCCCAGGGCTAACAAAACAAACACCACAGAGAGCCGCGTACAACAGAAATGTGTTCTCTCCCAGTTCTGGAAGCTTTCTGCCTCCTGAATTCCTGCTCCTTTGCCGGAAATGTTTGTCTTCTCCCTCTGGACATGACAGAATCATTGACCAACTGGAATTTCATGAACTAACAAGAGCTGCCTTGGCCAATATCTGCCCCCTTCCCCAGCATGGCCTTTGTCCAGTTTATTGATGGAGTTCACAGGCCCAACTTTGCCCAACTGAGTCAGCAGTGAAGGCTCACCCCCTGCTGCCCATGGGGCGGGCTGAGGCCTTTGTTGAGACTGTCTCACAGCCCAACTTCTTCCTCTGCTCAATCCTGCTCCCTTCCCCTCCACATGGGGTTGGACTCTCCACCTCATAGTCTGCTTCTCAGGGAACCCAAACTTTGATACTGAAACAAATCTACCATTGATTAGTTCCATTATGCAAGCATTTGATTTCCTTTTAAACTGAGGCCAGAAATATATCTAAAGTCACGATTTGATTATTTTTGACAAATTATTTGCTTATAAAAGTGTCTTGCCTGAGAGAGTACCAAATTAATCATAGAAGAAAAAGGAGAATGATAAGAAAGAAGTGAAAACTGAAGTATTTTCTAGTATGTATTCCAAAACACGATAAAATTTCACATACTGTAAGGGGAAATACAGCTTTTATATTAAAAAGACACCAGTGAAAGTCAGGTTTAACTTGGTCCAGATTTTTACTCTTAATCTTTTATATTCCTTTTATATGTCAATTCTTGTTTGAAAAGAAACCAGAAAAATGATCCAATTAGTTCTTATGAAAGCCAAGCATCTTCATATAAGGTTAAAACAAAGCGTGCTAAGTTTGCATTTGACAACTACAATCCTAGAGCCAGATTCAGCTATAAAACGTAAAGAACATAAAACTCCAGAATGTGGCCTGCTCAACCCATCAAAGCCATTTCAAAGCTAATGGAAGTGACTCTTCTATATCATTCATAGCATTTGCAAGTTGAAGTGGGTCACACTTGGGAATTAATAGTTGATATGCACTATTGATGATGAAAATCTCCACTGAGACAGCAAGGAGTAATTAAGAAAGCATATACACATAATCAATATTGAGATTATCCCAACTCCTCCAAAAGTCATCAACACATTTCAAGTAAAAACCACGTATTTGGTGGGTTTGCTCTGGCAAATATCTTTACAGAGATGAGTTGATATATTTAGTGCCTGACTAGCTAAAAACATGGGGACTTTAACTTTCCTATATTCTACTCACAGGAGCCATGGCGGGAGACAGGAAATTGGGTCAGTGTGGTAGCCCTTTGCTGAGCATTGGTCGGGACTAACACTAACCACACTTCATCCTGTGACATTAAAAGGCAGCATAGCACTGTGGGTAAGAGCGTGGCGTTGGTAGCCCAGCAAGCTGTGTTCAAATCCTGGCTCTCCACTTTCCGTCTGTGTGACCCTCAGTGAGGGCGTGAACTCCTCATTCTGTCTTCCTTGTCCTTGAAAAGGAGCTGATAACAGGAGTATCGAGCACATAAGGGGACAATGAGAAGCAGGTGAGTTAATATACACAAAACTCCTAGAGGTGCGCCTGGAACCTAAAAGCACTAGTTAGCTTTGAAAACCAAATCAAACTTGAAAAAGTCAGCCAACTGAAAGGAGCCTCTCTCTATGTGTAGCATTTCTCCAGCAAGACAGTCTCTCCCTGGTGCTCCTGGCAAACTGACTGGGAGAGCGCGGTTGCCTCCCAGCGGAATGAGGTAAACCAGCGTGGCCGGTCATCGGACACTGGCTGAGCTCAGTGGACAGCTCCTCTTATTTTATATCTCACAGTAATGAAGCTTCCAGAGACTTGCATTTCTGGGGGCACAACAGAATAAATACAATGAATGAGTCCCTGGTGGAAAATAACAAAGACAGAGAAATAAAATATTAAAAACATCTCTTTGCACTATGGAGCTATCAAGAAAGTAAGAAATGCTGAAAGGCAAATAAAAAAAAAAAAAAAAGGGACGACTTTCCTGTGAGCTAGCACCAAATCTACCCTTTGCCTGGTGGCACGTGCCCAAACTCCAGTGAACTGGCATCTCCACGTGGCCCAGGAGACCAAAAGCAAGGCTGGACCTGTTCTGTCAGAGAGTGGGCAGAAGCCAGAGCCCCAGGGCCTACCTTTGGGGCTGGATTAATGTTCTCTCACCTGCCTTGGGCACCAGAGAAACCAGTATGCAAGGTAAAGAATATTGTTAATGTAGGGGCACCGAGTGGCTCAGTATGCTAAGTATCTGACTTTGGCTCAGGTCATGATCTCTCAGTTCATGGGTTTGAGCCCCACGTTGGGCTCTGTGCTGACAGCTCAGAACCTGGAACCTGCTTCCAATTCTGTGTCTCCTTTCCTCTCTCTGCCCCTCCCCCCCCCCCCAGTGTGTGTTCTCTCTCTCTCTCAAAAATAAATAAAACATTAAAAAAATGTTTTAAATAAAATTGTTAATGTAATATCTTTAAAAATCCAAACAATGGAAAAAGCCCATGATGAACAAAATAGCAAAACCATGAACAAAGACTGTTGCTATTTGTTTGACTTGCTGCCCAGTGTCACTGTGCAGGGGAAACTGCCCTTTCTAACCCGGCGCCGGTCCCCTAACCCCCAACCCCAAAGTGGGTTTGTGAAGGTAGTCGCTGGCCTGACATCAGATTGGGCCACATGGGCTCTATATGTAGTCATGTTTTTCGATTGTTGAACTTTCATTAACTTTTTTCCCTTGGTCCACAATGTGAGAGGCTATTTTAATATACATATATATATATTAAATATATTGCATATATATAGAATATGAGAGGATATCTTGAAAATTGCACACATTCTTCCTTTTGCTTCAGGCTCCAAGAAGGGCTCTATAGGGAACTGCAATCTGGCTGTGTTTGAGTGATTGTTTGAATGATTGAAAATATAATCAATGGACTTAGGAGGCAGTAAGTTCTGTTCTAAGATACAGAGAGAAGGAACATTGTCATGAAAACAAGATTTTCCCTATTATACATTTACTATTCTATTTACTGTTCTCTGTTTACTATTTTCTTCTATAGAATTTTTTGAAAGTCCTGATCAATACCCGTGGGAATTGATTTTACCACCCACAGTTTGAAAGACAGTATTCTAGGGTAACTACTAAGAGTAACCATGGCAAGTATAACTTTCAAATGGAAAAAAAAGTTGAGAAAAATAAAATTAAGCAATCCATAAGAAGGTGAGAAAGAAATAAAAAGAGAGAAGCTATAAAAAGAAAATACATAGAAGTCACAAAATATGATAATAGAAATAAATATGTCATTAATGATAATAAATATAACTTATTAATATGTTATTAGTATATATTATTATTGCCAGACTGGATTATTTTTAAATCTAGGTATGATTTTTACAATAAACATATCAAAAACATAAACACACAGAAAGTTGGAAAATCAAAAAATGAAAGAGCAGGTGTTAGGAAAAAGGAACCAAAAGAACACTGGTATAACTACATCGATATCAGATAAAATAAAATTTAAAGCCAAAGCAATACTAGAGATTTTAAAATGTCACTTTCTAATGATCAAAGGATCAATTCACCAGAAAAATCGGTTCTATACCAGTATGCACATAAAAACATGAATGCAAACTATATAAGCAAAAATTGATAGAACTATGAAAGATCTCATCATGGTAGGAAATTTAATATATCTGCTTAGTAATTAACTGATCAAGCAAGATCAAGTACATGAGGAAATATCTGAAATATCTAAATAACACTATCAATATGCTTGTTCTAATAAACACAGAACTCAAAAATTAAGTAATATGAATTATCTTCTTGCACGTAGGAAATATTTACAGAAACTCACTCTGTGCCAGGCTATTAATGCAGGTCTCAGTAATAAATCACAAGTGTTGTGCATCCAATCACATTTTTTCTGATAAAAAAAATGCAGCTGTTAGAAATTAATGATAAAATAATGAGAAATTCTATTTGCTTAGAAATATAAAAATAGTCCTCTAAGCGAAAGCATAAATGGAAATTAGAAAACACTGAGCAGAACAATAATGAAATAAACACACACTTTAAAGGTACAAATAAAATGATAAAGGAAAATGTATACCCTTAAATAGTTATGTTATGAAAGAAAGGCCCCAGGTTTATAAATCAACATCCAAATTAAGAAGTTAGAAAAAAAAAGCAATGAAAGTCCCTAAAACACATAAAGAAGAGAATAATAAATATAAGACAAATTTTCTCTAAAATAGAAAAAAAAAGCTATAATATAATCAGGAAATCAAATATGCAGCTACCAGAAAAGAATAATTCAACAGACAAACCTTTGAAATTATTAGTCAAGCAAACAGAGAGAGAAGGCATAAATAAAGAATATAATGGTGAAATGGCATAAATGAAATCACAGTGCAGGCTAACAGGATAGTAAACAGATCACACACACAGTTTATGCCAATACAATCCCTGGAAAGCACAAATTACCAAAATTCCTCCAAAAAGAAATGGAAAATAAAAGTAGATTCTATAATCTACTGGTCAATCAAAATAATTGAGTCAGTGTTAAAAAAAAAAAAAAGCCAATTACTCATACACACCCATGCACACACATCATTAGGCACAGCCAACTTTATATGTAATTTTTACCAAATATTCAGGAAACCGAAGATCCAATGTTAAACAAATTTTTTTGTAATGAGAGAAAAATAGAAGCATGCCCCAATTCATGTTAATACCAAAACAATGAGAAAATCAGGAAAGGACAGTAAAAGACAGTTCAAATTATGGGGAATGTCACCCCTGAAAACAGATCTATCAGCACATTATCAGTTTCATGGAGAAAAAAACCACGATTTTCTGAAAGATGCAAATGTATCATTAAATAAGATAACATCCATTTGTGATGAAAAATCACTTGACAAATTAGTAATAAAAAGGGGATTCCAGGTGCACCTGGGTGGCTCAATCAGTTAAGTATCTGACTCTTGATTTCAGCTTAGGTCATTATCTTACTGTTCGTGAGTTCAATCCCCACAAGGGGCTCTGCACTCACAGTAAAGAGCCTGCTTGGGTTTCTCTCTCTCTCTCTCTGCCCCTCCCCCAGTTATTCATATGTGCACGTGCGGGCACTCTCTCTCTCTCTCTCCCTCTCTCTCTTCTTCTCCCTCAAAATAAATAAACTTAAAAATAAAAGGGGGAATTTCAATACCTTGATAAAGGACATAAAATTACACCTGAAATAACAATTAATGATAAAATGTTCAAAGTTGCCCTTTACTACCAGGAACAAGGTAACTTGCAAACCATTGTTGCTTTTGTCCAACACTGTACAGGAGGTCTTAGCTAGTACTGTAGCACAAGAAAAAAAATAAAGCCTGAAAAACTAAGAAAGAAAACAAACAAAACTCCTTACTTATAGATGGCGTGATTTTTTTTTTTTTGCAGAAAACACCAAAGAATCAACAGATATGTAGATTAATAGGTGTGCTTATAGAATTGTTGGGATTAAAATTAATATGCATTAATTAAGATAATCTTGCTGTTGTAATAGATATACCTCAGCAGCTTCACAAAATAACAATGCATTTCTCATCATGTAAAGCTAATTCGGTGGGAGCAGATGAGAAAGTGTTCTGCTCCACCCAGTCTCTTAGGGACCCAGCTGATAGAGATGCCACCCTATTCAATATGTGGCTTCCGAAGCCTTCCTGGCATTAACATCCAACAACATACAAAAAGGAGTGGGAGCTATAGAGATTTTTTTTAAATGTTTATTCAATTTTGAGAGAGATACAGAGAGAGAGAGAGAGAGAGAGAGAGAACGGGGGAGGGGCAGAGAGTGAGGGGGTACAGAAGATCAGAAGCAGGCTCTCGCTGACAGCAGCAAACCCAATGCGAAGCTCGAACTCAAGAACCGTAAGATCATGACCTGAGCCCAAGTCAGATGAGCCACCCAGGAGCCCCTGTAGAAGAGGTTTTCATGGCTCAGACCTCAACTAAGTATACATCACAGCTGCCCACATTCCATTGGTCAGCCAAGGTCATATGGCCACACCAAACCTGATTGAAAGGATGGCCAGGGAGAAAAAAATGTGTGTCCTTGAAGAAAGGGAAATACTTCGGGTGAAAAGCAAGGTTGTTTCTGCCACATAATAAATAAAAATTGTAGAACTGTACCCAAAGGCAGTTTAAAAATTAATTTTTCAACAAGATTATCAGTGATAATAGCAACAAAAGTATAAAGTACCTAGGAATTTCTCTAACAAAAGATGTACAAGACCTTTTTGAGAAAGGTTTTCAACTTTTTGGAAAAACCTTAATAAACAGAGGGATATCCCATGTGCACAAATGAGAAATAAAACAGTGTCATTAAGATATCACCTCTTCCCTTATTAACTGATAACTTCCGTGCAATCAAATAAAAATACTAACAAAGTTGTTTATGGTACCTGACAAACTAATTCCAAAATGTATATGGAAAAGCAAAACACTAAGAATGCCAAAACCCCCACAGGAGAATATGGTAAAGGACTTCCTTAGCCCACAGCTGAACTACTTATAAAACTATAGTAAGTAAGACAATGTGGAACTGATAAGGTGTTAGACAGGCAGACCTATGGAACAAAAGGCCAAAAATAATCTGTCCTTATCAGAAAGATTCACTCATGACGGAATGACAGAGACCCTGAAAATCAGTGGAAACAGGGAAACGATGTAATAAATGGTACTTGGATATTTGGCTCCATGAGGGATAAAACAAATTTTTTTTGATTGGATCCCTACCCCTCACCTTACATGAGAATCATCAGTGCCAATTAGATTCAAGGCTTAAATAAGGGAGGTCAGAACCATAAATTTTTGAAAAGATAATACATAAGAATATCTTCACCATCTTGGGGGGAGGGTAAGATACATTAAATTTTTTTTTCAAGCTCTAAATCATAAAGGAAAAAGACTGATACATTTAAAGCCTTTAAAATTAAGAACTTCTATTTATCAAGACGATCTAAAGGAAGACAAGAAGACCCAAATAAGAAAAGATATTTGATACATATGTAAAGATAAAAGATTAGCATCTGGCATATGTAAAAATCTCCTACACATCAATATGAAAAAAGACAAAACAACTCAGTGTAAAAATGGGCAAAAGACATGATCAGATATTTCATAGAAGAGGAAGTATGCATGGGCCAAAAACATGTGAAAAATTTTCCACTGCATCAGTAATCAAGGAAATGCAATTTAAAACCACAATGAGATAACATTTCACACCCATCAGATCAGTAAAAACTTTAAATGTGGAACAAGGCATACTCTCGTACAGTGTTGTTCAGACTTTAAACTGGTATCATTGTTCTACAAAACTATTTAGCATTACTACCTAGTAGCATATCGCTTGGGTCAAGGGCTGGGAGTGAAGATCGAAGCCCCAATTTACTTGTGATAACAGCAGCCAGGAGTGATAACGAAACTGCGATAGAACTTACTTAATACCAGTAACTCACACCAGTGCTGTGGTTTAATGTCTTCAAATATGGCAAGAGGCATAGCCTGGTGGTTAAGTGAGTGGTTTTGAAATCATATTGCCTGAGTTTAAACCTGACTCTGGCCACTTACTAGCTGTGGGCCTTTGCAAGACCCTTAGCTTCTCTGTGCCTCAGTTTTACCATCTCTAAAAGGGGACAGTAAGACTGAACATTTAATAAATGCTATTATGATTACTAATTCTTTTAAAATTTCACTGGAGATGAGGATGAAAGTGTAAGGGGTTTGGGGTGGCCCGGATTGGGACAGCACCTGCTGAGGACACCCAGAGCTTACTTATCTTCTGGGTTTGCTGCCTCCCCAAGACCACCCTCAATTTGCTGTCTCAATTGAAGGCCAAGTGTGGTATATTTTGTTTTCCAAGCTAGAATAGAGCATGTTCCTAACAATTTTATGCAAGTCAGGAAAAATCCCCACATTTTCCATGTGCAGCTTCCAAGCATAAATGAAGAATATGAAGTCTCTGCTATTTTAAAAGCTAATTACTAGTAAAATACTTTCAGATTCACATTTCCTGTGAAATAAAATTCTGCCTTTGAAATAGAGGTCTCTGGCAGAGCTATTCAGCAACACCTTTGTTCCAAGCAGGGGTTTTCTTTTGGTACAGAACACACTGTACCCTACTCAGAAAATGATTTAGTTTTAAAGGGGAGGCAATTAAAGCATATAATTTTCAACACACATTTAAAAATATCTACCCCAAACCTACCAAAGAGATATGGATGCTGTTGGTGAGTTCTTTCATTTTTGAAAGTTTTGTGGCCAATAAATGAAACAAAATGTATAAAGATACCCAGTTCAGTGTATGGAATTGAAAACAATAAACAAAATAATTCAACCACAAACAATCTACATTTGGATGACAGATTTTAAGACCTTCCTATCATCAAATTTCAGCTTCTTTGGAAGAATATATTTTATAAACATCTTCAATGATTCAATATGTTGACTTTTTTTTTTCAGTATGTTGAATTTTGGTCCTCTTTCTATATGTGTCCTATTGGTTCTTCTCAAAAAGCTAGGTTACTCAGAGATTAAGAAGGAATAAAAAGGAATAAATCATGTACAACTCTGTTTCCTAACAACTCAACATAATTCCAAGTTGAGTGTCTCACAATTCAGACCTTGTACCTAGCACTATCCAAATAACAAAAAGTACTTCACAAAGTTGAATAGATCGGGTATGAGCTCATAATTTTGCAGCGTCATGTGTCCATTTATCTACACAACTGCACAAAGTTTCAAATCCTTCCAAATCATTTCATGTCAAAAAACAGAAACACATTCTCTTCTCTTCTTCCCTTCTCAGTATAAAAAACGGTGGAACAAACAGTCCTCACTTGCCACCTCCATTCCCTCATGTCTGATTTACTTTTTGTTTTAGAAAAGGATTATGCGATATTGAAGACTTAAAAAGGTATACAGAATAAAGCAACAAATGTCCATGTACCTACCTCTCAGCCTAATAAATAACATAAGTACAGGCAGGGGAACATATGTACATATGTTACATATGTACATATATACAGGCAGGGGAAACTCCTGTGAACGCTGGTAGATTGCATACCTCTTCCTCCCAAATTTGAACTACACCAACCCCCATGTACCTCATCATAATTTTATCATGTACGTATCCTCAAACCACATGCAATACTGTTTTGAATTTTTAACTTCATGTAAATGTCATACAATATGTATTCTCCCGCCTTTTGCTTTACTCACTCAGCATTATGTATGAGAATTACCCATGCACATATAGTTGATGTTCATTAGTTTTCACTGCTGTATAGCATTCCACTGTGTGAATATATTATAACTTATGTCCTGATTAGTAAATACCGTAAATATTCATTTACTACTATGAATGGGCATTAGTTGTTTCCAGTTTTTGAACTAAATCCTCTCCAACTTTTGATATTGCCAATGTATATGTTTTGCCAGTCTGCTATCCCATTGTGATTTAATTTGCATTTCTCCAATTACTAGTACCATTAAGCCTCTTTCCTATAAGTTCCTGGCCATTTGAGTTTTCTGAAAATTATTCTACATGCTAATCTTTTTTTTTTTTTGAGGGGGGAGTTTTTAATATCGTCAGATTTATCAAGCCTTTTCTTTACAGTTTAATAAATTCTTCCTTACTCTAAGGTCATAAAGATATCTTCCTACATTTTCATCGGTAATAATTTTGCCTTTCAAATTATTCCACTGAGAACTGATTTTTGTATTTAGAGTAAAGCAGGTACCCAATTTCATTTTGTTTTTCCCTTGAGAATAATGGACTGCTCCACACTATTTCGTGAGCCATGTATCTTTTACCCACTGGTCTGCAGGGTCCGCTCAGACATCAACAATTTTCTACACATACTGGCTTCCTAACCCATCCTTCTGGGTTCAGTTTCGGCTTCCTTTCAGTTGAGGTGAATCCCTTAGCAGCCACTAGAAGAGTCAGTGAGTGGTAATCTTCCTTAGAAATGTATGAGAATATTTGCTTTTTCTTGAATGACCTATGCGTGGATACACAGCATAATTGTCCTACAGCATTTTAAAGATATTTCACTGTCTGCTGTTATCTATGAACTCAGAGATCACACATGAGAAGTCAACTGCTGATTTGATTTGTTCCTTTATACATACTGTGTCTTGCCTCTTATAGCTTTTTTATTGTTTCTGCTTTATCTTAGAAGTTTTTTCAATTTTTTAATTTTTTAATATTTATTTATTTAGAGGGTGGGAGGGGACAGAGAGAGAGAGGGAGAGACAGAATCCCAAGTAGGCTCCACACTGTCAGCACAGAGCCCAATGCGGTGCTTGATGTCACAAACCATGGGATCATGACCTGAGCTCAAATCAGGAGTTAGATCTTTACCGACTGAGCCATCCAGGCACCCCTCTCGTCTCTCATTTTATCTCCAAACATTGGGAACTCCGGTTACACTGCATTATTATATATATCTAAAGTATTTCCTGTGTTCTCCTATCTTCTTGTCCAAGTTTCTCTTGTTCCTTCTGCCTAGAAGGCTCTCTTCCTTTTTAAGCTCACTGAAATCTTCCCCATTATTAAAAACCCACATTCAAGGTCCAAACCCCTCACAAAGTCTTTCAAAATCCTTAAATTGGAATTAATCTTCCCTTCCCCTGTGCTCCTATAATATTTTGTCTATTTTAATACTTATCACCATCTGCCTTATATTGCTACACTGTATGTCTCCATTAGCATGTGAGTCTTTTTTATTAGCCAACACATACCATAGTGCCTTCTGTATCAAAGACATACAACAAACATGTATTGACTTAATTGAAGATGAAAAGGAACCAGAAAGAGCCTCTTACTCTTCTCAACTTTTACCACTCGACTTTATATTTATCTTTAAAATAATAGCTGGGTTTTGTCACTGAGCCAAGCAGCAAGCTGGAAAGGAACAAAATTATGAAGTTCCTTTGCAGTTTGGAAGAAGAAACGCATAGACGACACCTTCCCTGACAAAGGAAAGAGGAATTAGGGGTCACAGGGGGGATGGAGGGGGAGGTCATGGAACAAAGGAAGTCTCATACTGTAATCTCCACAAGACAGTCCAGTTGCTGACCTCTTCCGTTCAGTAGAGCAATAAAATATGTCATGGGAGGTCAGCAGATGTTATGACGGTGGAAAAAGCAGGAATGATACAATTATAAGTAACCAAGGTGCCCAATGGGTCCATTTCAATTTTCTCCTGCCTCTTCTTTCCACCAAATGATAGAAAATTGCCATGAGTTTTAAAGCCAGTTATGTATTTGTTGCACAATAATGAAACAACCATGTAAACACCTTTCTTAGTTATTTCCAAACTAGCCAGATATTCTTATCATGAAGGTGCTGCTCATTTACATGGTCATCCCAGAGCTGAAACACTACGGAGAACTCTTGTGTTGGTCACGAGAACACTGCTTCTGTAATGAAAGGCACAAAAGTTTGTGTTTTACATTCCTCTTCCCACCAAATTCAAAAGCAAAATTGCTCTTGCTTTTCAGCCATTTATTTAACAAATATTGAGTTCTTGTTACCCTATAAGCACGGTGCTAAGAGCTGGAGACAAAATGATGAGAAAAAGCAGGCGTGGCCCCTGACTGCATGGAGTTTACTTGACGTTGGGAGAGGCAGATACAAAAAAAAAAAAAAAAAAAAATCCTGGACACACATAAATATAATGGTTATGAAAGAAGGTCTTATGGAAAGAAAGTATAGGAGACTCTGCAACAAAGGAATTTGAGTTAGTCTGGAGAACTAGAAATCCTTCTGAGAAAAGACACATCCCCTGACATTTGAAGGTTGATTCCAAGTTAAACCGGCAGACTGCAGGGAGGGTGAGGAGAGGGATGTTGGAGAAAGTAACGTACACAAAGGCTCCGCTCCTTGAGAAAAGCTATTTATGAACACTGAAGAAAAAACAGCTTTAAAAGCCAATGATTGTGACCACAGAACCCTCTCCTTTCTCTGTCTGCAAGATCTTCAGCGGCCAAGTTCCTGGGATCCTTCATACTATTCTATTTAATAAAAGTCAATTACTTAGCAGTTTGGAGAGCTTAAAACTGCAGACTGTTTGAAGAAGTTGAGTGATAAACCTAAGTCCTAATATGAGGGAGGGAGGGAGGGAGGGAAAAAAAGAGATGTCAACACCTGAGTGTGTCCTGAATTTTTTAAATTCTGTTTCTGTTTCTGAAACTCCTCCCCACTTCCTCCACTTCCTCCCTGAGCTCAGATGCACAGTCACAGGGTCAAAATCTTCCTTTCCTTTATTCTGTACTTTTTCTTTCAAATGAAAGGCAGCCATGCACAAGCCAACTCAGAAAGGATTTCATGACTCGTTTCTCTGGGCAGTCTGTCACTGGACCTACCAGCGAGGCTATTGTAGTATTCTGGTACATTCTGCTGGAGATCCCGTGATGGAAAAGAGCAGACAAAAAAAAAAAAAAAAAATCAGATAAAAAGTAGCGGGTCCATTCTGCACATTTCTTGACGTTTCCAGTTTGTTTCACTGATGCAGAATGACTTTTGAAACTGTTATTTCGTCCAATGTTTGTACCTACTGGCCAGCGTGTTTTGATTTGTGCCCTGGCACCCACAATAACATTAATCTCTTCCCACAGCCCTGAAACAAATATTGAGTCCTGCTGTGCAGGATTGGCACAGCACTAATTCACCTCTCACTTAAATTGGTTTGCTTTCTTACCTTCACTGCAGCCAACATCTCGGCTAACCATATCTATGTTTTTAGCATAATGCAAAATGGGGTCAGACCTCTACTTCTTGAGCTGGGTTTAATAAATAAAACTAATAGCGGAGATGGATGACCCATTTAGACAACAAACGACAAAACCTAAGATGGATTGCGTAATTTGCAGCTCTATGACATGTATTAAATTTCCAGACGTAAGATAAATAATTCATGCAAATAACCAAGAGAAGATACCCAAGAATAAAGTTGTGTGGTTATCCTTCAACAGCAGATGAAATAAATGACAAATTTCATTAACTCTTGACTCGGGATGTCCTATAAATACATTTTAACGAACCACTGTCTAATAGAAACTGGTGTAGAGATCAAGGAAATTCTGTTATCTGTCCTTATCTAGAGGTTTTCTTGGTATCTAGACCCCTCAGAAAGGAATCACTGTGACTACGGTTGTTTTTACACTGGAGTCGAACTACTACCTTGTGATTTCAGGAATTAAAAGTCTCTCATAACCAGAGAAGGAAAAAAAAAAAAAACAAGCAAAAAGAATATGTGTTAAGAATTATTGGGGCGCCTGGGTGGCTCAGTTGGTTGAGTGTCTGACTTCGGTTCAGGTCATGATCTCATGGTTCGTGAGTTTGAGCCCCGCGTTGGGCTCTGTGCTGACAGCTCAGAGCCTGGAGCCTGCTTCGGATTCTGTGCCTCCTTCTCTTTCTTCCCCTCCCACGCTCACACTTTGTCTCACTCTGTTTCTCAAAAATAAATAAATGTAAAAAAAAATTTAAAAAAAAAATTCTTCTCCTTCGGAACCAGGAGAGTAGGACCCAGTGAATAAAATAGGGAGTAAGTGATGAACTTGGTTTATACCCTCCCACGCTTAAAATTTATCAGCACAATCACTTAACCCCTCAGCTTTCATTATTTGCAAGATAGGGATAAGAAGTCCATTCCATAGGGTGGTTTCATGGTTTATTTGGATTTGAGGAAGTCAGGATAATCCTGAGATCCTCCCAGGGAGATATATAAATAAAGGATGATGTGATTGTTTTCTAGGGCCTTTAGTGAAGAACTGTGCCCATTGGCCCTGCCACAGGAATATTCCAGCCTGAAATTAAAGAGTGGTTAGGCCGCTAAAACAACAAGAGCAGGATCTGTGATCAGGCAGTGTGGACCTCTGGGCCCCAGGGATGAACAGATGAGTCCTGGGAGGTCCTCAGCAGTTCAGAGAGTGCTTGAGTGGTAGTACTCAATGCACAACATTGGACTCTGTTTGGGTTGGTGAAGTCCTCCCTGAGCATCTACAAGGCAGAAGATTAGGTTTTTCTGGAATATTCTAAAAATGAAGAGAGTCTCTACTTTCCAAGCATTTAGAAGAATTGTTTATAATGGACTTGTAAGCAACTAATCCTATCTTTTTTTCACCTTTAGAAGAATCTTTACTGTGACTATCATTCCCATTTTATAGATTAGAAAACAAAAGCACAGAGAGGAGAGTTTAGTGATTTGTCCAATGCAGCAAAGACGGTGAGGGACAATGAAATTCAACCTCTAGCCTTTACCTCAGTCTCTATTCTATTTCTTTATGGAGAAGCAGAGACTACATCTGGGGGTCCTTTAAGTTGTTAAACTTTGTTCTTCTCATAGGATTAAAAGTTAACTAATCTTTACCAGAGATGATGGCTTGAATTTTAGGAATTCCTGGGTTCTTGTTTAAAAGCGCCACAATACTGATGTCTCTGGGTATAAATTCTCCCCAGTAACCACATTTACTCTACTTACTTTGGACATAGCAGATTGCTCGGTCTCTACAGGCATTGTATTCAGCTATAATAACCAAGAAGTCCCTCACTGCATATAGCACTAAACTGGTCTTTGAAAATTTTCTGGGACAATTAGAAAAGAGTGAGAATTTACATGAAAGCACAGGGGCGCCTGAGTGGCTCATTCGGTGGAGCGTCCAACGTCGGCTCAGGTCATGATCTCACGGCCTGTGGCTTCAAGCCCCGCATCGGGCTCTGTGCTGATGGCTCAGAGCCTGGAGCCTGCTTCGGATTCTGTGTCTCCCTCTCTCTCTCTGCCCCTCCCCTGTTCATGCTCTGTCTCTGTCTCAAAATAAATAAAAAACATTAAGAAAAAAAATTAAAAAAAAAAAAGCACAGGGTTTGCACTGTCTGAGTCAAAGGGGGTGTTGGGGGAGTGAATAGGTGTCTCTGAAGACTCTTTTGGCAGGTTTTGTAGCCACAACAACCCAGGGGGCTGCTTTCTAGGCCTACAGACAGTCATCCTGTTGTCAGCCCCAGCCCTGCCCCGCCCCCATCAAATTTGGCACCTGCAAAGCCAACCTGACTTTTCTTAGGGCTTAAAAAGAATATTTTTGCCCACAACTGTTGGTGTTTACAGGCTGCTGACTTCTCCAGAATCCATTGTGGGGTATACAGAAGCAGAAAGAAAACCCAAGAACTCACAACTGGGTCATTCCTTGGGTCTCAAGGCCCCTGGCAGGTTGGCCTTCTCTCTACCTTTCAGTCTTCTTAGTTTGATATGTCCTACCTAGAGTTTTTACTGTACTTGGTGGGAGAAATAGAAAAAGCATTCTACTCCATCTTTCCAGAGGTTATAGTCCCCTTAACTTGCCCCTGTGTGTGTGTGTGTGGTGTGTGTGTGTGTGTGTGTGTGTGTGTGTGTGTGTGTTAAAATGTAAAATGTATATCACACTTGCCAAGTTAATCACTTCTACATGACACTTCAGGGGCACTGATGATACTCACAATGTTGTATGATCACCGCCAGTATCCGTCTCCAAACTGTTTTCATGCCTCAAAGAGAACCTCAATGACTCCCCAGCCCCTCCTTCCCTCAGCCGCTGCCCGTGGAACCTCTGGCCTAGTTTCAACGTCTATGAATTTTCCAATTCTAGATATTTCGTGTAAGTGGCATCACAACATTTCTTTTGTGTCTGGCTTACTTTACTGAGCATGATCTTCTCAAGGTTTGTCCATGTTGTAGCATATGTCAGGATTTCCTTCCTTTTCATGGCTGTGGAATATTCCAGTGTATGGCTAGGCCACATCTGCTGTCTGTTGAAGGACACTTCCGTTGTTTCCTAACTTGCCTTTTTCACAAGGGAGTGCTGAGGCTGGAGAGGAGAGGGGGCAGTGGAAGTGCGGGAAAACCTCACTTAGTCCTTCTCTCAGTTCTATCAGAGGCACCAGAACACAGACAGACCCGACTCTGGGGAGGCAGGTGCCGGCATCCCGAAACGACCTTCGGCCAGCTTTCCTCTGGGAAGCCTGTGAATTTACGTAGTTGGCAAAGCGGTGCCCACTCACTTTAACAACCTTCCACTATGGATTTACTCAGAACGCAATCTGATGCTTTTTAAACACCAGAAAGGAAAAAAAGAACAGAATATTGTTAGTCTGTGCACATCTCTGTTGCTCCAGGTCTCATCTGTCCCTGTCAGAGCTCAGCCCTGCTCAGACTGCCCAGTACTGTCACCGAGCCTAGAAAAGCCGGCCAGCTCAACCTGCGGGGAAAACACACACAAGGAAAACCCTGTGTACATGTGAACACTAGTGTTTAAGGAAAACAAGAGGCTTCTGCAGAGATTTACATTTCTCTAGAAGGCAGTTAAGGTACTAAGTAGTATAATTAAGGGTACCAAACAAAAAAGGGGTAAAGATTGCAGAACTTGAGAAATGGAGAACAGTGTGACAGTGGGTAGGAACCCTGACGAACCCTGACGCTACAAGGCTAGGCATACATCTCTATCCCAAATGCACTCTGCATTCCAAGAGCGCTGCATTGATTTTGGCGTATCTTCCCGGGGTGACCACGAGACTCCTACTCAAAAGTGAACACTCCACAAATACTATCTGACCTTTTGTGCTTATCTCTAGTAGAGCAAATAATCCCAGTTACTCCCTGCCAAAGGTCAAAATTTGCAGTCTCACTGCCATCAAAGTTTAAAGTTTATGACTTTTATTTCAGATATTAAATATTCTAGGGTAGAAAGAAGACTGTTTTGCTTTCTTTTGTCTTCCCAAACAACCTATCATGTGGTGATGGACTCTGTGATTTTAGGTATTGGCTCTGGTTTCTTTGTGCCAATTCTGTTCATGGCAACAAGGTAGACACAGTATTCCGGGAGATGTGAAGATGAGGAGAAGTCAAATCCTCACTTATGCTGAAACTGAATACGGAACTGATGGGCCTCTGGTCCCATTACAAACATATATACGTTGGATAAAATACATAAAATATAATTACGTCAATGCCCAAACTAGAAAATGGAATAGGAAACCACTGGATACAGAAACAGAGAAGAAATTCAAACCTAGCATGGAAAGGAGGAATTGAGGCTTAGCCTGTCCACCAGGCAGCCTGATACAAGTTCTCCTGGAGAATGGAGGGCAGGTTGAGCTTTTGTTTGTTTGTTTGAAATTTTTTTAATGTTTATTTATTTTTGAAAGAGAAAGAGACAGAACATGAGCAAGGGAGGGGCAGAGAAGGAGACACAGAATCTGAAGCAGGTTCCAGGCTCTGAGCTGTCAGCACAGAGCCCGGTGTGGGGCTTGAACCCATGAGCTGTGTGATCATGACCTGAGCTGAAGTCGGATGCTTAGCCGACTGAGCCACCCAGGTGCCCCAGCAGGTTGGGGGTTTAAAGTTTATTTACTTATTTTGAGAGGGAGAGACCAAGTGTGTGAGTGGGGGAGGGACAGAGAGAAAAGGATGGAGAGAATCCCATGCAGGTTCCCTGCTGTCAGGGTGCACAGCCTGACACAAGGCTCGATCCTTGAACTGTGTGAGCCAAAATCAAGAGTTGGACAATTAACCGACTGAGCCACCCAGGCGCCCCCAGGTTGGGCTTTTAGCATCCATCTGGTTTCCATAGTTTCCACCTCAGCGAAGAACCCAAAGGCATCTGCCAAATTCATGAGGTAGGTACCAGAAGTTGACCAAAAATATACTAAGTCTAGATCCTCCTCCTCAAGAAGAATTGGACAGCAAACTTAAGACTCGGTTGAAAAGGCCTGGGGAAAAGGCCAGAAAATTCAAAATCCTTATGAAACAGTGATACATTTGACCCTTGTTGAAGTCATTTTTTTAAAAATAAGTACTAATTGAGACAGTGCAGGTAAACTCAAGTTGTTAATTGTGTTTTTTTTTTATTTTTAAAAAATGCTTATTTATTTTTGAGGGAGAGAATGAGAGACCATGCACGGAAAAGGGGCAGAGAGAAACGGAGACAAAGAATCCAAAGCAGGCTCCAGGCTCTGAGCTGTCAGCACAGAGCCTGACGTGGGGCTCGAACTCACAAACTGTGAGATCATGACCTGAGCTGAGATCAAGAGTCAGATGCTTAACCGACTGAGCCACCCAGGCACACTTGTTAATTGTTTCTTATGCACATGAAATGAATCACCATCATCATCCACATTATCTGTCCTAATTAATATCTCAGTTATAATTCTCTAAACATGATCATCAAAACTGCACAGAGATTTCTTATCAACAAGCCATAGAAATGAATTCCCCCAAAAGTACATTCATAAGAGAAGCAAGTAGGGCTCAGGCAAGATTGGCTTATTATTAATCAAATTGTTCTGCTTCATCAATAAAATGATTAAGGGCAGCTTAGCACTGTTTACAGAGTTCATTGATCAGGCCTTTGATTTCACTGTCAGGTGCCCTGTGTGGAGAAACGTAACTTCAACCCTACTGTAAATCTCAAGCGGCTGGGATTCTTCGGAGTCGCAGCATCACGGCCCGTCCATGACAGATGGTTCAACAACGACCGGGAATGAGATTCTGCTCTGTGGCAACAACACAGTGCTGATGGAGTGCCCGTGGGTTCCTTCTCTCAAACACCATTCTTCACTTACAGACACTTTGGTAGTGTACATGCACCATATAAAGCTCTTCTTAGGGAAACATCTCTGTTTAGCTTGACTTTGTTCTCCGCTATTTTTTTTTAATGTTTATTTACTTATTTTGAGAGAGAGAGAGAGAGAGAGAGAGAGAGAGAGAGCAGGGAAGGGGCAGAGAGAGGAAGAGAGTGGATCCCAAGCAGGCTCCCCTCTGTCAGTGCAGAGACTGACACAGGGCTCAAACTCACAAACCATGAGATCATGACCCGAGCTGAAATCAAGAATCAGATGCTTAACCAACTGCGTCACCCAGGCACCCCCGATTTTATCTTACCTGTAATGATAGTGCATATTATTGACTGTAAACAAGGACTTGCGACATGTAATTTATATACAGTACTCATTCATTGCTTTCAAATGAGGAAACAGACTATGCAACCTTCCCAAGGTCATTTTGGGAAGGTGAGAAAAGCATTTGGGTCCAGGTATGTTGGACCCTGATAATGTATATTATCATGGAAATGCTTGTATCCAGTGTAATTACTGCCTCTAACAGTAAAAGTCAATATTGACAATAGAGATGCCCATTGGCAATATTTAGTTTAATTATAAGAAGATGTAGTATACATTTATGATATAAATATTCGGTAATGATGCTATCATTCCGATAGGAAAAAAGTATTTCTTGATTGGATACATCTATTTATCTGGTATATAGCAGACACTTCACATACTACATACTGCTTAATCCACATAATATCACTGAGAAGATTCTATTCTTTTTTTTTTAATTTTTTTTTAATGTTTATTTATTTTTGAGACAGAGAGAGACAGAGCATGAATGGGGGAGGGTCAGAGAGAGGGAGACACAGAATCGGAAGCAGGCTCCAGGCTCTGAGCCATCAGCACAGAGCCCGACGCGGGGCTCGAACTCACGGACTGCGAGATCATGACCTGGGGTGAAGTCGGCCGCTTAACCGACTGAG
The DNA here is from genome assembly GCF_018350215.1 of Panthera leo. Lineage (NCBI taxonomy): Eukaryota > Metazoa > Chordata > Mammalia > Carnivora > Felidae > Panthera > Panthera leo. The sequence goes on from NC_056679.1 coordinate 68,523,640, forward strand.
CTACCCAGGCGCCCTGAGAAGATTCTATTCTTATTCTCATTTTACAGTTGAAGTCATTCAGGCTTAGGATGGCTGGGTAACTTTAGCAAAATCACAGAGAAAGTAAGTAGTTGAATTCTAGTCCAGGTGCTTGATGCTATACCATACCGCCAGTGTGACTTTATAAATGCATCATTAAGGTTGCTTTCATACTAAGTATTTGTGTGCAAAACATATTTATAATATATTCTTTCATCAACATGTATATTCTCTATTTTGTATTAAGGACAAGAATCAAAATAATCAAAACTCCCCCCCCCCCCACAAAAAAATAAAATCTTGAAAGTATCTATCACTGAATATAGACAGTTAAAAGCTGAAAGAGACGTTAGGGCTTATAGAGTACAACCCACTTAATCTTTTAAAAAATTTTTTTTAATGTTTATTTTTGAGAGAGAGAAACAGAGCACAAGCAGAATAGGGGCAGAGAGAGAGGGAGGCACAGAACCCAAAGCAGGTTCCAGGCTCTGAGCTGTCAGCACAGAGCCCAAAATGGGGCTGGAACTCACGAACTGTGAGATGATGACCTGAGCCCAAGTTGGACGCTTAACCAACTGAGCCACCCAGGTGCCCCACAACCCACTTAATCTTAATGATGAGGAAAGTGATACCCCAGAGAAGTTCCAATTTATATGGCCACTGACTCGTGGTGAGATCGTGAACAGTTTTCCAAATGACAGCTAAAATGTGATTTGGTGAAAAGCCATACCAATTGTGAAGATAAAATAAACAAAACAAATAGCACTATGTGTAGCATAATGTTAGCTAGGTTATTATTATCATTGTTAACAACATGACTATATTAAAATTAGGGGACTGAATCTAATGGCCCCACCACATTGGTCAACCTTATATCCATACACACGTGGTCTTTGTGTTCACTGCACAACAACAGCATTCTTCACTCGCTACATGATTTATCTAGGCACAATCACATGTATTCACCTACTATATAAGTTCTTGTCTGGTTTCGAATGAACATATAATTGAAATGTTTCATAAATTAAAAAAAAATTATGCCAAGAAACTTTGGGCTTCGCAATACATGAGTACTCAGAAAGTGAATAAAAAAGCCTAGGGTAGGGTGACAATACTATCCAGTTTGCCTGGGGCGGCCCCAATTTGTGCTTGGTGACGTAGCTTTATTATCAATACCATCCATTTTACTCTCGAAAGTGTCCCAATTTGGATGGATGAACGTATGGTCTAAGCAGTTCATTTTAAAATTGATTAAAAATTTAAATATAAAGCTATTTTAGAGATGATGGCAAATTTACACATGCGATATAGGCTACAATCTAGAAGCCTCCATGCCCTGCAGATAGGACAGCAGGCGCTCCCTGTGTTCACAGGAGAAAACTCCAATTGTGTTCCGGGTAAGCCATGTGCTGTCTTACAGAGGAACTAGATGATTTCAGATGAACTTTTAGTCTTTCCAGAAGACAAAACACTACTTACATAACAACAGACATGCTAAGTTGAAGCAAAACACCTCCTTCTATGTGAATAGCTGCAGGAAACACTCAAACCCTCCTGGACTGTCCACTCTTGGAGGCCCGTCTGCCTGGGTCTGTGAGATAAGCCGCATCCCAGGCCTCACAATGCACGACTTGGCTTTTGCCTGGAGCTTCTGTGGTGCATTTTGTTATTAATGCAAATAGTAACACACGTGAGGGACAATATTTCCATCATTACAGAAAGGACGCAGGATATCCTCCAGAGAATATAGCAGGGCCCTCTAACTAACCATCAGGCAGCAGCTCCTAAAGTCCCTGTCATGAACATAGTTAGGTTCTGAACAACGCTCGGGCTATTACATATAATTCATGCTGACACACTGACAGCAGAATGCTGTTCATTTCCAGCGTAAGCCTACCAGAGGTTTAGCGGAACACATCCTAATGGAATAAGCTTGTCTTTGTCAGGAATATTCCGGTTGTAATAAAAATCCACTGATGTTAGCTTAAAGAAAAATTTAGTATAGGGTTGGAGTGGGAGAGGCATCAGACACATCAATGGTGGAAAATGTGATCAGATCTCCTCATGAGGCAGAAAGCCCTCAGTAACTAAGTGAGCTATGACCTCTGGAATAAAGTGGGTCACCACTGCTTTTCTCTACCTTTCTACATAAATCTGCTTCATTCTATGGCTTTCTTCTGTATATTAGCATTCTCTGCTGATTTCTTTGTATACAGAGCCCCCCAAAAGGCATCCTCATTGTAGCTTTCTGTCATTTCCTTGTTCAAACACCCAGCCTTTAGATTACAATTCTAAATTCCCAGGAGGAAGCAAATCTGACTGGCCCATGAGCTGGGCATGATGTACCAGTGAGCTACGACCAAAGAGAACTTAAATAAATAAATACAAACATGGGTCCTCAGGAGCCTGATTTGAGCAAACATTCCCAAAGGAACCTACAAATGGGTATAAAATGGTTGTGTGCATTTTAACTGTACTTCTCTAGTCCCAAGGAAGCCTATTTTTTATTTTTCCAAAATGCATTTGGAAATAAGTTGGCCATAAACAGGCACAGAAAAACATCAGGTTCTGAGTAGAAAGTAATGCCATTTTAGCACACTCAACTATGCTCTGAAACGTCCGTACAGAAGATCAGATCACGTAATTCGTGAGAGTCAATACAAGGAACGCCATCCAAGGCACCCATTGTGGACTCACAGTGAGGAGGCCAGTGGTGTTCATTACTCCTTACTCTGTCGTCATCTGGCTATTCTTGCCTGAGCCCCCATGAAACTCCTGGGCCTCCCATCATCTCCAAGTTTTCCTATCCTGTTTACCCCAGACCTTAGGCTGGAAGGGAAGAGAGGGCCTTTTTGATAAAGGGTTTAAGACATAATAGATATATTGTTAGGCAGCTTTTCTAGTCTTACCATTCATAAATCCTCGATTTCCAACCAACATGAAAAGCTCCTGAAATTTTAAGGGGACACAGACAAAAGTATACCAAAGGCTTGAGTTTTTATAAATTTACCTAATTTTTTAAACTTGAAGACTCATATCATTTAAAGCTCATTTGCCTTTGTGACTTGTTTTATAATTGTGTTTTTACCTGATTATAATTGTCTTATTGGTGATTTTTACTGAAGTAGAGCATGATGTGATTGATTCCTTTTAAGAATGAATGTATATACAGGGAGATAGCAAATGGGCGCTTTTCTGTATTTTCCACTATTTTGTCAAATCCAGAGTTTGTGTTTTAATGTAAGATTTGGCTTGAAAATTAACAAATAATTACCTAAAGGATGTGACTTAGTTGTCGTTCTTGTGAATTAAGCCAAAGTTACTCTTTTTGAAGACATATTCTGTTATAATTTTAGTTGGCTTCACTCATTTTTAAAACATCACTGATTTTAAGTACTATGAAAGTAGAAATAACACCTTTTAATAGAGAGGGCAATACAATAATTCAGTAATTTGGGACTTGATCATAATTTTAATATCATTTCATGTTTAATTCAGTCACCATGTATTGAATACATACTATTGACTAGCCAAAGCATTACAGAGATTAAGAGATGGGGTGGGGGGGGGGGGATGTACCTTCTCCATCCTTCTCCCCCACTGGCCCAAAAATCCATGAGTCCACATAACAGATGGAGGTAAAATAAACAAAATACAAGAGAAAATGCAGTAAATATGAGAAGTATGAAGTATTTGGGGAATGCAAAGAGAGAGAGAGAGATTAATTCTAATTTGAGGGACACACGAGGAAAGGGAATTTTAACTAGGTTCTGGACTTGAGGTATGTAATCTGGTTATCAATATCCTCAGTAGTAATTTTCAAGATCATCACTTACTCTAAGCATGATTTTTACCCCAGAAAATACAAAATTAGTATGGCACATTGATATTCAACACAGAGGTGTGTCAGAATCATCTAGTATTTTGTCAAATATGCAATTCTCAAAAAACATAAGCCCACTCCTGTGTCCCCCATATTCTTAACTAGTGGGACTCACACACACACTCACACACACACACACACACACACACACACACACACACACACAAAGTGAGACAAAGTGTGAATGCCATGGTGAAAGCTTTAACATGAACTTCAATTGAAATAGTTTCTATAAATACTTTTTTTGGACAGATAACTGTTCAAGTTTCTTGGAAAGATCTGATTTAACTCTTAAAATTATAAAATGTATCATTATAGTTAATTTTTATTTAAGGTTATCTTAGATGTATTTATGAAACGTACTTTAGTCCTTTCTGGAAACTTGTAGAGTAAAAATACATAAATAAATAAAAATAAGTTGATGATAGATATCATCTGATGATAGATATCATCATGGATGGATAGCTAGTGACCTGAATGAATTAGTGCTCTTTATTTCTGCTTTTGGAGAGCCAGGATTTGAGGAATACTGAAAACAGGCCCAATCCTATGCACAGGTAATTCACCCAGCCATAGTTAAACATCTTACTGAGTCTCAGCCCTTCCCTGACTCCGTTAGTCACAGATCCAGGTAGAACAGCTCCAGCTTCAGACAATGTACAGCCCTAATACAGGCAGCATTGAGCCCCTCGAGCTTTGCATTTTCCGTGTAAAACCTCAGTAACATATGCTGTTGATTGATCTCCTTTCTCAATAATTCTACTTGGATTGCTTTCTTTTGAGTGCCATGATCATAACCTTAGCACACCGCAAGCTGCCTATTTTCGCTCCTTTGTCAGTATCTGGTGCAAAACGGACATGTTCGGTTTTAGTCTTGGAGGTGACTGCTCATATAACTTAATTAAGTTCACAGATTAATATTTTTTTAGATAACTTACATATGTTGTGGCATCTTTCCACTGGAAACAACAGTAGTTTGCATGGGAAATAACCAAAGTCTTCATTAAAAAAAAAAAAAAAAATCCCAGAGACCAGTCCCCCACAGAATGAAGTCAAGGCAACTTGCATGATGGGATAGTTTAACCCTGTTCAACTACCTGGCATGCCAAGGAAAATAAAAAGGCTAAGTATCCCTGAAATGTCTCCCTCAGCTTCTCTCATTCAGATGTAAACTGGAATCAATTTTGCCATCAGTGCCATTTGCACAGAGGTAGTGCTTTGATTAAGTAAACAAGATTTCTCCTTCTCCGCTAGTGCCGCCATTTCCATGTGGTTAATTACTCATTAAGTGCTAATATTTTGTGAAGCTGTGTGAGAAGCATTAACTAGACAATAATAAAAGAGGAGGTACTGTTCTGTTAAGAGCCAGAAGCTGAGTTTTGAGGAGATCACCCTGGAAAGAAGGATGGATAACTCTCCTTGACAAAATAGCTGGCTGGCTGCTGAGAAGAACAATCAGATAGGCCTTCAGCTGTGACTGCTCTGTCTTCCCCAGGGCTCCCCAAATCACTGTTGAATGTAATAGTGTGAGAAGCAGAAGAAATGGATGGAAACAGATGAGGGATACAGTTCCAAGGCCTGGAAAATTCTTGTAATCACTAGAAAAAAGATACTATTTGAATCACATCTAAGAATCCAGTAACTGAGAAGGTTGTTACTGGTCATGTTATACCGTGCGAGGAGATTAATCTTATTAAAAAAAATTACTATATGGCACAAAATATAATGGGTCCCCACGACCTGCTCATGGTCACTTTCGACACACACTTGTGCCATTTAACTACTTTTCTTCTATTTTATTTTCCTTGTTTTCTCTTCCTGACCGGTAAGCACAGCTGAATGCCCCCAGAGTTTATAGAAAGATAGTACAATTTAACTGCCTAGCTCCCACTTACATTTTAACTGGAAAAAAAAAAAAGCTTTCACATCAAAAAACCAAAACCATAGGTATAAAAATTCAGGCAGCAGTCAGTTAATAGAAAAGCTGACTTTCCAAATCATTCCTGGCACTTCTAAAGCCCAAAGACGGCCACCTACCTTGCCTACTGCAGACATATTTCTGAGCTAGAAGTTTCTTTGGGGGATATAAAGCCAGTTTTAGAGAAATATTTATATCTCTTTCTCCTTGATATTGAGAAACTCCCCATTCTCTTCCCTTGTTTTCATCTCCTCGATGTTACAGGATCTTTAGAAGCAAAGTTATAAGTCCATTCAATCGTTCATTTATTTACAGACATTTTATGAGTTCCCACAATGTTTTACACAATGTGCCAGGTGCTGCTAAAACCCAAATGAACAGAACACTGTTCCTATCTTCAGTGAGTAGAGAAGACAGCATGGCAATGTGCCATTGATGTTAAGACAGAAGTCGGCTCAGGGTTACAGCAGGGGTCACAAGAAATAAGCAGTAAATTCTATCTCCAGTGTACACAACTATACGAGCTAAAAAGAAGACATTACTCCCACTGTGTAAAAAAGAAGAGTATAAACCCCGCAAGAAACTAGCACTTGCCCTTACTTCAAATGGGAAAAGTACTTTTGGAAAATTATGTTCTCAATCAAAGTTGTTAGGTTAACCACAAAAGTATGCTAAGGATTGTGAAACTTACAACCTAAACATAAACCAGAAAAAAAAAATTAGAGAATAGGCCATATATACATAGAGATGTATCCTAAATAATGTTGCACCTACACTTCTGTAAGCCACTTTTTCAAAGTGAAATCTAGTCTTTAACATTATGCTTGATTATCTATCTATCTAACTACCTATCTATCCATCCATCCATCCATCCATCCATCCATCCATCTATCTATCTGATAGGAGAAAATCACCTTTTATTCCTAGCATAATGCCTTGCACATAGTTAGTCGTCTAGAATTATCCCTTGAATGCTAATGTTAGAAACTAAATAGCATAATGTGAGTTGTAAGAATGTACATTTTTGTAAGAAGTATCTTTTTTTTTTTTTTGAGAGAGAGAGAGAGAGAGAGAGAGAGAAAGAGAGAGAGAGAGAGGGAGAGAGAACACGGATGCACAAGGGGAGGGGTAAAGGGAATATTAAGCAGGTTTCACACCCAGCATGGAGCCAGACTCAGGGTGCAATATCACGACTGTGAGATCATGACCATGAGATCATGACCTGAGCTGAAATCAAGAGTTCAATGCTTAACTGACTGAGCCACCCAGGTGCCCCAACACAGGTATCTTTTTAATTCTCTTTTGACTTTTGAAGTATTGATATTCAAATATTTGATCTTCTAAGTTTTTGGCAAGAATTGTAATTTGTTTACCTAAATTCCTTTCAGTCATTCAAGAGATATGTATTAAGCATTTGCTTTGTACAAGGCACTGACCTAGGTACTGAGGATTAAAAGGAACAAGAGAGACCAAGACTTTACATTCTAGTGGGGTATACAGACGATGAAGAAATAATCTAAATGGTAATTTCAGAGAGTGATGATGAATGTATAAAAAGCAGTAATATAACACAGTGTCCTGAAATAGGGATTACTCCAGATTGTGTGGTTCAGGAAGGTCTTTCCAAAGAGATGATATCTGAAGAGAAACCTGGGAAATAGGAAGGAACCAGTGAAATAAAAGTCTGGAGAATCCCAAGCAAAGCCCCTCTAAAAATCTGACCCAACCACAGAGACCACACACAGACTAGTATGTTCAGGCCAAAGATCTGAAAGTTTTCCTTGAGTTCTCTTCTTTCCCATTACCTCTTCATCCAAACCATCATCTAGTCCTGTCAATATCTAGAAAACAGATTCTCAAATCTTATCTCCATTGCTGCCCTGAACAATTCACCATCTATCACCAATGTAGTAGCAACATAGGACTATTGATCATCTAAAATGTGTCCAGTAAGGATGCTGTAGGCCTAAAACACACACCAGATTTTAAAGGTTTTGTATGAAAAAAAGGTAAAGTATCTTAATAATTTTGTCCTGATTATACATTGAAATAATAATATAATATATCGGATTAAGCAAAATACACTTTAAATATTAATTTTATGTTTGACTTTTTTGCTATCCGTTGTATTTTATTTTGGAATTTAATTTTTAAAAACCCAAGGGTTTTCTTTTTTGTCATACAATGTCAATAATTAAAGTTCATAATTTATTTAGATTACCTTCGTTTTTATCTAAAGTCCTTGTTTTGTTCCAGAATCCCAATCCAGGATGTTATGTTACATTTAGTTTTCATGTCTCTTTAGGTTCATCTTGGCTGTGAGAGTTTTTCAGGCTTTTCTTATTTTTAAGAAGCACTGGTCAGTTAAATTGTAGGATACCTCTCTTTTTTAAAAAATTCCGTTTATTTCAGGGCATCTGGGTGGCTCAGTGAGTTGGGCATTCAACTCTTGATTTCAGATCAGGTCATGGTTTGTTAGCTTGAGCCCTGCATCTGGCTTGTGCTGGTGGTGTGGAACCTGCTTGGGATGCTCTCTTTCTTCTCCCTCCCACTTGCACGTGCTCACTTGCTCGCTCTCTCTCTCTCTCTCTCTCTCCCAAAATAAGTAAACTTAAATAATAAAATAAATGAAATAAAAAATTCAATTTACTTAAACTAAAACAAAAACAGTTCACCCAGTTCTCCTACCTCCCAACTCACCACTTCTGGCACCCACCAATCTGTTCTTTGCATCTGTGAGCTTGTTTGTTTTTTTTTTAAGTTTTGTTTTAATTCCACATATAGGAGAGATCCTATGGTATTTGTCTTTCTCGGACTTACTTCACTTAGCATAATACCCTCAAAGTCCATCCATGTTGTCACAAAGGCCAGATTTTATCCTTTTTAATGGGTGGATAATATTCCATTGCAGATATATGCTACATTTTTTTTAATCCATTCATCCATTGATAGACACTTGTATCCATGTCTTGGCTACTATAAATAATGCTACAATGAACATGGGAATTCAGATATCTTTTTGAGTTAGTGTTTTAATTTTCTGATGTGGGGTTTGAGCCCCACTTAGGAAAAAGCTCTGGATTTTGAGTTCCCTCCTACTTGTGGGACACTGTGCCAGGTACGGGGCTTATTAGAGAGATTGTGTTCCAGCCTCTCCTACTCATTTCAGTGTGGTTTTCTTCTCATTTGCCCAATTTGTAGTCATCACTCGGCCAGCCTTTAGGTTTTTTTAAGAGAGGATTTTTCTGCATGTCGCTATAGACTCAGCATGTCCATGAGAGATGGTTAAGTTCAGGAATTTCCTATATCTTCTTTTCTAGTATACACATTAAAGCTCTAAATTTCCATCAAAGAACCACTTTGTTGTATCTCACAAGCTCTGATAGATGGTATTTTCATTATCACTAGGCTCCAAGTGTTTTTAAATTTCTTTTTTAACCCATGAGTTACTTAGGATTATGAGTTTTTAAATTTCTGAATATATGGTTCTTCGTCTGTCTTATTTTTAAAGTTCTAATTTAATTATGAATTCAGAGACTGAATGATACCTTTTTTTAAATATACCTTTTTAATGTTTATTTATTTTTGAGAGAGAGAGAGTGAGAGCAGGGGGAGGGACAGAGAGAATTTGAGGCAGGCTTCAGGCTCTGAGCTGTCAGCACAGAGCCCGACGCGGGGCTCAGACTCACGAACTGAGAGATCATGACCTGCACCAAAGTCGGATGCTTAACCGACTGTGCCACCCAGGCGCCTCTGAATGATATCTATTCTTATAAATGTATTAAGATTTTCTTATGATCCAGCATATGATCAATTTTTGCAAATGTTCTGTAGGTGCTTGGAAACAAATATGTATGCTCTAATCATAGATTACATTTTTCTGTATATGTCTGCTAGTTCAATTTTATTAATTCAAACCTTTGGTATCCCTGTAGTTTTTGTCTGCTTGACTTATCAGTAATTGAGAGAGAAAGATGCACTGTAAGAGGGGTTTATCCACTGTTTTCAACATGGGCCTCTGTGTGGCAATATTCTGAGATTCTGAGGCCTTCTATGCCTATGAATATTTGTACCTTATTCTCACACCTGAATGTCACTTTGGCTGAATATTACACTTCGGTTTCTAAATCTCTTCTCTGTTCAATATTTTAAAAACCTTACTCCACTGTTCTTCTTGCTTCTAATGCTGCTATTCAGAAGTCTGATGTTTAATCTGATGTTAATCTTTCATACTGTTAAAATTCTACACATTTTCTGTCTTGGATATCCCAAATTTCACTATAATATGTGTAGGTGTAGGTTTTCCAGATCACTTTCCTTTGAAACTCCAGGTTGAAACTTCAACCTGAGGTGTTTTATCTGTTTATCCATCCATTCATTCATGGGAAATTTCACATTATCATTTCTCTAACAAGTCATTTTTTGGGAGAATTCCTATTATCTGTATGCTGCCACTTCTGTTTTCCATCTCTCGATTATTCTTTTTTTCTATTTCTTTGAACTTCTGTTTCTCCTTCTGTGAGATGACCTCAATCTGGTTTTCCAGTTCATTCATGTGTTCCTTAATGGTGTCCCTTCTGCCACCTTATCCTCTCTCTCTTGCTCTCTATTTCAACGATTATATATTCCATTTGTAGTATGTCCACTTGGTTCCTTTTATGTGTCTTTGTTTTCATAAGTCTCCCATTATCCCTTATCTTTTTTAGCATGTTTGTGCTAAACAGTCCATTTTAATGTTTGTGCTTCCGATGGCATCTATAATCTTTTTCTCTTTTGAAATAGTTGTACTTCTCAAAATACCTTGTCATGGGCATTCATTTTCCTCTGCAAAAGCATATGAGGACAGACATAGGGTGACCCACTAGGGTTCAGGGAGGTTTTGCAGGCTGCTGGACTAAAACTAGGACCATCCCAGGTAAACCAAATGGTTGATCACCTTTCCAGAACCCATTCTGAGTCACTTAATAAATGGACTCTAGAGCAGAGAACCCCAAGTCCAAGCAAATCACAGCCGATCGCTCTTTAGGTCTAGAGATCATCTTCTGCTTCCCCTGAGAGGAGAGAGGGAACAGTCCTGAGGGTACAGTTCACAAGTCCCGGGAAGGAAGAGCACAAGGTGTGGGCCGGCAAATGCTCCAAGTTGGTTAGGACCTAAGAGTTTCTTGGCTCCTGACAAGCAGAGGGCTTCTGTGTGGCCCTGATTTTCCCCTTGAGTCCGTTTGGGCCAGAGCTCTGGGTCACCACACGTGTTGGGGCAGGCACTGATTTTCCCAGTGAGTGAGAAGCACAAGCACATGTGTAATGGTTCTTTTCCTATTTGATTCTCCCGTGGGGTGGCTGGCTGCTCATTACTGGGGCCTGAACCACCACCCTCTTCTCCCAGTCCCCTGACCAAACAGCTCCCTCAAATCCTCTCATCACTAGGCTTTTCTCTTCGTTTTCTTCACTTGAGGGTCTTGTACCCTCTATATTGCTTCCATGACTTTGCAGGAAGGAGCAGTAATAATGTTAGTTCAGCATCGTGGAGTCACATAATTTGTATGATGGCTCCTAATCATTTTTACACTCTTTATTAAAAAATGAAAAGCTTCTTGGACATGTAGGACATGCCCTGGCAATGGCAAAGCACAATAATTATTCACTGCATTATTATAAACAATATCAAGAAATGTTCATACGCCTATTGTAGCCTAATTTTTAAGAAATATTCTTATATTTGTACAGAAAATAGCATTAGAAAAATTGCTACAACCATATTGACCAGAAACCACAGAAAATCTGGCAAGCTTCTGATTTTTGTTACAAGTATTTATTATTGTTGCTATAGTATTATATTTGGCACATCAATGTGTTTTTTTTTTAATTTCCAAAATGCGTCACTAATCTGTAACTTATTATTCCTTACAGCTTCTTTCTTTTTTTGATGTTTATTTTTGAGATAGAGAGAGGAGAGAGAGAGAGAGAGAGAGAGAGAGAGAGAGAACGAGCAGGGGAAGGGCAGAGATAGCAAGACACGGAATCTGGAGCAGGCTCCAGGCTCCGAGCTGTCAGCACAGAGCCCAACACGGGGCTTGAACTCACGGACGGCAAGATCATGACCTGAGCTGAAGTTGGCTCAGTTAACCGACTGAGCCACCCAGGCGCCCCTATTCCTTACAGCTTCTTTAGTGAAAAGACTTTTCTATGGTAAGGTACAAAAAGGCACTCCAGGAAAAACATTTTAAATTACATTATTTACCTAAAAGACTATCTTTATATATTACTGGCCCATTGAAATTTCTCTTTTCAATCAAACTCCATTCATTTTTACATAAAGCACGCCAGTAACAGCTACATGAAAAAATACCCATAAGCAAAAACTGTGTTGCTGTCTTCATTTTTTGCTACTCCTCATTTTTCCTTCTACTATTTGTGAAAGTTTGAATTCCACCTTTTTGATGCCCTCAAGTCCGTAATTACTCTTATGACATTTATTTCATGATGCCCACAGTATAAATTATTCATCATTTTGAATAATGCCTTAACTTCTTGAAACCTACCTCTGTACTTTCTACTTTTTCTTCTGTATTATTTTTTCCTGCATTATTTTTATACCTTTTGTAATCTTGCCTTGAGACTTCTAGCTTCTGATTCTTCCCCCCTGATAGTTGTCCCTAGAATGGCATTGCTATAGAGAATTAAAGAATCTGGTGATTCTGTATTTACCTTATTTTGCTCCTACATCATTCTGCTTTCTTCCTTTCCTCATGGCTCCTTGCACCTAGAGTGCTCCCTTCTGCCCAGTCTTGTCTATTCTGTGGCTAGTTCCATCAAAGCCTGGCTCCAAATTCATTTCCTTCAGACAGATTTCCATAATTAAAACCCACTTCAGTTGATTCCTCTTTCTCTTGGCCTCTAAGAATTCATATATATAAGCTACACATAATATCATGTCCTTGAAAGTGTATGTTTTTATAATTTTATTCAGTTATGTGGTTATATATTTTGTGGTATTTTATTATTTATATTATTATTGCATCCTTGCAATCTCTAATTTTTTCTTATTAGCATGAATTGTAAGCTCTTATTATGTAAGTGTGTGATCAGTTGTTCAACATCAGTCTCTTCTGTTTATGATGTCTATAACTACGAGCTCTTTTGGATAATTGTCTATTTTTGTGTTCCCAGAACCTACAAAATATACATAGTAAGTGCTCAATTAATGCCCTAATGTCTTTGAAATACCATTCAGGATATACATAGAATGAAAGTGCTCACAAGTGCTTGCTGATTTTTTTAAATACATTTTGTCTCGAAACTCTCACATTTTCTATAAGAGTTGGGACATATTTGACTCCAAGATGGAGAAAACATAACAGACTTTAACACACACTTAAACCAAAGGATGCTGGCTGTGTACTTAGTTAACAAGTTCAAAGGTGGGCATTTCCAGCATTGGTATGACAGTTCAGTGTTGTCTTCCAGGGCCTGGATTCTTCCCCACCTTCCTCACCATCCAAAGCTTGCTGGGTTTCAACCTCAGCCATAAGGCATCATTGCCCAAAGACGGCGGCCACAGTCTCTTATTTCAACGCACAAGGCAGGAAGCAAGGGGGAGTGACATCAAAACAATGGGGATGTCTGTTCATTCTTGTCAGAATCCCAGGAATCCCCCAGCTCTTCCCATTCTAATGACTTCTTCCCGTTCTAATGAGAACCAAGTCATGTGCCTACTTGTGGACTAACTATGGGGCAGAGAGGAAAGGACTGCCATTAACGATCAATCCTGTTTCATCCCATGTTTTTCAGCCAAAAGAAAGGGAAACTGCTGGGGATGCAAGCAACACCATGTTTCCTCTTTGGCCGTGTTAAGTACACCACACTGAAGCTCTATTTTCCTCCAAACATTCAAGCTTTTAGGATTCTCCGAGCTTTTTCTTTTTATTTCCTATATCTTAATCATTAAGCCATTTCCTTCAGCAACACTATCTCGACCAGAAGGTTTTTTCATTGACTTGTTTACATCCTCATTTAATTTCTGCCTTCAGTTCTTTCTTTTCAAAACCACTAAAACACATCACATTTTTAAAAAAGAAACATTTTTTTTTTGCTCCTTCCTTTCCACTGTTTATATATATATTTCTGTTTCTCAACAGTATTAGGAGCCTCAGAGGCCATGAAAATGTCTTCTGCTCTCTTTATAACTGCCAGCCTGCATTTCATAGGTGCAAAATAGACTTGACTTGTCCTTCCCCTTTATGGTTAATCACATATATGCAGGCTTTAATAGGAAGCAATAAGCATCGGGGTAAGCACTGCTATTATTGCAAACATCCTCTTCCAACTTGTTTACATCAAATTCTTTGCACACTTGCTTCTTGCTCTAGTTAGAAAGTCCCAGAACACGGTGTATTTCCCACCTCATCCCACCTTTTCCAACATCTTTCACAGAAGCCAAGGAAGGAGCTAGGTTTCCATGGTAACACAAGTGTGACAGTTGAGGCTATCTGGGCATAGGTGAGATAACTCTCAGATTTAGTGGGGAGAAATGAAGTTTTCCTTTTTTTTTTTCTCTCCCAGCAATGTCCTTCTGAAGCTAAAGAGACCCTAAAGTGTCAGTATACAGTGTTTTCACTATCATACAGATTTATAGCTCTTGGAGAAAATTCAATTTCATTGTATCTAATTTCTATTTTGTCTTTCCCACAAACAAATGAATGGAGACATAAGTTTTTATTTCCAAAATCACTGTCAGAATAGATAGTTCATGCTGGCATAAAAATGAACACGATTAAGGAATCAGGAGACAGATACCCATCTCCAAACCAGATCTTCAAAATTCTCTACACGTTCTGACATCCTTTCCTATGGCAGCTAATCCTTCAGCTAGTATTTCACATACGGCCTCAAATTAGGTAAGTACCACCACATATAAGGCAGAATAGAAAAGGAAATATGCCCTACTTATCATGTTTCTTTTGCCTCTTAGTGGTCAAAAACCCACCTTTAAGGCAACATTGAGAATAAATATCGAGAATGAATATCTAATGAATATGATTCATCAAGAATGAATATCGAACATCAACGTGAGAAATATAAATGAGGCTGCATTCTGTATACCTCTCCTTATCAAGAAAAGTCAGCAGTAATGAAAGGTCAGGGAAAACAGCCTGAAAAATGTCAAAAAGCTCTCCTATTCTTTATTATGCTAAGTGGAGTGGCTAGAGAGCCCACTCACTATTTTTTGTGTGTGACAACTTCTATCAGATGCACAACAGTCCAGAGCTTCTCAACTTCTCGTGACCTGGGAAGTGAAAAAACTGCTTAAGATTACATTCTTGATCCACAATCCCAATGGAAATTTCTAAAAAAATAATAGGAAGGAAGGAAGGAAGGAAGGAGAGAGAGAAAGAAAGAACAAGAAAGAAAGAAAGAAAGAAAGAAAGAAAGAAAGAAAGAAAGAAAGAAAAAGAAAGAACGAACTGCCACTGGATCTTTTTTTGCTTGCAAAGTAAATGATTTTTCAGTTCCACTGTAATTAAGGTACTACACGGGTTGTAATGCTCTATACAAAGAAAAAGTTTGATGCTTCTTGGCTCCATTTAACCCTCAAAAAGCCTAGGAACTTATCACCATGATGCACAATTTGGATCTTAAAGAGACAGTCTGTCTTTGCTCTTAAAAGAGTGTGGCTGTTACTAAGCTAAAGTAATCTCAAATAAGCATACAAGTTTCACACAAAACATGAGACTTGTAAAAAGCTAGGTGCACACTGCATTCATAAACATCTTCTTGAAATATCCCTGCCAAAAAGCTCAGATATAATGCATCCATGTGAGCTCCTTTCATTTTAATTCACTTTTCCACACTACTAGTTTAGAATTCTCTTTAGTTTCGATGCTCTTAAAACGTTCCTCTGATTCTTAGTTCTTTTGCAGTTTGCTTTATCTGCAGATTCCATAAGCTCAGATATTACCTCTCATACTTTGACGATATTTAATCAAGAAATAAAGGCTGAGTTATATTTACTACACTTTTTGACAGGACACTTGCCCTCAATTATTTTAAGCCAAAACTTGGTATATGTTATACTACAGCAAGATAATGCAAACTTAAGTTCTTCATTCTAATATAATGGACAGACAGGGCAATAGAACACTGTTAAATCTGAGTACACTTTTGTAGTAGTTTGATAATTGGCAGAAAAGACGGTAAAGGAACACCTGGTTTTTCGAGAAACTCAGACCAAAATCCTCTCTACATGATGACCTTGTAGGGAAGGGAAAGGGCGAAGAGGTATGCCACGACTAAACGTAAGAACTGCAGAAATTTATTATTCCAGAGAAATGTGATTTAGCAACTTATGGGCGTAGACTAGTCTGAGAAGGACATAGTTTAAATCAAGTAAATCCAATAACCCATTATTACAAAATATAATCCATGAGTACTTGGGAATATAACTTCTCCTAAATTTAACATTATGGGCGTGAGACACTGTAACATACAAGGCTACAAAGACCTAACGGTAAGTTTTATAACTAAGTAGTTAAAAAAAAAAAAAAATGTTTCAGGAGGCACGCATAGAAGATCCGTGCCAACTGCTGCAGTACGTCTCCTTAAGTACCAGAAAATTTCTCACCCTAGAGACAAAAGTCCCTGTTTTCTCTATTCATCCCACGATTCAGCCCACATCGCTCAGCACCATTTCCAAGCCCATCACTTAGGCAGAATGCCAAGCAGACGACGTTAAACGTCTGAATTCATCACTCTCGCCTGCAACACACCTTGCTCCTTGCCAGCACAGGGCACAGCGACCGGTCCCTCATCCTCCGACCCCTCCCGGATCCCACCAGCGGCCCCGTCTCCATACCACCGGCTCTAGGTGGCAAGGGAATCGCGAATCCTGGTTGGCTCAGATCGAGCCTC
Source organism: Panthera leo (assembly GCF_018350215.1). Classification (NCBI taxonomy): domain Eukaryota; kingdom Metazoa; phylum Chordata; class Mammalia; order Carnivora; family Felidae; genus Panthera; species Panthera leo. Next base: position 68,540,364 of record NC_056679.1, read on the forward strand.
CGTCATTCGTCAGCTCACCTACGATTGGTTGGCAGAGAGTGCTCAGGAACAAACGCCCAGCTTGGCCAGGCGAGGGGAGGTGAGTTGGTTGATCCTGCGACTAGAGTTTTCCTCATTGGCTGACGGGTGGGCATCACGTGGTATGAAGCGGCTCTCTATTGGCCGAGAATGGTACCATGGGGTACAGAAACGTGATCTGGTTGGTTGGAATGAATCCCAGCTTCCTACTAGGTGCCCCAGCTAGCTGTTGCTATGAGGTGGCCCTGGGCCTTCTTTTGCGGCTTGGAGCTCTGTTCTCCCGGTTTTCCAGGCGCCCGTAGCTGAGAGGGCGTGGGAAGAGCTCGACACCAGTCCGGCGCTGGAGAGGGGCGGGGCTGGAGGCGGTGGGCGGGACCCCGGCGACGTCACCGGGCGTGGGCCTGACTTCCGCGGACTCGCCTTTGCCGCCTAGGGCAGTGGCTTTGGGGGCCTTATGTCCTCTTCTTCAGTGTTCTGATGCTTAAAAAAAGGCTCACTCCGTTGTATTTATCTGCGCCCTCTTAAAAAAGCTTCTCTTCATGTTTATACAAGAAAACACCAAAGCCCTCAGGGGTACAGAGAGACTGGGTGGTGTCAAGCAAAATCCCTAATACCTCCTTTTGGACCTTGCCCGTTTCTTCTTTTCACTCTCAGCCTCATGTTAAAGCCTGCAGACTGCTCTGGCCCCGCTAACATCTTGCCTCCGCCCCAATGCCGAGCGTGGGATTCTCAAGTTGACCAGGTTCCCGGCTCAGGCAGACGAACTGCGCATGCCCAGTACGCAGGCCCTGGGGTTCGACGGGGCGTGCGGGGTAAGGTGTTGCGTGGCAGAGGAGGTTGTTTATCTAAGCGCGAGCCGAGGCTTCCGCACCGCGCAGTCTCCCGGGAGCGCGCGCGGCCGGTCGCCTAGGCGACGGGGAGCAGGGGCGGGGCCGCGCCGCGGAGCCCCGCCTCCTGCCGCCGGGCCCCGCCCCCGGCAGCGCTGCGGCTCCTGCTCGGGCGCGCGCTCCGGCGCCCGAGGAAGCGGCGGCGGCGGCGGGCGGGGAGCTGGGCGTGGAGGCGCGAGGGGCGGGGCGGGCGGGTGGCACTGCGGGCCCGCGGCTCGGGCGGCTCCGGTGGCTCCGGCGGCTCCCGCTCGCAGCTCGTGCTCAGTGCCTGCCGGCGCCCGCGGGCCGGATTGCCGCCCTGCTCGGCCCATGCCCAGGGCTACTGCTCCCTCCGCCGGCGCCCGGGGGGCCGCGGCGGCCGTGAGGTGGGGGCGGCCGCGGGAGGCGGCGGGGCCGGCCGCCGGCGCAGGGTCCGGGGGCGCAGCGCGGCGGGCGTAGGTCTATGTCGCGGGCGGCGGCGGCGGCGGCGGCCGCGGAGGGACGATGCGCGAGTACAAAGTGGTGGTGCTGGGCTCGGGCGGGGTCGGCAAATCCGCCCTGACCGTGCAGTTCGTGACCGGCACCTTCATCGAGAAATACGACCCCACCATCGAGGACTTCTACCGCAAGGAGATCGAGGTGGACTCGTCGCCGTCGGTGCTGGAGATCCTGGACACGGCGGGCACCGAGCAGTTCGCGTCCATGCGGGACCTGTACATCAAGAACGGCCAGGGCTTCATCCTCGTCTACAGCCTCGTCAACCAGCAGAGCTTCCAGGATATCAAGCCCATGCGGGACCAGATCATCCGAGTGAAGCGGTGAGAGGGCCGGGGGCGGGCAGGGGGCTTCGCGATGCGGCCGGCAGCCGACGTCCCGGGGCCAGCACTCCCCAGTGCTCTGGGTGGCTGTGGGCAGGGGGAGCTGTCTAGGGAGATGGCTCTGGGGTCTCATGCTCTATAATAATATGTGGGGGTTTTGCCAGCATCACCACCACCATCATCTTGAATCTTAAATTTGAGTGCTTTGTTTCACAACTCAAATTTGGCATCCCGTGAACCCACAGCCCAGCTCTTTGTCTCTTGGATATTGTTAGTAGCACTTGTACAGAACCCCAAAGGAAACAAAGTTTAAAACTTGCAGGGGGAGAAAAGGGTTGGGTAGGTCTGTACTGGGAAGAGGGGAGCTGTGCAAGCATAGTGGAGACATTTTCAGGTTGAGCAACAACAAAAAATCTACCTTTGCAATATTTGACAGCAAAAATTGCTCACGCATATACGGCAAAAAATGTCAAGTCCAGAGGACAGAGACCTTTCTCCTCTCTTAAAAGATCGAGTGGTGCCAAGGCGTTTTACAAAAATGAACTCTGCAATGAAGATGAAACTTTGAAGACGTTATTAAATTATGTGAAGACATCGTAACAGCTCAGTGAGATTGAGAGTTATTAGCATATAGGAGCACAAATATGCCATTCACATTAAAGAATGTGGCTTAACTTTTTTTTTTAAATCCAACTGCCTTACCCCCCTAAGAAAGGAAAAGAAAGGAAGAAAGAAAGAAAAGGAAGTGAAAAAAGCATTCCTAGAAACAAAACAGAAGTTTCTTCAAAGGTGTAACTCAGGTATTAGCTAATTTAAAGTTAATGCAAGTAAGCTTTTTCCTGATATGAACTCTTTTTTTAAGCATGCATTTTGAAAATACGGTTGGTAGCTTAAATGGTTTCGAGTATTTGTTTTCTCTTATGTTAACTGACTATATATTTTCCTAGAATTTCCAGCATCAGAAAGATAATAATATCTTAGTTCAAGGTTTTAGCAAATTTTTCTAATTACTAGTTACGCATTATTATTTTGTCTGATTCTTATTAATAATTGCTAATAATTTTGATTTAGTGTAATTTTTTTCCCTACCTAATTCTAGCTGTAGCTCCACATTTGAAGACACTTACTGAAAGGTAGTTGTAAGTATACTGTAGATATAATCACATTTCAAGTCAGTCTGAAAGAGCAAAGCCCAAGTCACGTGTGTTCAGTGGGTACTCAAAAATTCATTACAAGACGTGGATTTTTAATGCAACATATGAAATCACAGGGGATTTTTAATGCAACATATGTCCCCATCCCCCTGTTAACTCATTGCACATGCACTTTAATAGCTAAACTAAAATTTTGTATATTAGTTTCTTTTAAATTTCAAACTTTTGAATAAAGTGAATATTTTCATGGCTCCTCTTGCTATTCTAAGATCTTCAAATCTGATAGCTTTTTACTTCTCCAGTCTCATTTTCTTAGAGTTAATTGCTACAGGAAACAAATAAACAGTTTTGGTGCTAAATTTAATAGGTGTCTGACTCTTAAGGCGCTACGTTGAAGTGACTCAAATCCTGAATTAATACTTCCCCCATACTACTAAAAACAACAACAACAATACAGAACAGGGCAGTCTAATACATTGTCACATGGCGATCTTAAGCCATAAACATATGTCAAATAGTAAAGTAAATGCCCCAACTGCTCCATATTTAAATGTATACTACTGTATACATTTAAATGTATACCTATAACTCAGACATTGATAAAGTCACATACAAAGGACAAACTTCTTGACAAAAGCCTAGGAGACAGAATATGGTAAAATATCCTTAGTTTAGTCCACATAATTTTGTAGTTTCTTATGATTTAGTGGAGATTACTAATAGCAGGCTAGTCTAAATTTGGTATACTGAACAATTTATTTGTTTGCCTATGAAAAGAGGAAAATTCTACTTGCCCAGATGTCTTTTTACTCACTAGTCTCAGTTCTTGAGGTAAAAAGACCAGGGATCAGCTGAAGTAGAGTTCATAAACTCTTTTCACTGGAATTCATCCATTGTATCTGTGAGGGCCCCGTGGACCCTTCTGTGTCCTCACATTTTATACCTCATCCTAACTTTATCATCTGGCCCCCCAGCCTAGAACATATTCTAAATAACTTATATAGAAAGAAAGAATCTGTGTATATTATATATATTTCAGTACAGTGTATAATGCATATATTATGCTAAAGCAGGCATTAAATGTGCTAGTTATTTAACTCTTCCCACTTAAAGAGAATAAAATATGATTTTCAAATAAGTGAACTTTCTACTCTTTTGGGAAATCCATTTTTAAATTAACTAGTTGTTATAGGAAGTATTCAGTAAGTGTCCCCTCCCTTCTGCCCACTAGCTGCTTTACATAATTACATACAGCAGTTTTTTGGGGATATTTAATACCACCATAATGCCAGTGACAAAGGTGAAGTGCAGAGATGTTGGGTCTTTAACCCAAGACTAGTCATTGATGGAGGGATTTAAACCGAGTTCTGTTAGAATCCATATACTCTTTTCTTCTATACCAGGCTGCCTTTGAACTTGTTGTTTACTGACAAATTCAGTATCCAGCTTGGGCTGGCACCGTTCAATACAAGTATAATGTGAGCCACACATGTAATTTAAAAATTTCTAGTAGCTTATTTTTTTTAAAGTACAGCAGATAAAATTAATCTTAATAATGCGTTTTATTTAACACACTATGTAAAATATTGCCATTTTAACGTAATCAATATTCAAAAATTGAGAAATCTTACTTTTTATGCTACATTTTCGAAATCTGGTGTGTAATTTACACTCACAGCACATCTTAATTCAGACTAGCCATATTTCAGGTGCTTAGTAGCCACATGTGGCAGCAGACTACCATACTGACAACACAGGTGTAAGGTGTATATATTGTAGGGAAACAATAAGCCTCGGTTTTCTTATCTGTGAGATAGATGCGCCTTTCAAAGTCTTTATTAGGATTAAATGAGATGAGATAACCCATATTCAGGTGTCTAGCACAATACCTTGAACAGAGAAATCACTCCAAAATTCCACCTGTTCTTTTATTAATAATGTTGTCACCCAACCTTCTTGAAATTTTATCCTTGATATAAATGTAATTTTAGAGAAAATAAATTGTGAGTGCATTTTGAAATTCATTACCTGGTGTAGACAAGATGAGAACAAAAAGCAATTGGGATTAAAACAACACCTTGAAAAAGTTTTGTTGGTATATTCTCAAAATATTTTCCCTTATTAATGGTTTTATGGGAAAGGGGAAGAGAATGAAGATTTAACTTCAAGTATAGCACCAATTCATGGCCAGATAGTGAAATAGAGCTTTTTATTGGATTGTCCTTGTATGGAGTATTGGGCTTTTAGAAAATGTCAAACAAGCCTGTACTGCCTTAAGTGTTGACAGTTGCAGAGACATTCATATCCATACACTACCTCCTGTCCGAGCCGAGGGGACCAACTAAAAAATGGCCGTATTTATAAATTCACGTGCTTTCCTTTTTTGCCCTGAGTTCCCTTTTTTGACATGACTTCAGATGAGAACACACACTCCAGGAAGTGTGATAGGGATACAGAAGATGTTTCAATTGAAATAAAACTAGTAGAATTTTTTCTGATTTCAAGTTGCTTTTCCCATGCCTCCTAGGGTAAGCCATCGTCCTGACTTGAAGTATCTTGGAACATGCTGTCCCAGGCCTATTGTTCTTAGAATAAAGCCCAGGAATCCTCACATGATCTTCCCAGGTGCAGTGTGCTCCTGCCCATCCCTGCCTTTCCGGCCTCACCTTGTGCAGTCTTCCTTGTCCCTTAGCTCTCAGCACCCACACCTTCTTTTAGTTCCTTGGAAGTGCTTGCCTGGGCTTCCCTTCTACATGTAGCAATCATTTACCTTGTGCAGTTAATTCCTACTCACTTTCACCCTTACTTAAAAGATTTCTTCCTCCTCAGGGAAGCCTTCTACGTCTTCCCAAACTGAGTTAACTCCTTCACACACAAGGTTAACCTCATGCCTCACTCCTTCCCTGAGCCGTCATACTTCAGACATAAGTTGCATGCTGTACTTCCCTCTTCTCGTGGCACTCACCGAAGTCTAGCTATTTGTGTGATAATAGACATGCAATCAGTCTTTCTCATTAAACTCTCATTCTGTGTGGCCAGTGCAGCTCCTGGCACAGAGGAAACACTCAGGAAAAATGTATTGGAAAAAAACAGTATTTGGAAATAAAAGTGTTTTTATTGTCCTTTGGCCTCAGTTTCTCTAGACAGTTTTTTTTTTTTGTTTGTTTAGTTTTATTTATTTTTATTTTGAGAGAGAGAAAGAGGGCATACAGGGGAGGGGCAGAGAGAGGGAGAAAATCCCAAGGGAGAGAGAGGGCTCCCACACTGTGAGCAGAGAGCCTAACACAGGGCCCAAACTCACAGACTGTGAGATCATGACCTGAGCTGAAATCAAGAGTCGGACGCCTAACCAATTGAGCCACCCAGGCGCCCCTCCCCAAACATTTTACTTTTATAGATGGAGGAGATGATTCTTCCAAGTCCATTTTGCAGATGAAGTAGATGATCTCCCTTCAGCTCTAATATTCTGTGACGGCACTTGTATCTAGTTAGGGTGACACGGAAAGGGTGAAGTTTAATAAGAACCTTGAAGAATCAGGAGGACAAAGTCTTCCGGAAGTGGCATGTGAAATGCATAGAATATGTTTACTGGCTGTTAAATAGACTAAATTGGCTAAACTAGGAATTCATATAGAAGTGTGAAAGGAGGTAAGGCTAAAAAAAGTGTAAAGCTAAGTTACAGAAGATTGAAGACTTTGGACTTGATCTTGTAGTGAAGGACCATGATCAAAATCGGTATAAAAAATGGTAACATGGAGGTGATGTGATTGACCGCTTAGTGGCAATAGACCAGAGTCAGAAGGAATAGTCGTGCCATATTGTGATAATCTAGTTTCTGTGCCAAGTAGAAAGATTCTGTCTTTCTTTCATGGAGGGATAGCTGGGGGAGATGATTTCAACGTTGGACATGGCAGTCATCCATATAGATGCACCTAATAAGTAATTAGAATATTTGGATAAAGCCTGAAAGATCTGTTCCCGTTATCTATGAATATAAAGACTCAGGGTCATCTCTGGTTCAGATGTGGAGAGTAGATGAAACCTCCTGGGTAGAGTATACATAAAGAGAGAGAAATGAATGGATATGGCCAGGAATAGAAATTGTAAATGAATATGGCCAAGGATAGAACTTGAAACTTGTAAGATATACAGAGGAGACTGCACATTACTAGAGGCTAGAAGGTGTGGGGCGTTTTATGATTGGGAAAAAGAACGGGGAAAGGTGGTTGATTTGTACTACCCAAAGTAAATTTTTTTTCTATATTTTTACTATTTTACTACTTTTTATTATTTTACTATTATTTCTAATATTTACTAATATTTTTATATCATTTAAGTGATCGTTTTTAAGTGACCCAGCTGATAGTTTGCACTCTTCCTCTTCACAATAAGTAGCTATAAAAACCTTCTCTAAAGCAGGAGCTGGTTGTCAGTTTCTACACATAGATCTTGACCCATGACAGTTTGGTGTTATAGAGCTGAAACCAGGGATTTGGGACTTGTTTGTCCCAAGTAAGTGAAATTTCTAGAGTCTGCCACCATTCTTTACTGTACAAACACATCCTTCCCCAGTTTGATACCTCCAGTAACCAAAATTATAATTGAAAGTTTGGCCTCCAAGGTACAGAGCCTAGAAGCCATGCATCACTTTTTATAGCCCCAAGTGTTGTTTTCCTGGAAGAGAAACTTGTTTTTGCTGCATTGTAAAATTAGAACATTACAATATTGTAGTTTTCTCCTTGTCATCCCAAGACTGGAATTTTTTAAGTTCACTTTGCAGGTGGAGCAGATGATCTCCCTTTGGCTCTAACATTCTGTTGGTTCTTCTCTCTAGTGGACATGGTGAGGGAAGAGGCACAGTTTAATATGAACCTTAAAGAATCAGCAGCCCATGACCTGCAAGTCTTGTCTGGTTAAGATTTGGTGACAGTTGTGTCAATGAAATCTGTAATCAGAGAGATCATTATTATAATTTTTTTTTAAGGGAGAGGGGTCAAAAGTAATTTAAGTAGCCAGCCAACCATTCTGCACACAGACAAAAGATACCACTGTCCCTGCATATTGGTAAGTCCTCTGACAAGAACAAACGGATGATTTGACCACCGACCACTGAATGAGAAATACTCCGGTCACCAGGCAAGTGGATGATGTTGACTTTCTAGTGTTCCTTTAGGAAAAGATCAGGTAATGAATAGGGTCACTAAGGAGGAGGTGGAGGAACTGGTAAGATAGTTCTAGATGACTCAACCAATAGGCAGAGCCAACGAGGCTGGAATCTTTTTATTTGTTAAAGTTTTTCAGTTAGTAATACACTTTTCTCTGTGTCCTCTTCCAGGAAATTATATGTGGTACACTACAATGCATAGATTATACATTTACACATATTTCTAAGCAATGAACTTGACATAAAGGCATGTATATCATACTGAACTCAAGAGATTTTTTTTTCAAGGATAATTTTTATGTTACACAGTTTTTTTTCTTAGCCATTGTCTTCAAACCTAAGCCCCTGGGGAAGGATGTGTGATTCCACTCTTAAGGGGGGTTTTTTGCTTCTGTTTTGACTTTTCCTTGTTATCTGTTTCTCTCCATCTGTTCTTACCTACTATTTTCATATATACTTATATTTTTCTGGCCTACAGAATAAAAAGAATTCTAAGTATGCTACTTTTTTTTTGGAAAAATATTTCAGTTTGGATATGAGTAGATTCTAACGAGATACAAATGATAGAGACAGAATAGTTACAAAAGTATAAATGTAGAGATATTTCTGTAAGAAATGCATCATGAAATTTTAATAGCGTGCAGAAATACACCATATATATTTGCCTTTTTGTTACTTTGACAGCTGTGCTTTATTATATTAAAAATTATTCTCAGGGGCACCTGGGTGGCCCAGTTGGTTGAGAACCGACTCTTGATTTCAGCTCTGGTCATGATCTCATGGTCATGGGATAGAGACCCTGCATACGGCTCTGAGCTTTCAGTACAGAGCCTGCTTGGGATTCTCTCTCTCCCTCCCTCTCTGTCCCTCCCCTGTTCAGGCATGCTCACACATGCTTGCTGTCTCCCCCCAAAAATAAATGCACTTAAAAAAATTATTGTCAGCCTGACAGAGAAGTTAAAACATACCTTTATGCTTTACCAGATCAAATTGTGCCTTTTGGGGGAATAATACCAATAATGGTAATGCTATGACTTTAGATGACTGCATTTCAATAAAGTATATAAGTTAGGTATAAACATATGGGTAAAGTTTTAAGATTATCAAAATACCTAAAAATAACATATCTCTAGTCGCGAAGATTTTAACATGGTATGTACTAAATACTCTTTGAATAGATTTAACTGTAAACCTCCAAAAGATTGAAATCTCGGGGCGCCTGGGGTGGCTCAGTCAGTTAAGCGTCTAACTTCAGCTCAGGTCATGATCTTGCGGTTCATGGGTTCAAGCCCCACATCGGGCTCTGTGCTGACAGCTCGGAGCCTGGAGCCTGCTTCATATTCTGTGTCTCCCTCTCTCTCTGCCCCTCCCCTGCTTGCACTCGGTCTCTGTCTCAAAAATGAATAAAGACGTTAAAATTAAAAAAAAGAGTTTGAAATCTCTTTGGAAATATGGGACCTAATATTCCAACTATTTCACCTTTTATTCTTGTAGGAAAACCCTAAAAAAAACAAAAACAAAACACCTACATTAGCCTGATTTTTAATATATTTCAGTTTAAATTAATGATCACAGCTGTGAAATAAAATTTATTTAGGCCTGTGAATCAAAATAAGATTATTGAGTTTCTGAATCAAATATCAACAGCACGTTGTATTGAAGTCATGGTTTGGTAAGTCCAGTAACAAAGCAACATTGGAAGTCTTTGGAATCTGAAGCATTTTGACCTGATGTTGAAAATATTACACATTGCTAAAAACTGTATCTGAATAAGCTATTTTAAATAGATTACAGTGTGTAAATTAAGTACACTTTGAAATTATACATTCTTTTTACTCAAAATGCTGAAAGATATTCACTGTCAGAATTGGATAGTTTGTTGTTTTTGCTTTGTTCTGTTTTTTAGTTTCTCTAATGTCTTAATATGTTTAAGGCTTGAAAACATACTAAAATTGATTTCTTAAGGGAAAATACAGTGATTTATAATTTTTCTGTTTCTTAAAAATTTTTTATAATATATTATAATATATATAATATAATACATATAATGTAATATGACTATAATATATAATTTTATATTTATATAATATATAAATAAAATAAAAAATGAGTTATAACTGACAGTTTTTTTCACTTAGTGAAATTACACAAGAAAAACATTGTAAACTGTTATTTAAAACATTTAGAAGTGTTTGTTACTCCTTAAACATGATGATTTGATATGTGTATATATTGCAAAACAATCACTACAGTAAGTTTAATTAACATCCATCACCACATATAGCTGTAATTTTTGTGTGTGTGATGACAATTTTTACAATTTTCTCTTACCACCTTTCAAATATAGTTATTCTAACTGTAGTCACCATGCTGTTATAACTGGAAATCTGTACCTTTTGACTACCTCTCTCTCTCTCTTTTTATCATACACATACGCACACACACACACACACACACACATTCTGCCAACCATCAATCTGTTCTATGTATCTATGAGTTCAGGTTTTTGTTTTGTTTTAAGATTCCACATATAAGTGAAATCATACATTATTTGTCTTACTCTGACATACTTCACTTAGCATAATGTCCTCAAGGTCTGTCCATGTTGTTTCAGATGTCAGGATTTCCTTCTTTTTTTGTGGCTGAATAATATTCTGTGTGTGTGTGTGTGTGTGTGTGTGTGTGTGTGTGTGTACATACATACATGCATACATACATACCACATTTTCCCTGTCCATTCATTCATCGGTGGACACTTGGGTTTCTCCACGTCTTGGCTATTATGCCTCAGTGACCGTGGAAGTGCAGATACCTCTTCAAGACAGTGATTTCGTTTTCTTTGTATAAATACCCAGAAGTAGAATTGCTAGATCACATGTAGTTCTACTTCTAACTTTTTGAGGAACCTCCATACTGTTTTGCATGGTGACTGTATCAGTTTGCATTCCCACCAACAGTGCACAAGGATTCTTTTTCTCCACATCCTTGCCAACATTTGTTATCTCTCGCCGTTTTGATAATTACCATTCTAACAGGTGCAAGGTGATACCTCATGGTGGTTTTGATCTGTATTTCCTTGATGATTAAAGCACCATTTCATATGTTTGTTGGCCATCTGTACATCCTCTTTGGGAAAATGTCCATTCAGATCCTTTACCCATTTTTTTTTTAATTGAGTTGTTTTGTTTCTGTCAAGTTGTATGAGTTCTTTGTATATTTTAGATATTAACCTCTTACCAGATTTATGTTTGAAAATACTTTCTCCCATTTCATAGATTGCCTTTTCACCTTGTTGATGGTTTTCTTTGCTACGCAGAAGCTTTTTAGTTTGATGTGGTCCCATTTATTTATTTATTTTTCTTCTGTTAACCTTTGCTTTGGTGTGAAATCCCAAAAATCCTTGCCAAAACCAGTCTCAGGGAGTTTACTCTCTATATTTCCTTCAAAGAATTTTATGGTTTCAGGTATTCTGTTCAAGTCTTTAATCTATTTGAGTTGATTTTTGTGTATGGTAGAGATACTGATCCAGTGTCATTCTTCTGCATGTGGCTGTCCAGTTTTTCCAACACTATTTACTGAAGAGGCTATCCTTTCCCCACTGTATAGTTGTGGCTTTTTTTGTTGTGAATTAGTTGACCATGTATGCATATGTTTATTTCTGGGTTTTCTAGTCTGTTCCATTGATCTCTGTGTCTATTTTTTATGTCAGTGCCATACAGTTTTGGTTGCTGTAGCTTTGGAATGTAGTTTGAAATCAGGAAGTGTGACACCTCCAGTTTGGCTCTTTCTCAAGATTGCTTTGGCTGTTCAGGGTCTCCTGTGCTTCCACACAAATTTTAGATTTGTTCTATTTCTGTGAAAAATGGCATTGAATTTGGTAGGGATTACACTGAATCTGTAGATTGCTGTGAGCAGTACGGATATCTTAACAGTATTGTTTCAATTCACAAGCATGGAGTGTTTTCCCGTTTATTTGTGTCTTCAGTTTCTTTCATCAGTAGCTTATGTTTTGTTTTTTAATTGTTATAATCTATCAAAAAAACCAAAGTATTGAAAAAATAACACATCTCTGTATCTGCTTCCATGCATTCACTCAGCAGTGGCTGTCACATTTTCTTAATCGTGGCCCTAAGTTAAGAGATACATTTTACATTGTGACACAGCACACATGCGCGTGCACAGCATAAATATGTCTAACTAAAACCAAAGTTTCATGAAATAATAGTTAACTTTCCTATGTTGCTTGTAATATTTTTTCTACTTTATTCTTTTTTATTTCATTGTTTTTAAATGTTCTTCTTGATCCACTCAACTGATCTCATCACACAGTTTGAAAAGGGCTGTCCTAGAATGTCTGTCCTCCAAGAAAAAATAAATACAACGATCTCAGTAATAGTTTGAAGCAACATTTATCTTTTCTTCCTGCTTTCCCAGTTTCCAGCAGCCCTACATAAATGCTACAAAAATGAAACACTTCCTAACCTGAGTTAGTAACATGCTAACCTCTGTTACAGAGAAAGATAAAGTTCAGACACTAAACAAAAACATACACAAAGTCTGCCTTTTGAAGAAGCATGTGTTTGTGCGTGTTAAAAACATGACATTTTTCTCATTTCTTGTGTAATTTTATTCATTCTGGTAAGGCAGGATAGCTCCTGCCTCATGAAGACTTAAGACAGAAAGAGATGCTGTAGTGACATTCAGACTGGAACGTGTGATTGCAGGATGGTCCAGCTTTGCCACAGGCTGCCGAAGAAGCTTTGGAAAGTGATCTTTATAAGAGGTTTGCTGCCTCTGTCCAGGATGATATTGATTCAGCTCTCCCTGTGACAGTAAAAATAGATGAAGATGACCATAATTATATATATATATCTTGATATCACTTAGGAGAAATGCCCAAGAGAAACATCATAAACCCTTACTTAAAACATTTAGGAGTGTTATCTCTCATGCTTTTCTAAGGAGCAACCCTTACAAATTAATAATTCAAATGTGGAAATACCTCATCATATTAATAATTCATTACATTTTCGTATTTTCTTCTCTATTAGGGATCTTTACAGCTTTCTGTAAATGAAATCTCAGGTGTTTTTCTCTGCCCCAGGATGGAGAATTTTGTTGTTTTGTTCTAAACTCTAAATACATCCATCCTTAGATTTCCAGGGAATATAACAACTACCGTATATATGATAATTGCTCTAATTTGGCATTTTATTTTCTTATGCAAACTGATCTTATTTATAAAGATGGTAAGTGTTAATCTGGTTAAAGCTGAGTTGCAGTACTTAGTCATGTAATTAGAGGCAAGTTAACATTATCTGCATCTCAACGGCCTCGTCTGTAATATGGGTATAATACTGATGAGGTAATGAATGTAGTGTTTCTTTACATGGTAACCCTAAAATATCAGTAGTAAAGTTTCGCCGAAAATCACACAAATAGGAATGAAGTCTAAGTATTCATCTGACTTTATAAAACAGTATACTGCCCCACGTTTTCTTCAGAGTTAGACTTGCCTTACCGTATCTAGATAGCTATATAGCTAATTTAGTATTGCATTTCCATTTTTTTCCCACTGCTTTCTCGTCTGGGTGTGAAGTCCTAGTACAGTATGTTATAGAAATTATAGCATAGACTCTGGGGGTTTTGTCTTTGCCTTCCAGTAGAGACTGTGTTGGCTATAATTGGTGACAGTATGTTTTTGTGACTCACAAAGAATTGTGATGATTTTCAGTACATATATTTTAAGTACAAAGAACACATTACAAAAAGTGATGAGGCATATAGTAAGTATTTGTTAAATAACACTTCTTGAAAATGTTGGTAGTGGTAATAGACCTTTTTATGAATACCAGAAACTATTCCTGGGGTAAAGATCATTTTAACACTCTTCAATGGCCAGTTTAGATAGGTAGGTAGGTAGGGATAGGTAGTTTAGAGACCGAGAAATGTTGACCGAGCTTTTTAATAAATTGATTCCAGAAGTTTTATTTGTCTTTGTATAAAAGTCATCACCGTCGGGGCGCCTGGGTGGCTCAGTTGGTTAAGCGTCCAACTTCGGCTCAGGTCATGATCTCGCGGTTCGTTGAGTTCGAGCCCCACATCGGGCTCTGTGCTGATGGCTCGGAGCCTGGAGCCTGCTTCGGATTCTGTGTCTCCCTCTCTCTCTGGCCCTTCCTCTCTCTCTCTCTCAAAAATAAATAAACATTAAAAAAAATTTAAAAAAAAAGTCATCACTGTCAACATTAAATACTATGCTTTAACCCGCTTCATTTGCATAACATTGCCCTGGGCATTAGGCAAAATCAGTACAAGATAGTATCTGGCCTTCTGGTATGCCAGCATGTACTGTAAGTGAATATATATTTGACAGTGTTGAACTAATTACATATATAGAGAGAGGGACAAAATGCTTTTTAAAACAATTTGATTTCCAAGTTCCAAAATATTTTTACACCAAAAAACATTGCTTTTACCAGGGCCTCCTTTTCTAAGGACTTTTTTCATGCGTTGTAACTCATCGTAGAAATGAAAACTTTGCCTGTAAGAGTAATGCCAACGATTATATATTTACTTCATTATGTTTAGTATATTTTGATCCTCCTTGGAAATGAAATCTTATTTTCTGTTTATATTTGGTTGTAAAATGGTTTGAGCAGAATTGTTATTTTAGAAAGCATTAGAAAAGTAAACTAATTTGTGGAAAATTAAGAACAGTAGATTAGCTAGTCTTCCGGGAAGATAGCTGGGGACTAGTTAAAGATACTAGCTGATTATCAAGGATAGTCGAACATAGATTAAGAAATGAAGAGTAGGGGCGCCTGAGTGACTCAGTGGGTGGAGCTTCCAGCTTCTGCTCAGGTCGTAATCTCAGGGATCGTGGTTTCAAGCCCCACATCGGGCTCACTGCTGTCAGTGCAGAGCCTGCTTGGGATCCTCTGTCCCCTCTCTCTCTGCCCCTCCCCTGCTCATACTCGCTCTCTCTTAAAAATAAATAGCCGTTAAAAAAAAAAAAAGAAATGAATAAGCTTTACCTTTGTATCTTTTTTGTCTTTGCATTTAACAAAACTGAAATATCCAAATACGGTATATGTAAAATTATACTATCCAGAATGTCACCCCCACCTCCACTCAAATGACCCACATACACTCAAGACTGTTCTTTATCTGCTTTTGAACCAACACTCCAAACAAACACCGGCCATCAGTACTGTCGGTACCGTGGAGGGCTGGATGCCATGGCTCAGACAGATAGTTAAATACATGTATGCGCACATGCTTCAGAGCTAACTGGAAATTGAGACAACTTTTGTTAGCATACTTTTGAAGAGCAGGAGATGAGGAAAGAATTTCTTCATGGTTAATTCAGTTTGTGCACAATTCTAAGGACACACAACTTCTTTTTCGGTGGTCTCACGCTGAGGAACAGTAACGTTTGCATAAACTCTGTCCTTGCCCTCAAATGGTCATTAACTGGGTTCAGCGTGCTGCGGCCTTCAGTGAGGAAGGACCTGAGCTTCTGCGTGGGGCGCTGAGTGGGAAGGATCTTCTGGCTGCGTTCGGGCTCGGCAGGGACCATGCCGTGGCCACCAGCAGCAGTTGCCCAGAGGAAAGCAGCCCTCATGGCACGTTTACACCCAGGCCTAACAAGTGAGCACCCCAGTCCCAGAGGTACGTACCTTTGAAAGGCTACCCTTGATGACAGAAAACGCTTACTCCTAAGACCACCCTGAGCACGTCATCTGGTTTCGTTGAAAGAAACGCTTGGACGTTTATGGAAGAAGGGACTGTTTGGGGAAAGGAGACTGGGTCCATGGCTCTCATCAGCACATCCTGTTTAAATAATGAGTCTGGAAGCTTTTCTTTGTAGACCATACTGATTGGCTTCTCACAATCCCTTGTATCTTTTCCTTTGATTACGTATCACTGCTTTGATCTGGTCCCCTTTCTCCAAAGGGGACTACCTGGACAGTTCAGGTGTCTGCCTGTGTCCATGGCACATTATTTACAGTACCCATTTCTATCTCAGAAGTGTCTCTGGGCAATAAATTATATGCCCATTCTACACTCTTACCTCAAATTCCCTGTTTTTAGTATCACAATTTAAATAGATGTTCATGATGTCTAGTCTATGTATAGAGTCTCTTCCTTTGACCTGGCCAACATCCTTTTGTACTGCATTTGTGAATTTGGATCAACAAATACTGATGACGTTTTACTCAGTTTTTAAAGATGACATCATTTTCTCTAAGCATGCTGGATTAAAGATGGCTGCACATTCTTTGACACAACTCCCATTGAGAGGAGGATCCGTTTCCGTTCCCCTTGAATCTGGGCTGGCCTGCGACTACTTTGACCAACAGAGTATGGCCGAAGTGATGCTAAGCAAGTTTTGGGCCTAGTCACTAACAAGACTAAGCACCTTCCACGATGGTCATTGGAAGCCCTGAGCTGCCGTGCTGGAGAACGCATGAAGAGGGCTGAGACTACAGTGGAGACTATTCATGCCCACCAACATTCCAGGCCGGCGGTGAGGCCATCTCTGACCTTCCACTCAGCCCAGCCCTAACCGAGCACCACTGAGTGAGCCCCGCCAGAAGAACTGCCCAGCTGAGCTCTGCCTAAATTCCTGAAATACTAGGAAAATGGTTATGTCAAGCCATTAAGTTTTGGAGCAGGTTTTTTGTTTGGTTTTTAAATGCCACAATAATTATCTGAAACAACAAAACATGTTTAGGGAAACGTTATTTTAGAAGTTACTTTGATAGAAGAGCACTATCTTTCTCTGTGAAGGTCTTAAAATATTATTAAAGATAACAAGTGAATGAGTTGATGTTGTATCTTAACTCTTAAAAGATGGCAGGTTGATGGGAGCACCTACCACCTGCCCTCACAGCATATGTGTCCTCACAGAGTACCTGCCCGTGTCATTTTACTGTTCCCACCTACATACAATTAACTTTGAAGAGCAGATTTGATTGTATTAAGAACATAATATATTAAAGTTTAGTTTCCACAGAAAACTCTAGGCATAGGTATATACCCTTTGACATAAACTACCATCTATGTTAACAAGAAAAGTTTCTTTCATGTATTTATTTGGTGCTAAACTGCTTCCATTCTGATATCCAGCACCTGACACTTAGAAAGTTTGCCAAATTAGTAAAGGTCCCTTCAGGTCATTACATTTCTGGAGTTTGGCCTTCTTGCTCCCAAATATCTGGAGACCCCTCCCCCCATACCACCATGAATCATGTTAAGCATTTCAGTATCTAATGCAAGGCATGATAAAGAACATAAAAGAAACTATTCTCAGTAGTATGCATCCAAAAATGCTTTTTTCAGCCTGGTGATCCTGGATATGCTTGCATTGTTTCTGTGACATTTCCACCGTAGTCTACATGCAAAAGCTGTCATCTTGGAAGATCATCATTTCATTAACTCATTCTGTTTATTTTTTATTTTTATTTTTTTCACTTTTTATTTTTTTTGAGAGAGAGACAGAGCACTAGCAGGGGAGGGGCAGAGAGAGAGGGAGACACAGAATCTGAAGCAGGCTCCAGGCTCCGACCTGTCAGCACAGAGCCCGACACGGGGCTTGAACCCATGAACCGTGAGATCATGCCCTGAGCCAAAGCCAGATGTTCAACCAGCTGAGCCACTCGGGTGCCCCTAACTCACTCTATTTTGTGTGTCTATAAGAGGATTGATTCCAGCACTGGAGGTAGAGCTATATATAGGACGTTCATAGCCCTCGTCCTTCTGAGGCCCCTGAGGTAACTGCAAAGGTAGCACAGCTGGTGTAAAGCAGAAACAAGACTTTATCTCAGAACTCCTCACTCGGCCTAGAGTTTTGTTTTGTTTTCTATTTTCTTCCATTAACTTACTAGGGCTTCAGAGCCATGGTTCATACTAACGACTTAGCGGTGTTTGGGGTGAGAAGGTGGCTGGAGTAAGAAAAGAAACTTCGGTTTGGAGAAGATTGTCAGCCTTTGATATTAGAAGGAGTAGTATTTATCCTGTTTTTTTCGAAAACCAAATGGTCTTCAGTAGACGGTTAGATTTGGCCGTCCTTGCCAGGCGAATGGGAGCCAGACACAGAGGAGGTAAGATACTATGTCTGACATTTTTTGTACATTTTTACAGATAAATCACCACAATTAAGATTCGACAACTGACTTACTGGCAGATGGTTTGAGAGAACTTAGAAAAGAGTAATTAGCATTTCTGTAGTATTTTACAGTATCCGTAATACTTTAATGGCTAATTCATGTAAAGTGCTTAGTGCAGTGCCTGGCCCCTACTAAGCCGTCTACAGATGCTAGCTATTATTAGTAAAGTCATCACCATCGTGTTCCTCAACATAATTCCTAAGTATCGTTAAAATTTCTGTCACAAATAAGGAACCTGCAGCTCAGAAAGGTCACATGACATCCAAGGGAGCAGAGCTTGGCTTTTTCTAGTTACCTGAAACCGAAATCCAGTTCTCTCTCCCTTATGATGCACTCCATGAGGATTTTAGCCATTGACCAAATTGCGGTTGACCTTGACTCTCAGCCTAGGGATAAGCTTTGTCTAGTCAAGTGGCTTGGGGGGATGGAGAGAAAACTGTGCAATGTTTTAAGATCATAGTTGTGGGAGTGGCATATAGGATAGAGTACAGAGGTGAAGAATTGGAGGTGGGACCAGTTAGGAAGCGATTACGTAGCTCAAGAATGAGTTATTTTGGAAATGGAAGGGTTGCTATAGCAGCAATGTAAATGAAGGGACAGATTGTCTCACGTCCAATAATCCTTGCTCTCCTCATCCTCTGTAATCACCACACTAGACCTACTACAGCCCCTCATCCCAAACCTGATGACTATTAAAGACTGTTGAAGACGTTTTTTGCTTACCAGCCATTCTCCCTTGCTGGCTCCCACAGAGACTTCTTAGAATGGTTTATAACTTCTTCTACTTCAGGGTTGGTTTGAATTCTGTCACAGTATCTGTAGCTCTTCATTTCCAATGGTTGCTGTCGGGCACCATAATCTCCACCAATGGTGATAGTTTCCAGCTCCTTCATTGTGCAATTTTTTAATGTTTATTTATTTTTGAGAAGGAGACAGAGCGCGAGCAGGGGAAGGGCAGAGAGAGACGGAGAGGGAGAGGTACAGTGAGAAGCAGGCCTCAGGCTCCTGGTTGTCAGCCCAGAGCACAGTGCGGGGCTCGATCCCACGAACCATGGGATCATGACCTGAAAGAAATCAAGAGTTGGACGCTTAACTGACTGAGCCACCCAGGTGTTTCTGGTGCTGTTTGTATTGTAATTTGGAAAGTAAGAAATATTTTAGTATCTTACTACAATAGTGGAACAGTCTCCCAAGGCAAATATTCTTTTATTCATAATTTGAAAGTTCCTAAAAAGTTTTAGCTCTTCATAGCTTTGCTGCATCTTTAAATCGTCTCCATTCGGAGAGATGGCTTCTGAAAAGTATTTGTAATTGAACTTTAACTGTGTACCAGCTACAGAGGAATTCTCATTCATAAACATTTTCACCAGAAATTCTAAAATGAAGAAGTGTCGAGAAGACGTATTCCATAACTTAATAAACGGAGAGTTAGGTAACCGTTCAGGCAACCTGCATGTGCCTGAGCAGCCGACTCAGTGTAGTCTTTTCAAGAACAAGAGCGGGACCTGTTTTGTGATGCACAGGTTTCGGATTTCAACTCTCACTAAAGGTAAAACGCACGTTTTATGTCTGGACACATTTGTTCCTTTGATAGATGAAAGCTGTGTGTTCTTCATTTATGTGTCTCAACGTGAACTTTCCCTGCTATTTAAATTATGTAGGAAGACCCATGCTTTGTTGACAGATTTTTAAAACGATAGATTTTGATTTGGTAGACCGAATATGCATTAAAACACACACTAAAATTTAGCTACACATTAAAGTATCAAATATAGAGCAACAACTGCTTTCTAGTACCTTATTTTGGGTATCTTGGATATTACGCTTTAAAAAAAAAAATAAGGCGCCTGGGTGGCTCAGTCAGTTAAGTGACCGACTTTGGCTCAGGTCATGATCTCACGGTTAATGGGTTCGAGCCCCACATTGGGCTCTATGCTGGCAGCTTGGAGCCTGGAGCCTGCCTCAGATTGTGTGTCTCCCTCTCTTTTTGCCCCTCCCCTGCTTGTGCTCTGTCTGTCTCTGTCTCTGTCTCTCTCTCTCTCAAATATAAATAAACATAAATTTTTTTTTTTTAAATAAGAGAATCAACTGGTTTATTCAGATAATTTTTTGCATTTGTAAGTGACAAGGCTTTAGGCTTCTAGTTGTGAACACTTACATACGTTCCTGGGGTAGAAAATGCCCACTTCTAATAAATAAAAAGCCAGATTAAATGTAGTCATCAAGATTTTTTTTTCTTTCTAACATAGGTATTTGAAGTACTGTGGTATCTTGATATGCCCAGAAAGAACTAAGGTTAGATGGATCCAATTTATAAATCTGAGAGTGAAGAAAATGTTCAAAATTATCATTTTTATTTCCAGTGACGTGCTCTTTAGTATTAGCATTCCTTACGCTTTCAGTCCTCAGGCAATTTTGAATATAAATTAAACAGCACAGAACTTGGACAGAAATGTAAAATTGATTAGCAGTGTTCAGCTGAGTAATAAACTAACTGATCGACTGAATCCTGCACTTTCTGTGACTGAAAAACCCCGTAGCCAACATGCATGTTCGCTCAATTTGTCCTGAAGGTTATTTTCTGTTCCAATTTTAATGAGGAAATCATTTAGATAATTATCTTCTTTATTGATTTTTTTTTCTGTTTCAATTTATTATTATTTTTTATTGAAGTATCACTTCTGTGCAGTAAAGTGCATACATCTTAGATGTCCAGCTGGATGCCTCTCCCGTATAGTCAAATCCTGGATGAACGTCCAGGACACAAATTTCGAGCAGCACAGCGGTTTCCCTTGTGTCCCACCCTGTCACTGCAGGCCCAAAGACCAGCACAGTCACGTCTGTTCCTGGGCTCCTGGCTTCTGTTGTTCCAGGTACCCTTTGTGAGATTCATCTGTGCTGCTGGTAGCAGGAGCTAATTCTTTCCTAAGCCGCAGTAGTTCCCCTCGTATGGACGTACCACGATTCCGTCATCTCTTCTGGGGGTGGGTTGGGGCCGTTACCATTAATGCTACTGTGAACATTCTAGTACGTATCTGGGGTTACACGCATGTACACTTTCTCTTGGGGTATACCTTGGAGTGGGATTACTGGGTACGAATGCGTATTTGCAGCATGAGTAAATACTGCCAAATGATTTTCCAAAGTATTTGTACCAACTTAATCTTGCGCTCACATTGTCAGTCGTCTTAATCTTAGCTAACCTGGGAAGATTCCCATGGTACCTCGTTGTGAGTTTAGTTTTTGTTTCCCTGGTGTGTAATGGTGTTGCGCGCCTTTTCATTTGCTTCATGATGATTTGGGTGTCTTCTCCTAAGAAATACCTACTCCAGTGCTTTGTCCATTTAAAAATTGTATTGTTGTTTTCTTCTCTTTTGTAGAAGTCCTTTATACATTCTGGATAGAAGTCCTGTGTTAGATACATGTATTGCAAATACCTTTTCCCAATTTTTGGCTTACCTTTTCACTTGCTTAATAGTTTCTTTACATGAGCATAAATTCTTAATTTTAGGGGCGCCTGGGTGGCTCAGTCAGTTAAGCGTCCGACTTCAGCTCAGGTCACGATCTCGCGGTCCGTGAGTTCAAGCCCTGCGTCGGGCTCTGGGCTGAGGGCTCAGAGCCTGAAGCCTGCTTCCGATTCTGTGTCTCCCTCTCTCTCTGCCCCTCCCCCGTTCATGCTCTGTCTCTCTCTGTCTCAAAAATAAATAAACGTTAAAAAAAAAATTAAAAAAAAAAATTCTTAATTTTAATGAAGCCCAGTTTATTAACCTTTCCTTTTGTGGTTAGTTCTTTTTTCATATCCTATTTAATATATTTTTAAGACTTTTAAGACTTCATTAAAGCAATAATTTAGGAGGAGCTTTAAAAATAGTACACTTAACAGTGTTGCATGATTATCATTCACAGATTTTCAGAAGTAAACAAAATGTCCAACTGGTAAGAGTTGAAGGCTAAAATATCATTCTCTTTTTATTAATAGTAAGTTGAGAGTATATGGGAAGACCTTTAATAAGGTAAAATTTGAGTGGCAAATGATTGTTACCTTACCCAGTAAGATAACATGTCACATATGGAAAAAACATACAGGCCTTTAAAGAGACTCCCAGGTATAATCAGTGAAGGATGGGTGGAAATCTAGAGTAATATTAATAGAAACATGACGTGAATAACCTGAGTAGGATATTTTAAAAATAAAAATTTTGTAGGAAAAGGAAGTAGCCAGTTCTATGGGAAAATCATCATTTTGTAAACTCTACGCTAAGAGGAGGTGGTCTTTAATGCTCATTAAGAACTCCATGATATACCAGAATCTTCTTTGTAAGAAGTAGTGATTTGGATAGCCAGGATCATTTTAAACACGGTCACAGTGAAAGTGTATTAGAAACAGGGTAATAGAAGGCATATGGTAGTTACCTTTGTGGTCTTATATTCTTAGTCATAAGATAAAACTATACTTATAAAAACAATAGTTTACCTATGAGTCATTTCTGATTTCTCTTTTTTTGTCAAAACCACTACCTGCTCTGTGTCTTGCAACCAGCCCTTAGTATGTCTTGTTGGTGCAATTTCCAAATATATTTTATGTCTTTTTTTTTTTTTCTACTGCCATTGCCATCATCCCAGTTCAAGTCCTTGCTGTCTCCTGCCTAGACCACTTCAGGTGTCTTTTATCTTCCTGCTACTTTTGTGACCCTAAAATCCATTTTCTGTATGTTAGCCACACTGATCTCTTAACACATAACGCCATATAACTTCCCTGCCTAAAGTCCTTCAGTAGCTTTCTCCTCTTTCTCCTGTCCTTAGAATAGTAGCCATCGGTCCTCTTCATCCCTCCTGCTCTTCTCTCCCCTTGCTCTTTATGATGTAACCATGCTAGTCTCCTTTTTGTTCCTTGAATAAGCCTACTACTTTCCTACTGCCTATCTTTAAAATCTTTTTCTGCCTAAAAGGTTTCATTCCTGGTTTTTCCCATGGCTCATTCAACTCTCAATCCTCAAGCTTGTGCTTAGATTTCATCTTCCTGGAAATGCCATCTTTGATCACCCAGTGTAATTAATATTGGCCTACGCAGGTTATTACATAGTAATATTGATTTTCTTTGTAACAGCCATCACAGTCTTTCGTTATATTGTCTGTTTGTGTATAGTGTTTCCTCCAATTTTTGAATGTAAACTTCAGGGACTTCATTTGTCGTATATCTCCAGTGCCTCACACAATGCCTAGTGGGTACTCAAGAGATGTATTCATGAAAACCTATGCACCCCAAGTTCTTTTTTTTAATGTTTTATTCATTTTTGAGAGAGAGAGCTTAAGCATGGGAGGGGCAGAGAGAAGGGGACAGAGGATCCAAAGCAGACTCCATGCTGACAGCAGTGAGCCCAATGCGGGACTCAAACTCACCAACTGTGAAATCATGACCTGAGCTAAAGTCAGATGCTCAACAAAGAGAGACCACCCAGCACTCCTATGCTCAATATAAAATGTAAATAAGAGTTCAGACAACCGAACTAATTCGTTACAAAAGTAAGGGAAGATTTTAAAAGAGATGAAATTTGACCTGAGCTTTGAATGGCAGTTAGAATTTGACTGGTAGGAAGTAATGAATCACTAAATTCTACACCTGAAACTCATATTACACTGTATGTTAACTAATTGGAATTTAAATAAAACCTTGAAAATAACTTGATTGGTGAGGACCACTATAGTTAGATGACCACCATGAACAAGGAGACAGAATTAAGAGCAGAAGATTCTCTTTGGAAAGTTGTAGGAAATAAGGTTGAATTAGATATGAAGGGCAAGAGTTTGGATAGCTGAAGAACTAAACGGGAAAGTTTATATATGACATGGTTAACAGTGGAAAGCTGTTGTCAGCCCCTGAGTAGGGGAGCATGGATGACATCATGTAAGTTAATCATTGCAAGGAATTGGTGCATTTCACCTAAGTTTCTCTTTCAGGAGCATATTCTTCCAAGGTCTGTAGGGTCTGTAGTGATTTTTCCTATTTCATTCTGATATCATTAATTTGTGTCCTTGTTTTCTTAGTGTGGCTAGAGGTTTGTCAATTCTACTGATGTGGAACTAGTTTTTTTAGTTTTCTATTTAGGTCTATTTCTATTTAGATTTACTATATTGTTTATCTGTCTTTGATTTATTTGATTTTTCCTATTTCTTATTTTTACTTTCTGCTTAATTTGGATTTATTTTGTGCTTTTTCTAGTTTCTTAATGTAGAAGCATAGATCACTGGCTTGAGACATTTCTTCTTTTCAAATATAGACATTTAATGCTATGATAGTTCTCTGTGACCTGCTTTAACTGTGTCCCACAAATTTGGGTATATTTTTATTTTCTTTTCATTAAATCTTTCCTAGTTTTCCTTGTGATGTCTTCTTTAAGCCGTGGGTTATTTAGAAGTATATGGTTCAGTTTCCAAACATTTGTAGATTTTCTCATATCTTCCTGTTACTAATTTTCCATTTAATTCCATTATGGTCTGAGAACATATTTTGTATCATTTCAATTCTTTGACATTTGTTACAGTTTTTATAGCCCAAACATGGTCTATCCTAGTGAATGTTCCAGGAGCACTTGGGAAGAATATATTCTGCTTTTGTTGCATGGAGTGTTTTATAAATGTTAGATAAATGGTTTAATAGCCTTTTGCACTGCTACACAGTTTCTACAGTTGTGGTCATCTTCCCAGCAAAGTGGGCAGAAGATAGAAAGGAGAAAAGAAAAAGAGAGGAACATACAGAGATTTCCCATATAATCCCTGCCTACACATGCATAGCCTCCCCCATTATCAACATCTCCCACCACAGTAGTACATTTGTGACAATTGATGAACCTGCATTGACACATCGTAATCACCCAAAGTCCACAGTTTACCTTAGAGTTTACTCTTGGTGTTGTACATTCTGTGGATTTGGACGAATGTTTAATAACATACATCCATCATTATGGTATCCTACAGAGTATTTTCACTGCCCTAAAAATACTGTGTTGCACCTGTTCATCCCTTCCCATCTCCCACCCCAACTCCTGGCAACCTTTGATCTGTTAACTTGTCTCCATAGTTTTGTCTTTTGCAGAATATCATATAGCTGAAATCGTACAGTCTGTAGTCTTTCCAGATTGGTTTCTTTCACTTAGTAATGTACATTTAGGGTTCCTCCCTGTCTTTTCATGGCTTGATAGCTGACTCCTTTTTACTGCTGAATGAAATCCCATTGTCTGGACGGACCACAGTTTATTTATCCATTCACCTACTGAAGGATATTGTGGTTGCTTCCAAATCTTGGCAATTATGTGTGAGGTTGCTATAAACATCCATGTGCAGGTTTTTATGTGGACACAAGTTTTCAGCTCCTTTGGGTAAATACTTGGGATTGCTAGACTGCGTGGTAAGAGTATGTGTAGGAAACCACCCAAGTGGCTAAACATTTTGCATTCCCACCAGAAGCGAATGAGAGTTCCTGTAGCTTCACATCCTTCAGCATTTGGTGGTGTCAGTGTTCTGGATTTTGGCCACTCTAGTAGGAGTGTAGCAGTATCTCATTGCTTTAATTTGCATTTCCCTGATGACATATGATGGTAGAGCATCTTTTCATATGTTTATTTGCCACCTGTATATCTTCTTTGATGAGGTGTCTGTTAAGGTCTTTGACTGATTTTTTATTGGGTTGATGGTTTTCTTATTGTTGAGTTTCAAGACTCCTTTGTATGTTTTGGATAATAAATCCTTTATCAGATGTAAAAATATTTTCTCCCTCAGTTGGTTTTTAATACAACATTTAAAATGCCTCAGTTGCATTGTCATGATCAGTTGGTCCCTCACAAACTACGAGGAACCGATTCTTCTGATACAGTGCTAGCTCTTAATTTCTAGGAAGGCAGATTATGTTTATTAACCTTGGTATGGAGTATCCCTGATAGCTTTGAATGTCTTTTTAGTGTCATTATTCTCCATGCTTAATTTTTGTATTACATTTACAGATTTCTCTCTCTTCTTCAGGATGCATTCTGAAACCAGCAGAAAGTCAGAGCAGAGGACTGTGGTTTCATTACTCAAGCTAAATTACCAGAAGTGCCCTTTTAAGATGAAATATTTAGTCACTTCAAAACAAGTCAGTCTAGAGGAAGAGAGCAGCCTTACTTAGCTCATGGTTTCCATCCTTACAAGAAGTATTGATATTTCGTGCTAGCAAGCTGTGGTAGAAGCTGTCACCTCCTAGCCAAAAACAATCCTTTTTCTTCAGGACTGCCACAATACTTTACTGAAAGATTAAAAATATCAGTCCCACGGTTGCAGAAACAGGCACTCTTAACTTACACACTACTGGTTGTAATACAACTTTTGGGATGCCAGTTAAGACTCTGTGTGTGTGCACAACAATCTGATGAACTTAGAAATGTGATTTTTCTGGCCCACCTACACACATATTACATATACCTTTGAGACAGAAATCACACTTCTAAGTGTAGCTCATCAGACTGCTGTTTATGTTAGTAAAAAAAATGAATCAGTAAAAAAAATGCATTAATGGGGAAGAAGTAATTAAATTATGGTACAGTTAGAGTATAGAGTCTATAAAATGTAATACTACTTAGCCATTAATAAAACTTATATCATTTATTGAAATGGAAATTTCAAATATAATTGGTACAGTCTCCTTTTACAAAAACTAATATCTATGTTTATATAGATTCGTATAGGAAAATAGTCTGGAAGGATATATACCAGAAAGTTAGATTATTCTCATGGAAATGGGATTAAAAATGTCTTTCATTTTCCTCCTTACCTATTTAAATATCGCTGGGATTTTTATCATTATTATGGCTGACCCTTGAACAGCATGGGTTTGAACAGTGCAGATCCACTTATATGCAGATTTTTTTCAATAAATAATAAATAAATTTTTTTCAATAAATTTATTTCAAATAAATAAATAAATTCAAAAAAATTTCAATAAATGTTTTTCTATTTTTTCAATAAATAGAAAAAAATAAATTTTTTTCAATAAATAAATACAGTACTGTAAACGTGTTTTCTCTTTCTTAGGATTTTCTTTTTTTTTTTTTTAATTTTTTTAACGTTTATTTATTTCTGAAACAGAGAGAGACAGAGCATGAGCAGGGGAGGGGCAGAGAGAGAGGGAGACACAGAATCTGAAACAGGCTCCAGGCTCTGAGCTGTCTGCACAGAGCCCGACACGGGGCTTGAACCCACGGACCGCAAGATCATGACCTGAGCCGAAGTCGGACGCTTAACCGACTGAGCCACCCAGGTGCCCCTCTTTCTTGGGATTTTCTTAACATTTTCTTTTTTTAGCTTACTTTATTATAAGAATACAGTATATAATACATATAACAAAGTATGTGTTAAATGACTGCTTTTGTTACCAGTAAGGCTTCCAGTCAACAGGAGGCTACTAGCAGTTAAGTTTTGGGGGAGTCTATATGCTGTCAGCGCCCCAATTCCCACATTGTTCAGGGTCGACTGTACTTATTTAATTTGAGCAGGGAGAGGAGAAAGAAAACCTATTTGCATTCTGGAGAAACAGATTTCTATATTCTAAAGGGTACAAGAACTAGGACCTATGGGAAGGGCCAAGATGTTACAAATGACAGCTCACGAGACAGGGATAAACCTTTTAACACCGGCTTTTTAACACTAACGTTTAACAGAACTGACAGAAAGGACAGAATGGGTTGTTTGAGATATGAGTTCCGCATCACTAATGATGTTCAAATATAGCCATTTGGTGAGGTTGTCATGGAAGTGGTTGGAGCCTCGAGTGGTTTGACATTTTGCCTTGAGACTGTCTTGGTAGATGAGATTTTTAACATGAGGGGAAGGTTGACTAAGGGGATCTATAAAAATCTTCCTGATTTTCATTCCTGAATTCAGAGACAATTGTACTTCAACATGCTTGTGCAAAAGTGACTTAGAAGAATGCAGCATGACACAAACCGTGAGATCGTGACCTGAGCTGAATTCAAGAGTGGTAAGAGCCTAACCGCTTAACCGACTGAGCCACCCAGGCGCCCCCGCACGGCCTTCTTTTCATACACTGCAATACAGCACCCTCCAAAGGAAGTTAAAGGCGCTGACCGTAGTGGTTTCTGTCTACAGCTTATCACTGGTGAATAAACGAAGGGAAGAAGGAATTGATTCCGGATTTGCCGCAGTGGAAAACTGTGAACTATGTCAACACAGTATGGTTTGAGGTCACGAAGCAACAGATTAGGCCAGTGTCTTCAAAACCCTGCTGACCCGCACGAGTAGTCTTCAGAGCTTACACATGTAGATATATATATTTTTTAATAGCCTCTTTGTGGGTCTCTGGTCCCATAAGTTCAGATCCAGTAGGTCTGGAGTAGTGCCTGGGGATCAGTACTTTTTTTAATTCCCCAGTTATTTTGGCAATTGGCCAAGTTTAGGCACAACCAGAAGTAAAACATACATACACACATACATATGCATACACACATATCAGGAAAGTTACCAAAAAAGAGAAAACAACATGAGACTATTGGAAAGCCATTAAAAAACCACTGGAATCCATTGGCAAGCATCAAATGTTGTGAACTCTGTGAAGCTACCTCACTGAGAAGCCTGTCGGCATTCTACAGCCGAGTGATGCTCAAGCCTGAGTGTCTGATGATCTATTCAGTGCATTAGGCAGAGCTAGTTTTATTCATCAATACATCATGTAATCATGCTCATGAGTACAATAAACACTGTAAAAATCATGTCGATAAAACAACTGTTTGCAGACTATAAACAAATATAAGATTATTTGAGCTGCATGACCATAAGCCTGCTCACGTTCTTAAAAGAAATACCAAGGAGGGGCGCCTGGGTGGCTGAGTCGGTTAAGTGTCTGACTCTTGATTTCAGCTCAGGTCATGATCTCATGGTTCGTGGGTTCGAGTCCCGCATTGGGCTCTGTGCTAACAGCTCAGAGCCTGGAGCCTGCTTCGGATGCTGCGTATCCCTCCCTCTGCCCCTCCCCCATTCTCTCTCTCTCTCTCTCTCTCAAAAATAAACACAAAAAAAAAAAAAAAAAAAAAAAAAAAAGATCATCCTGTTGGGTGCTGTGCCAAGAACAGTGCTAAGCTGTCAGCCATCACTTGGTCAGTGATATGTACTGATTGTGGGAATGGCCCACTAGGTCCTGATTTTTAACTTCGAAGCTGAAGCGCGCCTTGGAAACCTAGTCCAGCTCACTTTATAGTTCAAGAAACTGGGAAGCAAGAGATGAAGTTAATTTGCTAAATTCACAGAACTAGCTAGAGGCAGTTCAGGGACCGGAGTCCTGGTCTGGCTTTGTTGGTTTTTCAACACACCCTTGCTGGAGCAGGGAGCAGGGTTTCCCCACGCTCCCCCTCTGTTGTGTCAACACAGGGCTTTTTTGCTTTTTTCCCTTTGCCTTCTCACCCGCCCACCTTGAGGAGGATCCTGGTTTCTCCAAATCTTACCTCCTCCACACAGGACCCGTCCCGTCAGCCCAACCCAAAGCCTCACCTCCCCTTCCGCACAGGTAGCTGTATCTGGAGAAAGAAGGCTTTCCTTCTCTGCTTGCTCCTCTTCCCCTCCTGCTCAGCCCAGGGGACTGGAGAAGGTGAAGGCTGGCGGCAGGTGGCTGCTTCGTTCCTTGACTCGGGGTCAGTCTCTCCTGCCTGTCTGTCCTCAGGAGCTCCTCACCTCCCTTTTGACACTTCGAGAAGCTGTGTCCTCGCAGCAGCGGGCAGGTGGGACAGGAAAGAAGCACCGCCCCGCGTTTCCCCAGCACTCGGGGCTTTCTAGGGCATCCTGTGAGCTTTACAGCGACCTGTGCGTTCAGTGGGAACAGATCCCCTGACTCCCTTTTTACCAACAAGGAAGTGACTACAGGTGACTACGGTGCAAGGTTTGCTCAGTCTTGCAGCCTCAGTGGCCGGGCTGGAAGCCGAGCCTCCAAATCCCAGTTTCGAATCTCTTCTGCGGTGTCATGTATTAATGTTAACAGCAAGAGACACAATTTCTCACCGTCTGCTATTCCGAGATGTAGAGAATACTTCCTTTCCCCGAAGACCTTTGAAAGTCTTCTGAGGACATCAGTCTGAATTGCTCCAGCCTTTTTAGCATCTCGGTCTTAGAGAAGACCGCTGACCATTCAGATAGTGATGTAATGGCCAGGTTCTCTGCTGCTAAACTGTCACCTTCACTCGACAGTTAACTAAATGCTGTTACATACGGACTTATGTTTGCAGTGTTCTTGTTGCCCTTTTGAGAATCCGTTGGCAACATTTATTCAGATTCTTGATTCAAAAGGTGCGTGATACAACTGCTAATGATTTGATACGTTTGCAAGTTTTGAAAATCCACACAGCTGTAGCGTTTAGTTAGAAGTGTAAGAACTATTTCTTTACCTATAAAACATGATTTCATACTTTATTTAAACTAAAAACATAGTCTCTAAAACACTGCTTAACTAATAAGAGAAAGTGATGTCATCACTTTCCCTGTTAAGGATGGTCCACAGAGATTGAAATTAATTTTTAACCCGATTAAATTCAACCAATACATTTTTCGGGATTGCATTCATGTTTATGTTCTTTCCCTGCCAAACAAGGTGATTTAAAGTAACGCTGCGGTGTATATACTCTCATAAGGAAAACCGAAATGCAGTTAAAAGCTTGCGAGTAAAATAAGTTCGGAAGGCTGAGAGGGCTCGTCTGCAAAGCAGCAGGTCCGCACCGTTTGTAATGCAGCTTCACCTTGCTGCCACTCGTCCTTGCAGAGGCCACCGGGCACACGTAATTGTTTGTAGGGAAGAGTCCTAGAAGGTGTGAAAAATCCGTGTGTCGTACGGCCAGAGCTCGCAGTAGGATCTGAGGCCACAAAGCACAAGGCCCAGCTGGGCCACAGTAAATTCAGATAAAGCCACTGATACACATTGGAGTTTGTCCAAATCCATTTCCTGCAAAAGAATACCCAAGTTCTAGATTTACCTTTGATACGGTTGTCCCCACACATTTTTAAGTTGTTTTTATGTTCCAGATTGCTAAGTGGCGCACTGCTGGGAGCCCTCTTGTTGAAACAGTTCTCAGTTTGACCGAGTGCCAGAGACAGAAGTGAGACTCTGGTGGGAATATAGTTTGCTTTACAAGCGTGAGTGAGGGGAGAGAACCAATTTCACCGAGTGAGGAGACCGTGGAAGGATTCTCACTCATATTAACCACCTGCCCAGCACTCAGTTTCCTGAATGATAAAAACTGTGTACGAACCCCGCCTCAGTGAAGTCCTATGTGGTAGTTTTCTCTTCTCATGGAGTGGCCGCGTCCTGTCATATTTGTTATCCTTATGTGCAATGGTGTGCTTTACTTCCTTTATAGATTAGAGATGCATTCTGCTTAGAGGAAGGTACACACACATACACACACACACACACACACACTGATTTATACTAAAATCACAAGAAGCTTTTAAAATGATGTTTGGGGCACTTGGGTAGCTCAGGTGATTAAGCATCTGACTCTTGATTTTGGCTCAGGTCGTGATCTCATGGTTCATGAGATCAAGCCCCTGTCCGGCTGGGCACTAACAGCGTGGAGCCTGCTTGGGATTCTCTCTCTTCCTGGCTCTCTGCCTCTTCCCTGCTTGTGCTCTCTTGCTCTCTCTCTAAAAAATACATAAACTTAAAAAAATTAGAAAATAAATAAATGATGTTTAAAGTAAAAATGATAGCCTTAGGAAAATATATTAGCAACATTCCTTAGAACAAACATAAACAATATTAGTAAATAACTATGCAGAGTAGCACCATGTATTTTTACACTGTGAGTAACCATCGTAAAGAGAATCGATCAGCCTTAGGTATCAAAATGATTTAGGGCCTTTTTACTTTGTTCTTTTCATACCGTTTTGTTATCCTTATTAGTCTAGCTTTTTTCCAGATGTCATAACTCACAGACGCCTTATCTTTGTCTGGCTGCTATAACAGAAAACCTCAGAATGTGGGGCTTAAACAACAGTTTGGAGGCAGGAAGTCCAAGATCAAGCCTCTGCCAGCTTCTGTGTGTGCTGAGGGCCCGCTTCCCTCGTTCTTGGACTCCTCTTTTTGCTGAGTCCTCACTTAGGGTCGGGGCAAGGGAGCACTCCCCTATCTCTTTTCCATATAAAAGGGCACCAATCCCATCCATGATGAAATCACTGCCCCAAAGCCCCAAACTCTTAAATACAATCACAGTGGGGCTTAGGCTTCAACACTGGGAAGAAAGGGGCACAAACATTCGGCCTATGGCACACTTGTGCTGGTTAGGAAGGAAGGGACGGCATCAAATAAAGCTAATGACTGAAATGTTTACTCCTTGCAGGCTGAAAAGAGCCATGATGTCTTTCAACTGGCTAATCTGGAACAGTTTTATCAAAGGGATAGAATGTAGTCATATTTGATAGTTTCCATCCTAATGATTTCTACTGTCTTTTGTCTTAGGAACTATTCCAACATGACCGGTTTTGTATATTTATGGAGCTGAGTAAAATGCTGACAATTATAAATCGTTTGCTTGCTCAGTAGAGCTATTACTTCATCAACTGAAATTTTGAGTAAGCATCTCTTAGAATGGAAAAAGTTTAAATTAAGCCACCTAACAGGATTTATTCTGAGATTCTGAGAATAATTTTCCAAATATATCTGGAAAGGTAAATTGATTTTCGAAGATGTAGAATTGATTCATGTAAAGCCTCATTTCCAAAACCCCATTTACTATCCACTGTGAGGGCAGCACCTGAATGCCCTCAGGGAGATGTCAAGCCAAGTGAGGCAAATGACGTCGGGCAACTAAAGAGAATGTTTGTGGTAGAATAGAATGAAAAGAGAGAAGATACGTTTTAGCCTCTTAACTTAGTGCCAACTTTTATAATGTCTGTGTCTCGTTTGCTCTCTTGTAGGTATGAGAAAGTGCCAGTCATCTTGGTTGGAAACAAAGTGGACCTGGAAAGTGAGAGGGAGGTGTCATCCAATGAAGGCAGGGCCCTCGCCGAAGAGTGGGGCTGCCCCTTTATGGAGACTTCTGCGAAGAGCAAAACGATGGTGGACGAACTCTTTGCCGAAATCGTGAGGCAGATGAACTACGCCGCGCAGCCTGACAAAGACGACCCGTGCTGTTCCGCCTGTAACATCCAATAGCGTCCGATGCGGCCGCCCCGGGCGGGCCTTGCCCGGTACCGCAGGCGAGGGCGCACCTCGTCCGGGCGACTGCGGAGTCCGCAGGGTGTGGGGGGTGACTCTGCAGTGCAACGGCCGCCCTCGTTCGGCGTCGAGCAGTGATTGTCAGTTGAGGTCTCTGAGTACCACTTGGGGTCAGTAGCTACAGTCTTCACCGTTGTCCTCGGCCTCCTGGACGCACCTGCCACTTGAAGGCATAGCCAATCTACAGGGTGATCTCCTTTGGAAGCTGTGGTGGCATTGTCACCGAGTTGACAGAAGCAACTATTGTATAAATTCAAAATAATCATGAGAGAGAAACCAGAAGAATCCCTATGACCACTTGCGGTTAAGATATTTTGTCTTCTTTGAAAAAAAAAAATAAGTAAAGGAGAAATATTTTCCTACGGAGAGTACTGAAATTTCAGGACTTGAGATAGTGCTTCTAACCAATGTATTCCGTCAAGTCAGTAACAGCTGACCTGCCAACGGCATTACAGGGAGAGATTCTTTCCTCAGCTGACGCATTTCTGTTCCTCAAAATTGATGCTTAACTGTAGATGTTATCCTAACGTGTGACGCAGAACTAACTCGTGCATCGATCCTTGCTAGAGCAAAAAAAATCAGAACAGGTTGTGTACGAATACGATCTGGCTTTCGAATGTGTTAAGTCACCTGCTTTGCCACCCAAAATGGAGGCTCTCACAAGGGTTTGATCCGAATTTAACCCCCAAGCCCACCCTCTGTTAACAAAGCGGGCATGGTCTTAATTGACAAGAAGAAAGCGATGTGATGGGAAGATTGCCTCGCCTTACTCACAAGAAGCGTTCTGGTAGATTAACTAGTACCATCGTGTAAGGAAAATGAAGCCATGTTGCATCCACGTGTTCCCGTTTGCAGAAACCTCACAGGACAGTACACACATCTTGCATTTTTTACGTTCGTTAAAGCAGCAAACCTTCTTGCCTTTAAGGGCTCTGGTTGTGGTGTGATTCTTGGCTAACCTGCTTTCAAAATCACGTTTGCTATAGCAGAGCTTTATTGCAGGCATCTAAAAATTGAATAACCATGTGAAATAATTTGGGCTTAAAAGTAGAACATAAATTATAGAGTGGAAGGTAAGGGACAAAAACAAAAACAAAAACAAAAAACCACCAACCCTTTTATCTTTAATTTTCCTGGGGAATTATATAAAGATTTTCTTATAACAATTTTGCCCTGATTACTGAAGTGGCAAATAAAGCTAGAGAGAATATTTTCTTTTGAAAAGGTGCTCAAGCTCTGACATTTTGGGTTTTCATAGCCGTGAAGTATTTATCATTTGCATGACTAGTGGCACAGGAAAAACCTATTCGTAGGTTTTACAATCAAGTGCAAAAGGGTTTTGAACAAACTTCAGAGCTGTAAATGCTGAAGAGAGTATCCTGAGCGAATCCTCTGGAGATAGATTTGGCCTTCAGAACTGCAGTAGCGCTGAGCCTGCGATCTGCTTCCTGCCCCACACTTTGTTGCTTTCACACACTTGTGCAAGTAACCGCTGGTCTTCTGTGGGTACCTGAGAGAGGAGTGTGTGTTTGCGTGTGCATGTGTGTTTATTGTTCCTGAGAATTTGGCACAAGTCAGAGATCATTGCCTACACTGAGCATCCCGACTGCAGAATATAGTGTATCAAAAACATTTTTTAAATTATTTGCGTGTTTTTGACACTTTCTGAAATCCTTGGTAACCCCCAAGTGTTTAGTGAGCTGGCATTAAGCTTAACGGATAGCAGAAAGGTGGATAGTACTTTTCATAGGTGAGAAAACAGAGATATGTGGATCCAACCAGGCTGTGATTGTTAAAAATCTTTGAATTGTGAATATTTGCATTCTTCAATATAGGTTTTGGTTTTTGTTTTTGTTTTTTTTATAACCCCCAATTGTGAAGCACCTTGTTTACAGGATGGAAAGTTCTAACCCATTTTACTGAAACAGATTTCAGTATGTAACAGTTGATTTGACTCAAACCTTTAGAGAAACCAGAGATTCAAGAAGTACGATTTATCTACTGAAAAATAGAAATATTTGTTAGTGAATCGGTTGAGACTTGAAGCGTCTAACTTCTCAGAATGATTGTTTTTTTAGAATTCCATATTTAACAGACAACTAAGAGCACATATTAAAAACATCTGTAAAGACTCTACAGTTTTACACTATGGATTGCCATGCAGACAAGAAAAAGAAGTCAAATATGAAAAGTATGGCAAAATGTAAGGTGGAAAGATTAACTCAAAATCCGGATTTTCGTCCCCCGTGTTTGCGTCAGACAGTAAGGTGGGTTTTCACTGTAAAGATGTTGATAAGAACTGATTTGGCTGCCTGATCAGCGTCTGCACACAGCCCTTCATATTTAGTGACAAAGCATCAAAGATATCCAGAAACATGGGAACCCTCTTGTGCTCTTAACTGTTGGTATTTCATCTGGTATGAATATAACTCGGTTTGAATGAATGTGTTTGTTGAGATGTTAATAACAAGCTTAAGAACGGGAGGATTAAATTTGTTGGCACACAAATCATCGTGGCTACAGAGAAAAGTTGGTGACCTTGTGTCGCTATTTCTTTTATGCCCTGATCAGACTAGCACCTAGATAAGTGAAAGTTTTTCTAACATGCCTTAAAAATGTTATGGTTTGATCCAAAGACCCACTTTTTCTTTAGCTATTTGTGATAAGCTTTTTCCTTTGTTTTCCTTTTGTGTTGTTTTACTTTCAACACAGGCAGCGTTTTTTAAGTTCTTTTTTTTTCCCCCTTTTATGTTGCAGCTTTTGGGGGGGGAGTGGTTCTCTTTCAAGCTGTGATAGTGATGGTAATGGATGCCTTTCATTTTGTTCAATTTACAACATACACGCCAGCATCGGATCAAAAGCGTTACGTAAAATCTTCCTTAAACTATCGAAAGGTGCTCCGTGATCTTTTCCTTTGGTTCGTAGAACTAGAACTGAATTTTTGACTAAGTGCTAGAATTGCCGTCACTCTTCTGTGGAAAAACTACTGATATTTTATGCTTTTCTTTGTGAAGAAATGTTGCCTAAGGATGTCTGCTGTGTGTTTTCAGGAGTTTTCCAATGGGAATGTTGTCCGTGTATGTCTGAATGTGAAAGTGCTTATTTTGTTTGTTGCTGTTGGTTTTCCGCTGGTTTGTTTTGGTTTTTAGTTGTTCTTCTCACTAGCCTTGTGTTCACGCTGGTAAGCTTTACCTGTCTCCTTGGCCAATCAAACGTTTGAGACTATGGGGGTCTTTTTTTTTTTTTTTTTTTTTTAATTAACGTGTCATTGTGCATCTATTAAATCTTGATCAGGGTTTCAAGAATGACCGCAGTGGGTTTTGGAAACAGACTTATCATTATTGATTTGGGGTTTCCCAGAGATATAGTTCACAGTTCATTGTTGAGCTCTAATACAACTGACCATTTAAAATTGAACAACAGTTTATTGTTTTGTAACAATGTCAGTTGTTAAACCTTGACATTTCGATTAAAACATGGATTGTAGTTATAACTCAATGCAAATTCAACAGTTGTATTTGGAGTTAAATTATTTTAACAAATAAATTTATTTAATGAAACTTCCTCTGGATTGGTTTGGTTCGGTTTTTGTACATGTTCGTGACGGAAATGTGTTCAATATATACGAAAATAACTAAGAATTGCCGTAGAATGAATTTAATACTCTTGATACAGAAATATCCAAGCTGAATTAAATGGACAATGCGTCATAAAAAAAGGAAGGTTAATAGATCATTCTCATACCCTTTATAAATAATAACACAAGAAAGACTTTAAAATTAGTAATTACAGGGGTAATTACTGATTTTACTGGGTGGCACAGTCGGTTAAGTGACTGACTCATGATTTCGGCTCGGGTCGTGATCTCATGGTTTGTGTGTTCGAGCCCCGAGTCGGGCTGTGTGCTGACAGTGCAGAGCCTGCTTGGGATTCTCTCTCTGTCTCTCTGCCCCTCCCGTGCACTCTCTCTCTCTCTCTCTCTCTCTCTCTCTCTCAAAATAAATAAAATTTTAAAAAATAAAATAAAATCAGTAATTACAAATACAAACTTGTCTCCATAAATAGTGTTTTATATTTTTGAGGACAGCTAGCTAATTGGAAGTCTCAATGCTAATGTGAACACAATCATTCCAGGTAATTAACATTAATTAGCAGTTGCTCTGTGGTCCTGCTAGTGTAACTAAAATGTATCCTTCTAGTGAGGGGTTGGGGCTGTCTTTTTGTTGAGGTCTTGTGGATTTTAAGGTGCCAGAAGCTGGAGGTTGCTGCTGGGTAGGGCTGTAGGGCCTGCCTGTTCTATATGGGGCCCTGTGAATGTTGACAGAGGCTGTTAATTATGTACAGCCTTCAGCTGCCCTGATAAGGAGCCCATTCATTCCCTAAGCCAATTTAAACTATGCCTTTTGGTTATGTTGCCTTCAGACTCTGTTGAAATCCTCTGGCAACATTCCACCAGTTTAGAGGCTTCATTGTTTTAGAATATAAGAATAATCTGAATGAATATAACGGAGGCACTGTAGATAGGATCTCAAATATTTAAAGGAAAACGTGCCTATATTTTAGTATAATAAATCAGTATCTGGTTAGCCTCATGATCTCACTTGAAGCTTTTATAAAGTAATTAAACCTATCAAATTATAATTTCAATTGGGAGAATTTCCTTATGGCCGAAGAGCAGTATTTTGAAATTCTCCCAAGTTGTACTATTCACTGATTGCTGGAGGGCCGTGAATGGAAATCTAGGTAGCTGGAGGAGTAAAGTGCCGCGCAGTTTGGAACCCATCTGACCCCTGGAACCTGTGAAGCAGACAGAATGGTCACAAGTTCCCTAAAAAAGCTGCTCACCTATTTGTTTCTTAATTTTCAAAATATATGTTACATGTAAGTACTAATAAACCATAGTAGCACTCATTTGTCAAATGGATAAACTGGTTTCACATTTTTTAATATTAACTTCTCTGGTTTTGTTTTCTCTTTGAGGTATTGGGGGTTTTTTGGGGGGTGGGGGGGTTCAGAGAGCGAGAGGGCACAGTGAACGAGGGGGAGAGGGAGAGGGAGAGGGAGAGAAGCAGGGTTCACCCGATGTGGGACACGAGCTCACAAACTGCGAGATCATGACCTGAGCCAAAGTCAGATGCTTAACCGACTGAGCCACCCAGGCGCCCCGAGGTATTAGATTTTTTAAAAGATCTGCTGCTTTTCCAGGTAAGATGATGTAGTATATCTTTTGATACTTTCTTAGAACAGTAGTCTTCAGGTTACCTTCTAGGATTTCTCTAAGATCTATTAGTGAAGAAAAAGAAAACTATCAACTTGGAAGATTAAATACAAAGACCTATTTAGTACACATCGACTAGGAAAAAAGAAACTGTAGGAATGATACTTGGTTTAGTTTATGGGAATTTTTTACAAAATCTTCCCATTTCAAAGACTCAGAAGTATCAGAGATTTCATTGTTTTATCATATGATTACAATTTTACATTGACAGTATTTGGGGTATGATTTACATTTTTATCTTTTAAAATATCAGGTATCAGGGCACCTGGGTGGCTCAGCCGGTCAAGCGTTCCACTTCGGCTCAGGTCATGATCTCACGGTTCGTGAGTTCGAGCCCCACGTTGGCTCTGCACTGACAGCTCAGAGCCTGGAGCCTGCTTTGGATTCTGTGTCTCCTTCTCTCTCTGCCCCTCCTCCACTTGCATTCTGTCTCTGTCTCTTTCTCAAAAATAAAAAAAAACTTTTTTTTTTTTGATTTTTTTTTAAACGTTGATTTATTGAGAGACAGAGCATGAGAGGGGCAGAGAGAGGAGGAGACACAGAATCCGAAGCAGGTTCCAGGCTCCGAGCTGTCAGCACAGAGCCAGACACAGGGCTCGAACTCCCGAACCATGAGATCATGACCTGAGCCGAAGTGGGACGTTTGACTGTGCCACCCGGGCACCCTGTTAACTCTTCCTGAATGGTGTCCACCACTGAATGGTGACCTCTGGTCAGCTATCGCTCATGGAGGGTTACTGTCACATCAGGCCTGGTGTGGCAACAGACAGGCATCCACACATAATCCCCGATCCCAAAGACCTCTTTGCTGTCTTACCCCATTCAGGCTGCTCTAACACAAGCATAAACCGGGTAGCTGACGAACAAATGTGTATTCCTTACGGTTCTGGTAGCTCGGAGATCAGGATCAAGACCGGCAGATTTGGTGCCTGGCAAGGGTCCGCTTCCAGCTGCGCTGACTGCCCACTGTGCCCTCCCGTGGCAGAAGGGAGAAGGCGGCGCTCAGGTGTCTTCCGTGAGGGCACTAACCCATGACCTCATCCCCTCCTAGGGGCCTCCTGGGGGTTAGTTTCAACATCTGAATTTTGAAGGGATGCACACATTCAGTCTATAGTACCAGTCTTTCATCTCGCCTTTTCCTTTAAGTCAAGGCAGATACAAATTAGCCCCCTGGTAATAACATAATTAATTTTTTCCCTACTTGTACATACCAGAATCCCAGTAACCTGGGCCAAGCCAAAGTCCTGGGCGCAGCCCATAGGGCTGTCACTGACTCCGTTCTTTCTTCCCAAGGCAGGTGTGACCAGCCTGAATGAGTCCATGCTGGGGACTTTGAGGAGTCTGTGATGGATGGGAGTGGATGACAGTACAGCAGGGCTCCAGGGCTGTGCTATTTACAGGGTGTGTCTACTTCCTCAGGAAACACTCAGGCTAACAATAGGATCGGCCAGGGGCTGGCCTGGGGGGTAGGCATTGGAGGCACTGTGCTAGTTTGGGGACACCAGCAAAGCTGAGAGGGGCATGGAGCTGTATTGCAGATACTCCCTTGAACAATAAACTCTGACTCCCCAGTATCCTTGACCTCGGTCCATATCAGGAAATGGTGAGTTAGCAGTGGCACTGAGAGAACATTGTCCAAAATACCCAGGAATCCCTGGATCCTATCCTTGAGGGAGGTGTAAGCTCGTGTGAAAGCAGCCTCACACAATGACATGTGCACAAATGCACACACATATGCACACACACACACCCTAAAACACCGGGGTAAGGGAATGGCAATTACTTGCTGGAGATTTTATTTTTATTTTTTAATTTATTTTTATTTTAGAGCATGAATGGGGCAAGGCAGAGAGAGAGAGAGAGAGAGAGAGAGAGAGAATCTTAAGCAGGCTCAGCCTGGAGCCGAACTCAGGGCTTAATCCCACAACCCTGGGATCATGGCCTGAGCCGAAATCAAGAGTCAGACACTTGAGGCACCTGGCTGGCTCAGCGGTCAAGCGTCTCACATCGGCTCCGGTCATGATCTCACAGTTTGTGACTTCAAGCCCTGCATTGGGCTCTGTGCTGACAGCTCAGACCCTCAACCGACTGAGCCACCCAAGCACCCCTGGAGTTCCAATTTTTTTTTTTAATTTTTAATTTTTTTAACGTTTATTTACTTTTGAGAGAGAGAGAGAGAGACAGAGTGCGAGTGAGGGAGGGTAGAGAAAGGGAGACAAAATCCAAAGCAGGCTCCAGGCTGAGCTGTCAGCCCAGAGCCCGAGGCAATGCTTGAACTTGAACCTTGAGATCATGACCTGAGCTGAAGTCAGATGCTTAACTGACTGAGCCACCCAGGCCCCCCAGGAGCTTTCATTTTCAAGCGGCAGTACAGAGCTCTGGTGCACTGCCTGAACCCCAACAGATTCAGGTCTGCTCGAGGAGCTAGAAGGAGAAGCGAACCAAAGTCCTCTGTCTACATCTAGCCTGAAGCCTGAATCCAAATCCTGAAGGTTGCCTCTGCTAGCGAGTAGAACCGAAAGAGGAGAAGTGAGTTTGATCCAGTGCCCATCACAGCGTTCCCCTGGGCTGTCCTCCCAGGGCCTAACTGCGGGGAGGAGGAGGAGGCTCGCAGGAGGAGGACGCTCCTGGGGGAGCTGCCTCCAGACTCCTCCTCTCACTTCACAAGGGAGGAGAGGGAAGGATCGAGAGGCCCTGGCCTTCATCCTGGAAGGGCCATCTGGGCAGCCTGCACGTGGCTGAAAGGACCTTTAATCCGACTGCTGTCCAGCAGCCCTCCTCCTTTTGGGAGCGAAACAGAGACGAAAGTGAAAACCAGTACAGGTTAGAGGGCAGCTTTTTCTCCACCAGAGCCGAAAACACCTTTCTTGGAAGCAAAGTTTGAATGTTTTCCCTTGATTTATTTTGTTCGCTTCTTTATTCACTATGTTTTGGTTCATTTACACAGTCTGTATTCATGATCTATTGCTGTGTAACAAATGACCCCAAAGCTTAGAAGCTTAAAACAACAAACATTTATTACCTCACAGTTTCTGTGGGGCAAGAGTCTAGCCATGGCTCTGATCACTCCCAAGTCTGCAGTCAAGCTGTGGGCTGGGCTTTCAGTCATCTGAAGGCTTCACTCGAGGTCCATCTACCGCTAAGCTCCTTCAGTGGTTGTTGGCAGGATTCGGTTTCTCTAGGGCTGTTACAGTGAGGCCCTTACTCCCTTGTTGGCTGTCAGCCGGAGGCCTGACCATATGGGCTTCACCACAGGGCAGCTCGCAATGTGGCAGCTGGCTTCATCCTAGCTGGCGAGAGCAAGAGAGGAGTACCAGCAAAATTGAGTCACAGTCTTCTGTTTTTATCTCAGAAGTGAAACCTCACCATCTTTCCCTGTTTGCTTCGTTAAAAACAAGACACTGGGTTCAGCCCACACTCCAGAGATCACACCAGAGTCTCCGGGTGGTTCATTTTATGTCAATGTGACAGGGCCATGGGGTGCCTAGATATTTGGTCAAACATCATTCTGGGTGTTTCTGTGAGGGCATCTTTGGAGGAGATTAAATTGGCAGACTGAGTAAAGCAAGACTGCCCTCCCTGTTGGGGGTGGTCTCCTTCCAACCCATTGAAGACTTAAATAATACAAATAGGCTGACCTTCCTCCAAATAACAGTGAATTCTTCCTGCCTAACAGCACTTTGAACTAGAATATTGGCTTTTCCCTGCACTCAAACTCAAACTGAAACATTGGCTCTTCCTAGGCCTTTAGTCTGCCAGCCTTCAGACTGGGATCATACCATTGGCTCTCCTGGTTCTCAGCCCTCCGGCTCAGACTGGCACTGCATTATTGACTTTTCTGGGTCTTCAGCTTGCTGACTCACCCGCAAGTCTCGGGACTTGCCAGCCTCCGTAATCTCATGAGCCAATTCCACGTAACAAATCTCTCTCTATATAAATAGACGATACATGCATACAAACATACACACATACATCCTGTTGGTCTATTTCTTTGGAAAGATTCAGCTAATATAGGTGAGAATGCCAGGAGGCAAAGATCATCGGGTGCCACCTTAGAAAGCTGCCTACCACATGTTATTATAAATTTTATCCCATACTATCTCCCTACTTAGAGAATTATGATCCCAATCTAAGGATTTCAGTGTATGCCATTTTTTCCCATTTATCTTGATTTTAATTCCTCCCCTACCATCATGTGTACCACTATATCTAGAAAAAATGTCCAGGGCACCACAGACAGGCAAGAAGTCCTTACCTACTATGATACTAACTGGAAGGGCAGGAACTAATTATGTTTCAGTATTGAATATTACATAGGCATAAGTTAAATTTAGTTTTTCTGATTAAAGCAAAATGATTTCCCAAATACCCAGACGGAATATTTCCCAAACTGTATTCCCAAATCAGTTCCCAAATACATTTCCCAAATGTGCCATACCAGTACAGTTTTCAGAGGAAATTGATTGGCCTTCATTAAATGATAAACCAGCAATCTGACAGAGTATTCTTCCACGGGTAGATTCTAGAAGCTATTCTGCCATCTGCAGTCAGGGGACGGGACGGTTGAGTCTTGCTACCTCTTTAACTTCTCTTAGTCAAGGCTGATTACAACAAATTAATAAATTAATTTAAAAAATAGTTGGGGCGCCTGGGTGGCTCAGTCGGTTAAGCCGCCGACTTCGGCTCAGGTCATGATCTCGCGGTCCGTGAGTTCAAGCCCCGCGTCGGGCTCTGTGCTGACAGCTCAGAGCCTGGAGCCTGTTTCAGATTCTGTGTCTCCCTCTCTCTGACCCTCCCCCGTTCATGCTCTGTCTCTCTCTGTCTCAAAAATAAATAAACGTTAAAAAAAAAAATTTAAAAAAAAAAATAAAAAAAAAAAATAGTGAATATCTGATTTGGTTTCTTTTTTCTTTGTGAAGTTTTTTCATAATTGTCAGTAACAAAGCAGGTTGAGCCTCTGGTGACAGTTGATTTACTATCAGTTTACTGCATTTACCTGGTTGCGAATTGACTGGTTTGGTTTATGGACTATTCTAGCAGGCCCATGAAATGAGAGGATCTTCCTCCCCACAGAGATTGTCTCTCAGAGGGCCTTGGTAATTAAGGAGGAGCTGATGAGATCTGGTGGGTAGATCTCTGAGTGGGAGGAGCTGTTCTGATTAAATTAGGAGCATGAAACGTGGAGGGTCCCTCTCTTTCCCCACTAGACCACAGGCCCCGAAGTTTCTTCTGTTTTTTTTTTCTCTGCTACAGAGAAGCTAGTCACTGCAGTAATCAGTACTAATTACCAACCCTACTCCCAACCCCACTATTCCCAGGCGATGACAATATCATAGGTCACTGTAGTACCTTAACCAAACCAAATAGTCTATAAAACAGTTTCTGCAACAGGCTAATAAAGAATTTACTGTAGTTTGAGGTTTGTTTGGTTTTTTTTTACAGACCCATAAACATACCTACAGTAAAATGCCCCAAATTTGTGTGCATACCTCAATGGACTTTTACGGATGTAACCACCAGCCACATCAAGATACAGAACATCCCTGTCACTCCAGAGGGCTCCTTCTCAGTCATTACCTGCACCCCAGCGGTAACTACTGTTCTGACTTCTTT
The DNA here is from genome assembly GCF_018350215.1 of Panthera leo. Taxonomy (NCBI): domain Eukaryota; kingdom Metazoa; phylum Chordata; class Mammalia; order Carnivora; family Felidae; genus Panthera; species Panthera leo. The sequence goes on from NC_056679.1 coordinate 68,584,691, forward strand.
CACCATACATTATTTTTGCCTTCTTGAACTTCACATAAATTAAATCGTATAGTGTGTACTCTTGTGTGTCTAGAATCTTCTGCTCAGCACTATGTCTGTGAGATCCACTCTTGCTGCTCCTATGGCTGTAGTTTGTTCCTTCCTATCATTGTATATAGCGTTCTTGCTTACGAACATACTGTGTTTATACAATCTATGGTTAAAGGACGTTTGTGTTTTTCCCAGTTAGGGTCCGTTGTGAATAAAGCTGCTGTGAACATTCTTATACATAACTTTCGTGGACAGGCACCGTGCTCATTTCTCCCAGATAGATATCCAGGAGTGGAGCCTCTGAATCACAGGTGTGCTTGCTGTTTGCTTCGGTAGACCATTTTCTCAAGTGGTTGGACCAGTTTATACAATAACAAGCAATGTGCGACAACTTCGATTGCACACATCATAGGCCGGGCTCCCTGGGACGCAGGTTCTGCAACAGAGCTTAGTGTGCAGGATTTTTGTAATGAAGTGCCACTGGGACCAACTTCTGGGGGATAAAGTAAGATTGGACAGAGGGAGAAGGTGAGCTACAGTGTGGGGCTGACAGCAATCTGGGAGAAGGGTGGGGAATTAGAATGGCCCCTCAGAATTGTCCCCAGTTGGGTCAAGTTGGCTAATCCTTTACGCCCTCCAGCCATCAGTCACTGTGACCTTGGATGAGATGCAGCCCAGACAGTCTCTAAAGGATTGAGAAGGAGGTTGTCAGCACTGCCAGCAGCTGGGGCAACAATCACTGTATTGAAACGAGATCCAGGCAGTGCCTCACGGTGTCTATCAGCTCCACGCACCCACACGTGTACCTAACGCCGTCAGTGTTTTTCATCTGAGTCCTTGTGGTGGGTGTGTAGTTGTATGTCATTGTGCGTTCTACTTTGCTTTTCTCTAAGGCCGATAATAGTCACATGCTTATTGGCCATTGGTGATCCTTTTTTGTGAAGTACCTGTTCAGGTCTTTTGCCCATTGCTTAAATGTGTTGTTTGTCTTTTCCTTTATATTTGAAGTTCTTTGTATTTTCTGGATATGTCTTTGTAGATATACCATCCTAGTCTGACACTTGCCTTTTCACACGCTTGTTCGGGTCTCTTGACACAAGGAAAGTAGTCAATGTACCGATCTTTTCTTTTATAGTTATTTTTATTCTTTTAAAGAAATCTTTCTTACTTCAAGGATGTTCTTGACCTCTTTTTCCTCAATAGGTTGCTGAGTTGGCCTTATGCATAGAAAAACTGTAGAATAGTTACTTTAATCATAGAGTTTGTTGCACAAATAAACATGAAGCTGCCATCATTAATTAGTCTTTATTTCATATTGATGATTTATTGAAACATTTAACATTTAACATTTAATAGAAGCTATTATCCTTCTATCGGTACTACTAATAAACGGATCCTTTACATTAGCCACACTAATTATCACCCAAGAATATATGTGACTAATTATCCCTGCATGACCCCTAGCCATAATATGATTTATCTCAACACTAGCAGAAACCAACCGAGCCCCATTTGACCTAACAGAAGGAGAATCAGAACTCGTTTCCGGATTTAATGTAGAGTACGCAGCAGGCCCCTTCGCCCTATTCTTTCTAGCAGAATATGCTAATATTATTATAATAAACATCCTCACAACAATCCTATTCTTCGGAGCATTCCATAATCCCTACATACCAGAATTATATACCGCTAACTTCACAGTAAAAACCTTACTTCTAACAGTCACCTTCCTATGAATCCGGGCATCCTACCCACGATTCCGATACGACCAATTAATACACCTCTTATGAAAAAACTTCCTGCCTCTTACCCTAGCCCTATGCATATGACACGTATCCCTACCCATTATTACAGCAAGCATCCCACCTCAAACATAAGAAATATGTCTGACAAAAGAGTTACTTTGATAGAGTAAAACATAGAGGTTTAAATCCTCTTATTTCTAGAATTATAGGAATCGAACCTAATCCTAAGAATCCAAAAATCTTCGTGCTACCATTATTACACCATATTCTAAATTAAGGTCAGGTAAATAAGCTATCGGGCCCATACCCCGAAGTTTGGCTCTTGGTCAGTGGATCCCCAAATGCATTTTACCAAGTACTAAGTCTGTGTTAAATAGGAAAAAGAATTTCATGATCAAATAAATTTGAAAAACACCTGGTTAAACAAAATTAAGCATGTTTTCTCCTGTAGAACTCCTTGGAATCTTCAACATTTTAATCTACATTATGCAACTTCAAGAGACATGATAGATGCATCCTGTCTCTAAATTATTTGACCATAGAAAGCTTTTTTTTTCTCAGAACATTTCATAGGACTAGTGTTTCACAGGTCACGAGTTTAGTAAATATAAGACAAGGGGTATGACATCTGACAAAAAAAGAGGTAAAAAAAAAACACTAAATCCAAGAATCCATAGGGATATATTAAAATTTCACTAAGAATAAGAAGGGGTTAGTCTTTTTTTTTTTTTTAAGAGAGAGAGAGTGTGTGCACAAGCAGGGGAGGTGAGGGGTAGAGGGAGAAAGGGAATCCCAGGCAGGCTCTGCACTGTCAGCATGGAGCCTGACACAGGGCTCGATCCCACAATCCTGGGATTGTGACCTGAGCCAAAATCAAGAGTCAGACACTCAGTGAACTGAGCTGCCAAGGTGCCCCAGCCATTTTTTTTTTAAATAGGAGGATACTAGTTAATAAATATAGGAAGACTGATAGAACCAGGAAATCATCATTTTGCAATTTTTCACATAAAAGTAGAATCAGGCAAGGATCAACAATGAATGCTAAGAACATTGGGTCAAATTGTTATGAGGAAATGGGACCTTCACATGGTCTCAATATATCATTACACAAAATACTTCTTCATTGTGAAGGGAAACAGTTAGCTTTTCGGTGGAAAGACCTGGTTGACACTAACTAAACCAAAGGATCCAACTTAGCACCACCCACAATGGGATGAAACCCGTTATAGTCCCTGCTGTGATGCAATGGGAAGCAGCCCATGTCACTTATATGGTGTTCTTGCCAGAAACATTCTGACCCTAAGCATAGGAAAGCAATCAGACAAATCTTCATTGTGAGGCATTCCACAAGAATAGGTTTGGATGCTTCAAAAACATTTGTCTCAAAAGACAAAAATAGTGGAGTGGGGATGGGATGCTGCTCTATATTTAAAGTAGATGTTTAAGAAGAAAAGAATGGAAACAATGCCTCAACATTTCCCCTGACTCCTGTCCTTTGCAGGTACAATGTGGTTCCATTAGCAAAAATTTACTGCACATACAAAGTCTCAAAGAAAAGGAATATGGGTCTCCACCCCCAAGGGAATGCATCAAAATCTGCATGTGGATATGCATAGAAAAAGCCAGTATTTCTCCTGATCTGGAAATTCAGAAACCTCCTTCCCCTGAACTGTGTACTCCACCCCTTTCTTGCTGAGAATCACCAAATTAAGTCAGGACTCTTCCTTTAACATACATGATGCCCATAACACTCGCTACCCAAATTTAAAAAAAAATTTTTTTTAACATTTATTTATTTTTGAGGGACAGAGAGAGACAGAGCATGAGTAGGGATGGACAGAAAGAGAGGGAGACACAGAATCCGAAGCAGGCTCCAGGCTGAGCTGTCAGCACAGAGCCCTACGTGGGGCTCAAACCCACGAACCGTGAGATCATGATCTGAGCTGAAGTTGGCACTTAACCAACTTAGCCACCCAGGTGCCCCAACGCACTATCCAAATGGTCCAACTTTTGCCACCCTTATGGCTGAATAATACAAACTAAAGATGGCCCAGGGTACTGCTGCCCTGTGGTAAGTAAGAAAGCAACTAATTTTGGAGTCTACCCTGTGAACCCTAATGAAAGACTTAAGATAGACATCAATTATTCCCTTAAACCAACTCAAAGTTTCATTATCCCCTCCCTTCCTCCCTTCCTTCCTTCCTTCCTTCCTTCCTTCCTTCCTTTTTCCCTCCCTCCCTTCTTCCTCCCTTCTTTCTTTCCTCCCTTTCTCCCTCTCTCCCATTCCCTTCCTTCTTCCCTTTCTCCCTTCCTTCCTTCCTTCTTTTCTCCCTCCCTCCTTTCCTCCCTCCCTTCCTTCCTCCCTCCCTTCCTTCCTCCCTCCCTTCCTTCCTCCCTCCCTCCTTTCCTTCCTTCCTTTCTTCCCGCTCTCTCCCTTCCCTCCTTCTCTCCTTCCTCCCTTTCTCCCTTCCTGCCTCCCTACCTTCCTGCCTCCCTCCCTCCCTTCCTTCCTTTCTCCCTCCCTCCCTTCCTTTCTCCCTCCCTCCCTTCCTTCCTTCCTCCCTCCCTCCCTCCCTCCCTTTTTTCCTTCCTTCCTTCCTTCCTTCCTTCCTTCCTTCCTTCCTTCCTTCCTTCCTTCTTTCCATCTCATTTACCACCAGTATTGTCCATGGACCCGAACAGCTCCACGTCCTAAATCCAGACAATTGCTATTTAAGTCATTAACAGTATTTCCTTTTGAGAATGATTTTGGTCTAGTGGCCGCTCTGGTTGTTTTCTCTAGTAATAAATTAGTTCACTTTAGCAACTCCTGGCATTTTCATTCACCACTCAGGGACATGTGATTTACAACTATAGCAAAATACACTAAAATTTTTCTACACTCTTTTCATTCACTCGTACAACAAGTATTTCCTTGTATAATTTTTTTTAAATGACAAAGTTTTTTTTGGTTGTTGTCGCAAATATCATAGACAACCACAAGGATTTCTCGGCATTAACTTTAAACCGGATGACAGTGATGGTTAATGTTTGTCCTAGTGTCTGTGGGGACTCTGTCAGAGTCTTGCAAAGCTGCCATGGTCTGCGGGAGGGGGTGGGTGGAAGGGCGGAAAGAAGCCCACGGCCCACAGGCAGGTTTGGCTGGGATGCTGGAACTTGCCAAGCACAAGCAGGTCCTTCTAGGGACTCAAGGGATGGTCTTTGGAGGCTAAGGCCTGGCAGGAGTTCTCGACAGAGAAATGTGATACTAAGAAACGGAAAACCCTAAAGTAATGGCCAGCCTTCTCATCACTACTTGAAGGAGTTCCAAAGAGTAGGAAAAGAATACATCTTTTCTTTTTGTTTAATTGTCCCTGCAGAATTCCTAATGTGCCTTCAAAATGACTGTGTCCTCTTTTCTTTCTTCCTACAATGACTTACCAAGCCTCAGTCCTGAACAAATACCATCTGACATTTTAGCACATCCGTGGCTTAGAAAAATATAATTAAAGGTAAAATGTACTAGAACTGAACAATATAGATACCCTAGTCACTCACTTTTAATTACATTTGGATAGATCCTCCGTTGCCATGGAAACTCTCTCCTTGGGAAATTTTGGAGGCAGGGATCTGCTCCAAGTTTCACAGTTGTGTATCTCAAAGAAATTTTTTGTTCTATTTAGAAGTTTCAAAGTTATGCTGCAAATTTCCACTGGGATAACATACAAACTTAGCTGTTGTTAGTTGCACAAAACAGTTAATTATAAAAGGCATTGTTTGCTTTTCATTGTTACAAATTGTTACAAATTTTATGGTTACAAATTCTTCCTATATGGAACTAGTTTCTTTATGGTGAATAGGTGGGTTGATTCCTTCAACTTCTATGTCCAATATGGCAGCCATTAACCACATCCTCATGTAGCTATTTAAATCTATGTTAATTAAAATTAAATACAGTACAAATCTTCGGTAGAACTACTTGAATTTCAAGCCACACTGGACACATTTTAAGTGCTCAATAGTCATAGGTAGTTAATGGCTGTGTTCTAGACAGTATAGATACAGACCACTTCCATCATAGCAGGAAGTTCTATCCAACGACCCTACATTACAGTAATGATCATTTGTATCAGCCCTATTCAGTTTTCTTTGCTCAGAAACAGTAAGAGACCACGAACACATATGCGAGGCTAGTTTCGTGAGCTTGCAATCTGAATAGTCATAAAGGGACTTGCACTTAAGTAGGACCTCAGGACCTTGGGCTGGGTTTAATGCTCTGTTGCCACAATCTTGCAATTCTTAATACTTTTGAACAAGGGACTCCCCACTTATGCATTAGGCTTCTCAAATATGTAGCCAGTCCTGCATATAGGAGATGGAGCTTGGATATCGAGTTATTTCCGTTCCCTTGCGATTGGTTCATTTCCAGCCTCCTCTCCTATAGTCCTTAGAGAGTGAGGGAGAGCGGTTGGCACACAAAGTAAAATTCAGGTGCCTGCAAACCTTTAGGCTGTCTCCTCAGAGACCCTCATCAGGGATTCAGTTTTGAGTACATCTGTTCACAGGAATGCTTGAAGCCCAAACTGTGTCCCAACACCTCCAACATTAAGAGAAAGTTGGATTCTCTTTTGAACAGGTGTTTTCTAACATGGATTCTGAGTTGCCCACAGTGGAATCCCCTTCCCTTCAACAGCCTTGCCAACGCTTGTGTTTAAGCTTCAGCCTCGTTACTTCCACTCATCAGTTATTCATTCCTTTATTCTCTGAATCATTCATTCAACAAATATGAAGTATCTAGTATATACGAGACACTGCTGCAGATAGGAATAAAAAATTATATGACACGGATCTACTGTTGCCATCTGGTAAATTATGTGCTGCAATTAACCCAACATTAACAGCAGATATGGGAGGACAGTAAAATCAAACGCAGCCCGAGTATCATCAAGGATTTATTAGCTGCTCTCCACGTTTCCATGGTCACATTCAAACAAAAACAATAAAAACAGGATGAACGAAGCAACAATATGACTGATTCATGTACTGTGTTATGAAGTTCTCTTCCAGAAAGTATGTACCACTCAGAAAAAGAAAAAAACACAGTAAATACCAAAGTCATTTTCACTTGCTTCTGGAATTCACTGTGTGACATGCTTTTCTGAAAACTTTGACTCCTAATTACGTTTGAGTTAAACTAACATTGCAATGGTGTTGCATCCTGTGAGCATATATGATCCAGGTATGTACCAAACAACAGAGGGAAGACAGTACATAACTGGCCAAACAGAAATTTGCAAAGGCAGAGACATTGAGCTGTCATTTTACAAAGTATTATTCTTTCGTTTCAATATCTTGGGGGGACTTGCAAGAATTCATACCATATAAATTGACTAGGAAATAAGAGCAAAGGGAATATAAAGAAAAAAACTTGGGGAAAAAACCCCCAGGGGTACAGTTATCCACAATGCATGCTGGATGGTCCTATATTTCTGAAAGCTGAGCCCTTCATACTTGATTCTGAGTTCCCTGGCAGCCAAAGCCAAGAGGAAAACAAAACTATGGGAATTGAAACATCCTTGGGTTAAAAATAACCAACTCTGGAGATTTGTTTTAGATATTTCTGTGGATCCCCATAAAGGGCACGCTGTATGATGTAGCAAATGATACCATCAACTACATAGTGGGGCTTGTTCTGTTGTTAGTCTAGTGATTCCCGCCACTCATCTATTCTTTTCAATGCTTAATGTTTATACAATGATTTTATGGATTTTCAGCAAAGGGGTGAGTTTTGAAATGTCCTATTTAGAGTATTCCAGGAAGATGAGGACGTTTGTTACTTTCAGGCACCACGCGATAACTAATCGATGGTAAGTGAACTTTTTGAAGGGAATGAGGAAAGGACCTTCGTGAGGTAGCTCAGAATTTAGGGGTCAGATTATTTGACAGAAAGACCCTCCTCAGATCCTTCATTATGAGAATGGTGTGCACGGAACGTACAGGAATAGAAGAAACAGAGGGAGAGAGAGGCAGCAAAACAGAAACGGAGCAGAGAGCTGTCCTGAGAAGTTAGCCCTGTTGGATTCAGAGTCCTCCACCACGACCCAGAGGATGTCCTGTGAGAAGATGCTAGACATTCATCGCAAGCAGTGCTGGAGTCTGTGGGCTCTCTGGGCACGGCATCGGGGTAATGCTTGGGGGGTAGTAAGTGCATATGGACGATGTGTGTGTGTTCTCTTTTCTCTTTTTATTAATTAAGTATAACTGATGTATAACATTATATGTTTCATACATTTTTTAAGAGACTTAATTTTTTAAAGCAGTTTTAGGTTCACAGAAAAAGTGAATAGAGCTATAGAGATGTCCCATATACTCCCCACTGCCCCACATGCACACCCCCGACTATTAGCATCCCACAGCAGAGTGGTATATTTGTTACAATCAGTGAACCTGTGTTCACACGTCGTTATCACCTAGGGTCCATAGTTTATAATAGCGTTCACCCTTGATGTTGTACATTCCGTGGGTTTTGACAAATGTATAATGCCGTGTATCCAACACTATAAGACTATATTTGTTTTAAATTGAGGTATAATTGACATATAACATTATGTTAGTTTCAGATGTGTAATATAATAATCTAATAATTGCATATATTGCAAAATGACCATCACAATAGCTAATCAACATTCATCACCAAACATAGCTACAAAATTTTTTCTTATGAATCTTCTTATGAATCTTTCTTATGAATTTAAAATCTCCTCTCTTAGCAACTTTCAAGGTCCATCCATGTTGTCACAAAAGGCAAGATTTCATTCTTTTTATGGCTGAATAAAATTTTGTTATATATACACACACACATATACATATATCACATTTTTTTAATGTTCACTTATTTATTTTGAGAGAGAAAGAAAGAGAGAGAATGAGCGGGGGAGGGGCAGAGAAAGAGAGGGAGACTGAGAGAATCCCACGCAGTCTCCATGCTCAGCGCAGAGCCCATCACAAGGCTTGATCTCACAACCATGAGATCATGACCTGAGCCAAAATCAAGAGTTGGACGCTCGACTGACTGAGCCACCCAGCTGCCCCTATATACATCACATTTTCTTTATCCATTCATCCCATTGATGGACAAGGCTATCTATGTATTTTTAACTTCAGAAAAATCACAGTTCCTTACAGTCCTGTGGCCAGACTTGACCGTGATGTCATCAAGAGCTCAGGATTTGAGAACAGCCAGAGCCAAGTCCTCCATTTCTACAGCAGAAATCCATGGGTTCTAGGGCACTAGAATGAGGTGAATGGTGGACTTTCAGTTCAAGAGCTTTTTCCTGATTAACTCCAAGTTTGACTTTCTCTACTCCCAGTCTGCAAAACTATACATTCTAGTGGGAGGTGGAAATAGCATGTATAATGAAAAATAATGGAGTGTGGTGTAAATTTAATTAGGAAAAGCCAATTATAATTTTACCTCAGAAGACTGAGATGCTTAGGGAAGTGAATTGAATTTTAAAGTTAATTAGGCAATAATATATTGCACCATTTGTTGAAAATCTTTCTAAAATTTATGTGTTCAATTTCAGAGTTATAATAGTAGCAAGGTTTTGGGTCCATATCACTTTTTCTAATTCCTCATTAAATTGCCCATGAAAATACTGAAAACTAAAAACTGATAAAGTGCCAATGTCAAAATAAATAAATAAATAAAATTAAAAAACAAACAAACAAAAACAAAACAAAAGTGCCAAAATCAAGGTGGGATTTCTACTAACTGCATTATCCCTATATTTCTATATTTTACCACAGTTTAACACACACACACACACACACCCTCATTAACTTAAAGGCAAAATACTAAAAGTAATCCCAGTACAGTAAAGGAAAAAAAGAAGAGAGCAATTTCTTATAATTACCATATCATCAATATTTAACACTGTTCTACAAGTTTTACCCAATTCAATGAAAGAAGAAAAAGATAGATAAGAAATAGAAGAAATTAGGAGACAACAATATCAGAGGTACACCATCGTCTATTTGGAAAACCTTAGAAAATCAATTAGAAAACGAGTGTAGCTAATAAAAAGGAACATAAATAAATACACACAATTCAGTGTTATCTATAGTCAATCAAAATATAATAAAGAAAAGATCCCACTCATCATTGCAGGGGAAAAAAGCAAGCAAACTAAAACACCTAAACAGGAGACACAAAGCCACGCAAGAAGGAAACCATAAAATGAAATGAGGTTCCTGAGAGACGTCTTGACATGATGTTGCTGAAAAATCCAACACTGTTAAGATTTCATTTTTCTTACATTTAATGTATACCCATAATGCAACATCGGTCAAAATGCCAATTGGGGGAATGATAAAATGATTCCATAGTTCATCTGGAAAATAAAAGGAAAGGAAGAGATCAAAACCTTTTAATAATGTAGAGAAATGTCGAGGGGGAGCAAATCTTGGGTGCCTGATCTTAAAGTGTTTGATGATAAATAAATCACATTTTATATATTTTGAAGTCAGACCTGGTTGAAATTATACCAACTCCTAGCTGGGTTATCTTTGGGCAAGTGACTAAGCTTTTCTGAGACAATTTTGCTTCCATTTTGGAATATATATGTGTGTGTGTGTGTGTGTGTGTGTGTGTGTGTGTGTGTGTATAATGGGTGGTTAGAATTAAGAGATTATTTTCTCTCTTAGTACAATCACTGCCACATTTTCACTGTGATTACATTAGACAACAGAACCTTTAGGGAAACCCGTTTCATAAACCAAAAGAGAATCACTTTTCAAACCTGGTAATAATTGACATTGAAGCCACACTGTGAATCTTTACAGGTTACAATAATACCCATGGCGTGTAATGGGGTGTGAGGTAGATCCTAGAGGGAAAAATGGTGCAAAATTACTGGAGACTAATTTAAAAATATCTATAAGGATCCTCAAAAATATTTCTACTTTTAGAGGTACCTGGGTGGCTCAGAGCATCTGACTCTTGATTTTGGCCTGGGTCATGATCCCAGGGTTGTGGGATTGAGCCCCACGTGGGGCTCCTCACTGAGCATGGGGTCTGCTGGGATTCTTTCTCTCTCTCTCTCTCTCTCTCTCTCTCTCTCTCTCTCTCTCTCTCTCTCTCCTTCTGCCTCTCTCCCCCCTTGCTCTCTTTCTCTCTCTAAAATTAAAAACAAAAAAATTTTTTACCTTTGATTCAATAATTCTGTTTCTAGGAATCTAACCCAGAAAAAAAATAGATAGGAGTAAATATATTCATTGCTGTGTTATTTACAAAACTCAAATGTTCAAAAAAGAAACTGTTAAGTAAAATAGACCCATATGAGAATTTTTAGGCTACCTATATTTATGCAAATAAGAATGATAAATGACACGGTACAATGATCACAGTAAAATAAAGAATGTATATAGGGTATAATCTCAATTTTATAAATTAAAATCATGTAGATACCTGTATCTGTTTATGACAGGAAGAAATAATATAATAAGCCAGATAATATAGTATCTCTGGCTTGCTGAATTTCTCTTTTGCTGTTTTCTTAATATTCTACAATAAGTGATTATTGTTTACAATAGAAATTATGCTATTTATTTTTTTTAAGTTTATTTATTTATTTTGAGAGAGAGTGCACATGTGATCAGGGAAGGAGCAGAGAGACAATCCCAAGCAGGCTCTGCGTCATAAGCACAGAGCCTGATGTGCGGGGCTCAAACTCACGAATGATGAGATCATGACCTGAACTGAAATCAAGAGTTGGACGCCTAACCGACTGAGCCACCCGGGCACCCTGAAAATACATGTTACTTAAAGTAACATATTTGAAAACAATTAGGCTGCTGTAAATCAAGAATTTAAAGAAAAGTATAAGATCTAAACATTTTTAAATGAAATAAAATATATAAGACTACTTCTCTGTGTTAGTATTGTTTAACCAGTGTAATTAATGTTGAGTTAATTGATTAACTCAATTGATTTGAGTTATTTAAAAGCCTTGAGGGTATCTCTGAAAATATTAATCATTCTATTATATTTATAATATTAAAGAATAGGATGTTAGACTTAATATGTTTTAGGTTAATGACAGACTATTCCCTGAAATTGTATATATATACATGTTTTAATTGCTACTAATAAAGTTACCATTCCTAAAAGTTTTATTTTTCTCTTAGAAAAGAAATTCAATTAAAAAAATGTTGTGAGTCACAGTTATCTGGGCTCTTGTTAATGAAAATTCTATAAAATGAAAATTAGACAGTACCTGCATACAATAATTTCCTATACCATTGAGGAACCCAGCCTGGCCCTTGAGATATGCCAAATCGGGGGGAAAATTCCAGTTTACTCACTTGCTCACTGTATATCTTGACTTTACTCAAATCATTTCCCCTCTACCAACCTCAGTTATCTCAACTAAACAATGAGGACAATTGTAAGACTTGTTTTGAGTAATTCCTGACATACCTGTGGCTAGGACTAGAAAATCCAGGTTTTGCACCCCCAAAGAACTAAATTTAGGAGACAAAATTTGAAATAGAAAAATAGAAAACAATGTGCAATTTAAAGATGTGTTGTATTCAGAAGATAAAATACACTCTTACAGCAGCACAGGAAAAAAAACAAACTGCATTTATGACAGTGAATACAAATAGTGAAAATTGGAATAACAGACCAGAGGGTGTGTTTGAAGCTAGACTTACTAGTTTGGCTTCCTTGGGGTTTTCCTGCCCCACCCTGCCACACCACATTCCTCCTTCCCACCAGGGAGAGTCAGAAATCAAATTTTCTGGTAAATTGAATATTCTGATTCACCAACATGACCACAAATACCAAAGACAGCTTAAACATCCCCAAATAACTGACATCTTTTAATAAAATATACCTTATCTGAAAATGCTCTGAACATAATCTTAGATTGTGAATCACAGATTGTATCTGAATCTCTATAGACTCAAATGTTAGCTCAAGATCTTACACTCACGGTGCCTCAGGTTGTCCATTAAACATCACTGACATTAAACGGTAAATGAAAGCCCGGTTGTTTTCATTTTATGGCTTTCTGTGTCCTTTGTGAATAAGAGTTTGTGACAACAAATATTATAATTACAGCTATTGAAAAATAGCAATACATTACAATACTTTGGGAATCTCCTGTATTGGATCAGAAATAAACTGAAGCAGATTTTGCTGAGCTTAGTGACCGTGTAGATATACACAGAGGACTTAGATATTTTAAATGACTCTGTTTTAGACAGTTACCTTAAAAAGTGAATAAAAATCAAATACTGTGGCATTTTTATTTTGGTTATTTGTGTTGTAAATCTACACACTGACCTTTGGAAAAGTCAGAAATCTCCAAGGCTTGGGCAAATAAGTAGGACAAGAGCAGACCAAATCTTAAATCCACACCCGTTGTCTTTACAACATGCTGGAAAAGTAGAAAGTAGTTAGGGAACTCAAGAAGAAGAAGAAGAAGAAAAAGACTTAATACAAATAAAATATTCAGAAGTCTGTAAAGAAATTAATATTAAGAAGGGGGATCAATATGAAAAACACAGTATTATTTGGCACTGATCTTTCTGACTTTTCTTAGCCCTGGGCAGAGGGACAATATTGATAGAAAAGGAGCTAAAACATTGACTGCTGGCATGTAGATGTATATTTTGGTCCAAGATTGTACGAGTTAATCGTCCAGGGGGAGGAAAAAGATAGTGTTTGGTTTTGGCAGAGACAGCTGTAGAGTTTGCAAAGTGTTGGGCTTAGACAATGGAAACATTGGCTCAAAGGTAGAAGGTGGAGACTAAAACCAAAGAATCCAAGAGCTGAAAGAGATTTGAGAGATCTCGTTTATCTGTTAGAGGTAAACAGGGTAATCAACCCACCAGGCCTGCCCTAGTTGAAAAATGTCTTGGAAACCATTCCCAACCTCTCTTAGAATCCGGCTACAGATATTAAAAGAATAATGTCCAGCTAAGTTTTGCAACATGTTGGACAAGTATCTCAGGAACTGTCTGCTAAAGATAAATTAATTTGAATTCACGTTAATTTAAGCACAAATGGTACACATCGTTTTGTAGAGTGGAAGAAGGCATCAGAAAACCAAATATTTTAGTATGCCAACGCCCAGTTGCCTTCTCGCCGATGACTGAGCATTCTCACATTTTAAACCATTTTTAGACCTTGGTAAATTCTAGTCTGCTTCATCTTTAATCATTATACTTATCCAGTATCATAGAACTGGAAAGTAACCTGGAGATCACCTTGTCCAAACCCTCGGTTTATCCATGAGCCCAGAATTGTATAATTGCTTTAGACTCATAGACATGCCACAGAACCACAAATGTTTCATGTCCCAAATAGAACTCACTTTAGTACAGAAAATGTGTTCCTTTTCTTACACCCTTTATTGCAAATAATAGTAGAAGCATTCTCTTAGTTATCTTAACTCCTTTCCTTAATCCCAAACTTTTTAAGAGAAGATTGAAAGACATTTTGAGATTTCTCTCTGAATTCATGTAACACTTCGCATACATTCTTGGCTTTCAGATTTTTTTTTAAATTATTGAAGTATAGTTGACATACAATGTTATATTAGTTTCAGATGCTCAATACAGTGATTTGACAATTCTCTACATTACTCAGTGCTCCCCATGGTACGTGTAGTCACCTCACAACGTTATTATAATATTAGTGACTATATTCTTTATGCTGTACTTTTCACCTCTGTGACTTCTTTGTTTTGTAACTGGAAGTTTGTGTCTTCTTCATCCCAGACTTTATCATCTTCATTCATCCATCCATCCATCCATCCATCCACCCACCCATTTGTCCATCACAGTTTACTCGGCATTGACTATGTAAAGACACTATGATTGACTCTCTGGACATAAAGATTAAGTAGAATACAGACTCTGCTTTCCAAACCTTGGACAAGAGAAAAAAGGCTGATCCAGGAGATCCAGGTAAATCAGGCATTACCGTCCAGTGATCCTTTTGCTAGAAGCAGGAACTTTTTCTTCTGTTAGAGAACGAGGGTGGAAGTGGAATGGATCAAGATATTTAGATTTTAAGTGTTGACTTCAACATTCTACAAGCTGTTCCCAAACCAAGCCAATGAAAAACTGTTGTACAGTTTTAACTGCATTTTCTGCAGATCTTATGGTTTGATTTATGGACAAAAGTATTTTTGTTGACGTCGTCATCTTCCTTGTAGATGTTCTTATTTCTTACGTGTACCTGCCTGAATGACCTTCAACAGTCTACCCTTCCTCCTGGGGCTCTCAGTTCTCAAAGTTGAGAAAGAAAGCATGCACACTTAAGAATTTTCCCACTTGGTTTTAGACACATCATTAGTGTCAACTTGTTGTGTGTCTTACTTATAATGTGCTTCATGAGACTTTAAGAAGGATATTGCAACTGCAATCTTTTTTTAATTGAAAAATCTTTAGTTCTCAAAAGGAAAACAGTACATGTTCATTATAGAAAAAGTAATCAAAAGTCTTCTTCTTCTGATTCTAAGTACTTAAAACTGAAAATCCATTCATGCTGCTAGAAGACTCCCAAGTAGAGGTGCTAAGGACCTGTGATCTTCTATTTACTCTCATATCAAGGGAATCTACAGAAAGAACATAAGGGTCTTGATGGGAAAAGTCTGAGTAAGTCGCAGCTTGATTGCAGCTAGCTGCCCTGTGTTAGGGAGATGACAGAAGGCCAAGCTTACCAGCTGAATTTTCTCAAGTGGCTTGATTTTAAATTAAATGTAGTTGTGAAGACATTTGGCTCCCAGCCTGAGTTGTGTTTTTCCACTTTCTTAAAGGTTGGCACTGGGCCTTTCTTATTCACAGCTGCCTTCTCTAGTGTGATGAGACACATAGGATGGGCACATTCTTCCCTCGCGGACTGAGAGTTGAACTAAACCTGGAAATTGTGGCCCAATATAAAAACTTCTGAAGAGCAGACCATGTCATTGTGCCTTATAATGGGTCCTTTAATTTAAAAAAAAAGGGGGTGCAGGGGCACCTGAGTGGCTCAGTCAGTTGAGCGTCCGACATCAGCTCAGGCCATGATCTTGTGATTCCTGAGTTCGAGCCCCATGTCGGGCTCTGTGCTGACAGCTGAGAGCCTGGAGTCTGCTTGGGCTTCTGTCTCTCTCTCTCTCTGCCCCTCCCCCATTTGTGCTCTCTCAAAATAAATAAACATTAAATATTTTTTTAAAAAGGGGTGCATCTGGGAATGAGAGGTCTTCCAAGTGTAAACAAGCAGATTTCAACACAAAAGATGGTAAGGAAAGTTTCTCCTTCAATAATAGTAATAGTTAATGCCTACAGTACTTCCTATGTATCAGGTACTGTTCTAAATATTTTACCAATATTATTTTAATTTTTTTTAACATTTATTTATTTTTGAGACAGAGAGAGACAGAGCATGAATGGGGGAGGGGCAGAGAGAGAGGGAGACACAGAATTGGAAGCAGGCTCCAGGCTCTGAGCCATCAGCCCAGAGCCCGACACGGGGCTCGAACTCACAGACTGTGAGATCGTGACCTGAGCTGAAGTCGGACGCTCAACCGACTGAGCCACCCAGGCGGCCCACCAATATTATTTTAGAAATGAGGAAACAGACTGACAATGGTTAAGTCATTTTGCTTAAGGTCATATCACTGGTGCGTTCTGAAGTTCACATCACACAATGCTGGGATGGCACACAGCTGGCTCCAGAATCTGTCCTGAATCACCACACAACCAACCTCTTTAAGGGGCCCTGATGGTAACATCTTTCAGCTAAACTCTGCAAGTTGTTTCTAGAAAGTGTTCTAGGGTCTACCTTCTCCTTTGGGGTCTACAAAGAGGCTTGAGAACTGTGCTTGGCTTGAGAGTCAGTGGTGCTGAGTTGCTAAGGCACCTGAGCTCTGTCTCATGAGTAGGAGCTCCTGGAACTTTTGGTTTATGGTCATACTCACGGACCTGTAGACTGGCCACTGAGTGTCACACCCTGCAGATCAACATGACATGTAGTTTGAGGCTTCTGCTTGTCTACCCTTGGCGGGAGAACACTGTATTCAGGAGGACTCAAGGTTTGGATGACTTAACAATTAGAAATGCTGTATTGGAGGGAGCCTTTGTAGGAAGCTTTTTGAAGTCTCTCCATAGCCATTGGGCTCTCTGTGAGAGGGCACAGTAATGGTGCAGCCAACAGTCTACATCGGTTTCAACGATCAGTGTCTACACAGGAACCGATGGTACCACCAAATGAGGATGACCCAGGAAAATTTATTTATAAAGTGACAAAGGTACAAAGGTATGGGTGAGGTGTAGGTGAAGCTCAGACACCTGAGCTAGCAGCAGTAGCCCTAGCAGACCCCTAGACCTGGGACGGAGGGAAGAAGGAATGACCACAGCATCAAGAAGACTCAAGGCTCTGGATTGCTTTGAGAGGAGCACCCATCTTCAATCAGGAAGTGGGACCTTCCCAAGGTGACCTTCCAGGAAGAGAATTGGGGAATAATGCTCCACCCTCACTCTTTTTATTATCCTAGATCTCTTGTTAGGAATCCTTTTTAGCTGCCAAAAGGGAGCAAGAAATGTTAAGATTCCTTTGATATAGTCCATAAAAGTCAGGCTTCCAGGGCAGAGAACAGTGGGAGAAGAGGGAGAGTGGATTTGGAGAGGGGTATTTGGAGACAAATATCCAACACAGGGGTCAACTAGACTACTATTAGACCAAAGCTGAGGTAGAGCTCACACCAGTGGGAAACAGATTCAGCATGGGAGATGGGGACATCAGCACAACAACCCATGAACAAAGAGCCATGACAAGTTAGCCTTGTTCCATAATCACAGCCATAATCACAGCAAGCTGAGAGTGGTACAATAGCCATGCAATCTCAAGGTATCAATAAAACCTTTGGCTGGGGTCACTGGGTCATTTTGTTCCCTAGTTATTGCACTAAATGATGTGTAGGAAATATCTGGGGACAGAACAAAGCTACCTCCACTGGGACCCAGGGAAAACCACACAGATTTGACAATTACAATCACAGAGGCAAAGTTGTGGTATAACCTGTATCCTTCAGCCTGATAGAAATGCTTGCTGAAAAGCTGTAAATGAATAGTAAGTACTTTTGTAAACCTGTACTTTTCTTTTTAAAAAAAAATATTTTAGTAACTTTTATTTAGACTAACCTTCTCACAGACAACAACCATGAACCCTGAAAACAAATTATTTTATTTCAGCTTCATTGCAATATAATTGACATATAACATCGTGTGAGTTTAAGGTGTGCAACAAGTCGATTTGATATATTTACATATTGCAAAACGATTACCACCATAGCCTTAGCTAACACCTCCGACAACTCACATAGCTACCATTTATTTTTTGTGGTGAGGACACTTTTTAGACCTATTCTCCTAGTAACTTCCAAGTACATACTACAGTGTTATTAACTATAATCACCATGCGGTACAGTAGATCCCCAAAACTTATCCATCCTATCCATCTTAAAACTGGAAGTCAGTACTCTTTAACCGACCAGTACTTTCCTAAATCTTTGGGTATAAATTACACGGGAATTTGAAACCAAAACAGTAGTTTTATCAGAATCACATCTCTAGAATCTGACTATAATGCAACAAGGCAATGAGCAGAACCCAGCCAACAACAGCTGAAGGGTCACATCCAGCCTGCATCTTTTTTTGTAAATAAAGATTTATTGGGATGCTGCCATGGTCATTCATTAACGGATTGTCTGCTTTCATGCTACAACAGCAGAGTTGAGTAGTTGTGACAGGTACCATATCGCTGACAAAGCCAAAATGTCTACTCACTATCTGTCCCTTTACAATAAAGTTGGCTGGCACCTTAATTAGATTTTGTTTTTACAGTGGAATGTGATATATGGTAACCTCATGACTGTGATTGTCAATTGGTATCTACTACCTGACTCAAACTTGGAAAAGGCAGCAAATACATCTGTCACGTTCTCTTGTTCACAGCTGCATCCACTTCACAACACAGGGCTTAGGACAGAATGGGTGCCCAGTGAATGTCTGCTGAGTATATATGCGCTTGGGGAAGGACTTAGATGCAAAGCCCTCATCCTCCAAAGAAATTTCCCCTTAAAGAGACACAAAGCATTTACTTGCTATGGAATTGTGTAGCATTTGTCCATAACTGGCTTTGTTTGGGATTTTGTTATCTTTCTTCTTCACGCTATTTGAAAAATCCTGCTTTGAGCTGGTTGAGGAAAAGAAGGAAAGAGGCACTTGGCAATTGTACCTGGAGTACATGGAATTTCACATCAGTCTTCTCTGCATCTGTTTCCTGAATCGTGTCTGGAATATTGATTTGGTAGATGAAGACTGACCCCAGACTTGCCCAAAGGTCTCTGAGTGCTTCTAACCCTCAAGCTTCACTGTGTCCCTGAGCTATTGCCAGGTTTTTCTCAGACTTTGCTGTGTGAAGGGTGAGACCTCATGCAAGTCAAGTGACCTGACTTCCAGGTGTGTGGGCTGAGAACGAAAGTAAAAATATTCCCTTCAGAGAAAATGGTATCTTCCAAGGCATTCATTCATTCAACAATTGTTTATTAAGTGGCTATTCGATGCTGGCATTCATCTAGGTACAGGAGATGTGGCAGCAAACAAAACAGGCAAAAATAAAATAAAATTCTTGCCCTCATAAACATTCTGGTTGTATGTGTGTGCATGTGTGTGCATGGGTGTGTGTGTGTGTGTGTGTGTGTGTGTGTGTAAGAGAGGGAGAGAGGCAAATTTATTTCCGGGTGCCTGAGTGGCTCAGTCAGTTAAGCATGCAACTCTTGATTTTGGCTCAGGTCATGATCTCACAGTTCATGAGTTCGAGCCCCGTGTCGGGCTCTGTGCTGACAGTGAGGAGCCTGCTTAGGATTCTCTCTTTCTCCCTCTCTTCCTGCCACTCACTTGCTCCCACTCTTCTCTCTCTCTCAAAAATAAATAAATATCTTTTAAAAAGTTTTTGGTTACATTGAGTAAACATAGAGTATGCCAAATAGTGATAAGTTCTACAGAGAAAAATAAAGCAAGAAAGAATGAGAGAGAGCGCTAGTCTGAGAAGGGGGGAAACTTCAAGTAGCATATCCCTTGATGTATTTGAAATATCTATTGATAATCTGGAATATGGTCTCCCTATTCACTGTCATGGTGGTAGGTTAATGAGCTCTTTCCTTAACATTCAGCATTATCAGAAGAAACACCACCATCACTGCACTAGAAAGGTCGTTGGCTATCTCATCCTCACCTCAGGGATGAAAGGAAAAGAAGTCATTTATGGAAAATTCACCTGTGCTGGAGCTTGAAACTCTTAGCACTGGAACAGTGGCAATTCATCCCCTGCCTTGAGCTTCTTGTATGCACCTTTGCTATAACCCATGGGGTCAAGTGAGGTGGTACCTTGGTCCACCCAGAAAGTCCACAAACAGAACACAAAGGTTGAGTGATGCAGGCAACTTGGCGACAGGCTTTCCAAACTGATGTAGACATTTACTCATAGGGCCCGGACACGTGGGTGAGCCAGGGAACTATTCTCTCATACACCCTTCACTTCCTGGGCATTTTCCAAACGGATGGAAGGATGCAGTGCTTCAGAAATTCTGATCAGAAGGCTCAGTGGTCACCTATGAAAATCCTCCTTTGCACTTGCCAAGGCCCACCCAGCGGTGCTATGCTCTGTAAGAAAGCAGGCCCTGGGGGCAGGGCTTGACCTGAAGCATGCCCTGAACACACTGAAAACCATGGCAAATGACCTCCTGGAAAATTTCACTGGTTTAGCCAACCAGCTTGAATCATTCACAAAACCACTCCAGGAGCGTTGTACCGAGATGAGAGCGTAGCATGAACATCTAGCCACTATCTCTCTTGCCCTGATCAATGAGAGGGCCTTCAGTGCTGGCTGAAACAAAGCCTTCACACGTCTCAGAGCATGCAAAGAAGCTGTGTGACCCACCCTCCAATCCAAGAACCCCAGGGGCCTGTGAACCGCAGGGTGGAGGTAAGATTAGAGAAGGCCTACAAAGCTCCCATGATGGTCCGGAGGGGCAACTTCTCAGCAGGACTGAGGATAACTGCCTACCATAGCTCTGTAGGGGGCTGGTTGAAGATTTGGTTCCTAGAGCCTTAAGTGGATAGGCCTCTTCTACCCCTCCCCCATTTGCCTGGGAGCCAGCAAGTCTCTGCAGCATGGGGTGGGAACTAGGGTTTCCCAGGCCTGGGACACAGTCCAGAGTTAACACGAATAAAGTTCAGGATTTCCTGCAGCCTCTGCACTCGGGGTTCCTTCAGCTCAGCTGGTCCCACAGAGCACCCTTCAGAGCCCTCCAAATATGCATTGTGGGCCCAATTGTTTTCCTATGGATTGTTGCCCTTTCCCACGCTGGAGGCAGAAAAAGAATCTTTTTATCTCCAGCCTTGTGCCTTCACCACATCTCCTTATCCTCACTCCACATTTGAATTCCCGCTAACTAAAATTGTCCTTAAGATTTTTTTTTAAAGATATAAAGCAACAAAATCACCTCTTTAATTCTCCTCATGAAAGAATTTGGATTCCACCCTCTGCCTGAGTTGACCATTTGGGCTGCATTTGCCCTGTTCCGGAGAGTAGTAACCCCAACCCTCTTCTTGTACCTACGCCAAGACATACTGCATTTAAGAGAGGCTGAAATTCCCCAGGGCATTCTCTTTCTGATGTTTTAAATATTTGCTTATTTTTCCCACAGGAAACTTTACAGTTAGTGTGCATTCCTAAATTGATCATTTGCCCCCCGCATTTCCCTCTTTAGGAAATCCCTGGGCTGCTCATTAGGGACGTTTCTCCTAATCTGACACCTCATAGCAGTGTGAGACCAGTGTAAGACCAGTTTTCTTATTTGCTCAGTAAATCTTAGCTATTGCCTTGTTCAGGACTCCTCTTCATACATAGGACACATCTCCAAAAGCCAATTGGAACCCATTATTTTTTCATCTTTCCTAGGTTCAAACTCATCATTTTCTCTTCACTGCAGTGTTAAGGGCTCCCCATGGGGCTGGCCATGTAACACAAGCCCCACCAACTCTCCAAGCCAATAACTGTGCACCAGATTTTGTCTTCTAGTTACACATGAGGCACCACAGCAACAGGAAGTGGGGACTCAAGGTAAACCAGAAGTGGTTGATGCCGACAGAACAAGGTTCCAGTTAGAACATTCCAGGGGGTCATTTCACAGAGGTGACTCTTCATTTTGAAGGGAGAGTGCACCAGTCAGAAAGTATAACCAACTAGTTCATATCTTGCCTGTCTGCCATCAGAATAAGCCTGTGAAAACTATCTCTGCTGAAATTCTTAGCTTCACTTTGTCATCATAAGCCGTCCTGCAAGTCAGAAAATGGTGCCGAATATCTGCAGAACAGAGAGCCAGTACACCCTACAGCAGCAGGGAAGCCCTTTGCTAGGAGGGGCCAAAGGCTGGGAATGTTTTCAAATCTTGGAGAGACTGTCAACAGACCCTGCTGCAGCTCCAGGGCTTGCTGAACTATGTGGAGATGTTGTCCTCAACATCTGATCCTCAGGGTTGTCTGCTTCAGTTTAAGACCAGAGTGTAACTCCAGGCTAGAAGGTGGGAGACTTTAATGCTTCTGCAGCCCTTTTCATGGCTGAATCTCAATTTAGACTCAACTGAACTCTGTGAGTTACCGACGGAGAATCGCTCTGTGTGTGACTGTGCTAAACATGGCCGCCTCTTTACGTGACTCCTGGGGAGCCGTTCACCACGGTCTCTCAGAACAGCCACCCCCGCACCGTGCTGTCCAAAGCTTGCATGGCCATACACGTGACCATCATGGCAGACGCTGCAGGTGTTTCAAAGTCTGAGAAGGGCTCTGGCTGCCTTCAAAGAGCTTGTGGTCCGGGGCAGGAAAAGATTGCTACAGAAGTAACTATGATACCCAGGAAAGTGAGCTCAGTAGCAAAATGGAAGTAAGTAACCAAAAAATGAACCCAGAAGTAACTCAAGATACAAGCCGTGGTCAAAGGAAAAGGGAGAGAAGGGAGAAGAGGTAGCTGGCTTGTCTTGTGAACCTCCTGTTTCTGGTCTTAACCTGATAGGCCATCAAGAACCGTGCTTATGGAAGGTAACGCTGACAATAAGAAACTGGCAAAAACTGGCAAATTTTTCAGGAGACTGGAAGCCTGGTAGGAAGACACTTAAAATAGTCAAGGTAATGAATGGGGGCTCTAACTTATATAGTAACAGTCAAATGAAAGAACGGCAATGAAGATATTTGGAAGTTTATAAAAATTCATTTTGACTAACCCTAGAGTTAAAAGTGAGAAAATCAGTAAGAAAGAAAGTACTGAGGAATCCCAGTCTTAATAACAAGAAATAATACAGTTAAAGATTTGGATTACATAATGTGAAACTACCATTTTTGTAGGTAAAAAAAAATGGTTGATTATCAGTAGTCACATGAAATTCCAACTTATTTCACAATAGGTACCCTTAAGTATCTCACTGTAGAAGAAGTATAGCCCCAAATAAAGTAACACTAAAAGAAAGAAAAATTAACCATGAATACAAGCAAGTGGGAAGTGATTTGTTTAGCAGTGGGACAGGTGAGGGCATGTTTTAAAGAGCAGATACAGTTCTTACAGGAGATTGCCTGGTGGAGAATCTCCTGTGACTTTTCAGCCTAAGGCAAGATTCCAGAGAAAAGTGGCTGGGTCAGTGGAAGCCCAACACCTGTTTTGGAAGTAAAGGAGGGCATTGCAACTTAATTCAATTTACAACCTTCTATACGTATCCCTTTGGGGGTTTCCTTATCAGAAAATTTGTCCTAGAGTTCTTGACAAAAACTAAAAATATCTTCCCTGACATTTTCCCTGAGTCCATTTTTTCTAAGCGTGGTCCCTTCGCCATAATACATACTGAAGACAGAGTTGAGGAATAGAGAAAATTTAATAAGAAAATGTAACTCTGTTCAGCAAAACCTTAAATAAGCCTTCCATTGCATGAGGATGTCATTAGATCACCTAGGAAATATTCAAGATCTCCCAAGAATGAATGCTGTGAATTCTATTCAGAATGATGCAGGTTGTAGAACCTCCATGATTTCATTTCCAAGTTCGGATCCATATCCATGTGCCTCCAAGCTTTGTTCCCACTGCTTTCTTTTCTAGAAGTCTCTCCCTTCCAGTTTTATGCTGCTTGAGGAATGCTAACTCATCCTTGAGCCCTGACCCTGGGCCCACTCTCTAGGAAGTTTTAAATGCTCAGTTCATGCTTTTATTTCCATTGTATTGAGTTTGGTTGCCTACCAATGTAAGTTTGTTTTTCACTCTTAGAGTTAACCAAGAAAGGTAAGCACAAAAATGCATGTTCTTGTATTAACCAGTAAAGCAAAGGAAAATAAATGTCCAGATTGTATGCTGATAATATGCTGCATTTGTGTCAATGAGATAATGCCAAAAAACTCACTATAAGAGTATGAAAATCCTTTCATTTGTATATAAAAGTAGACATGAATTATGTATAATAGGAATATGTTTGTAGAGGCTTAAAAAATATTTGAAGGGATGCCCATCAATTTCCCCTAGGAAATAGAATTGGGGATAATGAGAAGATTAGGGATTTTCAGAATAGCATGTAGTCATTTCTTCTCTGCTTGACTTTATTCTAAAAAGAATTATTTTATTTCAAAAACAAAAAGGATCCATAGTTCTCCCATACTGGATCTTGGAAAATTGTGGTTCATTCAAGCTCAGCACTAAAGGGAGTATGTTCCAGGAGCCCACAACACCCACTTCCCAAATTAGACGTGCCTGCAAGCATGTTTCTTAGTGCTTCCATTAGTGAGTACTCTTCATTCCCCATTAGTGAGTACTCTTCATTCCACAGGGTGGCCTCTCTGAAGCCAAACACAACCAAATTAACGAGTTCAGGAAGCTACACTCCACAGCCCAATGTAGTCATCCTTTGGGGTAAAAGAGGAAGCTGGTTAAGTAAGTTTTGTAGTTACCAAAAGGGATTGTTGCCCAAGAAAATCATAGGACCAGCAAAAGTCTTAAATGCAATATTTGACATATTGTACTAAGAATTAAGTAGCCATTTCCCCAAATAGGAAACTGGCCACATAAACCCTTAGGTCTGAGCCCACTGTCATCTGCCTGCCTCTCTTGTTCTTTCATCACCTCCTCTTCCATTTTCCAACTACCAATCTTCAATCATCCAATTTCAATTCCTTTGTTATGTTAAATTTTCTAACCCCTCAAATTAGGCTTTAGACTTACCTTTAAACATCCAAAAAATGTCAACAATTGTATTGAGGAGACCCTGCTTCACAAAGGACCTTGTTTCTAGGATTTCTTTCTGTAGCAACCAACAAATAATCAAGTGAATGAGTATCAGATTCTTAGGCAGTGCTCCCGACCAGACCCATCAGGGCCCATTCAAAGTTGGGAGTGGAGAGGAGTGAAGTTCTGGAAACAACAACCTGACAATGAATGTGAATCAAGAGCTTCCTATGGATTGGGCACTGGACTAAGGCATCTTTCCTGTAATATCTCGTTTGGTCTCCACAACAACTCTATGAGGTTATAATAGCAAAAAATTGTCCCCAACCTGGTCTATGTGATGTAATTCATAGCCTCCTTCCAAAAAGATATTGGGATTATATTGATCAAATGTTTGAACAGTTTTCTGATTCACTTTAATGGGATTAAGCCTTGCTCGGGGAAATCCTCACCTACCACACAGCTGACTAATCAGACAGAGTCTGATGGCCATTTCTAATAGCTTCTTTTTCTTCCAATAATCAGCCAAACAAGGATAATCTACTTATTGTCTTTTCCTGTAAAATATCTTTACCAAAAGTGAATCCTCCTTGGCCTGTAAGAGGATTTCCCCCCACTTGTTGCAAGGTTTTCAGAAAATTTGACACAAGCTCATAACCCAATTGCCTGAATGCTTTTTAACTAAGTAGATGCTATCATTTCACCATTTAACAAAAAATGCCCCATCACAGATAGAGCCAGAGCACGAAGGTGATTCATTTAATCTGAAACCCAGGTTTTTAGTAACTATTTTTCTTCCTTCCCAAACAAATTGACTTCTCATTCTTTCACTTCTCATACCACAAAGTTTGTGACTTTCAATCCCACTTGCCCACTAAAAACTTTCTCTCAAAGGCTTATCCATCAGGATGTCAAGCATGCCTTTGGGAAAGCCAATTTTGACTCTGGTGATAAAATCTCTGAGTGGGGAGAGAGGACAGGATGTGCAGCCTGACTCTGTGTCCTGTGGATGATCCCTCCCTGAGAGGTTCTGCTTTACCTCCATGACTCCCACCATAACACAGGCCTCAGAGGGCAATTCCCTTTAATCTCCTGGGTTCCATGGAGACCAAGATTCTCATGCTTTTACCATAGCTCAGACCTGCCCTGACCATCTAAACTAGGGTTTACCCAAGGCTGACATGTTAGTAGAAGGTACTCCTGTCAAGCCAGAGATCAAAGCAAATCTTACTGAAGGGGAATATTAAAATTATAAATTCTCCTTCACTGGGGTCAAGTTCTGATCAGCTCAGCTTTTAAAGGTTAACTGTGACTTTGAATAAGACAACAGCTGTGGTGTTTCTGTTTCATTCAGGAGAAGTCCAATCAGGCTGCTTATCACCTTCTACAGGATCCTCTTAACCCAGAGTGGAATGTGGGAAGAGATGTGGAGTACCTATTGTAAACAAGTCTATTCTGGTCTATGAGTGTCAACTCCCTTTAAAGAAAACTAGCCCAACAGTTGAGAGCTTTTTTTTTTTTTTTTTTTTTTTTTTTTTTAAGATGGCCATTACCCATGACATTGCAAAAAGAAGTACACATGGTTGATTTCTTTTCTCTTTACATTTCCCCTTCTATTTCTAATCTATTAATATTAAAGGACTTGAATGCTGTTTTGACTAACCAAGAGATTTTTTATCTATGGGAACACACTTCCAATAGATTTCTTTTATGGGAAAATGAACTCATAATTCATAGGGATAAGCTCCAGAATGATAAATCTGATGACAGGAGAGGCTTCCGGAAAAATACCTTTGCGGAACAGTCCCCATACTTGACATTCCACCAGGGTCTGTAGGCAAAAAGCACAAATCATATGGAAGGTGCTGGGCCTGTGGGCAGCAAGGCATACAGCACCTTTCACAACACTCCTCACAGTGAGGCTTCGTATTGTGACTACTTAATCAGTTCTCTGCTCACCAGTGATCTGATTTGCAAATGGAAATTCTTTCTTAGACCTTCTAAGTCATGTTGTGACTTCTTGCTTTTTTTGCATGGAAATACAGTGTGTGGGGTACTATGTGTGTCACAAGTTCAACAGGCTGCCATGAAGCTGAGACAGACTGAAACAGGATGGAACATTACACCTGGGATCTGAGAAGAAAATATAGGGTGGACACACAGGAAAGGTTTACTCCTCACAAGTGGTTCAAGGAAGAACCTAGAAGAATACAGAACTGGGCTTTTCACTAGGATTTTCTGCATCAATAATCTGCTCCATCCAGTATGAGAGCCATGAGCCATAAGTAGCTACTGAGCACATGAAATGTTGCTGGTGTGACCCATAACCTGAATTTCAAATGTAATTAATTTAAACTCAATTTATTATTATGATTTTATTTTTTTAATGTTTATTTTTAAAGGAGAAAGAGTACGAGCAGAGGAGGGGCAGAGAGAGAGGGAGACAAGGAATCCGCAGGCTCCAGGCTTTGAGCTGTCAGCAGAGAGCCTGACACGGGGCTCCAACTCACAAACTGGGAGATCATGACCTGAGCTGAAGTCAGATGCTTAACTGATGGAGCCACCCAGATGCCCCAATTTAAATTCAATTTAAATTAGCACAGATCTAGAGTCTAAATAGCATGGTAAAGAGAGACTAGAAGGGGGGAAGGACTCAAAATGAAACAAAGCAAAAATGTATTCAAATCAAATCTAGTAAAAATTAACAGAAAACAATGGTTTGGGTAGACTAAGCAACAAAGTTGATGATAATTATCTTTCTACTCTCTCTATGATCATGTGTACCCAGTATAAAGGAACTAGCCAACTGAGCTAAGTGAATAATAATTTTAAAAAGACTGTCTATAATCACTAATCAAATGAGCCCAAACAGTTGATCTTGGAAACTCAATGGCTGCAGGCTTACTGGATTAAAAGAGAAACTTAGATAGAAAGAATCCTTCTCATGTACAAAAAATAAAGGATTTAAAGAGGTGAGGGCATAAGATAAAAATTCAGCAGAGGAAAAGAAGAAGATAAAAGTCTCTAAGAATAACCCAAAGAAGTCATTAGCTTTATTTTTTTAATTTTTTTAATGTTTTATTTATTTTTGAGAGAGAGAGAGAGAGAGAGCGCAAGTGGTAGAGAGGCAGAGAGAGGGAGACACAGAGTCCGAAGCAGGCTCCAGGCTCCGAGTTGTCAGCACAGAGCCTGACATGGGGCTCGAACTCATGAACCGTGAAATTATGACCTGAGCCGAAGTCAAACGCTCAACTGACTGAGCCACCCAGGTGTCCCCAAGTCATTAGCTTTTAAATAGTAACAAGAAATAAAGGACAAGAAAGAAGAAGGAAAGGGGAGCAAGAAGAAAGGGAGAAGAAAGGGTGGAAAGGAGAGCAGGAAAGAGTGGGAGAGAGAGAAGCAAAAGAAGGAACACATACACACACACAAACCTTGATATAAATTCAAAAGCTGCTGGCATTTGGAGGAAGCATTTGGGAGGGCCTTAAGAGTTCAACCACTGTGATTGCTTTTGAAAAGAAAATCTCAAGATAGACGGCATGAGGAAATGTCACATATGGAGATATCAGAACAGAAAGATGCCAGTGCCCACAGGCCAGCCAAGTTTCACCTAGAAATCACCAAAGTCTGAGTCACTCTATAACTGAATTTAGGATCCAACATTCAGTTGAGAAACTCTCAACAGCATACAGATGATTCGCAGTATTTCCTGAGCTCACCATCAAAACTAGGAGTTTCACTTCTGTGATCATCTGGACACAAGAACACATTGAATCTGGGCAAAAATATTCAATTAACATTGCTAAAAATAATAGAGTGACATCCATGGGGTGGGGGGAGTTTGTAATATTGCTTATGTCTAAAGCAGAGAGGAAATGGGATCAGTATTATCTCTCAGTTGTAGGGATGGTGAAAATATCCCATATTTTGGAAAAAGAAATCAAAAGAATGCATGAAGTCTTGTAACAAATGTAGTCTCTCTTACATACCGAGAAGTGATTTAAATTGTGTCAAATTTTATTGCATTTTAAAAAACTTGGAATCCATGACATGGGTGATTAACCAAGGCTGTGTATTGGCTGTTTTTTCCCATAGTTCTGCTAATTCAGAAAATTCATTGAATATTCACTAAGTGTCCAAAGCTGGAAATGCTATGGGCACTTGCTAAATGATTGCTGAACAAAATAATGAACTAGTCACTTAGAAGCAGATATTATAAACACCTGTCAATCATAAAGGAAGTGCTCATTTTTTCATAACCTGTTGATGGATTCCCCCCAGGGCCTTTGTTTGGTAATTGTGGTTCCCTAGCAACAGCTGTCATCCTGAGAGACAGGTTGGCTCTGCCTTAGTCCCATCCATTGCCTACTCTTGTGGATTTCTAGAATTCCCCACAGCAGCAGCCCCATGTCCTGTGGATTTGAATAAATAACAATAGATTTAGATATCCAGTGTAACTAGTTTCCATTTAAAACTAGAAATGATGGATAAAATAAAAACAAGCGGAAAATTATCTTAACTACATTTACAAACTGGCAAAAAATTAAGGAATCCTCAGATTTAAAAAATTAACAATGACAAGCAGCCAGAAACAAAAGCAGTCAACTTTTGTGTTGAGCATATTTCCCATGAACTTAAGCCTTGGGGTTCAAGGTCTTGAAAGGTTTAGAAAAAAGAAGGTAAGGACCAGGGTCTTTTCAAGATGTGATTTAGCAGGAAACCCCTTCGTCAACTGGGGACCCCAAAGGCCATCTCTAAAGGTTTTCTCTGGACATAAACTCACTCCACCCCTCTCCCCAGACAGTGAGGATGTGCACTTTCTGGAGCCTTGTCACTCAGTAGAAGGGAAAAATCTCCCCTAAAAGTTTGTGAGCACATGCTAGTTTGCAACCCTAATTCACACAACCTGATGTTGTCCAAAATATATCAAGTCAAAAATGTAGTTTAAAGTGATTCCAGAATGGCAGCAGTGCCACTTCCCTGGTAGAACCAAATATAGTTCTGGTCTGAAAGAACTACCTTCATTCCCAGAAACAGAAGGTAAAATATGGCCTAAGGGACAATTGCGAATTGGAAGGTAGAGCCAACACAGTGCACCGAATGAAACGTAGAGAAGTAAAGAAGTGGGAAACATGAAAGAGAGGGTCATGGTAGACAGAACGAGAAAGACTAACACAGGTCTGAGGTGCCAGAAGGAGAGAGAGAAACAATCAGGTAGAAACGATATTTGAAGAGAGAGATAGCCGA
Source organism: Panthera leo (assembly GCF_018350215.1). Taxonomy (NCBI): domain Eukaryota; kingdom Metazoa; phylum Chordata; class Mammalia; order Carnivora; family Felidae; genus Panthera; species Panthera leo. Next base: position 68,615,006 of record NC_056679.1, read on the forward strand.
GCACATCCATCCAACTATAAATAGGAAGCGGGATGAACATAAAGGAATCCACTCTGGAGAGCAAAATGAAGACTGAATAACCATGAGAAGATGCTAAAAGCCTCTATACCAAGAAGACACAGGCTTCCAAGAAGTAGTGCATAGCTCACGGCTTGATGACAACCACAGGAACTTGAAAACAACAGATACATACAATGTATTGGGGGAAAATAAATGCCAATGTAGAGGTCAAAAACAACAACAGCTCTCAAGAATGAGGACAAAATATGGGGCACCCCCCTGGGTGGCTCAGTCGATTAAGCATCTGACTCTTGATCTTGGCTCGGGTCACAATCTCATAGTTCCTGAGTTTAAGCCATGAGTTGGATTCGGAGCTGAGAGCTTGGAGGCTGCTTGAGAGCCTGAGGGAAACAGGAGTAGAGGGAGAGAAAGAGAGAGAGGAAGAGAGAGGGAATCCTAAGCAGGATCCACATTCAGTGCTGAAGTCCAACACGGGGCTCAACCTCAACTCTGGGATCATGACCTGAGCCGAAATCAAGAGTCAGACACTCAACTGACTGAGCCATCCAGGTGCCCCCAAAGTATCATCTTTTTATTCTATTTCCTTACCTGAGTTATTTTAACAGCACCACCCCTGCCTTGCCTTGATTTCTACAACTTTGGCTTATGTTCTACGGATTTACCCTTTAATCGAATCTTTATTGTGTGGATTCATGGCATTCACTCATGGACCAACCCTCTCATTAGGGTTCAAGAAATTTTCAGGTGAAATCAATTAATTTTTGATACACTTCTAATGGCTTCATGGTACTTTAAATGACAACTATGGCTTCAATTACAGCTTTCATTTTTTTGGTACAAACTATTCTCCTGCAACCCTGGTTCCAGCTGACTTAAGTCAGCTGAGCTTGACATTGCATTTGTCATTAAGCTCACCTCATTTTTCTATTGCAGCTTGGATTAGTCTATTTGAGTTTCTTACTCTTTTCATTTTACTCCAGTTCCTCAAAGGTCAATGGTAGTCAATCGTTTGATCAGATAACAGGTTGTTCTCTCTGATTTTTATATCCTATATGTCCTGAGGTTCGTGGCCCCATTCTAAGCCTTTTCCAACTGTGTGTTATGCATGTAGCTGTCTTATTGCTGTGGCCGTCATTATCAACTCAGGCTTATTAAGCACTCAGTGACTATATCAGCATGGTGTTCATGAATCAGAGAGTCTTGGTTCTCAGTCACTATCAGTGGTCTGGCATTGAGTCAAGGGTCAGGAAATAATGAGATCAGCCATGACAGACAACTGTACCTACGAGGGAGCCCATCTCTTCCTGTTGTTCCTAAGCTCTGCAGAAAGATCATGAGTTTTATCATGAAAGGCTTTGGAATGATGTTTGGATTCTGTCATAGAGCAGCTAGGTGAGCTTGAAAAAATCACTTAACTTCTTTGAACCTAAGTTTCCTCTTCTGTGATATGGAGATCATCATTACCATATCCACTGTTGTGCAAACTAAACATAACAGAGCACAGCAAGCCCTTTGCAAGCTCTTCTAATCTGATTAATGAAATGCTTCCTGATTAATTGAGTAATCTCAATTCTCCTTACCACTGAAATTTCCCTCCAAATTAAGACCTGTCATGTGGGACTTGTAGGAGACCAATCGTACTGACCCTTTCAATTCGATGATTAATAATTAGATTTGGGCGCTGGCAATCCCCTGGTTCCCGAATCCAGTGAGAGAACTCGGGCAAACCATTCAACCTTCTGTCTAGGTGTTTGAGATATTTTAATAGATGCTTTTAAATAAAAAAGAAATATATTATTTCTTCACATATCAAATAAGCAAATAAGGTACACTGTGAGAAATTCACTAGAAATAAAGGCATTCTAAATTGCCTTTTCCTATTGATTTCAGGCAAATCATTTAACGTCTATGACCCTAGTATTTATTGTTCTAGTTTTTCCACCCCACTTAGGAGGATATTATGAAGGTTGTAATTAGCCCAACATACATTGGGCATTCACCCCTTATTACTATCATCGTGTATCAGGTACCATCATTGTTGGCCCAGGCCACCATACAAAAACCATAGACTGAGTGGTTTCAACAACAGAAATCTATTTTCTCACAGCTCTGGAGGCTGGAAAGTCCAAGACCAAGGTGCCAACCAATGTAGTTCCTAGTAAGAGCTCTCCTCCTAAGTTGCAGATAGCCTGTTTCTCACTTTGTCATCACATGGCCTTTCCTCAGCTTGGCTGCGTGAGGAGAGAGACATCTTTCTCTTCCTCTTCTTGTAAGGCCACTCATTCCATCATGACGGTCCCACTCTTACGTTCTAATGTAGCTTTAGTTGCCTCCTTAAGTCCTCTTCTCTAAACACCCTCACAATGGGGCTTAGAGCTTCAACATAGGAATTTCAGGGAGAATACATTTAGTCTATAACAGGGATAGGACTTCTTTTGTTACTGTCATATATATGTACATATGTATATAATACACACACACACATATATATATATATATATATATATATATATATATATATATTGAGAAGACTGTTTTCAGTAGAAGAGTAAGTCTATGAAAATTTAGTAACATATACAGTAAGCAGAATCCAATTTAAATATTTGGAATTTTCACATGTAGTATCAAAACAAATATGATACTGTGTCTCCATTTCCTTCAAACTCCTGTAAGTGATCTTTACTGTTTTCTAACTTCCTATGCTACGAATAACAAGTCTGGATGATAGTCTAATTCTCTTGATGCAACAGCAGCCTTCTTTTTCTTTTTGGATTTCAGAAGATTCAGTTGGATAGATCTAATATGTCATTATCAGAAATACTTCCTGGTGTTAATCGAACCCCTTTCAATCTGAAAAAGCAAGATTTTGTTTAGCACAGGGAGGTTTTATCTATTGTTATTTAATCTGTATTTATCTTTTATATATTCCTCTTCCCTTTCCCTATAACTCAGATTATCTGCATCTTCTGTGTCTTTTGTCTTTTCACCCTTTTCACCTATGCTTTCCATTTCTTTGTATTTTTGATCTGTATTGCCGACTGTTCCTGCACTCCATATTTTAGGTGAGGTGATCAATTTGATTGTGATGATATTCACCTCCTAACTTTCAATGTGCACATTGGTGGGGAGCTTTTTAAAAAGTTTCCAGGGGCACCTGGGTGGCTCAGTTGGTTAAGTGTCCGACTTCAGCTCAGGTCATGATCTCACAGTCTGTGAGTTCGAGCCCTGCATCAGGCTCTGTGCTGACAGCTCAGCATTGAGCCTGCTTCAGATTCTGTGTCTCCCTCTCTCTCTCTGCCCCTCCCCTAATCATGCTCTGTCTCTCTCTGTCTCAAAAATAAATAAAAAACATTTAAAAAATTAAATTTAATTAATTAATTAATTAATTAATTAATTAAAAAGTTTCCAGAAATCTTTTACATTCTCTTATCTCCTTACGACTTCTCATTACATTTTTGTTAACTCTCTGGTCTGTTTTCCCATTAATTCTGCCTCAATAGGATCTGTGTCATCGAGTTGTTCAAGCTGTTATGTCCGTGGAGATGATTTGTCCTTTTCTTTTCCTACTCAAGTCAGTGAGTGTGGGTTTCTTCAGCAAAAAAGATGCAAAGCCAGCTGCTGGGTATCTGGGGTGGTGGAAAACTGACAGGCAGTGGAAGGTGTGCGTGCTTTTTACTCCTTGAGTAGGTCACTAGTGAATAAGTGCACAGGGCTGGGACCTGAGGGCTGAGAGGTAAAACCCCCCTAGTCTGAAGATACCCCCCAGGCACAGAGGGAAGGATAGGCTTCACTCTGGTCTTTCTTCCCCCGTCCACCTCCACCAGATCTGCTGGTGTGGTCCCCTTTGGAAAGATACCCTCTGACCAGCCAACTGGTACAGGAAGATCCCCGAGGCTAAGTATATCCAAAGCTATGAAGACTCTGTAGAACTTAGGATCATTTATAACCTTTCCGTGACCCCCAAAGACCGGAAGCAAATTTTGTTTATAAGGAGTTGAGAGACAAAATGGCAGGTTGAGGGTGTTCATCTTTCCCTCCCAAGAACCTACTACAATTAAAGGGGAAAACTGCAGAAATCTAGCCAGCAAAAGCAAAGAATAGGACAGGTAACATCAAGGGGGTAAAATGGTTTTTGGAAATGCAGACGAAAAATGAAGACTTGGAGACTGATTTAGCAAAGGAGAGGAGGCTATCCTCATAAAAGTGTCTACTGCAGGGAGGAGAGCCCATTCACTCTGCACAAGTGAGGCCTGGAGGAGAGACTGGGCAGGTGCTGGGGTGGATTGAAATCTGGGAATCCAGAAACAGCAATCAGTAATGGCTTGGCACCTATTCCCCAGGCACAAGACTCACGTCTGGCCCTCTCCTGAAGGCCGGTCTAGAGAAAATAGTTTGTAAACCCAATGAGAGAGTGAAATTTACAGAGGAACTTCCTATTGTTTCAGGAGATTAAGCATTAAAATAGGCTTTCAAATCCACAGGCCTGGATTTAGAATTTTATTCCCGTGTTCTTTGTGCCTTCCTGTTGGAAAACAGATGGTTGGACTAGGTTCCTGCTTTCATTCAACAAACAAACGTGGAAGGCACTAGATGCTAGACATGCTACTTCATGTCAATCATACCTCTAGGATTTTCTTATTATATAAACATATATATATATATATATATATCTTATTATATTATTATATATTTTGTTATATTATATATTATATATCTTATTATATAAACTATTATATATCAAGACCCATAAAAACCCACAATATTTCCTCATTGCCTTTCATGACCCCTAAGTGAAGCAGAAATAAAACAAGGAGACTGCTATCTTAATAGTTTATATCTTCAATATGTCTCTGATATTTAATAATATCAGATTTAGCAAACTGGATTTAGCAAACTTAAATGATAAATAATAAAACTATTTAATACAAGCATAATTCGGGGCGCCTGGGTGGCTCAGTCGGTTGAGCGTCTGAATTCAGCTCAGGTCATGATCTCGCGGTCTGTGAGTTCGAGGCCCCCGTCGAGCTCTGTACTGACAGCTCAGAGCCTGGAGCCTGCTTCAGATTCTGTGTCTCCCTCTCTCTCTTCCCCTCCCCCGCTCATGCTCTCTCTCTCTCTCTCTCTCTCTCTCTGTCAAAAATAGATAAAACATTAAAAAAAATTTTTTTTTTAAATTAAGAAAAAAATACAAGCATAATTCCCGAAACCTGCTTGTTAGAGACAGTATCAGAGACAATAATAATGAGCTAACTCCCCATACTCTATTCGGCTCATCAGTAATTTCTCACAAATGTCTATTTTTGACATCAGCACTTATTCCTGCCCCACTAGGGACCTCTAGCCCTCTAGAGTCTGGCTCGCACCACCACCATACCAAAGAGTTTTCTGGCCAAAGTCATCGCACCATTAAACTTTCAACAAGAAGTGTTTCTGAGCCTCTCTCTCTCTCCCTCTTTCTCTCTCTCCCCGTCCTTCCCTCCTCTCCCTCCTCCTCTCCCTCTCTTCCTGTCTCCCTCCCTCTCTCTGAAATAATCCACTCTGGCATCTGTGGTGTAGGGACATGCTGACAAGATGCTTCATCTTGAAATTGTCCCCTAGGCTGGTATCCTTAACACATTCATTCTGTCCCACATTTCCTGTCTCACTTCCACCTCTCCTGAAGCAATCTTGTCCTTGAATCTACTCCTTTTGCCCATCCCCTCTGTGCTGATCCCTCTTAGTTCTTTGGTCTTCCTAGTCAGTACCTCCAACTACTTCCATAGTTTTGCTCCAATCAGTGTGCTGACTGACAGCATATGGAGATAGATATATAATGAGGCCACGCTTTTCTGCTGCAACCCACATAGCCAAGAGCTGGAAATCTCCTCCTGGAGCGCCCCCCAGGAGGCTGTGTAGTGAAGAGATAAAGAGCAGGGATTAGGCCTGTGTTCAAAATGTCACTCTGCTGGGTGCCTGGCTGTGGAACATTAGGCAAATTATTTAACCTCTCTGGGCCTCAGTTTCCCCATCTGGGAAATTGGAATAATAATAATAATGTTATTACCTATTCTGATTGGTTGTGAGGTACAATAAATGACTTATTATATGTGAAGTACTCAGCACAGTATATGGCACACGGTAAAGTCTATGTAAAATGTTAGCTATTGTTATTGTTATGATCAATTTAGACAAGGGATTTAAAAACACATTTAATTTTTCTTCATTCTGCTTTACTTAACCATGGTGATGTTGCTCTTCCCTGGTCATCTAAACCAGAAATGTATAGGCCACCCTCTACTCCTCTCTTTATATTCATTAACAACAGTTGATTTGACTTCCTACACATTTCTCAGATCAGCCTCCTCCTACCATGCTCTCTATTCAGGGTTTTATCACTTCGCATCTGGAACATTGCAATAGATTCACAACTGGTTATCTTTCTTATTTTCCCTTCTCCCTTTAAAAATCATTCTCTGTCTTGAAACCAAAGTGGTAATAGAAAAATTATGATGATGATGATGATGATAGTAAGGATGATGGTGATGATGATGATGATGATGATAATGATAATGGTGATGATGGTGATGATGATGATAATGATAACGGTGATGCTGGTGATGGTGATGCTGGTGATGGTGATGGTGATGGTGATGATGATGATGGTGATGGTGATGATGGTGATGGTGATGATGGTGATGATGATGATAATGGCGATGATGGTGATGGTGATTGTGATGATGATGATGGTGATGGTGATGATGGTGATGATAATGGTGATGATAGTGATGGTTATGGTGATAATGGTGATGATGGTGATGATGGTGATGGTGATGGTGATGATGGTGATGATGATGGTGATGGTGATGATGGTGATGATGGTGATGATGATAATGATAATGGTGATGATGGTGATTCTGGTGATGGTGATGATGGTGATGTGATGATGGTGATGATGATGATAATGGTGGTGATGGTGATGGTGATGGTGATGATGATGGTGATGGTGATGGTGATGGTGATGACGGTGATGGTGATGATGGTGATGGTGATGATGAAGATGATGGTGATGATGATACACAGTATTTTTTAGGCATTTTCTCATTTAATTCTCATAAAGAATTGATGAAGCAGATACACTTATTATATTGTTCTATAAAACTGAGAAAACAGCATTTGACAGGCTAAGGAATTTGCCCAAAACTCCAAGAGGATACCTGACAGTCCCAGGATATCAGTGCCATCTGTTTGATCAGGGCCTGCACTCCCAGCTACTGCCAGCTGCATTTCCATTGCTTACGGCCCTTCTCCAGTTCCTTATTTCCTGCAGGTAAAAGTGTCTTTCCGTAAGGCTTACAAGGCCCTTTATCATCCCATCTGGGGAAACTTCCCCAGCCTCCTACCCTACTCATATCTTAATAATCCACAGTGCATTTTCCTCCTCAGCAATGCCATACTGCTGTAGTTCCCTAATACCTCTTGGTGTATTATTCCACTATGCCTTTGCAAAATCTCCTTTTCCCCACTTCTTTATTTGATGACCTAGAAAATAACTATTGAGAAAACTTGGCTTCTCTGACCCTCAGTGACAGGTGAACATTCCCCCCTTCGGGTTACCTATGTCATTAATGCATTGCTTATGTTGTTAATGCTTTCTATTTTGATTGGCTTATAACCTATCTCCCTTAGGAAACTGTGAGCTCTCTGAAAGCAGGGTTGCATTCCCATCATACTCTTAGCACAGTCTTGACACTCAGAAAAAACGTTTATTGAGGGGCACCTGGGTGGCTCACTCAGTTGAGCGTCTGACTTTGACTCGGGTCATGATCTCATGGTTTGTGAGTTCGAGCCCCACTTCGGGCTCTGTGCTAACAGCTCAGAGCCTGGAGCCTGCTTCAAATTCTGTGTCTCCTCTTCTCTCTGCCCCTCCCACACTCATGCTCTGTCTCTCTCTGTCTCTCAATAATAAATAAATATTAAAAAAATTTTTTTAAAAGAAAAAATATTTATTGAAATGAATTGATTTTATTTCAAAACAATTGGCCTGGTGCAGACGTAAACCATGTTCAGATGGTTCCATGACAGACCTTCTCTTTCTAACCTTGTTGTCACTGACATAGTTCAGAGCCAGAGGAGAATGACACTCATCTTGACCATCTCCATTTTCTACCCTCTAGTTATTATTTCTGTTTAAATAACCCCTTCTACCTACTGTCCCCTCCCCATCAGCCTCCATCCTATCTATTTGACCATCTCCATCCTCCTCTCTTCCTGCAGACTATGAGGCTGGAACCCAGAAACAAGCCAATGAGACATTTAGTCTGCAGAAGGGCCTGTGGGGCCTAGCTGAGTCAGGGCATGCAGGGAAAATAACTAGCTGTTGGATCAGCTGAATCGTTACTCAGAAGAGACATCCCAATTGAAAAAGGAGAACCAAATCAATAGTCACAAACTTGGGGGACCCGTGTATTTCTCTCCACATCAATATTATGCCTTTATGTCTCTCAACATTCTAACACTACAAGTGACAAGGGCTATTGTAACTCATAACAAATGACTCAACAAAGAGATATTGGCTTTTTATAATTGGTCTGAGAACACTGTCACTCTAGTGACAAAAGAAGTCTTTCTGCTTTGTCTATACATTGCATCATAGCCTTTAACATCCATTATTAGCAATCACTATTACATGTTGAGCTAGCTGAGAAGGAAATGATGAGAGACTAAAACTTAAAAATCCCTAGCCCTTGTACCTGGCCCTTTTAAACTGCCTACCTGGTAGATTGCACTATCTGTAAGGGGCTTTTGAACATGTCCTTTCTTTTATTTTCTTTTTAAGGCCTGCAAGATCCCAACTCCTCAAGACCTCCACACTTAGGCCATGTTCTTAGAGAAGGTAAATATTGGTGCAGTCAGAACTAGCGATTTTCCAATGCGGTGATGTGTTTAGATGTGTATTCATGCTACAGAAAGGTTTAAAATACAATCGGTAAAATAGTCACAAAAATGGGAATTCTAGTTGTTCAGCAATTTTGGAAAACAACTTGAAGGTGCATGTTGATGTCTTTAAAATTATCATACCTTGGGCCTGAATAACTCTACTCTTAGGACTCAAACCTGTGTAAATAGTCTGAAACAACAGAAGTAAGCTTTAATAACAATGATTGTCATCACGGCATTATTCAGTAATGCAAACAGTAGACAACAATAAAACCCCAAATGTCTAAAACCAAGAGAATGGCTAAGTAAATGATAGTAAAAAATAGCCATGTAAGTAATGTACTGTTTTGAAGCCATTATTTCAGGCCAGTGCGATTTGACAAGGATGTATTGATGGCTTCAGATTTCGGCATCATTCCAACAGTTCATGATCTAGTGGACAGACATGTATAAAAGAATATTTGAAATAGAGGGTGGTATTGACACAAAAGGGTAGAGAGGAGAACGGCAGTTGGGGAGGTAAGAAGGAGAACCAGGGAACACTTGGTTTGTAACTGCTGGTAGTACACTAATGCAGTTATTTTGTTTGATACAGTAAATAGTTTATTAAGGGCAAGTTTGGTGGACATGGGAGAGGCTTCTAATTGGCTCCTGGGAGAATGTGGAAAAAGAGACCTGATGGATGAGGAGGAGGCAGCAACAGAACTTAGGGAAAAGGGTTGTAGGTGGGAGTTTGGCCCCAGGGAAAGGCACAGAAGCAGGAGAGGGAATGTGGTGTCGGAGGCACAGTAGTCAAAACAGCTGGAGGGCAGAGCATCGGGGTGCCAATCCTGAAGAGGTAGGTCCATGAGACCTGAGGTTTCTTGAAAAGCATACAGAGCCTTGTGAGGAAGAAGGAGAAGATTATAGGGGTGCCTGTGTGGCTCAGTACATTAAGCATCTGACTCTTGATTTCAGCTCAGGTTCATGGGATCAAGCCCCGTGCTGGGCTCCTTGCTGACAGTCCAGAGCCTTCCTGGGATTCTCTCTCTCCCTCCAACTCTCTCTGCCCCTTCCCTGCTTGAACTCTTAATCTCTCTCTCAAAATAAATAAATAAACTTAAAAAATAAGAAAAAAGGAAAAGATTCTAGTATCTGGGAGGCTTGATTAGGGATGGAGAAGTGTGTGATTTTCCTCCAGCCAAGTCAACAGACATCTTTCTTATTTTTTATCCCCAGAGACTTGTGAAGAAAATGCCACTAATTTCATTCCATCTACCGAAATGCAGCCCTCCAAGGATTCACTGTAGGGAGATCAGAGTTAGCCAAGAGACCATTCTCCATGTTCCTAGATGTTGAGAGAAAAGTCGTGGATAAAAAAAAAAAAAAAAAAAAAAAAAAAAAAAAAACAGAAATGGCAGAGGAAAGTCCAATCAAAATTTGCTTTTATACATATTGGCAATCCGTTGATAAGCCTTAAATATTGTATAGTGCTTTCTCAGTTAAAAAGGTATTTTTTTTAATCTATTAACCCATCTCTTCCTCCCAATAATTTGCCCCAAATCATAGAGCAGGTGGGATCATGTTGAGACCAGTCCCAGGTTTTCTGAACTCTGAGCACTTCTCATTTCCATATATTAGGAGACTTTCAGACCCACCAGAGTGGTGCTGGGGGCATCTATGAGAAGAATGTACAACATCTGACCCAAGGATTATTCTATAGTGAGGGTCTAGGGTTTTCTGTCATTGATGCTCTTGGACCCATTCTAATCACACACACACACACACACACACACACACACACACCACTTTGTTATGTTCATCAACAGTAACAACAACTGAAGGGGAAGTGCTCTGCAGTTGACTTGCAGACTTAAATGCTTGACTCAATGTCAAGAAGAGACATGAAATTGTTTCCTGCTTTCCCTGGACTAAGCAATTTCTTGACGTAAGGAGCAATAGTAAGACAATGCACAAGTTACAACGAAGAGTAACACTCTCTCCCTCTCTCTGTCTCACCCTGCTCCCTCACACGCCCTTGGACTACTGGGTGAGAAGTGAGGTAGTCCGTAGAATAGTGCCCTTGAGGAGGAAAGAAGCAGGATTCCTTAGTCCTTCCTGTATTCAAGGATCTTCTCTCAATTTTTTTCTATCAATTAGAAGTACTACAAGCAGGCAAATCCCTTTGTGAGGGGGAGCTCCCTTAACCATCACTATCTCTTTGAATTTTACCACAAGATACTATTTTTTGTCAAGTCACTGGGGTATCTTATACCAACATGTAGAAATTAAGGCTTCCAAACCAAGATGAGGTCATCGGTTGATTGCTGTCTTCCACGGGGGCCATCGTCATTGTCATCAAATCCTCCACCATGATTACTATCAAAGTACAGACTGTGGTGCAACAAGGTCTCCATCTTGCATGAAGACAAATTAAGTGTTGTATCTACCTGAACTTCACAAGCATTTCATGTTTGGTTCCTGGTGACTACATGAACGAGCCTCAAATATAAGTACTTTGTTCCCATTAAAATCGAACAAACCAATTTTGAAGTGGGCGTAGGTATTATGGTTAGGCAGACATAGAGTCGTGTTCTGTAACTCATTGGCTATATGAACTTAGTTAAGTTACTTAACCTCTTAGAGCCTCAGTGTTCTTTTGTGAAATGGGGGAAATATCTCCTTCACAGAGCTTTGGGAGGATTGAGAGATACTGCAGGTGAAGCAATTATGGATGTTCAGAGAGTTCTCTCCAGTCCCCTCCCCAACCCTCTCCCACCTCCTGGAATCAGACATACTCCATCCCCAAATATTACTTAAAAAATTGAAATATTTAGTGAGACAAATAACTTTGCAGGTGCCTGTGTTATTTTTGTTCTGCTCTGTGAAGACATGACAGGACCGGACAATTTTTTCCCAAAGCCTAATTAGAGTTTTTCCATTACTGTATTTGTGTTTGTTTTCACTTCTTTTGTTCAACTTATGTTTTCAGGCGACCAAAATGAACGCTCGCCAGAGTCGTCCTTTGTAGCAGTGATGACACAAATTACATTGTTCTCCAGGGTTTAAAACACCCAGCCATTAAATTTAACTATGTGAGCTTGGCAAATCTTTTCAAAAACAAAGCAGCTGTTTCCCTTTTGTTCATTTTTTTAAAGCCTTGCTCAGGCTTAAAGACGTACACACTCGCATTGTAAATCCAAGGAAATACTGTGAAGTGGACAAATGAATTTACTAGTAGAAAGGCTCATGGCGATGGAAAGAGAATGAGGCATTGAATCTTATTTTCTAGCAATTCAATATTTTCTATTTGTGAAGCAATATAATGCTTACGGTGTGTGAGGCATGATCGCGAGGTGAGTACTAAGTTGTTTCATCTTTATAAGGTAGGTACTGTTATTAGTCCCACTTTGCAGATGGGGAGACTGCAACATAGAGCATTTGACAATTTGGCCAAGATCCTATAGTCCCAATAGGCAGAGCTGGGGCTCTGGACCCAGGTCGACTGGTGTCACAGTCCATGTTTTAAGTAGGTTCTTCCACTCCTCATTTACTATCTATTCTCTTTGTTTCATATATTATTTATCACTTATGTAATGGCCTTCCACTGTTCTTGCCCATTGCGTAAAGGCCTTGCCATTATTACCCTCTGGCGACTACTTCTCTCCTCCAACAAAGATGGCATCCCTTAACTGGTTGCCACTGTTGGAGCTGCCCACAGACTTGCCTATCCACGGGGTAGGGAACCGGTATGAAACTTGACTCTGTCAGTAATTTATAAGAAGTCATGCTCAGACCATGGGCAACGTGATTATGGCTGGGAGAGGCCTGGGAAAGAGACCACAGACCTAGTCTGTGCCACCCATAATGATCCTCTTCTCAAGTCTTTGTGCTGGGTCCTTCCTGCCCATGACACTCTCAGCTCCCAGATCTGTTCGGTGTGTACATGAGCATGGGATTACGTCACTATTGCCACTGGCCAAAACAGGGCATTCGAGTGAATTAGAGAGAAGCACCCCCCTGGCAGATGGCTGGCGAGAGCGTCTGGGCCAAGAGCTCTCTCACTTTGGGTCATGAATAGCTTCAGAGATCACCTGCTGTGGTCCTGGCCCAATCACTAGTTCCTCGAAATGCAACAGTTCAAGCCAACAAAACACTGCCTAAGCATCCACTGACAACCAGGACCTATGCCAGATGCAGGGCAAACAAAGAGAACTATGGCAGGCTCCTTGGCCCCTATGGTCCATGTCAACAGCAAATGTCAACATAGCATTATACATCAATGATGGAATTTATACCTGGTACATCAGAGAGCAGAGAGGAGGGCCACCCATCTCAGTGGGGACTTTTTAAAAGAAGGTATCTGAGCACAGTGCTTGGCATATAGCAGTTACTCAGTAAATACATATAGAATGAATGAATAAGTGAATAAATGAACAAATGGCACGCATGCATGTTTTAAAAAAAGAGTAGCATTATAAGACAAAAAAAAAAAAAAAAAGGAGAACTGGATCCCAGGCAAAGATAATAGCATAGGAGAAACCCAGAGATAGGGAACAGCTTTGTGTGTCTGGGAAATTTCAGTTCAAATCCCAAGGAGGGAAGTAGCAGGAATTGAAGTAAAAGAGTCAGGAGCAAGATCTTATTTTATGATAAGGAATAGGAACCTGCTCCAGTGGGCCACTGCTTCTCAAACTTTAGTACAGATACAAATTACATTGGGATCTGATCAAATTCAGGAAGTCTGGCTGGGGCCTGAGAGCTCTGGCTCTAACAAACTCATAGGTGCTGCTGCTACTGGTCCCTGGACCACACTTTGAGTAGCAAGGCATTAGGAGGTGATAGAAAGCACTGATGGATTTGGACAAGGAGACAGACCCCCAGTAGGTAGTCCATAAGCGTCAAACGAATAAGAATATTAAAGTACATGAGTATATGAACAATGGTTGATTACAACCTACTTTATTTCACAAAGGGAATGGAATGAGCATGTATCGAGTACCTTTAATACACTAGTCACTGCACTAGGCACGTGACAAATATTATCTCCTCTAAGAATAGAAATGAAAGTCCTGGCTCACACTCTATCTCCTTTGACTAAATGACTAGTATAACTGAACAACAGTTTTGAGTAACTTCTAAGTAGAAATGACCATATTTAAGTGCACCCTCAACCAGAAACCTTTAGCATTATGTAAACTGTATATGCTATATATTTCAATAACACAGTAGCATTTTCTTTTGAGTCATAAACCCAGATACATTGTACAAGTCAATAGGGGTGCCTGGGTGGCTCAGGCAGTTAAACGTCCAACTTCAGCTCAGGTCATGACCTCGTGGCTCGTGGGTTTGAGCCCCGCATCAGGCTCTGTGCTGACAGCTCAGAGCCTGGAGCCTGCTTCAGTTTCCATGTCTCCCTCTCTCTCTGCCCCTCCCCCACTCATGCTCGCTCTCTACCTCTCTCAAAGATAAACATCAAAAAAATTTTTTTTAAGTCGACTAAGCCACTACCCACATCTTTAATGCTTGTTATCGGGGTAGAAATTAGCTCTCGCTAGAGCACTTGGCCACTATGTCACAACTACCAACTCTAAACATAGGCCCAGATCACTAATTTTACATTCAGAATCGCACCAGCCTCTCTAGTTAGCTAGCCTTGGGTGTGTTTAGTTAGTGACACCACCTAAAGCTAGGTTGTTTGGAACTATAATTTCCAGAGGGGAGAAGAGCCCCCGGGAGGCACTGAGTGGTCCCTGCTCCCACCAAGACTGTGAAAACCAACCCCTTCTTTTCTGTTCACTTCCTCCTGTGCGTCACATGCTTCCCATCAGCCTGGCTGCCCTGTCAATTCCTCCCAACTTGTTTACCCTGGGAAAGAGGTCTGCAGGAGGTGAAGCAAAGGAAATAGAAACAGAAGGAAAAGCAGAAATACCTGAAAGAAGGTCAGACACAGTGATGCTGACTCATTTCTATTGAAACCAAACCTTTTGCCAGAAGAAGTCAGAAGGTCTTACCAATATAGGCCTGTGGATCTCCCTTATGCTTGGTAGCATAGAGAGGACTTGGCAGAGGGAAGGAGGAGGGGAAGGGCAGATCCTTGAGTATTAGACCAGTGTGAGTTCAACACTCAGTCGTCACTGAGACACATGCTTTGGGATGTAAGTAAACATCTTTGACTTCTTTCCTCAACTTTAAATTTATTTATTTTTTGACACTTATTTATTTTTGAAAGACAGAAAGAGGCAGAGCATGAGCAGGGGAGGGGCAGAGAGAGAGGGAGACACAGAATCTGAAGCAGGCTGCGGGCTCTGAGCCATCAGCACAGACCCCGATGCGGGGCTTGAACTCATGCTCCTGAGATCATGACCTGAGCAGAAGTAGGAGGCTTAACTGACGGAGTCACCCAGGTGCCCCTCAACTTTGAAATTAAGAGAATATTATAGAAGATACTCTGGATCTTTGACTTCACATCATCGTTTCTTGCTCATTTGGGAACCGCCTGCCTCGCATTGCATCATGGAGTGAAGCCTACTCTGTTCCCAGTCAATCAGGGACAGCAAAGACTCAGCCAGGACAGCCAGACACCCGGGCTGCCACCACCATCACTCACAAGCCTTGAGCTAGGGGCTGGAAGCATCGATGCCCCAGGCAAACTATCATCAGTCCCTGCTCCCACATCCCCCAAATTGCCTTGGTTCTTGTTCTCCCGGAAGCCTGGATGTTTAGCTGTACCCAGGGTTCCATGCGCCTAAAAAAATTCCCTTTTTTTGATCAAATTAACCAGTGCTGGCTTCTGTCGCTTGCCAAAAGGAGCCCTAAATGATGCAAATCCTTAACGCTGTGAGGATTAACAATAACACCGGCAGTTCCTGGTTGAAAGGCTCGGTGTCTGGTCCCAAGAACGAATATTAAGGAATAACTTAAGGTTACCTCACAAGCAATCAATCCTAGGAAGACTCACAGAGCTCATGGAGTCTGGTGAGCAGACTCGGGGTGTTAAGCCACAGGAGTGTCCCCGTGGCCCTTCTTTCCATGGTTTAATTAACCGAGAGGCACAGAAAACTCCCCAGATCAAAATCGCATTTCCCTACTAGCCTGTCATCCCTCCTGAAATTCCCCCATTCACGTCATGCCTCAAGTTTAATCATAAAGAAACACTTGCTTAAAGCGCTTACATATGGTCCATCCTTGACCCAGTTAAAGGTATATTATCGGTATATACATAAGAAGTGCTTGTGTGTTCTTTCCCCTAAATGCAGGGGACAAATGTTTCACCAATCTGGAAAGAATCTTAGACTCACTAATCCTAGTATGTCATTTGTGATCAAGGTTTGTAATCATAAACATTTATTTTGTTAAGAGATGCTGTGTCTTTTCTTAATAGACTTTATTTTTAGAGCAGTTTTAGTCCAGAGGATTTGTATGTGTTTTAAAATATTTTGTTAGGACTTCAGTTTTTCCATCATGATAAAACATAGTTCTACAGCCCTAGGAAATTTTCATTCATCACATTTCATTGAACACCAGAGAAGATGTCAGGATATTTTCATGGAAAAGACGACACTTCCCTCAACATTTAGAAGCCTGTGACCCACCCCTGCAAAGCCCTGTACCCTCCCTCTGAATGAAGCTGGAAGTTTTATGCCTCTTGCTCTAAACGCTGCTGATATATTATTTATTTGTTATATTTCAGAGGCACACTTCCTCTGGAGAGCTCAAGGCCATGGGCAAAGGACTTTCGTCTTCTTAGTTATAAACATCCTTCTAACTTTACAATAGCCCCAACAGCAGAATGTCAAGGGCAGCGGGAAAGCAAGCGGGAGTGAAAAATACGTTCCAGAAGCATCTCAGTGTTCTGTCTGGGCGCTGCTTAGGAGAATACCAGAGCAGTCTTCAGTTTAACAAGGAGGCCTTGAGGTCTTTGGGTTTTCCTTCCATAAGAAAATGAAAATGATTTTATCCAGAAATCGGGGGAAAAAAGAACACAGAAAATGAAGCTGAATTGTTAGGCTCCTGTTCTAAACTATAAGTTACTGGAGGGCAGGTACTTAGGAAATACGGCACCTCCATAACAGCAGCAGATAATATCTCTGATATTTGCTGAGTGTTTACTATGTGTCAGGTTTATCAGCCCTTCCCATTGTCCTCTCCAGTGGGGTAAATCCTATTATTATTCCCACTTTACAGCTGAGAAAACTGAGGTTCACAAACTTGCAGAAACTCATGTGGTAAATGGGGGAGCTACTATTGGGATATCAGAGCTTATACCCTCTATCATTATGATATGCTGTCTCCCTTCTGATTATTCATTTGGCTACATCATTCAGCCATCAACATTCAGGACAAGAGCAAAGCAACAGGGGAAAAATGTTGTGGCCATTCCCCAGAGCTGCTTCTCCCTAAATAAATCACAGCAGAAGAAAAGTTTCAAAAATACCGTACTGGCACTCATAGAAAAAGACCAAGGCTGAATTCTGCTTTGACCATGTGGAGCCAGCTTTCTAAGGTGGCCCTCATGCTTCCACTTCCTTGTGTGTGCAACTCAGTAATGCCCTCCCCTTGACTATGGGCTGGACCTAGTGACTCACTTCTGGTGGATGGTGATGGGACAACACTTCCGAGGAAGTTACAAAAGACAGTGCCTTCCATCTTGGGCACCCTCTTTCACACTTGTCCATTCTGAGGCAGGCCAGCTGCCAAGTTGTGACCTGCCTTATAGAGAGACGCATGTGGCAAAGAATTGACATCTTTGGTCTCTACTGGAGAGGGCCTGCAACCTGCCCAAAGCCACATTGAGCGAGCCCACTCTTTCCTATAGGTTCTCTTCCACTGTCTGCTCAAAAAGGGCATGTGAACTTCCTATCTCTGCCAATGAGCCAGATAAAAAGAAAAGATGGATTTATGAAGGGGGGGTTCATGCTGCACCAGCACATGCCTTCATCAAAAAGCAAAGCAAATCAGGATCAATTTTGTTTTAGTATCTTCAGTTTCAAAAATAACAAAAACTTCACACGGATTATATCATTTAGGTCTGCCAACCCTTTCCCCAATTCTCATTTTACAGATGCTGAATCTACATCTGAGGTAGGTGAGGGCACTAGGTAAGTATTTCAGTGACTTTCCCAGAAAACACCAGGGAAAGGATTGAAACTGAAAGCCAGGTCTTCTGACTCCAAATCCCATGATCTTTAGAGCACATCTGGAGTCCACATGTTTTCCCCAGGGGATGTCTACTCTTCAAAACCAAGGCTCCTGAGTGGCTCAGTCAGTTAAGTGTCTGACTCTTGATTTTGGCTCAGGTCATGATCTTGCAGTTCTTGAGTTCGAGCCTTGCATTGGGCTCTGTGCTGACAGTGTAGAATTGGCTTGGGATTATCTCTCTCCTTCTCTTTCTACCCATCCCCACTCCCTCTCTCTCTCAAAATAAGTAAATAAACTTAAAAAAAAAAAAAAAGACAAGATGCCCAGACTGAGTTAAGTGATGTCTAACCCTATATGGCAAGTAGTGCTGTGGTAGCCTAGTGACAGTCAGCTTGGCCAGACTGAGCTCCAAAGCTCAGATATCCCTGTCTTCTCTAATTTGGGTAGGTCAAGGGAGACATTCATGTGGGCGATTTGGGGGCAAAAAGGAAGTGACAGCCATTTTGAAGTGGCCGCGATTTTGTAGGTCGCACACATTCTGGTTCATCTTCTGACCCACCTCATTGCTCTGAACAGCAGCTGGGCCTGCAGGTACCCCGGCTAGGATGAAGCTCTTAAAGGCTAAATGACTGCATGCCTCTGCATCACGTATGAGGAAGATAGAAAGCCAAGAGACAGGATGGGTGCACGCTTGTTCACACATGCACTCTCTCCCTTTCTCTCTCCCTCTGAATGTGATTTAAACAGGAGAGGGAAGGTCTGAAAGTCATCATGCTGAAGGAGTTTTAATCTAGGTGTGCCTGGAGAGAAAGCTTCAGGAATACTAGAAAGATTGGCCCAGGTTACCCTGGGTCTCTGCCATCTTGTTCCCTTGCCCAGCAGCCATGACAAAGGGAGAGAAAGGGACGTGGATCAGCTTTGTTCGAGGCTTTGCTTCTAGGCTGTTCTTTATACTTTGTGTGGACTCCATGGAGATATAAGGGGATGAGAGGAACGGGACTAAGGGAGACCTTTTGTGCACCTGCTACAGATCTGATCAACCACTCAGAAGTAGGGCCCTCACTGAGCACCACAAATGCCCAGCCTGACACTCAGTTCCACTGGCATCCAGAAGGTTTATAACACCCGTTAGGGCCCCTGCTTTCAGAGCATTTACAATCCAGCTGGCAGGAATGGCCTACCTGTTTGGAATACAGGTGCAGTCAAATGCTAAACCAGGGGCGTAACTGGACGGATGGTTTGGGAAGAGACAGATCAGGAGGGGTCCTTGTGATTCACTAAAACAGTAGCCAAAAAATAGAAGGTGGGAACGGGAATCAGAAATCTAACACCAGCTCTGCTGCACATTCTCAAATACCTGGTAGTAAATGGCTTTGTTTCAGCACTGACGCTGCTGTCAGACCATCGGGCTCCAAAATCTGGCTCCACGATTCCTGACTGATGTGATCGTAGGCATTAAGTTATTTAACCTCTCTATGCTTCCTTTCTTATGTGCACTATGGGCCTTATAACAGCACCTACCCCTGAGGCTGTAAGGATTACAGGAGTTAATACAAGAAAATCCCTTAGAACAGTGCCTGGCACTGTGTATGTATAAGTGTATTATTTTATCATTATGCCTTCTTCTAGTTCCCTATCTTTAAATTGGGTCCAGGATTTACTAACTTGCTTTGAATGAACCAAGGTCTTGCTCTGATCTTCCTTTAAATAACCTACAAATTGCCATATCACACAAATGTTTTGTTAGTGCTGTGGGGTTTGGGTTTCAATTAAAAATTCTCTGTCCCCAAGGACACAAATCCTGTTCTAATAACATTGAAGATTAAAGAGAGTTTGAAGCGAAAGTACAGTTGGTTTGTATAATTGAAAATAGCCTGAGAGAGTGTGGATGCATTTTTTAAAAATTTAAGTGCATTGTCATTGAAAGGTTATTTTTTGTTTGGAAAAGAATAAAAAATCTTTGTTACACCATAGCAACCAGACTGGTAAGCGATACAGAACAGGCTGAACTGATAAAAATATCTGTGAAAATGTCCAGATTGATGAAATGTTCTAAAAATAAGCTTAACAAAATAGTGAACGAAATAAAATGGGCCTAATTTTTCAAACATGACTTTTCATGTTTTATTTTTTGAAAGCTAAAATATTCACTTTGAAGATGATTTTAACATTGCCATCTGGTAAAAAAAGAAGTAAAAAGCCCTAGATTTTGGACAATAGAAAGATACGTTTGTGGAACTAAGGAGAAAAATTCAGCATTCTACAGGAAAACAAATACATATGTTGGCCAAAGTTTAGAGTTTATACTTCTGCATGCTAAATCGTCAAAGCAATCACTTTTATTTATTTTGTTTGTTTGTTTCCAGTTTTTATTTAAATTCTAGTTAGTTAACATAGAGTATAATATTGTTTCAGGAGTAGAATTTAGTGATTCATCACTTACGTACAATACCCAGTGCTCATCACAAGTGCCCTCCTTAATACAAAGCAATAACTTTTTAAATACCCACATGGTTTACAGTAAACTAATTCATTTTCCCCACTGTTATTATTTATTTCTATTTTCAGGATTTTGAAGCAGATGGACACTGTTGCTTTGCCAGCTTAAGAGAAAACAGAATTTGGGGGGCACCTGGGTGGCTCACTCAGTTAAGCCTCTGACCTCAGCTCAGGTCATGATCTCACAGTTTGTGGGTTCGAGCCCTATGCTGGGCTCTGTGCTGACAGCTCAGAGCCTGGAGCCAGCTTCAGATTCTGTGTCTCCCTCTGTCTCTGCCCCTCCCCTACTCATGTTCTGTCTCAAAAATAAATAAACATTAAAAAATTTTTTTAAAGAAAAAACAGAATTTTCAATGATAAATTCTAACTTGAGATGAGTGAAATCCTATCCAATTCCAACAAGGAGACTAAGGGTCTATAACAGGAGGGTTTCAGAAGATGAACTGCTAGTATTCATTAGAATAGACTTAGAAGAGTCTTACTTCAAGTCTGGAGTTGATCAAGGGCTCTTTGTGTTTCCAGAGTAGACCAACAGCACTGAGAAGTGATCTGAGCTACCCCAAAAGAATTTTGGATATTTTTATATTTTTACGAGCAGAAAGGGCAAAGAGGTAAGCTGCTTTCCATGAGGCCTCATGTTCTGTCATTGCAAGGGCATGCTGGGTTAACACCTTACAAACCACATCTTCATTCATTCAATTCATTCAACAAATATTAATTGGAGAGAAAGAAGATGGCCATGCATTGTTCTAGGACTTAGACATGTGAAAATGAATAACACAGAAATCCTGTATACAAGAAGTTTGGAATTTTTTAGGGAGGAAATTTGGGCATGTAAGCATATAACATTATTTTGAGGGATCTGTGATATAGGTATGTAAGATAATCTTAGGAGTCCAAAAAAGAGAATGGTTGACTCTCCCTGAAAGAGGCTTAACACAGGGGTGATAATTTTGCTGAGGTTTAAAGACTGGTTTATTTTATATGTGGTCTAGGGTGGGAGTATCATTCCAGACCAAAGGAATACTAATAGGAAGGTCATGGAATCATGAAATGGCTGTGGCTGAAGTGAAGGGTCCAGTGGTGGGTTTTCAGGGGCTATGAGACAGGGGCCCAGATTGCAGAGGTAGGCGAGAATTGTGTAGAGTTTTGTGTGACATGTGAAGGAATGTGGATCTTATCCTCTACAAAAAGAACCTCAATTCAGGGTGGTTAAGCCAAGGAGTTAAATGCTCATACTTGCACTGGTACATGTGGAATTGAAAGTAAGTGGAAAGTGAGTAGTGAATGCATTAAGGAGGCCACATCAGTAATTTGGTTGGCAGGTGAAGAGGGCATTAAAGAAAGCATTGGAAGGGGGACATTGGAATTGGTAGGATTTAAAGACCACGCATTTACTGTGATGGGGATATACCAGGGGCGTGGGTTTGGATGTATTGACAATAAAGCAATAGGGCAATGCCAGTCTTGTGTACCATTTGACACTCATCACCTAGGACGATGACAGGAACATAGTAGTTTTCAATAAGTATTTAATAGAAGATGAATTAAAAAATGAATGAAACCACACCTGAGAGAGATCCGGTGAACCATTGGCCATTCAGGCTAAACTCAGATTTGGGAAATTGAGCAGTAGGTGAGAAGCATGGCAGGAGGAAAACTCCAGGGAAATACCAGAATATAAGGTTGAGCGGAGAAAAGAAAGGTAACAGAGGAGCCTGAAAATTAACAGGTTGAAAAATGAGAAAAAAATTCTCTATCAAGCCTCTCTGTGAATCTATACTGTGCACATAGATTTGGTTGATTCTAACTTTCTGCTCTTATCTATCTTGGAAGATGTATCTAGTGACAAAGCATGGGCTTTGAGGCCCCAAAGAACTAGATTCCAATCTTATTACTGCCCCTTTCTAGCTGAGACTTTGAAAAAGTAACCTCTGAATATCAGTTGCCTCATCAGCAAGATAAAGGTAATAATCATGCCCACCTTATAGAGTTCTGTTGCAGATTAAAGCTAATACCATATGTCAATGTATATAACTCATATCAAGTGTTCGATAATATTGGACCCTTCACTCTCAAAATACGATGTATACAGTATCACCTAGAGTTCATACATTTAAGAGTCATGCCTTCAACTTTTTGTAAGCATCGCAGAGTTCCCAAGACCTGCTCTGGTCATCTGTCTTTTAGCCAAGACACCAGCTTGAGTGCAGATATTAGGAAGGGCACATGTGGGAACCAATCACCCAGCTTTCAAATGTTAAATATTCTTAGAGTTTTCTACTTCTCTGGACATCTTTGTTAATTCTTGTCAAATACTATAATAGCATTTTAAAAATTGAGTATTTGCATGTATTTTAGGCTGTATAAAGGCCTACTCTGTAACAAACAGGAAATAATTTTATAGATAGACCCTCTACGCTGAGTCGCACACTGCAAAATAGACTTAACTAATGTGCACTAATGTCACTGGGAGGAGAGAATGGTCTATCCTTATTTAGATTTATTACTATTGTTTAATAATTTATGAATGACTGTTTGAACTTGAATCCCACTCATTTCATATTCGATTTCCTTTGTGGCGAAGCACATTTTAGTTCATTCATCAGATCTTAGAAGTGGCAAAACCTCTCCGTCTTTGTTGGTCTCCAAATGCCTTTATTTTGTCCTCAGCTTGAATGACAGATTAACTGGATACTGACTTCCCATTTGATACTCACTTTCTGTCAGGGCTTTGAAGATGCTATTCCATTGTCACTGTCATTGATTGTCAGTGATGAGAAGATCTTTGCCAGTCTAATTGTTGTTCTTTTGCAAGCTCCTTTTTTCTTAGGTGGCTGTTAAGGTTTCCTTTTCCTCTTTGATATTCTGAAATTCCATTATGATGTGTCTAGTGTTTATTATTTATTGTTATTTAATTTGCACAGAACCTAGATTTTTATAGTTACTGGTTGGGTTCTCTGAAAATAGACAATGAGATGGAGTATGGAAAGCGCCATGATTATTAGGGTGACAACACCTGACCTCTATTTTGGCAGGTACCATTGTCCTCATTGCCATAATCAAACCAAGTTGTACAATAGCTTTTCTCAGTGTCAGCCCTGGCCTTCAGAGAGCCACCATGGGACATTTAGTGAAGAGTGGGATACTCTTCTCGTTAGCACGTCCCATGTAACTTTGGTAAATGGCATGTCATCTAGGTTTTTCTGTAGAACATAACCATCTGGTCACCCATCTAACCATACATAGAATACCTATTCTTAATAACCCACTTCCTTGAGCCTTTTAATCCTTTCCTCTTTGACAATTCCGTCTTGGCACTGCCTACTTTGGCAACTCTGGCATTTCAATCTCACTTGGTATGGGCTGTAATTTTTGCCATGCTTCTAGGAGCCATCCTAATAGCAATTTTGAGCCATTTCCTGAGGTCCTCCTTGCCAGTGTTAATCTCATCTATTCTGGAGCAGTCCCAAGTAAATAAACTCACCTATCCAATTTTATGTTTTGGCCCTCTTGATCCAGTACTCTCAGAATCTAATCCCACACATACTCTCTGGCTCCTGCCAGTATACATTGGGTAGGTCTTGCAACACTTTTGGGGTATGGTTCATCTACTCCCTTATCAAGACCAGCACATCACCAGCTGGTTTAAACTCTTCCTGAACACTAATGATTGGCTTCGTGTCGCAGAGGAGATATGGAGGCAAGTCCTGGGAAGAGAGAGAGGACATGTCACCTTGAGAGAAAGAGTACTCAACACTAATTTCTGAACACTGGGGAGGTGGATGTGGAGAGTGAGGAGGCTTACTCTTATGGGGAAAATTGGCAACATCTGAAGGCTCAGAATGTTGGAGAAGACTTGGGAAGTCAAAACCTTCAAGGGCATCTTCCTACATGTGTGTCCTATTGTGTGTCCAGGTCCTAGGTTTTCTCAACTTTGCATAACAGACCTGCCCTGGTTGGACATTTGACCATCTTTGAAGTTTAGCCATCATATTCTTAAGGTCTAGGTTTGGTCCTCATTTTTCTTTACCCTCCTGCTAGAGGAGATGAGAGCTTCTTTGTAAGAAACCAAATGAGACCCCCTGATTTTCTCAGCTGGTTTCCTGGTACCTCTATCTCATCCTTAGCTACTTTCATATTTCTGTAAAGTACCAGTGCTACTTAGCAAAAAATGCTTACTCCAAATAGCTACCATTTTGTTTATGATCTCGCAGTCCTGGGATCAAGCTCCAATCTCTCCCTCTATCTCTGCCTCTCTCTTTCTCTCAAAATAAATAAACCGTTTTTATTTTTATTTATTTTTTATTTTTTTATATGAAATTTATTGTCAAATTGGTTTCCATACAACAGCCAGGGCTCATCCCAAAAGGTGCTCTCCTCAATGCCCATCACCCACTTTCCCCTCCCTCCCACCCCCCATCAACCCTCAGTTTATTCTCAGTTTTTAAGAGTTTCTTATGGTTTGGCTCCCTCCATCTCTAACTTTTTTTTTCCTTCCCCTCCCTCATGGTCTTCTGTTAAGTTTCTCAGGATCCACATAAGAGTGAAAACATATGGTATCTGTCTTTCTCTGTATGACTTATTTCACTTAGCATAACACTCTCCAGTTCCATCCATGTTGCTACAAAAGGCCATATTTCATTCTTTCTCATTGCCAAGCAGTATTCCATTGTATATATAAACAACATCTTCTTTATCCATTCATCAGTTGATGGACATTTAGGTTCTTTCCATAATTTGGCTATTGTTGAAAGTGCTGCTATAAACATTGGGGTACAAGTGCCCCTATGCATCAGCACTCCTGTATCCCTTGGGTAAATTCCTAGAAGTGCTTTTGCTGGGTCATAGGGTAGATCTATTTTTAACTTTTTGAGGAACCTCCACACTGTTTCCCAGAGTGGCCTATCTTTAAAAAATTAAGTGCTTGATACATCCAACCCATTCGAGCATTCCTTCCCATTGATATGCCCTCTCACTTTATCATCATGAGAGATTTAGTAATGTGCCACCTTGTGCCAGGGGCTATAGAAAACAAGAACAGGAGAGCAAGTTCAAATCCTTGCTGTGGTACATCTTTGACATTCTGCTGACATTCCAGCAGTAAGCATTGGCTATTGACATGTGGGCTTTCCCAGGAAGCTAGAATTGGAATTATTTTTGTACCCTTAAACTCATTTATGATGAGTAGAACTATTTTGGCTTCCTGGAGTTTATATAAAGAGTTCAAGATAGTCTTGCAATAATTTATGCACACTACAACCTCTGCCAACAGTAATCCCGTGTGCCTTCAAAATTAGGAAATTGATATTGGCATGCATTGTATTGTAATTTGCACTGTGTATGGTAAATTACTAAATCAGCATGTATTAAGATATTTAGAAGACAAATAAAAATAAAATGTCCTTTTAAGTGGGCGACATATATAAGTCTTTTGGCCTTAACAACTTAAAAAAAAAAAGCACAAGCCCTAAATCATCAGGATATTGACAAAGCACGTGATTATTTACATTAAATTACCTATGAGAGGAAGGTAGGCTGTTCACCTTAAGGCAGAACTTCCTAACAATGGAACAGGCAAGTCAGCTTTCTGCTCTAACAAACAGTACTGCACCACTCTGTGAAGGTAGAGAGTACAGCTGCAAGGTGGTTTCAAGGACTTGAATAAAGAGCACACTTGTGCAGCCAGTAGAAGCTGAGCGTATGGCAAATGATCCAGACCTCTCTCCAAGGGGAGATTCCAAGTAGGGTATTTTCAATTACCTACTGTCTCTTCAACCTTTGCAAGGAATTTAATTGGAACAGACAGAGTATTTAAGGGGAATAACTAATGATATAATAGATTAGTAATGATCAATAGGCAGGGAATCACTGCATTAGTTGAACCACGGTACTTTCTGAGAATGGTATTTTCATTCCTGGGGGAGCAAAATTCTAATTCTAATTCTCCAGCATTGAGCACTCTGGAGCTTCTAAAGACATTCGCATTCTTTTATCGAGAGAGCAGAGTCTACAGTTTTATAATTGTATATTAGCAAATGTTGACAGCACTGGAAATCAATAGCCTGATTACTCTGTTTCTGTTGATTGGTATTAACATAAA
This sequence comes from Panthera leo, assembly GCF_018350215.1. Lineage (NCBI taxonomy): Eukaryota > Metazoa > Chordata > Mammalia > Carnivora > Felidae > Panthera > Panthera leo. Next base: position 68,641,665 of record NC_056679.1, read on the forward strand.
TAGCCCTTGTACTAGATTAACTCTCCAATTTGTCTGAAAGCATATTTTCCTCCTTCTTATAGTGATAGAGTCAAAACAATGGCCTGAGTGTGTTGTATCAACATAAGGAATGTACTACAAAGACACTTTAGTTTTCTTTCTTGGTGTCTTTACATGAGGGAACATTGATTATAATTGTGAACTTTCAACATAAAAGATCCTGTGTGGCCTACCTTCAATAAATGCGAAAGCTTAATATCAATTCACTGTTAGTTTGAAGAAGGATGAATTATAGTATTATCATATATAACTTGAGGTTCTTTCTAGGAAAGATGTCATATCAAAGAAAAATTTTCTCAGCCACTAAAATGTCACTGAGTTCTAAATTTTCACATTACACATAAATTAACCCATCTGCTCACACATTTTTGACATCATTTTCACGATTACTCTTTGAGTATTTCTTAATGTGTGTATGTTCTGAGTAATGGGATAAGGATAAAATTATTTTTTTCTTATTTTTTTCACGGATGTTTTTATTATTTTCTTTTTAATAAGCCATTCCATGCCAGGACACTATCAAGCCACAATCTATAGGTTAATGTCATACCCAAACTTTTAAAACTGTCTCAACTTGCCTCTGTAATTTAAGGACAGACTTTGAGTGGCTAACTAAGGATGGAGTGAAAAGAAAAGAGAGAAAAGAGACGTCAAGAAGGAGAAGGTAAGAGAAAGAAAGGCAAACCATGGAATAGCCTTTGTGGGGCTCATGTGTGCAGGGAAAGAGGATGATATGAAAACAGTAGAAAGAAAAGCACATGCAAGAAGGACTAAGCAAATTAAACCTCTCATTCTTGGCCTGTAGGTTACAAGGCCTCTGCTGTGTCACTGCTGTCCTTGGAAATGCTTGTTCGTGGATCACCTGTTTTCCATTCTTCACCTGGTCTTTGTCCTTCAGATGTCTCTCTCTCCGAATGTGGTAGTTGTTATGGCCCCAGGAGAGAAGTGAGTCTTCATACGGAACTCTGTCCACAGAAGGGTAGTTTGAGAAAACCTTCTTGAGGCCAACACATTCACCTCACAGATAAGTAAGAGTGGAACCAGAGGGAAAAACGACACCAATTCTAATGCTGGAGAATAAAAACTATGGAATCCAATAGCCTGGAAGTAGAAGCTGTCTCTGCCAACTATCAGCTGTGTGATCTTGATTGGGAGAGTCTCTTAGCCTAGTTGAATTTTTAGATCTTAGTTTGTCAAATGGCACTGCGAGTCCTGCTTCAAAGTATAAGATGAAATATGTTCTATAAAATGCCTAGAATTGTATTTGAATGCAGTGGGTACTCAACTAAAGGTGTCTGTGATTAAGATTTATTATTATTATTGTTAATATTTTTTCATGTTTTATTTATTTATTTTAAGAGAGAGAGAGAGAGAGACAGAGCACAAGCAGGGCAGGGATAATCAGAGAGGGAGAGAGAGAATCCCAAGCAGGCTCCATACTGGCGGCTCAGAGCCCTATGTGGGGCTCAAACCCACAAACCACAGGATCATGATCTGAGCTGAAATCAAGAGTCAGTCGCTCAACTGACTGAGCCACCCAGCTGCCCCTAGGTGTCTGTAATTATGATTATCCATGCCTCCTGGCCCTCTGTCCACTTCTCTTTCCAGTCTATTACTTAATCTACAAATCATAAAGCAAATGAGTGCTCAATTTATAAAAAGAGTTCACCACGGAATTATTTAAAGAGTTATGGTCCTCAATTACGTTTAATGGTCTATTTATAGTCTACTGAGTTCTTGACAGAGATATGAGGGAACTTTAGAAAAGGAGAATGTCCAGTTGTTTGAGCCACCACCAACTCAATATTAATCTGAGGTAAAATAGCCCTGAAAGTATCATGAAGAGATAGAGAAATATAATCTTATACAACTTACTGGGGATTCACTTATTATGTAATAAGGTACATGTATATGTTAGTTTCAGAGGGTTCCCATCACAGATTACTACAAGCTAGGCAGCTTAAAACAACAGACATTTATTGACTCTCAGCTCTGGAACCTGCAAGTCTGAAATCAAAGGCACACTGTCTTTAGAAGCTCCCAGGGAAAATCCTTCCTAGCCTCTTCCTAGCTTCTGATACTTGCCAGTAATCCTTGGATTTTCTTGGCTTGTAGCCACATCACTTGATTTCTTCCATCTTCTCTCGGTTATGTCTATGTATCAGAATCTCCCTCTCCTTTCTTTTATAAAGACCCCAGTCATTGGCTTTAGGGCCCACTCTCTTCCAGTATAACCTCATTGTAACTTGGTTACTTGTATAAAGACCTATTTCCAAATAAGATCAAATGCAAAGATACTGGGGGTTGAGACTTGAGCATATCTTTTAGGAGGACACAATTCAACCCACACACATTGTATGTATAAATTAAAATTGTGCTTAGATTAGGGTGCCTAGGTGGTTCAGTCCAACTTTGGCTCAGGTCGTGATCTCAAGGCTTGTGAGTTCAAGCCCCGCATTGGGCTCACTGTTGCCAGCGTGGAGCCTGCTTCAGATCCTCTATCCCCTTCTCTCTGCCTCTTCTGCCTCCACCCCCTCTCTCTCTCCCCCTCAAAAATAAATAAATATTAAAAAAAAGAATTGTGCTTAGAACCAGGCCAATTTTGATGTGGGCTAGTGGAATCCAACTTGATAACCTCATGGTAACAATCAATCATAATAGTAAGATACATTAGAAGTGTAGTAATGTTAAAAAATACATTTAAAGCATTCATCTTATAGATATTTATTTTGGTCCTCAAAGCATGTACTGATCTATCTCATCTCCATTACCCTGGGAGATACAGCAAAGACCATGTGCCTGGGAGAGTACCCTGGGTCTACTGCTTACTATAGACCTTATTAATTATGTCTACAATTTATTAGACCCTTGTCGGGCTTCACACATTGTGCTAAGCATTTTACAAACATAATATTTAATTCTCACTCCAACCCCATGGGGACAATAGGATTATTCCCACTTTATAAACTAGGACTCAGAAGCTTTTAGAGAAGGTGATTGTCTTGTCTAAGACCAAACAGCTAGTAAGTTCTGGAGCAGAGATTGGAGCCTTGGTCCATCCGATTGTAGTGCCCGTGCATTTAACCATATGCTCTTTTCATTTTGAGCAAACATCACAGATTGCCCGGGGGGGAATTAAATCTCAGAGGAGCTAAGTAAAATTTTTGCTCAAAGTGAAAAGAGCAGGCTCTGGATGTGCCTTCCTATAACACAGAGGCTGGAAAACCAAAAACTACCTTCTACCGATGCTCTTTTAGGTAGAATTCTGAATGTTCAACCCCATCATTTAGATGTCTTCCTGTAGATCTAGAAGGTCAAAGTGAAACAGAAGCCATCTCCCTGCCACAGGGACCACTTTTCTCCATGGACTTTCTTTCTCCTGCAAGAAGGTTGTGGGAGGTGAGGCTTAGGACAGTAGCTTTCCAGAAACTATTCTCCAGGTGCTTGGGGATTGTGAAAACAGTGGACGCACTCTGCCTTCCGGCAGCCAGTCGCCAGCTCTGTGGGTATAGAGAGCAGTGACAGAAGACAACTTCCTGCCCTTACTTCTTGATCCTTGGATTGCAGCTTTGGTGGTGTATTCTTCAGCTCCAAAGCTCCAGGGCAGCCTCAGAGGTAGTAGCTAGTAGCTTCCTTGATGGTCACTTCTGCATTATCCGGGGAGTTGTTCTTAAAGGTGAGGCCAAGAACCTATTCCTGTATAGCCCTTCCAATTCTGCAAGCATCTAATATCCTTAAATGAGTTTCTCTTGAAACTTCCAAGAATTGATTCTGGTTTGTGCACTGAATCCTCCTTGATTAATATATGAATCAAGATTAATAATTACTCATCATGCTTTTTTTTTTAGAAAACTGAATGGAAAGTGTATAAAAGATACATCACAGTGAATATTTGTGAATGTTCTTGTATATTTCCCTTTCTGCTCTCATTATAAAACCAAAAGAATGGACATTGTCAGTCTGTGTGAAATATACCCAGCATTTTCCGACAAACACACATCACCATAAAAAAGCACACCAAGAGGGTATGAACTTGAGAGACAGAATATTTCTGTCCAGTTTTTTCCCCATCCCACTGTTTGGTTTTCTTTTGGTCTATGTTCTTCACTTACTTAACATTTATAGAGAGCTCATTATATGCCAAACATTATGTTATGCTTATTTATATAGTAAGATTCTTTCCTTGCCAAAAAGAAGGCATTCCCTATGAGACTGAATTCCCATTGGGCATGAACTGCAGGCTCATGAATGAATTCTTGACAACCCAGAAGTATTTTGAGACCATGACAGTATGGTCACTTTGTGACCTGATCCCAGCAAAGATCTTCTCTGAGAAGTCAGTTCTGCTGGGAAATGTTGCTTGCTCAGGCTCTTCACTGTGATGAAAATGAATAACCAAAATGCCACAGTAATGCCTTTTAGGAAGGACTGTGTCCTTGTCCAGGTTGGAAATGGCCTTTAGCTCAGTGCTCAGCCCACTGGCCCACTCTGCAGGCTTGATATCAGCTCCAACCCCCATCTGCCCCCAAAGGCCAGTCATATAACAAAAGCAGGGAAAGGCAGAACACAAAAGGGAAATAAACACTTTCCCAAATTAAAAACCACCTAGGACACTAAAGACAGCAAACGTCTTCCAGGTTCATCAAAGACGCAGGCATCCGATACCTCCACTAACGAGCATTTGATTTCTTCCTCTCCCCTGTTGAAATTAGGTCTGAAGCAGGAAGTTACTGGAGCATCCCTCTCTGGCTGTGACTAGCTGGATCTCAGGGATCAAACGAGAGGGTCTAAAAAGCACAGCCCTGGCTTTTCCCTAGTGAAGTCTAAGACAGTTGGAGAACCTATGGATTGGATCTTCCTTCTCTGAGTGCCCCCTGCACATGTCATTCACATCACATGGGTTCACTATCCCAAAAAGACATCAAGTTTTTCAGACAACAAGGGTCTGATGACCTATTTCTAGTGACTAATGGGAACATAAAAGCCTCAAAAACCTCAAACACAACATGCCCCCTCTGCCCCCTATATACACACATGCTGTGATTTTGCAAAAACATGATTCATTGAGTGTTGGATTGCGTTTGTTTACTGAACAAAGGCTGCTCCCTGCTTCCTTGTGTGATGGGCGTAATTACCAACATTCTCCAAGTCTGCACATGCTATTTTCTTTCTACTTGCTGCAAGACTGGAAAACAGCAAGAGAAATGACAGGCACAGAAGCAGAATTCACTCATGCCCACACGCTTCTTTTACATTCTGTCTGGCTACCATATAAAGCATAGAGTTGTAGATTCTGACCTTTCCCTTCCTCACCAGCAAGGTTCGCAACTTATCAGATATTGTAGCAGGCATTGGTAGGGAAGGAGACTGAAGCAAAAGTAAGTTTTGAAGGAAAGCCTAGTGTCCTTACTTGAATTAAAAATTTGAAGATCTGGCTATCCGCCAAGGAATGAGCCAGTGGGGATGCTTAGACAGCCGGGATCCTGGGAGATGTGGGACTCCTCTGACCTCTGATTTTGGCCCCCAAATTCTCCAGTGTCTTGACAAACCTTCCTTAAACTGCAGGGCAGTATCTGATGCTTCTGCACAATCTTCTTTCCCTCTTTTTCTCACTGGGGTCTAATTTGCATGGTGAGCCAATGCTCTCCCAGTCTTTCCTGACATTTTTTCCATTTTCTCTCACACCGGATGTCCCCCAGTGAAATCCTTGCATGTCTGATCCTATCTGGGCATCTGCTTCCTGTAGTAACAAGACCAACATACAGTATTCAGTATTAAGCTGAAAACCCCCTAGAACCACCTACCTTATTGACAAAGCAAGAATTATGCTGTACTCAGACCCAAGTCCAAAACACGAGAGACAACGTTCTTCAGCTGTTAAACCTATTCACCACCTCCTTAGAAACTAAGGAGCTAAAGTCTTCTTACAAAGGGGTTGGGGGTGGGGGGCATTTAAAAATAACATCTGAGAGCAAAATATTTAACTCTAAAAACAATTAGATTCCACTGAAATAGCAAACAGAATCCAGAATTGCTAAATCCATCTCTACTTGGAGAAGGAAAGCACATATATGCTCTTGCTCTAGAGATTTTTATTTTTTTTAATACAATGGGTAATAGAAAGGCTGAGTTCATTATGGCAGTCAAGTCCCAAAGCAGCCAGAGAGCCCACGATTTCACTCTGTGTCTCACCCAACCCTCTGATCGCTCTCCTTTGGCCATTATGCCTCATATAATGCATTCTAATGGCTTTAAATGACAGCGTTTTGTTTACAAAATGGCTCCATTTCTCAGGAAACCCAAGAGCCTGCACACCATAACACAGCTATTGATAGAAAATAAAATGCACAATGTGACAGAAGCTGGTCCCCACCTTGCTGCCCTGTTATCCATTTTAGGGTCAAATTTGCCCATTCATCAGCTCAGAAGCAGGGCCTGAGGGGCACAGCCTAATAGGACGCACAAGAATAAGCAAAGAACTCAGTAAAGGTAAAAAGAGCTTCAACTCTGCACAAATAGAAAGGAGAAGGATTTGACCCAAGTATTCGCTAAACACTCTGACCTTGAGAGGCAAGTCTTGCGACACTGTGGATCTGCTGAATATGAAAATATCTGCCAATATTAAGCTAGAACATTAGCCAGGAGTTCAGTAGCCTCTCTCCTTTATGGTTTAATTTAAACTGACCAAAATGCACGCCACAAATATTATCTAAAACCCGCGAAAGAGGGTCTGTTTTCTGTAAAAGGCAGAATTTATAGCCTAAAACAATAAGCCAAACATCATCCTTAAAACTTGAAAATACCAGGTTCTTAGCCCACTTTAACCTTCTATGAGCTAGCAGAAGAGTTTTGTAGGAGACAGTCCCAAAGAATTTTTAGAAATAGGCCCTGAAGTGGGCTCAATTTAAGATGATGTGTCTTACTTTGTTACTTTAACATATTGCCCAAATGACCCATTCTGCCTTGGATTACAGCCTTTCCCCACTTTGAGAGCTTCTAGAGTAGCCACGATATCTCAATCCATCACGTGTTTTAGCAGCCAGTTATATAGTAGGCAACTTCAGTAAATGAAAGAGAAGAAGGAAGGAAAGAAAGAGGGAAGGAAGGAAGGAGGAAGGAAATAAAATAAAGAAAGAATAGAAGCACTTTTCAGGTTAAAACAATGGACTTTTAAATTTTATATCTAGATTTACATATCTAAATTTTTATATCTAAGTCTTTGAATGTTAAAATTCCTTACTGGACATAAAGATGACATATTATTCAGTCTTAAAAAGGAAGGAAAATTCTGACACATGCTACAGCATGGATGAAGCTTGAGGACATTGTGCTAAATGACATAAGCCAGACACAAGATGCATACTGTATGTATGAATCCATTTATAGGAAGTATCCAGAGAAGTCAAACTCATAGAAACAAAGAGAGTGGTGGCCATCAGGAACTGGGGGCAGGGGGGTGGGGAGTTACTGTTTAAAAGGGTCTAGAGTTTCAGTTTTGCAAGATGGAAAAGTTCTGGAGATTGGCTGAACAACAATATGAATATACTTTGCACTACTGACCTACATACTGAGAAGTGTCTAAGATGACAAATTTTATGTTCCGATCATTTTACCACAGTTTTTTTAAATCCCTTAGTTGAGTAAATAGTTTACTGAGGAAGTGCATGCTCCTTCAGAGACTCTTAGCAATGCCACAAACACTACTAAAATAACTGATATGCACACAGCCCAGGAATTGTACTTGTTCATACTCAGTGGGGAAAACAAAAATCTAAGCAAGACCTAAACTGGACCTGGGAAGTTCTTATTATTAACTCTAAGGGTTCTGAGTGAGGCAAAGACTTTCTGAGGGAGAAGAAAATGTTAGGAAGATGCCAGCCAGCGTGCCCCAGAGCAATTCTTCCTGAGTATCTCCCTGATTTCTTTTTCAACTAGCCCACCCACCATGCACAAGTGGCTCTCTACCTGATCATCCTGAGAGACAAAGGATTTCCTCCTCTTAACTCTTAACCAATGGTCCATTGATGGGCTGATAATATCCATATTTGCAACACATAATAAGTGTTTCCCTGACTAAAAAGGATTAGTAACTCTGACATCATGAACAAAGGACCACATTAGGGATTCATCTGGAATTTGGTTAATCACTGCTTGGAGAGAATGACATTAATTCCAGGGCTTATTTGAGGCTCAATGTCCAAAAAATAACTAACCTATTTATTAGAGGAATATGGGGTGCTTTTACACAACACATTTGAAGTCTGGTATGTATTATGGTCTGGTATGCATGCTGGCCCCTCAGCAACTCTGGAGGCTCCCATCTTAAAGACCTCCATGATTGGCAAGCCAGCCATGGTGACTATCACAACTGCAAAGAAAATATGGCATCAAATATATTTTTAAAGCATAGAAAAATTTGGGAAAGTAGCAAGGTGGGTTTTTTTCTTTCACTTATTTTACAGAACTCTTTATGTACAAAAACAACGCATGGCTTGTAACAAGTCAAGAGCAGTGGAGCTATGTAAAGATAATTAACAATCTTCCTCTCCATGCTTTAATCCCACTATCCTGAGATAATCAATACGAACAGTTTTATAAGTATCTTCCCACAACTTACTTTTTTATGCATAGATACAATTAAGTTTATTTAAAGATACATAAAAGCATGGCATATAGGTTACAGGATTTTGCCTTAACAAAACTACTGTTATCATTACTCAACAGATTACTTTATTTCATTTAGCAATAATATTATGGATTTCCCTACAGATGTAATGCAATCTTTTTTAATAGCTGTATAATTGTCAATAGTGGGAATGAACCATCATTCATTCAACCATTTACATTATTTCCAGATTACTATTTATCCATTACAAACCATGCTGGAATAACATACATATCCTTACTTACTGGTAGTTTGTTTTCTGTAGACTAGATTCTTCCAGAAATGGAATGTCTGGGTCAAAGGGTATGTACCTATTAAATGTTAACAGACACCACTAGATTACATTCCAAAAAGGTTGTATCAATTTCAACCTCCGTCAGCAATGAGGAGCACGTCCATTTCCCCCACCTTTGCTGGTACTAGATGTTATAAATCTTCTAAATGTTGGCCGATCTGATAAGCAGAAATTGAAATCTCCATCATTTGATCTCCATTTGCCTGATGACTAGGGAGTTTGAGCATCTTTTCATATTTTATTGACTGTTTATATTTCCGTTTCTGCGAATTGGCTGTTCATAGCTTTATCTAATCTATCAAGTTGTTTGTCTTTTCCATATCAGTGTGTAGGCGCTCCGTTTATTAAGGATATAACTCTTCGCCTGTCTTGTGTATGGCAAATAGCTTTCCTCACACGATTGTCTTTTTTTTTTTTTTTTTTTTTTTAACTCTGCAGGGTGTTTAGGGCCATGCAGAAATCTTTATTTTTATGTAGTCAAACCTGTAAATCTTTTTTTATGGCTTTTGAATTTTTCTTTCAAATAACCTCAGAGTCAGCTTAACAAATTCTTTCAAATAAACTTTTGTGGTGTTGATTAGGATTACATCAAATTTAGAGATTAATTGAAGAGAAATGAGGTCTTCATAGTCACGAACACTCCCACACCCAGCCGGGAGTAGAATGATTTTATCTGCCCTCAGATTCTTTCATGTCTTTCAATAATGTCTAACTCCTGTCTGCATTTAGGCCTGACATACCTTGCTTGGTTTATTCTGGGCACTTATGGTCTGTCTCACAATTGGGAATGCCATCTTTTTTCCACTCCGGTATCTGTTGGAGGAGACTGGAGGCAGTGGAGGCCAGTGGTAAAGGCCAGGGACTTTGGACTCAGTTCCCTGGATTCAAAGCTCAGATCTTCTTGCACTCACAGGTTCTATGCACTTAGGTAAGTGAGCTCACTGCTGAGCATGTTTCCTCACTTGTGAGATGGGGCTGCTGGGGTTGTTGTGAGGATTAAATGAGATAATAATATCACATCTTCAGCGCAGACTCTTAAGACTGAGTTGCCCATCAGATGAGAACAAAGACAATGATGGAGCCCTTTCATGCAGATACCTTCACTCTCATTGGTTTTGATCCTCTGGGATTTTCAAGGTAGACAATTGTATCCAATTCTGATAGTGATGATCCATCTTTACCTGTACAATGCTTGCAGAGATTGATTTTTTTTTTTTTTTATTGTCTAACTACACTGGCTGAGAGTCATCACAGTGCTGATGGCCACGGTGAGGGCCCATATCCATGCCTTAGTCCTGATTCTAATATAAATACTTCTACTTTGTCTATGTAGGATGGCTATTGTGTAGATTTCCCATAGTCATCATGATTCCTTGGCATAAAAATACTGATAATATTCTCTTATTACTTTTATTTCTGTTCTGTCTGTAGCTGTCCTTTTTTTCATTTCTAATATTAGTTATGAGGTCCCTCTGTCATTATTGACAATGTTTTTTGTATTCTCTTAGTCTCTTTGAGAACTAACCATTGACTCTGAGGACTGTCTTTCTGTATTTGTTTTCTGCTCTTTATTATTTCCTTCTTTCTTCAGGGTTTGTTCTTCTGAAACTCTTCAGTTGGATCCTTAGCTCACTAATTCATCAATCTGATTTTCTTTTCTATTGATTACATGACTTACTCTCTGATTCCTTTATTAGTTTAAAATTGTATATGGATACTTAGAAGTTAATAATGATTTCTACCTTGTCCACCCCTCTATTTTAAACGTTATCGTTGTGCTTTTCGTTCCAGGTTTTAGCAAGTAGATTTACTTATCCATGTATTTACCAGTTTCTTTGATCACTATTCATTCTTTTTTCTTTCCTCTCTTCTTATTGAGATATAATTCACATGTCATACAATTCAACTAAAGTGTACAGTCCACTGGTTCTTAGCACATTCCCAGAGTTGGGCAATCCTCAGGATGATTGATTTTAGAATATTTCATCACCACAAAAAGAAATCCTATACATATTAGCAGTCATTTCCCCCAAACCTGTCAACCCTAAGCAACCACTAATCTACCTCCTATCTCTAGGTTTGCCTGTTGTAGACAGTTTGTGTGAATGAAATCATGCAACATCTGGTCTTTTGTGACTGTCTTCCTTCATTCCACGTAATGTTTTTAAGGTCCATCTATGTCGTAGCATGTTCCAGTATCTTATTCCTTTTTTCCTCTCAAATAATATTCCATTGTATGGATAGACCACATTTTATTTAGCCATTCATCAGTCGATGGACATTGGGATGTTCCCATATTTTGGCTATTATAAAAAATGTTGCTATGAACTTTCATGTACAGCTTTCTGTGTGAACACATTTTTTTAAATTTTCTCAGGTAGAGGAGTGGAATTGTTGGGTCATAGAGTAACTTTATATTGAATCTTTTGAGGAACTTCCAGACTGTTGTCCAACATGGCTACACCCTTTTGTATCCCCACTAGCAGTGTATGAGAGTTCAATTTCTCCACATCCTCACCAACCCATTATTTATCTCGTTGGCAGTCATCTTTATGGATACGAAGTGGTATCTTATAGTGTCGCTATGCATTCTTGTTTCACATTTCTTCCAGAAGTATATTATTTAAAATACCACCAAGGAAGATCTGTTTGTAGTATGCTCTTCCAGTTTTTGATGGTCTAGATTGTTTTTATTTTGCCATGGCTCGGGTGGAACTTAGCTGGGTATGAGGGTTTACTGTGATTTATTCCGCTGCGTTTCTGACTTCCATTGTTGCTATTGAGAAGTGTGCTATATATTATTCCTTTGAAGATATCCTGGCTTCTCTCTGATTAATTTTTCTTTCCCTTTGGTTTCTGCCGTGTATCAAAATTCTCCAAGTATCGATTTACTTTAATTTATCATGCTAACTAGGATTTGTGCTGCCTACATCTAAGAAATCATGTCTGCCACCAATTCTAGAAATTCTCAGGCTTATTCCTTGTATTATCACCTCTACTTCATTGTCTCTGTTCTCCTACCAGAACTGCAACTACATATATGTTCATCTTTCTCATCTCTTAACCTCTCACGTAAAGTATCCACCTCTGTATATCACTTATGATGCCTTCAGGATAATTTCCTCAGGTTTTTTTTTTTTTTCTTCCAGTTTACAAGTCCAGCTGTGTTTAATCTGTGTTTACCCTGTCATTGAAACTTTTTATATCAATGACGATATTTTCCTTTCCTAAGAGTTCTTTTTTTAAAACTTTTTAATGTTTATTCATTTGTTGAGAGACAGAGAGACAGAGCACGAGAGGGGGAAGGGCAGGGAGACAAGGAGACACAGAATCCGAAGCAGGCTCCAGGTTCCGATCTGTCTGCACAGAGCCCGGTGCAGGGCTTAAACTCGCAAACTATGAGATCATGACACAAGCTGAAGTTGGATGCTTAACCGACTGAGCCACCCAGGCGCCCCTTTTCCTAAGAGTTCTGTTTGGCTCTTCTCCAAATATGCCTGGACCTTTTTCTTTTTTTGCATTTTCTTGTGCTTTTCTCATGTCTTAATCCCTTTGTAATAGTTTTACTTATCTTTACATAAAGTGTTTTTCTGCTAATTCCATGATCTAAATTCCTTGGGGGTCTAATTCAGCAATGTTTTATTCTTGTATTAGTCACTCATTTTTTCCCTCCTGTGTTTTTTAATACTGGGTTGAGAGCTCTCAAATGACCAAAGTCAAAAAAATTCACATGAAAAGTGTGGTCATAGTTGAGTCATACCTCCAGGCCCCTGGCAAAATAAATCCCAGGAAAGACTCTAAATGTGGGGTGTGAAGAATTGACAAAGATGAAGCACCTTGCCCTTGGTTCCTTCTTTTTTCTCACCTCCCACACTCAACTCCTACCAAGACCTGAAGGATCATTACACATACTCTTTACTGGTCTCCCTGCTTCCACTCTCACCCGTCTCCAAGCCATTCTGGGCTCACAAGCAGAGGGATCCTTTCAAACTGCAATTGCCTTGATTAAAAATCTTTAGTTCCCTCCCTCTGCTCTTAATGCAAAAGTCAAACACTATGTCTGGGGCCCATGTATGTTCTTCCTCCTGTCCATCTTCTACCTACTTCTTCTGCTGCATCTCTCTCCCCCCACCCCCCAATTCACAAAGCTGCAGCCACACTGGCTGCCTTTACCTTCCAGCAGCCAACAAACACGAGGAGGATCCCACTTGAGATGGGCCAGCAAGGAGGAAGGGAGAGTGGAGAAATGAACACATCTCCCCGATCTCACGAAACCCTGGATGAAATCTTTCCTGAGGTCGCTTTATCCCTGAACTTCACAATAATGTCTCAGTTTGTTCTCTTGACTCCTCCCTCTCCAGCACACACTCTCACACAACCAGCCATGTTTTTGTAAGCTGGGGCCTTGATCCATAAGGAGCTGCTATGTTACTTTATTAACCATATCCCAGACTTTCAGAGAAATGTCCCAGACTTTCAGAGAAATGTCACAGCCCAAAGCTGATGTTCCAGTTAAGCTGTCTTTACAGAGACCTTGATTCTATCCTAGGGTCCAGCAAAAGCTGAAGGAGAACTACTCTTAATATATCCTTGGAGAATTCATCTTTCCCAATATTTAAGGTGCAAACAAATACATTTCTGGAATTTAACGTGGCAATGGTTCTCTCACTTACTTCATCATACCTTTGGATAGGCCACATTTTTCTACTTCACTATATCTGGATATCACTTTTAATTAATTCAGTGACATTGAACCAGCACGAAGCATTCACCCTTCAGGATTCCATCCCGCATTACTTCATGTAACTACTCCACCGCCCAAACAAGCGATGAGGCCTTTCTTTTTCACGTCCTACCAAACATTCCGGCAACTTTTAAGTACTTGATACATTCTCTTAATTCAAAACATGCCAAAACAAATCAGAGAGAAGAATGAAGTTGCCCATATCTCATAATAAAGACCTTCTAGATTACAAGATTGATTACACATACTCAAGTATCAATGCTGTAATCCCGCAGTGTATGTGATACAAACATCATCCTGGTTTTCCAACCAGGGGGATGAAAGTGAGGAAAAGAAAATAAACATCTATTGAGCAACTGCTGTGTGCAAAGCCTCATCACATAAGGAACTTATATATGTCATCTGTTGGGATCATTTCAAACAGGTAAGTGTCTTTGCCAAATCACACACACACAGTACTTGCCAGAGGCAGGACAAAAAGCTGGTCTGCAGCGTTCTGTCTGCTGCAGCTTGCTTCTTCAGCCTGACACTTGTGGAAGCTTCTCTTCAAGGCCACGGCGCACTGAAAATGATTTATTCTTCAGGAGCTCATTACTGCCTTCTTTCCTTTATAGCTGCCCACAGACTTCTCTGACTTGTGTCACTGATTTCGTATAATTGGTACTAAGATTGGCACTTCATTATTTTCAAATGACAGAACAGCCAGCTCTTAAGACAATGTAGTTTGGATAAAGTGAGCAGTTCTTAAAATTAAATTACTTATTAATAATGGGTCTTCCCATTAGAACTCTTTAATACTGTAGTCTTGGGCATGGATCCTTATTATAGTTACATCTTCTGTAGGGTGGAAGAATTTTTCTGGTGATGCTAATACTGTACCTCATGTTAAACCAAAACATCTCCTTAGAGATACAGCACTCGTACAATGTGACCATGATCTAAGAGTCTGAGGTTGGAGTTTGAGATCCAAAGTGAGATTTATCAATTAAAAAGCAGGTCACTCCTGGGGAACGCAAGCTGGTGCAGCTGCTCTGGAAACCAGTGTGGAGGGTCCTCAAAAAACTAAAAATAGAACTACCCTATGACCCTGCAATTGCACTACTAGGCATTTATCCATGGGATATAGGTGTGCTGTTTCAAAGGAACACATGCATCCCCATGTTTATAGCAGCACTATCAACAATAGCCAAAGTATGGAAAGAGCCCACATATCCATCGACGGATGAATGGATAAAGAAGATGTGATATACACACACACACACACACACACACACAATGGAATATTACTCAGCAATCAAAAAGAATGAAATCTTGCCATTTGCAACTTCGTGGATGGTACTAGAGGGTATTATGCTAAGCAAAATTAGTCAGTCAGAGAAAGACAAATATCAAATGACTTCACTCATGTGAGGACTTTAAGACACAAAACAGAAGAACATAAGGGGAGGGAAGCAAAAATAACATAAAAACAGGGAAGGGGACAAAACAGAAGAGACTCATAAATACGGAGAACAAACAGAGGGTTACAGGAGGGGTTGTGAGAGAGGGGATGGGCCAAATGTGTAATGGGCACTAAGGAATCTACTCCTGAAATCAGTGTTGCACTATATGCTAACTAATGTGGATGTAAATTTTTAAAAAATTAAATTAAAAAAAAAAGCAAGTCACTCCTGGGGCGCCTGGGTGACTCAGTCGGTTAAGCATCCAACTTTGGCTCAGGTCATGATCTCCCGGTTCATGGGTTCGAGCCCGCATCTGGGTCTGTGCTGACAGCTCAGAGCCTGGAGCCTGCTTCTGATTCTGTGTCTCCCTCTCTCTCTGCCCCTCCTCCCACTCTCAAAAATAAATAAACATTAAAAAAAATATTTTTAAGGCAAATCACACTTAGGGTGCTAACTTCAGGCACTGTGTGCTTCACAAATGTTAAGTCACTTATATCATGAGGATTCCGGTTTAAGGATGTTATCTGAGGCAGCGTCCTTAGCTGCAAACAACACAAGTAATCCTGTAATAAGAGCTTATTGTGGAAACGGTGTTCACGGCTGTGTGGGGAGGGCTGGAGAACTCGGCTGATGGTTGAGCCTTCTGGAAACTGCCCAAAGCCACGCCAATAGCTGATGGGGGAGCACCGCCCAGGATGTTCTCCCTCTCATGTCTGCACACCCGCACCCTGGTGCCTCAGTGCCTCCTCTGTGCCAGGAGCTCAATCTCTCGGCCACTCGGAAGCCAGCACTGCTAGCTACACTGCAGTTACCTCTTGGGAGAGGGGGAGGTGCAGACACAAAGACCCTCTGCGGGGCCCTTTTCCTGACACTGCTCCCTGCCTGCGGTATCCAGCAGATGATGTATCTGACTGGCAACACCTGATCCCTTGCTTGTGCCCCAGCAGCAAAGCAGGCAGAGAACTTGAGTTTCGGTTTCTAAGCTTGGGAGCACCCCCTCCCCACCACCACCCCCCCACACACTCCCATAGCAGGCCTGTTCAATGATGAAGGACGGCCATGAACGTGACAGATGGCCCCTGCCCATGTGTAGGGACTCTACCAGAAGCTGCCCTTCATCGAACTTCCAGGAAGCAGTCTCTTTCAGAGGAATGCTTGACTGTGGCATGATTTCATTTCTAATATCAATTAATTAAATGGTATTTAATTCTACCCTGTTTGGATCATTCGCCCAAGTATCTCTAAGCTCTAAAGGGCCCTCAGGCTCAGACTTCCCTTTCTTTCCCCTACACGCACATCCCAGGCAATCTTAATCTGTCTCACGGCTTTCAATACCACCTCTACTCCAATGACTCATAATTTATATCGCCAGCCCGGATCCCTCCCTGGAATGCCAGCCTCGTGTTTGTAACTATCTCCTTGATGTCAAACTCAAAACATTCCAAACCAAAGTACTGGGTTTTCTGCCCAAGTCAGCCCCTGCTTCGGTCTCCCTCTCTCTCTGCAGGTGCCACCTGCTTCCTTCCAGATCCCAAGCCAGAAGCTATGGAGGCAGGCTTCACTTCACTCTTTGGCTCACTCCCCATATTTATCCAACAGGATCGTTTATTGATTCTCCCCTCAAGGTGTATCCGAGATTCTCCCCTTCTCCGCACGTCCCCTGCCATCACCCAGCCCAAGTCACCAGCCTCCCTCACCTGGATTACTGCGGGTTGCTTCCTGCCTGCTCATCCTATGAGGGCCGGCTGCAAGGTGGGTGGGTGGGTGACCAGTGCAGCTGCATGGGGCTTCATGTTCAGGGGTCCCATGTTTGGAGTTCACTGCTCCGTGGAAGTGGCCTTGAAATTCTTAATAAGTTTATCTTGACTTTGTGTTTCCTAAGTGAAATCCAATGGAACAAAGCAGCGTGCACCTGGGGTCTGGAACCTCACGGCGGGGGGGGGGGGGGGGTGTCCTTTCTCTTGCTGCCTTGTGGGATAGGTTCTTGGCTACCCTCCTCCTGACCATGGCTCACACAAGGACAGGTTAGGAGGGACACCACAGAAGAAAGGACACGTTTTCTTTCCCTACTTTTTAGTTTTTGTTTTTTAACATTTTAATTTATTTTTGAGAGACAGAGAGAGACAGAGCACGAGACGGGGAGGGGGAGAGAGAGACACACACACACGGAATCCAAAGCAGGCTCCAGGCTCCGAGCTGTCAGCACAGAGCCCGATGTGGGTCTTGAACTCTTGAACCGTGAGATCATGACCTGAGCTGAAATCGGACGCCTAACCGACTGGGCCACCCAGGCGCCCCTCCCTACGTTTTGAATAAAATCTCTGCATTTTCACTTTACACTGGGCCCCCCACGTTGTCTAGTTGGTCCTGCTTCCTGTTTCTTTCTTTACCTCATACCCCAGGTAGTCTCGGCCAGAGTGTTTTCTTTTTTTAAGTTTAATTGTTTATTTTGAGATAGAAAGCACAAGCAGGTAAGGGGCAGAGAGAAAGAGAGACAGAATCCCAAGCAGGCTCCACACCATCAGTGCAGACCTTGATGCGGGGCTCGAACCCACAAACTGTGACATGAGACCTGAGCTGAGATCAAGAGTCAGATGCTTAACTGACTCAGCCACCCAAGGCACCACAGGGTGGTTCTTTTTATAAGTCAGATCTCATCGTTCATCTGCCCAAAACCCTTCAATACCTTCCGAACTCATTCAGAGCAAAAGTCAGTTTCCTTCTGGCCCCTGAGGCCCTGTTCCACTTGCAACCTGCATTATCTCCAGTCTCAAACCCAACTCCTCCCCACCTTGCTCACTCAGACGCTACCATTCCTTCTCCCTGCAGAATCCTCGTGGCTTGCTCCTTTACTGCCCTCATGCCCGAACATCATCATCCTTCCCCAGCCTCCCTCCTGAAAATAGCAGCTCCAATCTGCCACATTCCTGATTCCCTTACCCTGCTTTATTTACTTTTCTCCGCAATGCCCATTACCATCTGGCATACTCTATGTCATTTTCTATTTCTCTCACTAGAATATATGCTCCCTGAGGCCAGGGACTTTGTCTCTTTGCCCACTCCCTCCCCAGCACCAAGAATGGCATCCAGCACATTCTGTAGATGTGGAGAGCAGATCCAGATTTTGTGGGACCTGAAGCTTATCCTACTTGGGGGAAGAGGAGCATCTTTGGAAAAAGATATAAAACTGTAAATATAAAAATTAAATATGGACCGTTTCAGTGTCTACATCCTGGGTTTGATACTATACTATAAACATTTTGTAAGATGTTACCTTGGGGGTAACAGGTCAAGGAAACAGAATGTCTCTGCTGTATTTCTTAAAACTGCATGTGAATCTACAATGATCTCAACATTAAAAGTTTAATTAAAAAATTAGATATGTAAATGAAGATTTATCTAGAGTGAGAAAAGACATCACAACAAATTAAAGTAATAAAAACCTGACAAATGCCACAGGCATCACAACATCCACAAAAATATTTCTATTAACTCCCTGGCAAACCTCCATAACACTTCTTCCTATACTTCTGTCTCCATATCCTTTGATCACCTCTTCATATAAGAAAGCTTTGCAAGACAGTAATTCCTTCATATCTGTGGTTTCACTTTTAAGTGGTTTCACTTCATCAAACAGGTGATCCCCTTCCGACATATGGTCAGAAGGTCAAGAGTAGCCTAACGCTACCATATGGCCCAGCCATCGTCTGCACGCATATTCAGTCCCTCACACGCCATTTGGTATCCAACAAAGACATCTTTTGGATGGGTATAGATCTGCAGGTAGAGGAAAATGCAAGGGGGTGTGTGCCTTGGCATTGGGTTGTTTTTCTTAGGAAACAACTGTTAATGGCTCCATGATGGGAAAACTTGATAAATTAAAGGGTAAATAGAAGTGCAGGGGCCAAGCTGCATGAATCTGATCAGCGGTAATAGGAGGCATGTGGTTAAGTGCCCACACACCGGGCTGGAAATTTTCCCTTAAGTATTTTGAAAATAAAAAAGCACGAAGAGGACTCAGTTCATGCTGAGCCTCCTCACCCCTCCCTGATCTCATCCTATCAGGAAGAAAAAAAATGGGTCTGTTACTGCACTCGGGTCTGAAGGGTCATTATTCAGAGCTTGACTTCATAACAATAACCAGGTACCAGTCCCAGAAGCGTCTCCAGATTGTTGCTTGCACAGGAGTGCTCTCTCTCTCTCTTTTTTTTTTTTCATTTGAACCAATTATTTAAGGCAAAACTATTTTTTTCATTAAAAACCCAGTGGGCAACTTGTAAACATGGAATACATTGCCCTGGGGTCCATTTTCAGGCTGCATTCTATAAAACTGCCAAGTTACTTGTTCCTCTAGTTATGGGGGAAAACAAGTTTGCATTGTTCTATATTTCACACACACACAAGTCAAGCTCAAAGGCATTGTTAAAATGCAGTCTTGCCTTTTGGATCGTTGCAGCTTCCGTGGGCTCTAGGAAATGGAGAAGGTGGACTGAACACACGAGGCTGCCCCAAACACCACGGAATGCGTGTCCTTCCAAATCGGCCAGGACAAGGTAGGCGGGAAGACCCCTTCCAGCAGTAGCAACAGACCATTTCCTCTCCTTCCAGAGCGGGCCAATCAGTTAACTAAATCCTTGGCTCCCCTGAGAAGAGCAGACGAGTTGAGAGCGAAGCAAACATTAAGCTTGAAGGAGACAGAGCCCCTGGGCTGCCCAGATCAGCAGACCTGAAGCAGAGAGAAACTGCTCACTTCAGCTCTTGCCTCCGTCCTCAAAATTACAGTCGCGTGGCCCTTGGCTACATGATGAAGGAAACTCTAGGCGGAGTGCCTTTCACTCAAATACCCCATAACAATGAACCAGGTCTTCAATTTCCTTGTTTTCCAAATATCAGAACCTCTCCTTTCCAGAGAGGAAGAAAATAACCAGAGCCAGGGGCACCGTTTCCTTCAGTTTCCACCACTTGCTCATATTGTGCTTTTCTATCAAGCAAGAGCCTGGGGAGCTGATCAGCCTGGGCAGCTTCCAGAAGTCACCCTTGGAGAAGGCCTGTTGGGAAGCATGAATGCCCTGTTAAGTCTCTATGTCTTTTATTTCATGTGAGGTCAGAGCCAGAACCAATCATTCCTGCTGGTGGAGGGGGAAGTTAGCAAATGACCCACATTTATATAGTCCTGAATGTCGTGCTTGTTGATTCTGGAAAGTACCCCCAAAATCATGGAAGTTGCATACCAAATCTCGAGGACTTGCCAGTAACTGAGAAGAAAAAAACATGCACCGTGAAATATGGGAAGTCTCTCGTTTTCTGAATAGTTATTGAATACCCATGAGGTACCAGGCACTGGGATATCAGAGATGTGAAAGTTGTTGTCCTGACCTTCAAGTAGCTTATGGGCTAGAAATTCAACATCCCAACCCATCGTCAGTCCATCCCCAAATCCTGTCAATTTTACCTTCTAACTATCTTTTGTCATCACCCACTTCTCTCTCACTCTACCCCCACCAGCATGGCCCAAGCCTCCACCATCATCCCGCACCTGAACTGTTCTAATAGCCTCCTATCTGCTCATCCATGTTCACTCTTCTTCCTTCTAGTCCATTTTCCAGAGCCAGAATGATCTCTGCAAAGGTAAAGGCCACCTTAAAATCTTCGAGTGGCTGTCCAATACCCAAAGAATAAAAATAAAATGCCTTGAAAATGTCCTGCCTACGACCCCAACCCACCTGCAGTCAATTGCAAAACTGGTCCCAATTCTCCACCCCTGCCTGTATCCATGGCTTTGCAATGGGAAGCTGTCACTTCCTAAGGAAAACCCTTACCAGCTTCCTTGATGGGTTCATTTTTACATATTCCCTATTACATATTCTCACAGTATATGTGATAGTATAACATAATGGAGAGAGCCCAGACGCCCAGGCCAGACTGCATGGGTTAGAACTCTAGAGGCCCCACTTGCTAGTTTTGCATCCATGGAAAGACATGTAATCTTTCTGTACCTCAATTTCCTCACAGGGCTCATGGTATTTCCTCCACTATAGGACTGTTCTGAGGAATGAATGGATTAGTGATGTACTTAGACAAGTGCTTGGCATGAACCAGCTGCAATATACGAATTAGCTATTATTAAAGCATCGTGTACTTTTCTCTTAGAGCACATTATGCTTTCATTTGCACGATTCTTTTATTAATGTCTATAGACCAGATTTTGGCAACCTTTTTTCTGTGAGCCACCAGATAGTAAATATTTTAAGTTTTATGGGCCATATGGTCTCTGTCATAACTACTTAATTCTACTGTGGTAGCACAAAAGCAGTCATAGACATGATACAAACAAGTGAATATGGCTGTATACCAATAAAACTTTATTTTCAACAGGCAGTGGGTTGTATTTGGTCCACAGGCCGCAATCCTTGCTATAGGCTATCATGAGAAGAGAGACACTATTTTTTTCACTCCAAATTTCTTTATACTATGCTTCACACCCAGTTTCAAAATATATTTGTTGTGTAAATTGTAGAAGTTTTGAATTATAGACCAAAAACTCAGGTGTGAATCCAGTTCTTTCTAGGCTTAAAATCAAAATAAATGTGACTCCAGACAACAGTCCACTAGGCTGATGGATATTCAGTGCTATGGTCCCATCCCTCCCAGGATCACAATGGAATTGAGGAAGATTCCACTGTGCCTAGAAAATGAGAGACAGGCAACTAATCTTTAGACCACCCTGCTCTTTGCTCTACCCCTGATTGTCTAAACCCACGACTTCCATTTGGGAGCCAGTATCCCTCTGTTCTCATGCTACACTCTGGTGGAAATCTCTGCTAAGTAAAGGGCCTGGTTCTTGGTTGGGGCCCAGTGCTGAGGTCTTGTCACTTCCCCACTGTTCTGGAACCAAATGTGCTTCATGCCTGTCTCTGAATCTTGTTCTGTGTCTTGAAAAGAAGTTTCCTCTTTGGATACCCTACTGAACATCTAGGATAAGTTCTTTTGTTGTTTCAAAAGACAGGAAGGGCCAAAGCTTCTACTTAGTGCCTAGTAAAGATATTGGAAATAAGGAAAACAAAGTTTGGCTACTGCCTTGAAATGGAAAGTCAAGTGGAAAGTAAGGAAAATATAAGAGAAACATAAAGAAATTAATAATTTAACCAAATAAATATACCAATAAGCTCTAAATGCTAACAAACCTTTATCTAGCATCATATAACAACTGATAATAGATGAGGGATGATGATGATGATGCAGGCAATAAAAAGTCAAATTACTCAGGCCTTTGCCACCCATGTGCACATCCCTAAACTAAAATCAGGAATGGAAGTTCCTTTAATATTGGATTATCTCAGCAAGATATCACCGTACAATACTTAGAGTTTCCTTCAGGGAGTTCTTACAAGTACACTTCAGACTTTGAAAGAATGGAAAGTGTTACAATCTGTGATTTAAGGCATCGCAGAGAAAGGCTAAAGATTGTGCGCCTGGGTGGCTCCCTTGGTTAACCGTCTGACTTCGGCTCAGGTCATGATCTCAGGTTGGTGGGTTCGAACCTCGCGTCGGGCTCTGAGCTGACAGCTCAGAGCCTGGAGCCTGTTTCCGATTCTGTGTGTCTCTCTCTCCCCCTCCCCCACATGCGCTCTCTCTGTCTGTCTCAAACTAAATAAATGTTAAGATTGTGCACCTACTTACAAATCAGAAGACAAAAAATGGATATTAAGGTTGGAATCAAAGGGACCAAGGTCAAAGGGGCAATTTACACACACATACACACACATGCTCTCTCTCTCTCTCTCTCTCTCTTTTGTCACTCAGCTGAAACCCCCTTTTGCCTCATTAAGATACCAACTACTCACTCATTTTACTTATCTACTTAACATCATCCAAGCAGAGAGCAAAGATCTGTGTAGATGCTCCCTTAATGGACCTTCACTTAACCAGCTGGTGAGATAATCCCCACTCTCCAAGTTCACCTCTCTGAGTTAAACAGACTGACTGATACCCAACACCTTAAGTGTTCAGATCTAGTATGGTTCTCTCTGGTATGCGTAAATACTTCTGCCGTCACCAGCTAATTATATGTTAATCAAGATACGTGGTTTTTATTTCTCAGCCTATTTATGTACCTTGTAATGCAATTACATAATGTAAAAAAATATTACAAAAATCCATAAAAGATGTATAAAAAGTGTAAAAACGAGTGAATTGTTTCTGTACATTCTGAGTTGAATGATGTAGAAAAATCTGAGTTGAAAAGAAGCTTGCTATTAAATTTGGTGTGGCTGAAAGAGAGTAGCGGACTAAGAATAATCCTTCACTCTGGAAGATTAATCTACTCAGTTTGATTTCTAAGTATTTTTCACTCTTGCTTCTACTTTAAAGAAACTGAACTAGAAAATACAGGCAATGCAAGACGAATGTAATTTACAACAAGAAACTCCAACATATAGAATCAAACTTAAATAAAGATTCATGGCCCTCCATGAAGAGACTGGGAAAGGAATCCACACTTATATGTCTCGAGTTAAAATAAAATTAATGGAAATCTCTACTTCTGGCCAAGATGGATGAACAGGAACTTCAGAAAACTGAACAAAATATATGGAATAAAGGCTTTTTTCAAGACACCGGACATCAGGAAACCAAAGGAAATCATCTCAAAGACACAAGAAACAAAATGGGTGCCCCCTGGCATTGCCCCACCTAATTGCCCTGTGAGAGATTCCAGACCACAGTCTAAGAAGGGGAACCCAGGCAGAGCCATGGGGTTCCCTGGATAGAGGAAACAGAGCTAAAGTTCAGGGAGTCAAGGCGACAAGAGTTTGCAGGTCAGAATTTGGAGAGGAGAGAGCTACACGCAGAAAACCCTGAGGATCCATGAAGAACACCTCAAGAATTCAGCTGAGTACAGAGCCGCGCACATGTATGGGCAAAACCTAAGACTGGGGGAAAGCCACCAGAAAGAATCGAGTGCCTGTTTCTACCGGTCAGACTGGTTACCTTTGGCTTTTATAGTGGGAGGTAATGCCAACTCTCACAAAGGGGCCTTCCGCCCAATAGGACGGAGGTTTACTTGATGGGCAGCTAAACAGTGACAAATGTCCACTACAATGATTGACTATGTGGGGTTTTTTCAGTCTTCAAATCTAATCTTAATCTGCTGTCTCTTTTTATGGCCCACAGAAACTCTCTGATGAGGATTACAACTCTTCTTTCTTTCTTTTTTTTTTTTTTAAGTTTTATTTATTTATTTTGAGAGAGAGCATGAGCAGAGGAGGGGCAGAGAGAAAGGGAGAGAGAGAGAGAGAGAGAGAGAGAGAGAGAGAGAATCCAAAGCAGGCTCCACACTGTCAGTGCAGATCCTGATGCAGGGCTCAAACTCACAAACCATGAGATTATGACCTGAGCCAAAATCAAGAGTCAACGCTTAACTGACTGAGCCACCTAGGTGCCCCCAAATTCTTCTTTCTTGCCCACGTATTTATTTGATTTCTCTTTCTGAGATGCTATTTTTTGCATTTTTCCTGCTCCGAAAATGCTATGTCTTACAATCAATGAAAATTAGGGATTCATCCATGAAAAATTGACGTCTTACAATCAATTAAAATTAAACTTGTCAACTTTTTTTTCTTAGAGATGCATAAAAAAGATAGATCTTACACATGATGGCATCTTGCATTCAATGAAATCTGGCGACATCTTTTCCCCCTATCATAAAACTTAGCACACTGAATTGTTTTTATCCTTCATTAGACTGTAAGCTCCACATAAGCCCTATTCACGGTATGACCACTGCCAAACTCAGTGCTTTAGCATATGAAAGATCCAAACATCACAGGAATAAAAGACAAAGCATAAGGAATACACTCAATAATCTAGTAATAGTGATGTACCAGGACAGATGGTAACCACACTGTGGTGAACAAAGATAGCACAATGTATAAACTTGTTGAATCACTATGTTATACACCTGAAACTAATGTAATATTGTATGTCAACTCTACTCAAATAAAAACACACAATAAAAAACAAAACAAAAGGAAAAAGGCATACCTTTACTGAATGTGTAATTTGGTAAATGAGAACGAACCTGCCAAACAAATTTCTGTGTTCCATGGTTAATGTTCCACGGGTCTCTAAGGTTGAACTACATCGAGAAAAGTGTGTTCTTTCAATGCTTTCTGTCCCAGATGTCTGACTCGTTCACCAACAATGACTGAATTCTAACTAGGTCCCAAGCACTGTGCTAAGGGCCTGATATGAACAATCTCATTTGATCATCATAATTGTCCTCAGTGGTAACTGAGATTCAAGGAAGTTTAGTAAATTACCAAAGTCACACACATCTACAAGTTGAACACAAATGGTCTAACACTAGAATTTATGCTCTTAACTATTCTACTGTCAGACTGAATCCTATAGACTCTACAATTCGCAGACTCTCTTCAGAGTTAAATGTGGAAGGAGTCCCAAGTTGAGTCTAAACTGTATCCACCTTTGGATTCTGGCATCTTTGGAAGGCTGGGTGGATGTGTCCATCAGGCATTCTGTTCTATTTCACTGAGAGGCAGTCAATTCACCCCTCTAGACATGCTTCCTTACCAACCTCAGGAGAAGGCTGGGCCAGATGGCTGAGTTACCCTTACCGTTCGTCTAGCTCACAAATGCTGTGATTCTGCAAACACTGGTTTGTAAGTTCTGATACGCACCCGGCCTTTAAAACAGCTTTGCAGGGAGCTCAGCCAGAATGGGTCCTATGTGACAATAGCAAACTTGTGTGGCTGTTGGACTCTGGAAATCATAGTGGTAAAGCAACGGGAAAACTGAATGTACAAGGCACATGGAGACAATCGGGGTGGACCAGCAGGCTCAGGCAGCGTGAGCAGGCTCCACTTTCGGAAGTTAATGAATGCCTCTTGCTGGGCATGTTTTTGGTCAAGCTAATTGCACATCTGGGAAAATCATTAGAGAACGTACATTTCTTAGCTCATATTCCTTCAGAGTGTTTACAGATGGATTTAGTAGCCACAGGTAAAATAACACCCAGAGCAACATTTTCACTGCAGAGTGCCTGAATAACATCTGGCTTAAACTTCCAGTGTCTCTTTAAATTTTCTTACATGAATCCATTGCGTTATTACTTTACAAAGTTGGGTGGGAAGCTGTTGTTCATTAGGTAGATATCACAAGACTCTCTGGGATCTGGGGCTGGCACAGGTTTCTCTCTATACATTCGCTCTACATTTAATAAATAGCTAAGGTACCTTCCAGGACTCTGCCCACATCTCTCTTGCAGTATCCATCACTTGTCAGTCAAACTAGACCATTCCATGCACCAAACACACCCTGGACTTTCCTGCCCCGTGGCTTTCCTTCTGCTCTGGCTCCTCCCTTACCCCTCATTTGTCTCAGCCCACCAAATCTTACCCACCTTTTAGAGCCATAAAGCTTTTACTACTCCCCAAAGTCATCTATACAATCAATGCAATTCTGATAAAAATCTTGAAAATGTTTCTTATGGATATTGATTCTGAAATTTGGATGAAGAGTATAAATCGCCAAGACAATTGCAAAGAAGAATGAAGGGCCAGAACCGCCACACCATATATAAAGACATCACATAAAGCACATATAAACAGCAAGTGATTGGCTTAGGTCCAGATGAGCAAACCAACGCAAGAGAAAAGAAGGTCTAGAAACAGACTCATGCTTATATGGAAACTTGATACATGACAGAAATGCACTGCAGACCAAAGGGCTTCTTGTTTTAATAAATGATGGAGAGCTAAGGGATACAGGTGTGCTGTTTCGAAGGGGCACACACACCCCAATGTTTATAGCAGCACTATCAACAACAACAAATGTCCGTCGATGGATGAATGGATAAAGAAGATGTGGTGTATATATACAGTGGAGTATTACCCAGCAATCAAAAAGAATGAAATCTTGCCATTTGCAACTATGTGGATGGAACTGGAGGGTATTATGCTAAGTGAAATTAGAGAAAGACAAACATCTTATGACTTCACTCATATGTGGAACTTAAGATACAAAGCAGATGAACATTAGGGAATGGAAGCAAAAATAATATAAAAACAGGGAGGGAAACAAAACATAAGAGACTCTTAAATACAGAGAACAAACTGAGGGTTGCTGGAGGGGTGCTGGGTGGGGGATGGACTAAATGGGTAAGGGGCATTAAAGAAGACACTTGTTGGGAGGAGCACTGGGTGTTATACACAGGGGATGAATCACTGGAATCTACTCCTGAAATCATTATTGCACTATATGCTAACTAACTTGGATGTAAATTAAAAATTAACTAATTAATTTAAAAAAAATTATGGAGAGGTAATAGGAGACCTACATGGAAAAAACAAAATTAGATGTCTATCCCACCCTGTACACAAAATTCCACGTCGATTAAGACATAAGCCTAAAACAAACATTTCACTAAGAACCCACATGTTGAGGGGCACCAGGTGGCTCAGTCGGTTGAGCGTCCAACTTTGGCTCAGGTCATGATCTCACAGCTCGTGAGTTTGAGCCCCGCGTCAGGCTCTGTGCTGACAGCTCAGAGCCTGGAACCTGCTTCAGATTCTGAGTCTCCCTCTCTCTCTGCCCCTTCCCCGCTCATGCTCTGTCTCTCTCTGTGTTAAAATAAATAAAACATTAAAAAGAAAAAGAACCCACATGTTTTTTAATTCTCAAAACAACCATAAGAAGTAAGTACTAGTAGCCCACTCTTAGTAGAGAGTAAAGCTCAAATAAATTAAGTAATTTTTCCATAATCAGACAGCCAACAAGTGATTGGGTGACAATTCCCAATTGTCTTCCTAAACCTTTAATTTTGCCACTTTGCCTCTCCCTCTTCTAAATACTCCTTCAATTTTTTTTTATTTTCTTTTTTGTTTAATTTTTTTTAACGTTTATTTATTTTTGAGACAGAGACAGAGCATGAACAGGGGAGGGGCAGAGAGAGAGGGAGACACAGAATCTGAAACAGGCTCCAGGCTCTGAGCTGTCAGCACAGAGCCCAGCGTGGGGCTCAAACTCACAGACCGTGAGATCATGACCTGAGCCGAAGTTGGACGCCCAACCAACCGAACCACCCAGGCGCCCCAATTTTTTTTTATTTTCAAAAGTAGATTTGAGTAAGCGATTCACTAGCTAGCTGCCTCCCTACCCACTTTTGTCTTCTGTTTGTATATTTCTTGTCTGTTTATCTCCGTGAAGTCGGAGACCATGTCTTGCTTTGCGGCATTTCTGCCAGGGGCCTGACGTAGGATCTTAGTGATAGATCTTTCTGACATCTTAGTGATTATCATCCAAACACCAGACCTAAAGAGTTAGCAGATTTCTGGTCTTTATTGGTTTTTTTTCACTCCTACTTCCTATGCTAACACATGACTAACACCTTAGGAAGTGATTTGAAGAAATTATATTGGAAAATGCTGATCCAGAGAAGTGTTTGAAGCAAAAGGTGGCCCACATGTCCACACTGACATAGCCAGGGGGACTGTGCTCCCGTGTGCCTGCTCAGCTCTCCCACACCCACCCTCCTCCCCACCAGACTTCCATCCAGGTCACACTGCAAAAGAGCTAGTTCACCTCTAACACCTTTTCTTTCTCGTATTAGCTGAGTTAAGTTTTGGTCATGGCAATACAATTCAAATTAATAGTGATTTAAATGAAATAGAAGTTTATTTCTCTCACACAAAGCAGTCCGAACATAAACAATCCAGGAATGATCTATTGACTATAGATATTGGGGATCCATGCTCCTTCTCTCTTGTGAATCTGCCATCCTCAACATCAGCTTCTACCTCAAGGTCGAAGATGGCTGCTCCAGTTCCTGTCATCACATTCACAGTCCAACCCCAGCATGAGAGTGAAAAATAATAGATTGACAGCAAGCAGCCACGCGCCCATTGAATTCTTGACGTTCTATTAATACAGTAAGGTAGGGAAATTGATATTCAAAAACAACTAATGCCTTGCCACATGTATTTTTGGAATTCATTCAGATTTAGGCAACCATGATTTTTTTTCAAGTGTGCCTGTTGTCATGCTTTCCTTCTCCGTCAGAGAAAAGGTCTCTCTTTGTCTAGCAGTTGAAGCACTCTTAACTTAAGGGAAAGACAGACACGTAAAGTAAAAATGGCAATACCGCATGGTCAGTGTTATCAACATACAGAGGAAAAAACAGCTCATTTAGTCTGGTGGCTGTGGGATGGAGCGATCAGAAAGGTGTGACAGAGGAGCAACATCTGCGCTAGGAGCCGACGGCAGTCCTGGTGAAAGAAACAGCTTATTCCAATCCCTGGAGGAATGAAAACATGGGGCACGATTCATGAAACACGAGCGGTGCCCCTGCAGCTGGAGGGGAAGTATAAAGAGGGGAAGAGCGGGAGGTAAGGCTGGAAATGGAGGCTTGAAGTCATACTGTGAGGCATTGTGGGTCAACTACAAAAGTCCAGACTTCTTTTTTGTGGGTATCAACAGTGGATATTCAAGGGAAGGGAAGGCGAGTTGGTAGAACATGATCCTTTCTTTGAGGCAGAATGCACAGGACACTATAATTAGGGAGACCGGACACAGAGGAACAGTGTACAAATACATGTGGCATTGGCTTTTGTCACCCAGACCTTGAATCCTCTTTGTACAGTTGGGGACTCCTACACCTTATAAACCCAAGCCCCACTTCCACTAAAGAAGTTGAAAAATGCCAGGTCCTTTCTCATCCTCCCTGCTGATATATTCGGGCTCGTGATCTATACTCAATCAGTTCCACCTGCCTCAGACTTTGAAAGACAGTAAGAGGGAGGGTGACCAGCTGTTGGGACTATTGCTTTAAAACCAAAAGTCCTGTATCCCAAAAAACTTCTCCATCCTGGTCAAACTAGGCTGACTGGTCACTCTGGCATGGACCACACAGAGAAGATAATGAGAACTTTCAGAGACACACAATGGCTCCAAAGCCATGGCAAGAGCCAAGGTGAGAACACACAGGGTCTGATCGATGGTAACAGCAGCAGGCTGGGGGGTAAATTGGCTTCTGCTGCTAAGTACAAGGAATCAGCCCAAACTAATGATGTGTGATTCTATGGGGAAAGAGGAATGGTGGAGAGTCTAGAGCCGGACACAGCTGTGAAAGGTGCCATTTAATAGACAGACAGGTTTGCTTACTCTTGGCCATGCTAAATTGAGAGTCTGTGGAAAACATCTAAGGGAAGATATCTGTCCAGGTTTCTCTGGAGCCCAGAAGAGAGGTGGAGGAACAGAACATCTAGCAGAGTACCTGGAACATAGTCAATGAATGTTGTGTTGAGTACTATTGCCTCTTGGGTCCCCCTCATCAGCCTATACAAAATACACAGTTGTGGCACGCAAAAGACACTCAGGAAGGATGTGATAGTTGAGCGATTCATTCCTTAGCTCAACATAGTAGGGAGATCCACCTTCAAACTACCTTTTTTACTTATTGTTTCACTTATTAGTTGTTAAATCCAGAAACCTTTTTAAAGGGAAAACATTCTTCCGTTTGCCGGGTCCCATTTTAATTTCTAACTATTAAGATGTATCTGTTTCATGAATCAAATAAATGTGGGTAGCTTCACGATCTTGTATAAATTCTAATTCAAATAAAAATTCCTATATTTCACATACTCAAAAACGTTACTTTCCCTAAAGACAAGAATCATGTTACAAAGAACTACACTGAAACAATATTATTCTTAAAACTGAGCCAAGAAGAGAAGAAATCAGAGTAAAGAAAGCTGAGTTTTTCATTATTAATTATTATCATTATTATTATTAGCATTGGTAGTTTGGGAGAAATTGCTCAGAGGACAACAAAGGTAAGCGTAGAATTGGGCATAGGAAACATTTTCTCTTTATTACTCCATTTTTATAAGCAAAGACCACTGGGGAGAAAAACTAGTCTATTATTGGTATGGAAAAAAAAGTGAATAAAATCAATGGAGGGTTTTTCTAAATTAAAAAAAAGCAGTAAATTTAATAGCTGGCATTTATTATGTACCCAAGACTCAGGTACTGTGTTAAACACACAGAGATTCAAACTTGCTCTAAGTTTTAAGTGTTACTGTTATACTATTTCTTTATTGTTATAAAATTTCAGGAAATGCGAAGACACAGCAATGACAATTATAAGAAAGATGAAGGCAAAAAAAAAGGCAGAAAGAGAAGATGAAAATTTCTAGTATGTTCCTCCACACCTTGACCCAGTATCACACTTTCCCATGGCCCTGGATGATGATGATGGTGATGATGATGTTGGTGATGATGGTGATGATGGTGATGTTGGTGATGATGGTGATGATGAAGACTTTAGGAATGAACCTAGGAGGACAAGCATAAGGGGTAGGACACAGGCCATAGTCCTATGTCCCTAGCACCCTGTGCTCTCTTTTTAAAAGTAACCAACATAGGGGTACCTGGGTGGCTCAGTAGGTTAAGTGTCTGAGGTTGGCTTAGGTCATGATCTTGCAGTTTCTGAGTTTGAGCCCCTCCCCCAGTCAGGCTCTGTGCTGACAGCTCGGAGCCTGGAGCCTGCTGCCGATTCTGTGTCTCCCTCTCTCTCTGCCCCTTGCCCACTTGCACTGTCTCTGTCTCTCTCAAAATAAATAAATAAACTTAAAAATTTTTATTAAAAAAAAAAAGAGGAGAAAGGAAGGGAGACTAAGTCTGGGGCTCAGGGAAGAGAGGACAGTGAAGAGGATGCTGGAAAGATAGGCACATCTATCCCTTTGCCCTGTCCCTTGCATCCTGTTCTCAAAACTCTCATTCCACATCTTTATTCACAAAGGCGAAGGTGTGACATTGAAATGGGGCAGAATGATTAGCTCTTAGTAATTTCTTTTTCTGAAGAGTCACTACTTTTTTTTCTCCGTCAACAATCAGAAGCCTGTGAACAGAGATAAGTAAACACCAAGAGGATGTCATGAACCCCCAAACGGCCCCTGAGCATTCTTAGACGTTTAATGCTGGGGAGAACTGATTACCGCACCAAATGGCAAATGGGCATGCAGGTGGAACAGGCCAGTCCCAGTTCACACGGAGCCCCTGGGGTTTGCCCCCAGAAGCCCACCAGCTCTCCCTTGCAAACGGCATGAAGCGTGACGGTCCAGTGGTCCTACTGAACTGAGCCACAGAAATCTCAGTGGGCTCCCAGCCTGCTGATTACATGGTAACCACAGTGATGCAAATGTCATTGCTATTTTCAGCAGCGTGCTAATGAATTATATTTAACTACATTAAAAAATAATGATTTGGAAAGGCTACAATTATGATATTTAAAATATAAATTGTACCCAATGGATATTAAATGTGGGCTTTGCATTTTTCTGTGCATTAGGAGCCGGACAAATATTTTTTTACTCCTCTGAAAGAAAATGGGCAAACAGACTGATCAAATAGCTCACTCCAAGCAATTAAAACTTTCCATTACCATATGGAGGATGTATGAATTGTTCCAAAACACTTGTCTCTCATAAGGATGTGTTAACATCTGTCAACCGGGATACAGGAGTCAAATGAGATGGCAGTGTAAGGATTAGGAAGTAGTGGAAAACTGTTTTCCCAAGAAGGCAGAAAACGCCTCATTTATCCTGGAAAAGAAAGTCATGAATATATATACTGTATGCATGTGTATGTATGTATATCTAAAATATGTATGTATTTTTATGTGAGCATATACACATACACGCACATAAACATACATATGTGTATATATGTATGTATTTGTGCAATATTCCCCATCTTATCTCAACAAAGACAGGTTTACCATCAAGATAACTGTCTTAGCTTGTGTTGCAATAAAATACCACAAATTCGGGGCACCTGGGTAGTCTAGTCGGTTGAGTGTCTGACTCTTGATTTTGGCTCAGGTCACGATCCCAGGGTCATGGGATTGAGCCCCACCTCAGGCTCCAAGTGTGGAGATTCTCTCTCTCTCTCCCTCTGCCCCTCTCCCCTGCCCGTGTGCTCTCTCTCTTTCTCTAAAATAATAGTGTTTAAAAAATACCACTAATTGGGTGTCTTAAACAACCAAGTTTTTTATTTCTCCCAGTTTTGGAGACTAGGAAGTCCAAGGTCAAGGTGCTGGTCAATTTGGTTACTGGTGAGAACTCTCATCCATGGTTTGTGGACGGCTACCTTCTCACTGTGTTCTGGTGGTATGGAAGGTGGGGAGGGGGGCAGAGAGAGAGAGAAATCTTACTCTTCTTATAAGGTCAACAGTGCTATTGGATTAGGAACCTGCCTTATGATCTCCCTTAACCTTAATCACCTCCTAAAGGCCCCATCTCTAAATACAGTCACACTGGGATTTAGGGCTCCAACATACGAATTTTGAGGAGACACAATTCAATCCATGCAATAACGAAGCTTAAACTCCGAAGTTCTTTCTTGTATACTTCCTTCTTCAGTCTCTGACCTATATTTGTGTTTGTAGTTCTATATTTTTCCATAAGCATTAGGCCCCACAAATCCTAGAATCTCTTTATAGCTCAGATCACAAAGTATTTAAAGGAGGTCTAGATATACATAAGAAATAAGTAAACCATGCACCAGGATTATGTTATCCTAGGCAATATTCAGAATATACCAAGACACTGAGTGGGCTTTTCCTGTTATCCTAAAGCTATTATTAAGGCCCAGAGCTGAGAACGAAATAGACCAAGTATCCCACCTGTTAAGCAAGATGGCATCAAACCTAAGCAGCGACTAGCCCCCAACCAAAGGAGAAGCACCAGTTCATACCCAGCTTCTCCCACCACCACCTTCCCCAGGCAGCAAAGAGAGAAGACAGAGAGGAAGGGATCAGGTGCCACTATAGGCTATTTCCTCCCATGTGGAGAGGGGCTGATTTCCCTCTCTATAACCGAGGGTTATGTGTTTCATTTCCCAGTTGGATTTTGCAATGGTTAATTCTGTGTCAACATGGCAAGACTGTGGTATCCAGTTGTTTAGACAAACACCATGGATGCTACTGTGAAGGTTTAGATGCAATTGACATTTAAATCAGTTGACTTTGAAAAAAGCAGATTACCCTCCATAATGTGGGTGGGCCTTATCTAATCAGTTGAAGGCATTAAGGAAACAGACTGAGGATCCCTGAACAGGAAGGAATTCTGCCTCCAGATGGCCTTCAGATGACAACGTCACATCTCTCCTGGCTCTCCAACCTGCTGGTCTGCCCTACACATTTCAGACTTGCCAGCCTCCACAATCACATAAACCAATTCCTTAAAATATATCTCTCTCTCCAAATCCCTCTCTCTTTCTCACCCCCCCCCTCTCTTTCCATATATCTAAAACAAATATATAATTATATACATACATCTTACATATAAACATATAATTTAAATATATAACTAAATATTTAAATATATGATTATATAACATACATAAGATATAATTTTCTAAACATTCTACTGGTTCCATTTCTCTGGATGAACCTTAATAAAGATATAAGTTCAGCCGGCACAGGTACTGGTCTGACACCTGAACAGGAAAAAGGAGAATTAGAGGGGCAGATATGGGGGATGTGGAGGGAACAGTTATTAGGGTACCTTCTGCATTCCCACCTTCTGCGTGTCAGGAATGTGTTTTATGAGTTTCCCTTCAGTCAAGCAGATACTCTAGAAGATACCTGGGCTTCCACCATCTTGCCCAGCCCCACAGAACCTGACCACACCTGTGCCTCAGGACAGAGCCAGCCTATGGATGCCTGCCAGACAGAGGACCAGGCCCCATGAGCGGGAGAAATCACAGCAACCAACCAAGAAGAAGTCCACACCACTTCCAGTTAAATAAGGACCACCCGCCCTTCCCCTTCCACTCTCCTACCATATACCTTGGAGGAACTAAGGGGAAGTTGGGTTGACCAGCACGACATACGGCCCCTGCCCCATCCCCATGCTAATGGCTGTCCAGCTGTCTAGTGCCAGCCTGTGCTGCACACTAGAATCACCTGGACGCTAGGAAAAACTACTACCACTCAAGCCCCAGCCCCGAATCTCTCAGAATGGGAGAAATTCAAAAGCTCCCAGTTGCAGCCAGGGCTGAGAACCATCTTTCCTGTGAGCGCCACAGACAAACTAACCCCTTCTAAGATGACGGGAGCAAGGCAGTTTGGAGGCTGGATGTCTTAGAGTGAACAAGAGTATGTCCGAAATCCCAGAATTAGGCTGTTCTCTCTGTTGTGAACAGAGAGTTATGAAATCCAGCTACCATGTTATCACAGGACTCATTACCCAATAGAATACTATCTTTGGGCTGAAGTTTATTGGCAAAAATTAAGCTGAGAAGGGAGGTTTCGTGTGCACACCCTAACGAGCTGAGACCTCTCCGCAAACAAGTTCCAAAGGCATCACTTACTATACTGGCCCAGGCCTCGGGCTGTGCCATTCATTCTACAAATGTTCTTCTAGAAATCCAATCGCCAGAGAGTTTGGTTCCTGTTAGGCGAGCAGGATTAGAAATCCAAAATTACGTTAGGCTTACTCAAGCCAGAAATTCACATTTTCTCCAAAGCCCGCACCTTTCTCCCCACTGGAGGCGGGGAACCTAAGAAGCAGAGAAAATCTGGGCTCAGGCCCATTCCTTCCCTCTCTCCCTCTCCCTCTCTGTCTCCTGCCCCTGCTCCTCACATCTTCACACCATGCAATGAGAGGAGGTTCACCATATGTCCATTTTTTTTTCCCTCTGCTCACTTGGAAACGGGATGCATGGCGTGGTGGTCCTTGGTGTTTTGCCATTTTGTTCTGCCGACCGCCCCACCTTCAGATTCAGACACAGAGAAGAGGGTCAGGGATGGAGAAAAGGATGATGTATCTTTGCATTTTCTTCCCTCATTTCACCCTCCTGGCTTTTTAAAAATGTTTTTCTTTATTTTTGAGAGAGAGAGAGAGAGAGAGTGAGCTGGGGAGGGGCAGAGAAAGGGAGACGCAGAATCAGAAGCAGGCTCCAGGCTCTGAGCTGTCAGCACAGAGCCCAACGCGGGGCTCAAAGTCATGAACCGTGAGATCAGGACCTGAGCCGAAGTCAGAAGCTCAACCGACTGAGCCACCCACGTGCCCCTCTTTTTACTGGCTTTCTAAACATTGGTCCACTCCCCCGATTTCTTCTAGCATTGCTGTAGTGGCAGTGAGTGCCATGATGGCTGGAGGGGAAGTTAGTGAGCCCATCCTTAACAACCAAAATACATTAGCAACCGTCTGCCACAAAAAGACCTTCACATGGGAGTTCGATGAGAACATGTGGTGTGTGTGTGTGTGTGCACACATGTGTGTGCATGTGAATTTTTGTACTACTGCATCTTTATGGAAAAAGAGCCCTTCAGGGCAGAAGCTGTGTATATGAGTCTATATTGTAAACAGGATAATATTTAATATTATATAAATTATAACATGATCCCTTAAGGAGCATTGTTACTTTCGATATACTGTGTTCTAATTATTATTATATGTAAAGCAAACAGTAATACTTGGCAACGTTTCATTATTTATTTATGACAATGTGTGGGGACCTCTAAGGTTCTCCTCACACACTGGTAGATTTCTTTTGCACAACAAAATCCCTCGAGGGAAGGGATAATCTCCCCATTTTACAGATAAGAAACTGAGGCCCAGAAGAGATGAGTAATTTGCTATAAAGAAAAGGCACAGTAAGAAAGAGAAGACAGGGGCGCCTGGGCGGCTTGGTCGGTTAAGCGTCCGACTTCGGCTCAGGTCATGATCTCACAGTCCGTGAGTTCGAGCCCCGCGTCGGGCTCTGTGCTGACCGCTCAGGGCCTGGAGCCTGTTTCAGATTCTGTGTCTCCCTCTCTCTCTGCCCCCCCCCCCCCGCCCCGCTTCTCTCTCTCTCTCTCTCTCCAAATAAATAAAAAAAACTTAAAAAAAAAAAAAAGAAAGAAAGAGAAGACATAGATGAAAACCTGCCTGTTTCTATGAATCAGGGATTTAACCGGTGTCTTCATACAAACTAAAGACTAAACAGATATTAGAAGTGTATCTTCAGGTGGATTTTGGAGAAAGCAGCTGCAGGAAAATCAAAGATAAGCCTAGCTAGGGGCGCCTGAGTGGCTTAGTCAGTTAAGCATCCGACTTTGGCTCAGGTCATGATCCCACGGTTTGTGGGTTCAAGCCCCGCATCAGACTCTACTGACAGCACAGAGTCTGGAGCCTGCTTTGGATTCTGTGTCTCCGTCTCTCTCTGCCCCTCCCTGCAGGGAGACACTCTGTCTCTCTGTCTCTCTCTCTCTTTCTCAAAAGTAAATAAAAACATTAAAAACTATTTTTAAGAAAGGTAAGCCTAATCTTCTCACATTAGAGTCAGGTCCACATTTGCCTACAGCAAACTGTAATCTCAAGGGAAGATTCCAGGCAAGATTCATAGAATTTGTCTCTACCTAAGAATTTAGGAATAATTTCATCAGCCCTCTGACCCTCAGGCAGAGATACACATGTGTGCTAGAGATGTGCCATCTGCTTTTCTAATGCCCGTGAGATGACGTCGCTTAACTTCTTTCATTGACCAATCCCAGTATTTATCAGCACTCACAATTCAGCAATTTTTATGTCTTCACCTATTTCTTTTCATATATTCAATATGCACTAAGAGAAGTTGGTCCCTCTCTGTTTTTTATAATTACTTTTCATAGATTTGAAGGCAGCCACAGAAATCTCTCTTCATTCATGAATAATCCTATTTCTCTTAGTTTGATTTTCAGCCTTAACATTTTAAGATTAAGCAAGATTTTGATTAGGTTTGCAGCTCTGTTCCCTGAGTCTCCTCCAAGCTTTTCAGATCCACTGCAAACGCTGTGGAAGACAGAGCAACACAGAAATGTCCAGGCTCCACCTGTGTATGGCGTGGGGGGGCTGGATGCTTGCTGTTCAGGTAGATCCTATCAGGTTTCCTCACTCACCCAGAGATGTTCGTTGCTGAATCATGACACTCTCAGACACTATCGAAATGTCACCTAGAGCCATGTCAAGGTCTTTTCTTCCCCATGTCCTCATCGAATTACAATCCCAAAGCACTCACTGTCAGAAACTAAAAGGGATAGAATGATTAAGACTATTGTTAAAACCCTATAGTTTTAGGGGCATCTGGGTGGCTCAGTTAACAGTCTGACTTTAGGGGCGCCTGGGTGGCTCAGTCAGTTGAGCGTCCGACTTCGGCTCAGGTCACAATCTCGTGGTCCATGAGTTCGAGCCCCGTGTCAGGCTCTGGGCTGACAGCTCAGAGCCTGGAACCTGTTTCGGATTCTGTGTCTCCCTCTCTCTCTGATCCTCCCCCGTTCATGCTCTGTCTCTCTTTGTCTCAAAAATAAATAAATGTTAAAAAAAAAATTAGAAAAAAAGAGTCTGACTTTAGCTTAGGTCATGATCTCACAATTCGTGAGTTGGAACCCCGCATCAGGCTCTGCACTGAGTGCAGAGCTGTTTGGGATCCTCTCTCTTCCTCTCTTTGGTCCTTCCCCACTCACTTTCTCTCTCTCTCTCAAAATAAATAAATAAAATTTAAAAATAATAATAAAATTTGGGGTCCCTGGGTGGCTCAGTTGGTTAAGCACCTGACTTCAGCTCAGGTCACGATCTCATGGTTCACAAGTTCAAGCCCCGCATCAGGCTGTGTGCTGACAGCTCGGAGCCTGGAGCCTGCTTTGGATTCTGTGTCTCCCTCTCTCTCTGCCCCTCCCCCGCTCACACTCTGTCTCTCTCTTTCAAAAATAAATAAACATTACAAAATTAAAAAACATAATAATAATTTTAAAACCCTCTTGTTTTAGGGCAAATACAGCATTTACAGCTCTAATTAGAAGGGTCACACAGCAAGTGTTCCAAGTATGTTTGATGGTTGAATAAATTAACAAACGAGCTCATTTAACTTTATGAGAATAACTTACTTGCACCCTCATTTTGTACTAACTCCACCATCCAGTTGTAACCAGCAGGGGTGGGGAGTAACCTGGAAGAATCCTGTAGGCACTAGGGCAGTTTGCAGTGATTCTGCAATTCGAGGTGTTTATGTTAAACATATTTTAATTGGCGAAAGCTTTCATCCAGAGGTATTTTTGTTTTTGATTTTAAGAAAGAGTGTGTGCAAGCAGGGGAGAGAGGTAGAGGGAGGGAGGGGGAGAGAGAGGCAGAGAGAGAGAGAGAGAGGGAGAGAGAGAATCTTTTTTTTTTTTTAATGTTTATTTTGAGAAAGAAAGTGTGAGTGAGGGAGAGGCAGAAAGAGAGGGAGAGACAAAATCCCAAGTAGGCTCCGAGCCGCATGGAGCTCGAACCCACGAACTGTGAGATCATGACCTGAACTGAAATCAAGAGTCAGATGCTTAACTGACTGAGCCACCCAGGTGCAGCTCCAGAGGTGTCTTAAGACCAGAATGATTTGTCTAGTATTTCAGAAATAATTAAGAGTACACATCCAGATTGGAGTGCATACAAGATTTACTTAAGAAATAGCCCAAGCCTGCCCCTCACACTGGAGTAAGTTATCATTCTTTCCTGCAGTTCTTGGACAGTCTTACCAGCCAACTGCCTATAAATAAGGACTTTGGACTCAAATACTCTGGGTCTAAATTCCAGCTCTGTCCCTCACTGGCTGTGTAGACTTCAGAGAAGTTATTTTGTCACTCTGAGACTCAGATCCTCATCTTAAAGTAGAGAGACTCTTAGCACCTCCCTCATAGGGTTGTTGTGAAGGTCAAATGTGTCACTGAAGCACTTAGAATATTATTATTATTTTATTACTATTATTATTATCCACTATCTAAACAAATGGCCATCTAAGGAAAATAAACTAAAAGTATTCAAGAACAAAAAAGCCAGGGGCGCCTGGGTGGCTCAATTGGTTAAGCATCAGACTTCGGCTCAAGTCATGATCTCACAGCTCATGAGTTCGATCCCCATGTCGGACTCTGTGCTGACAGCTCAGAGACTGGAGCCTGCTCTGGATTCTGTGTCTCCTTTTTTCTCTGCCTTTCTCCCACTCATGCTCTGACTCTCTCTCTCTCAAAAATAAGTAAATATTAAAAAAAAGAAGAAGAAGAAGAAGAAAGCCAGAGAGGGGATGACATGCTCTGTTGGTTACCAGGACACCATAACTACCTCACATTTGGAAGACACGCTTGGAGCTCTTTTTGAATAAAATTTATTATAGAAAAAAAATGTGAAAACTTGTAAGCAGACCAAAGAAATTGCTGGGTACCTTCAGTAGAAAATTCTCTGTTGTCTAAGTACACCCTCTGGGTTATCTGATTCTACGGCATCTGTGCACTTTTCACTGTTTTTGAACTATTTTACAACACTATTAGTTGTCAAAGATTTCACAATATTTCTTGTCCACAGAACATGCTAGTTCCCATGACAGTTCCCTGTCCCTCCATCACCCTCCACAAGCCAGTTTTGCATCTATTTGTAAATTCATCTCACATTATTTTCTATGTGCACGTGATCCTTAGAATTCATCTTTGAATCAATTGTGACATCTGAATGGTCTCCTCGTTAATTCATGAATTGAATAAAACCTTTGACGTGTACATTTTATATTTGTCTGAGTCATGGCTAGACACAGTTTGAAACATCCCACAGCAATTTATACCTGTGTATGCGTTCATCCATTTATTCACTTACTCATCACAAACAGTAATTGAACACCTAAAATCAGGAACTATGTTGAAATGTATGCATGATACAAAGACAAATAAGTGTGGTCTTGCCCTCAAGATGCTCACAAAGAATTATAAAATAATTATAATTTAAGATAACTGACAAGCACCTTGCAAAAAGGGAATTGGGAAAGGGAGATATCACCATTCACTCAGGGGAAGACAGAAGAACCCATGAAAGAATTGCCAATGATTTGTGTCTTAGAGGATTCCAGCTTTCAAGGATATGGGGGGGGGGGGGGGATATCGCAGGTAAGTGCCTGCTTTTACCTGGCCAAACCTAAGTGTATAAAGTAGAGGGCTAGGAGACCAAGCTGGAAAGTCAAATCACGAGCAGTCATGGAGAACCTTGGATACTGTGTCGAAGGCAGAAGGGACCCACTGAAGTTGCCTTAGCAGGGGAGAATCCCGGCCAAGCCATAGAACGACACTGCCCCCCCCCTCCCCCGCTAGATGGAGTGTAGTTCAGGGAAGACACTTGACTCCAGGGTCAACTGCAATATCCAGGAAAAGTTGGTAATTGGGTCCTGGACAAGGGTGACCATAAAGGGACCGGGAAGGAAGAGACCCAGATAGGCACTGTCTGATCGCCACCCTGACCATCCTGGCACTCCACATGGCAACAACAAACACTGAAATTTCCACAAGTCATTTTCTCTCTCCTCTGGTGCCTTTCAAACACCAGCAAAGCTGTGCTCTTTATGATTCACTCTATTTCCATGCCAACCTTTCAGCTACTGCTGTCTGGCCTCCCTGTCCGCAGGGCAAGATGTCTATAGTCCCTGCACTCCCGCAGGGATCTGACGCCCACTGCTTCTCAGTACATGCTTTTAAATGACATTGAACTATCTGCTCCTGCACACCAGTGAAGTGCTCCTATTTGACCTGCAGAGACGTCACGTTCCAGGTCAGCAGAATGCTCTCCTGTGCTGTTAATGCATGACTGACTACCTTAATCACGAAAAGAAGCTTCCCTTCAGTGGTATTTTACAGGTACAGGTGCAAAGATTTCAACAACGGCAGAGTGCACTCGGGCACCATGGCAACCGGTGCGTCGGCCCAGATACCCTCGGCAGTGTGGGAACAGTCAGTTCTCCATTCATTGTAGCCGACAACAAAAACGAGAGACGTTTTGTCTTGCCTTGTCCTCTCGGAAAATGTTTGGCAGGTCCCAGGGTAGTAAGGATGCTGGCCTTTAAGCTCAGGGAGAGTCAGGGTGGAGATTACAGCCCCATTGGTTGGAATGCTCCCGGTACATCTGCAGAGGCTAGCTTCCACCGGTGCTCTCAGCAGGGGCTGGCTGGGCGCGCGTGCTGGCTGTTGTTTCACATATGCTACTTTAAGTTGATTTAAAATCACTTGCCAGAGACCTTGCCCCAGCTCTGCAGCCCCACATTTCATGGGCTTATGAAGTAATGTGCGTGTTGTGGTTACTGTCGGAGCCCTTGTGTAAGAAATGCCTAAGGTACCAAGATTTTATTGCTTTCAGGGGTGTTCTGCAAGAGATTAAAAATTCAAGGAAAACTGTCTGAAGCAAAACCGAGCATGTAAAGGTTTATTTATAAGTATAATAATATAGTTGTATTCTATGTAATAATATAGTTGTATTGTGTGTGTGTCTCTCTCTCTCTAACTCTCTGTCTCTTCTGCATCTCTGTCCCTGCCTCTCTCTATCTCTATCTCTGTGTCTCTCTCTTCCCAACACTCGGCCAGGTCCTTCCTAGTCCTTAAGGTGTATAGAACTGCAGGGCTTAGCCATAGGCAGTTTTAGGCTCAGAGCCCCAGATTAACAAAGTCACAGCAAAAAAGAGAACATCTTTCTGCCAGTGTGTGCATAGAGAATCCCAGAGAAGGGCTCTGATTGGCCTGTCCTGGGTCACATGGCCATCTCCAGTGGGAACTATGTGTGACCGAGCAAGTCAGTTGCCTACCACTCTGGCCAGAAGAATGGGTTCTATGATGAGAAGACCCAAAAAGACCAGAAGGCGGGTTATTACAAGAAGGAGGGAGGAGACACTGGCCCCATCAAAACAATAGACCAAACTAAAAATGTAGGACAAGAAAAAATTCTCAACTGACTTGCACTTCGGGCTTCAACAAACTTCCCACTTTCAAGTACAATGGCTGTAACAACAGCACTGACTTGCCCAAGTCCAGAACGCACCATTAACACTTTATTATATGTAAAGATCTGCCAATAATGCCTTTCACAAAAGTTCTGTTGGAAATCCCCCCTGGAGTTGTGTAACCTCAGGGCTCTGTTGGTCACCTCTAGAGGAAGGAGAAGGGAAGTGGTGTCAGGGGCTGAGACCAGATAGCCAGAGACCAATTTTCAGCATAACTAGAGATCTGAGAGAAGCCAAAGGTCTGAGAGACAGAAAGTCACCAGGGTGTATGCC
This sequence comes from Panthera leo, assembly GCF_018350215.1. Classification (NCBI taxonomy): domain Eukaryota; kingdom Metazoa; phylum Chordata; class Mammalia; order Carnivora; family Felidae; genus Panthera; species Panthera leo. The sequence continues at coordinate 68,684,942 of NC_056679.1, forward strand.
GGCCATACAGGCAGAAAGCAACATCAGCCATGAGAGGCAGCCTGGCTGGGACAGGTATGGTTTGCCCCCTGCCTTCCTCTCAGTTTTCAGATGGGCACGAACATCTCTGAGTGGACAGGAGGTAACTCCTGCTAGAGAAATCATGCCCACAGGAAGGCTCGAGTCAGGAGTCGAAGAGAAGCAGGTGTTCTTGTCCTTGCCAACATGGCTGTTCAGCAGAAGGCACAGCCCTCTACTAGCCACACAGCATTACCATGTTTTGTTTCAGACAATCAATATTCACTGAAGTTTGCTGACATATATTTCCTTTCCTCTTTTCTTCAGTGTGGTGTGCATGTGTATGCTTTCATCTGGAATCATTTTAGTCCTGTCTGATAACCCACTTTTAGAATCTTCTACTGTCTTCCTACTGGTGACAAATTATCTTAGTTTTCATTTGCTAAAAAATGTTTACCTTGTCTTCATTTCCAAAAGATATTTAATGGAATATAGAATTCTAGGTTGCCACTTATTTCTTTTCATCATTTTAAGTTGACATTCCACTGTCTTATGACTTCATTGTTTCTGTTGAGAAGGTACGAGCAATGTCTTCTTTTTCCCTTCTGGCTGTTTCTAAGACTATCTCTTTGTCTTTGGTTTCACCAGTTTGAGTCTGATACACAAAGGATATTCATCCTTTGAGGTTCACAGCTCTTCCTGAATTAGTATTATCTTTCATCAATTTTGGAAAATTCTTGGCCACTATTTCTTCATATTGGCTCCTACCATATCCTCTCTCCTCTCTTTCTGGGACTCCAATTTCACTTATATTAGGCCTTCTCACCACACCCTGCATAATTTCTACACTCTTCTAGCTTTTCATTCCCTTCAGTGTTTCAGTCTGAATACTTTCTTCCAATCTTTCTTGCACCTTATCATTGATTAATGTCTGATTTTCTGCTAAACCCATCCACTGCTCTCTCCTTTTCATAGTAAAAATATACATAACATAAACTTAACCATTTTTAAGTGTGCAATCCATTTCCCTTTTAGTTGTATTTTTCAACTCTACAATTTCTTTTCAGTGATTTTTTAAATACTGTTAGGGGAAACTGGGTGGCTCAGTCGGTTAAGTGTCTGACTCCTGATTTCAGCTCAGGTCATGGTCTCATGGTTGTGAGATCATGTCCCACTTTGGGCTCTGTACTGACAGCACAGAGCCTGCTTAGAATTCCTCTCTCCCCTCCCCTCTCTCTGTCCCTGCCCTGCTCTCTCCCTCTCTCAGTCTCAAAATAAATACATAAAAATTTAAAATAAAATAAAATCCTTTTAAATTATCTTCCTCCATCTTCCTTGAAGTATGTTAAATATAGTTGTTCCAAAGTCTAGAATACCTTCACTAGCTGGGGCCACCATAGATCTATTTGATTCTGTCTTTCGTGTCTCTGGAGGCTTGGCTCAATTCTTGTCTCCTTGAATGTCAAATTATCCATTTGTTTCATAGTGAGAAAATATAGTAAAAATTGTGGAGGAATTTGAGGCTCTGTTTGATATTATCATCCTCCAAAGATTTACCTTTGTTTCTGGCAGGTAACCAAAAAGTCTGGCATTACCAAGTATTAGTGAAGATATGAAGCTATAGAAAGCCACACATTTACAAAATTATTTAGCATTATCTAGAGAAGTTTATTTTTGATGTTTTTCAATAATCCATTTTAAAATGGGAAACAAGACCCAAAGAGATTAAATAACTTGCTCAAGATTACATTGCTTTTGAGGTTGGGATCCATAAATACACCTTGGCCTATTTGATGCCAGGGTTCATGTTCTTTCCCTTATATACTATCCTGTCTCCCATGTTCAACTATGAGCAATATGACTTAAAGAATATCATGACCTTTTCTCCCCCGTCATCTTCCACAAAGTGATATTTCATTAGACCAACTCCTTATAGTAAAAACTGTATGACCACTACTTACTAGTCTATTCTCATTGTCTAGAATAGGGCCTAAAATGTAATAGGGGCCCCAAAATTGTCTGTTGAGTCACTTCCCCAAGTTCCCCACAATTCTCAAGGACCAGAGACACGTATAACCACCTGTCTGGATCATCTGATCTTCCAGGATCCTTAGCACCCTCACTGGTCATCGAACTTTGTAGAATAAGAAGCATTTTTTGCCCAGTTCTCCTAAGTCGAAGACAAGGGTCGGCTGAAATGCGGCAAATATTCTGACAATTGGGGCGAAATTATTTTCCCCTTTGGTATCCCTCCCTAGAAACATGAGGACCCTAGCCTGGGGCTTTGGAAGCCTGAGGAGATGGGCATAGATAGTATACAAATCTACCTAAAGGTTTCTTTTCAGTATGGTCTCACATGTCAGTGTCACCATCAGCCTCCTGAAATCTAGGTACCTTCCTCCCATTCATACTAGGAAGGAAGTCCATCTCATTTTCTAGAAGAAGAAAGAGGAGGAGGAGGAAGTGGAAGGCAGAAAAACAATCTACTTCCAAGCAAGAAATCTCAGAGTGATCTTCAGAGAGCGGTATCCAGCCTTCACCCTACCTCCAGTCCAGGCCAAATGGAGCCGTTATGCATTTTCACTGGCTCCCACATCCATCCATCTCTCAGTTGGCTCTCTGTCGGTCTGTTGGCTCCCATCTTGCCCTGCACTCCTTCCTGCCCCTCCTGAACTTCTTCCTGTTCACTGACACTTGCCCATTTTCTCCTCTGTGTTTTCGCTAGCTGACCCAAACCTTAAGGCTCTCATAGCAGGTGTGGGATGTTGGGATAGAGGTGAAGTAGGTGTCCACATGAAACAGGAAACTCAAGTTTTCCCAGCTCTGGTCCCAAGACCCAACAACCATTTATCTGAAATGCTGCAAATACATGCCTCCCACAGGGTTGGACTACCTGACACTCATTTCTGAGTCCATACTCCCCCTGAGATCTCTGCTGCCCCTCAAAGGAATATTCCAGAAAAGCACACAGTTCCTGGCAAGTCTTCAGTTCTAAATGTGAGTCAAAGATGATTTTGCCAAAATTAATAATAAATGTTTTCATTTAATTTTATAAGTTGATAAAACCCAGGAGGAGGACAAGGGCATTATTATTCCACAACCTAGTAAGAAGCATGGGATGTAAGGATGGGATGACCAATTCTCTATTTCTTACTGTGCATTTTCCATACTTGACATCATTCTGTATACACAATTTGTAATTGCCTTTATTTTTGGATCGCTATTATTTCTTTAGTATATTCCATGTTGTTAAAAAAATGTGTCTTAATACTATTTTAAAAACTTTATAGTATAGTGGAGGTACTTCTTCGAGGGTCCTCCTATCAAATATTTCCATTTTTTTGACCCTCAAATAATCTTTATCATCGACTTGGCACCTTGTCCGTAAGCCTCAGAATTCAATAGCGTTTTTAAAAACTTTGAAGTGCCAATATCGTCCTCTCAACAGAGCCGAGGAATCTGATTACAGCTCTCTCACGGAGTGATAGTCTCTCACACATTTTTTTTTTCCTTATAGCACATTTTCCCTACTTTGCATATTTCCCCTTCTTGCAATTTTTCAAAATCAGTTTGAACTGATTTTAAATAGATTTCTCTGTGGCAAGGTATTCCCGTGCTATATTCTAATCATCTTTATGGACAGTTTGGAATTATATCATATTTTAAATAAGAGCTATTTAGGAGATTTATGGAGGGCCGGTACTGCTGCATGGACAACTTTGGTTGGCAATAAGATGAAGCAAGTGCAATATTTGAAAACAAAACAAATGTTCCTTCCCACCTCTACATCCAGGTCTGTCTTATAGCTTCATTTCAAAGTTCCGTGAAAATATTCCCACTGGCGCAGGATCAACTCGCGTGCGTTGGAGACAGTACATCAGGCAGGTGGAAGGTAAAGGCTCAGACTCTGTTCCCCTTGCGTGCTGTGGTGTGGCTCTTATGCTGAATGCAGCATATAGAAATTCGCTGAGAGGTGCTTGCTGGGGATGGGGAAGTCAGCTGCGTGCATACACGATGTCTTTCTGTGGCCAGACGCACAGAGACCACCTCACACGGCTGTGCCTGCAATCCAGCTGACCTCAGCACCCACCCTCACACACAAGTGCCAGCCTGGGAAGGGACTAAGCAGCCATGGAGAACTAATCCTAATTCACTCCATAGAAGTCAAGTACTTTTGACCACTGCGGGCCAAAGTCTGTGCTAAGTGAAGACTGCCGAGATGACTGAGACATGGTCCTTGTCCTCAACGAGGTTACAGTCCCGTGACAGAGATGAATATGTAAACAAATAACTGCAAGGGGCCTGACGATGATGTGAGGGGTAGGTTCTCAGTGTAGGAGAAGACAACAGAAGCAATGATCTCTACTTAGCGGAAGCAAGGAAACACTGAACAGAGGAAGAGACACTTGATCCATTTTTAAGGGTGGGCAGGAATCAGATCAAAGAGGAAGGAGCTAGAGTCTAGGAAGAAGGAATAACAACAACAATAACAACAATAACAGCAATAATAATAGAATATGCGGAGCATCTTGCCACGTGCCAGGCTCTAATCCAAGCCTGTTGGGTATTATCTCATTTAATCCTCACAGCAATGCTGGAAGGCAGACTCTAGCCTAGTCCCCATGTTGAAATGAGCCAACACACAGAGAAGCTAAAGTAACTTGCCCAAAGCCTTACTTGTAGAACCTTCAACAACTAGACCCATTCAGGTAACTACCATTGTCTCAATACTGCTGAAGCATGGTAGCAGTGGGGCCAGAGAGGCTGAGATCAAGGAGGAGCCAGATCTCAAAGGGCCTTAAATGTCATGCTAAGGGATTGGATTTTAATCCTGTATGTATCGAGAACTAAATATATAAAGTTTGGAAAGACAGAACTGATCGCTAAGGACAAAAAAGCCAGAGTCAGGAAACCAGTTAGGAGACTATTAAGATAGTCCCGGGAAGAACAGATGAGCCCTGGAGCCTCAGGTGAGAAAGAAACATCAGGACAATAGTGACCTGTGTCTCTAGTTCCTGTTCTTCGGAGTATGTGGTATCAGTTCCTCAGTAGGGTCCATACTCAGCCAATAAAACCCCCATCTGACCTACTTCCCAAAGAACTGGGAAAGGAAATAGGGAGGAAGGAAGTGTGGGGCCTGTGGTAACCCCACTTCCTGACCAAAGCATCTGCTAAACTATCATGGCCTTCAAGAAGGGCTTTCCACTGCTGAAGATGGAGGTCCCATTTTTAGAAGACAAACCAGGCAGAAGACCCAGCTCTTGGGCCTGGGGTCCCCATGCCCATGGTCACTCAACCCAACAACAAAGAAGTCACTCCAAGAGTGGGATGTGATTGTGGAAACACCCTCCTCAATTTTTTCTATCCTTCCCTTCTAGATCTGCCAAAAGATTGAAGCGTAAAATTGCTTATGATGGGAAAAACCACATAAAAAATTTTTTTTTGTGAAGAGTTTTATCAAAATAGAACAATAACATGTATGAGAAAATAGTATTCTGGTTGGTCTGTTTTCCTTCAGTTGGTTATAGGTGCTGCATGTGAACTCTGGCCTGTATTCTGTGGTTGCTCCGTCAATAAAAACTAAAATTTCAGCTGTGTGAAAAAATGAGAGGGTGTGGATCATTTGTCTTTCTTTTGCTGAAGTGTAAATATAGGAGAGCTTTATGATTAACTGATTAAAAAGGGGAAAAAGCTTCATAATTAGGTTTCATAGAGCTATAGATTTTACATTAAGTGGTTTATTACAAAAAGTTGGAAACATTGATCTGAGACATTAGACCACTCTGATTAAATTTATGGTACATTGGGAATACTTGGGCCAATTATCGGATTAAGGGTCCGCCATGGTGATGTAAAATATGGTCTATCTGGCGATTACTTTCCAACTCTTGACCCTGTCCCTACTATATTCTCATTTCTTTAAAAATTTTGCCACCGAAGGGAACTGGCCCACTTAGCTTTCCAGAACTGAAGTGAAATTTAAGGCCTCATGCAAGTTTCAAATCCATTTGGACAAGTTCATATTTGTAAGATTTAACTACAAAACAAAAGGAGAAGTTTTTAATGTCCTCCAATAGATAGTTTTTAAAAATTATTGGGATATTCATATGAGATTCATATGAGAGATAATATTCATATTATACAAACACTTCTAATTATGTTTTTTGAGCCTACTGAATTACTTGTGAAATGCTCATAACATCATGTTAAATGGAAACAAGACAGGATACATAGCATCATATTCCATGCGGCCCCAAATATATGGGCTTGCCTATGTGCATGTGTCAATATTTGGGGGCTGGAGGTTCTGGAATGAAATCTAAAAATATTTCCCAGTGGTTATCTTTAGGGGACGGTATGACAGCAAATTTTTATTTTTCTATTTATTTATGATTTGCTAAAATTTTGGAATTTGCTATATTAAGTATTAATATGTCTTCATTCTTTTACAAAGGAGAAAGAAATAATTTTGTAAACATTGTCCTTCAAAGCAACTCTGGAAGCCTGCACAAGTACTGAGTGATGACGTTGCCTTTGCTCACTTCTGTAATTACACCCAAATCCAGTCTCTGGCCACAAGTCAAAAGTAATGTTTTTACCTCACAACTACATTTTCCTCTGTCTTATTTTGGAAAATGTTCTTATTCTGTTCGCTCACCAATTTTTATTCAGGAGCCTTGGCTTCAAACCACATTTGGCAGATTCTAAAAGTCAAATGTGCCTTCTTCAGACAGATTTGCTATCCTGACGATATTGAAAAGGCTATATGAAGTACTCTTTGTTGGTCAGTTCAGGTTTCCATAACAAAATATCATAGACTTGGTGGCTTAAACAGTAGAATTATTTTCTCACAGGTTCTGGAGGCTGGAAATTTGAGATCAGGGTGACAGCTGGGTCAGTTTCTGGTGAGGTTCCTGCCTTACAGATGGCCGGCCACCGTCTCTGTGTCCTCACACAGCAGAGAAAGCACTCTGGCGTCTCTTTTTATAAGGACACTAATCCTTTTGGACCAGGGCTCCACCCCACTCTTATGACCTCACCTAACCTTATTTACCTCCTAAAAGCCCTGTCTCCAAATACAGTCACATCAGGGGTTCGGGCTTCAATGTACAAATGTGGGGCCGGGGAGGGGGACACAAGTCAGCCCATATAGCAGGCTTTGAAAGCACTTTCAAATGAAGATTGTCAATAGTTTTGAACATTCTTTGCCATAAAGTGTATCTTCTGCCCAGTTTCCTACTGTGAATACAACACCACTTACTTGGATGAACAATTGTCCAATGCCTTTGTTTTCTAAAATGATTTACAATCTATTCTGTTAGAACACCTATTCCTTTAACACACATTAGCTCCTATCTAATTGAGAAATAGGAGAACAGTGTTTGGATAATCCAGAAGTTGAACTGTTTCTTCTGTCTGAGTACATTTTTTTCACCCAGTCAAGGACAACTTTTCTCAGCATTAAGAGAAAAACGTCTTAGAAATATATGAAGATCTTAAGACAAAAGCTTAAAATCCCATAGAAGTGACTTTAGTACAATCGGTGGCTGGTTTGGTGACTTCATAAACCACAGCGTTTATTTTAAGCCTGTTTGGGGAAGCTACAATTACAGATGAAGAAGCTACAAAGACATTTCCTCCTGGTAAGAAAAACAGGGGCGCCTAGTGGCTCAGTTGGTTGAGGGTCTGACTCTTGATTTCAGCTCAGATCATGATCTCATGATTCATGGGTTCGAGCCACAAGTCAGTCTCTGTGCTGACAATGTGGAGCCTGCCTGGGATTCTCTCTCTGCCCCTTCCCCACTCGTGCTTTTGCTCTCTCTCTATCAAAAATAAAGAAACATTAAAAAAAAGATTCTCTTTCTCTCTCTCTCTCTCTCTCTCTCCAACCCCCCCCCCGCCTCCGCCCCTTGCCCCCACTCATGCACTTTCTCTAAGACAAAGAAAAAAAGGGGGGGAAAGAAAGAAAAATAACGAAGAAGAGAACTTTACCTGGATTATATGTTTAATATTGATGAAACTGGTCACCGTTAGAAATGAGGCATGCATGAACCCCAGGATTTTAAACTTGCAAAAGACCAATATTGGGTCACAGACCCACACACAGATTTTACCAGGCCAGTGTGTTATTGGATTATTACTGCTTTTATCTGTCTCTAGTTACAAAGTGCTGTTGATTTTGAAGGACCTGTCTGATCCCATATTCCTCATAAATCCTGTTATTTTTAACCCACAATTTTGCAGAAAACAGGACTTTAGAGAACACATATATGGAGTTATTGCAAAAAAATGCCTGTACATAAAACATTTTATATGAATAAGAAACTTATTAATTACATCATTTTATAATCATTCCTCCTCTCCTCCTTCCAAAACTCAGCTCTTCTGAAAAAGCTTCCAAATCACCTCCCCATCTGTATCCCAACTAGCTTAATTGATGCCTCTTCCCTCTCCTTGGCTATTTCATGCAACACCCCCCACCCCCAGTTTATTAAATGTCTTCCTTACTGAACTCTGTGATCCAGGAAAGAAGAAAACTTGGTTTTAGTATATTAGTCCCCACATTTGATTGCACAAAGCTACTGATGCCACATTAAGTGATATAGCCAGAAGTGTAGGGGCCAAGGGCAGGCTTCTCCAAGATGGGCCACTTGGGCATGAAGATTGTTTTAAGTCAAAAAGCAATCAAAACCCAGCAGATTCAGGAAAAGTTCTTCCCTCCCCCACAAGTGCCTAAAAAGAATTTAAATAAATGGCCTGCTCCAGGAAGAGAGCTGTCACTACAGATGACTACATTATACTATGAACTATGTTGGGTGGTTAGGGAGGAAACTAGCAAGGTTTATTTGATCAAAGTCCTCTGTGTCCCATCGTTTCTGAGTGGCCAAGCAAACATTTGTTTACCAAACATTTAGTCGTTTTCACTTCCTATGAATTGCATTTCTTCCCTTTGAAGTCCCAGACCACACACCCCCCCTCCCTTCTCCTTCATCCTTATCTTTCCTGACTGTCACTGGAGCTTCCATCTCTGTGTGGATTCCCTGTACATGTGAAATTAACTTTTATTTTCTCCCGTTCATCTGTTTCCTGTCAATTTGATTCTTAGTCCAGCTACAAGGACCGAGGAGGGGACAGCCATTCTTCCTCCTCAACAGATGGGACAGACAAGCTCTCCAAGTTCAGGGACATCACCTAGCCATATTCAGCAGACATGCATCCAGTGAAATGGGTACCATGAATGAAACACATTGGCCGCCATTATACCATCTTCTCACATGTTAACTTGGTATTTTTTAACCACACCCAGAGCTGGCAAGATCAAGAAACGTTGTTTTCATTTGGAGATAAGAAAACTGACCTGTAGACAGGCAAATGGACTCGAGAAGCCCAGGATAACAGGCCAGGCCTGGGCCAAGTTCTGCCAACTTCCAGGCCAGGCTCTTTTCATTCCGTTCCAGGCCAAGCTCCTAGCTTATCTTATCTTTTATTTTTTTAATTTTTGCATCAAAGATTCTGTTCCCTGCTAAACTGCATAATGATTTATGCAACTGAAACACCCATCTACATAGACACCCTCATCCGACTTTTCTTCTCATACTGTCTTTAGATTGGATGTCATTTGTATGTGAGATCTATATTTTTATAAAACTGTATAGAAATTTAAAGAAAATGTTTATCACAGACACACACACACACACACACACACACACACACACACACACAGCCTAGTTTGTAAGTATTAACCAGCAGTTCCTTCCAACCTTCCAATGAGTTCCATCCTGGCTCTTGACAGTCTCTCCCATAGACCCAAGACTGCTGGGCTCTTGGCTTCTCATGCTCACCACATCGTTCCCATCTAAGAGTCTTCGCACATACTGTTCCCTCTGCCTAGAACACATCCTCACTTCATCAAGATTCACTCAACCTTTAGGTCTTACTCAGGCATCTCCTCCTGAGGAAAGCCTCGTCTCTGCCCCTGAATAGGCCCACTTCCCCAATTATAGGTTCTCACGGCACGACATAACTCTCCCTCAGATCCCTTGTCATTGATACAATTTTACGTGAATGCGTGTGATTATTTGATGATACCTGTGTGATGGCAGAGACTGTACCAGCTTTTGTTGATACATGGCCTGAACTTGGCACATTATTGCCAGGCCCACGTTGGACTTCTCTTCTTATTCACCCCATCTTTGAGGCTACAACCATCTGGCTGCCTAGAGGTGCAAACCTCTGTTCCTGGATAGGTTTTGCCCAACTCTCCTTAAATAAGGTCTGAGACTCACAGTTTCGTCCTCTGTGATCCCTGTTATTATACAAGAGCCCTGTTGATGTGGTGGTGGTGGAGTGTTGGGGGAAGGGACGTGTTCTATGGTATCCTGGGATGAAGTCTCAGTGTTTTGAGTGAGCCTGTGCTCCTGCGCTGCGACCTTTACAAGGGTTTCTCAGCTTTGTCTTGCCCCTCCGAAACCTCCAACCCCCTTAGGTGAGACAGGAAGGCTAGAGGGAGAAGGAGCTGGGATTCCCCTTCTCCTATTGTTTAGTCTTCTGTAAAAAATTTATTAGGTTAGGCTCTGGCCAAATAGTTTCTCATGAGAGCAGGCCTTGAAGAACAGAATTTTCTGGGTATATTTCAAAATGGCTACTCCCCACCCCACCCCCCATCCCCCGCCTCCCACTCCCTGCCAGAAGCACTAGCAATGTGTGGGGGGTGTTTTCCTCTCTTATCTTCACAGTGAGAATCTTGTAGGGCTCCTGGAGATAAAGCTTATAAATGTGTGGGATCCCCCTCCCTCCCAAGACTGGATCCCCTGGAGTTTTTAACTGTCAGACTTGTCCATGCTGAGCCTTCAGAAACTCATCTACTAAAGTTTAGGTTTTCCTACCTAGACCATTTCCTGTAGAATGTTCTGTTCTGGACTTGTGATCTGGTAGGTTATAATTCTATCTGCCTCTATCTCTTCAGTCATGGGGACAGAGGTTTGCCCTGTAACCTCACTTCTCTGATGGATGTAGAAAGAGTTATTGATTTTCAGTTTGTCCAGCGTTTTTCTTGTTCTAAGTTCCTTTCATGCTGAACTGGAAACCAAAAGTCCAGGTTTGCCCAACATGGGGAAATAGCTTTTTGCTCAGACTTCCCCTTCCTGCACCTTTCCTGAGGCCCTTCACGTGCGGTCCCACATGGACTCCATGGAGGTTGAATACCAAACAACTCGGGAAAAAAGATCTTGCAGGCTATTCAATTTATATATAGGTGCAATCACTCAAAGTTCATATTTTATTATTTTTATTTTTTTAATGTTTATTTATTTTTGAGAGAGAGATAGAGAGAGAGAGAGAGCACAAGCAGGGCAAGGGCAGAGAGAGAGGGAGACAGAGAATCAATCCAAAACAGGGTCCAGCCTCTAAGCTGTCAGCACAGAGCCCAACGTGGGGCTTGAACCCACAAACCATGAGATCATGACCTGAGCTGAAGTCAGACTCTTAACCGACTGAGCCACCCAGGCGCCCCTCAAAGTTCATATTTTAATAGGCTGAAATTTCTTCTGTAGATTTTTGTCTGATGCCGTTTGAATAATTTGAGATAATTATTTATACAGAAACAGTTTCCTATAACAAGGCCTTCGTGTGATAGCATGAACATTTATAAGAGGCTTTTTTATTAATGAGAGCAAATAAAAAGGAAATGAAGACAGACAGGGGTATACATGTCTGGACCTCCGTGACTAAGTTAGCAAACATTTTGTGCAATATTTACTGCCTTAGATCATGGATAGGCTCTGTAGGAAATTACTAGTGAGTTTACTATCTAATCAAAACCTGACAGGAACAAGCACGTGCGAGGCGGGAATCACACAGAGAATCAGAATGCTCAGAGGAAGAAAAAAGGCGGAAGATTAAGAACATAAGAAAGATGTAGTACAAGGTGAGGGTCTTCCTTGAACCACTGAGGAGAGCAAAGCCAAGTGGAGTGGTGAAGAGATGCTTCTCACCTACTAGCCCACATCTCTCCTGCACGTCTAGTCCCCCTGTGGCGTCTACCACCCCTTCCACCCACATCCCAATTAAGTCATTCTGCACTCACTGCCTCAGAGGAAGGTTGTGACTTTGTAGAAAGGAGAGGATAACAAAGAGTCCTTTTCTTTTGTGTTCCAGAGGCAGGTGCCCTTAGAGAAATAGAAAGGCTTGGACAAAATGCCTGTCGGGGGTAAGAGAGGACATTTTCTCCTTCTCAGGCTAGGAAGCTACCCCAAAGTTGTGGAAGATAAAGGAGAGAGACAGATGGCGAGCACGTGTGTCAGCATCTTTGTGTTGAGTGAGTCACTCAGTCAACAAGAGGAAGGAAAGGTTGGGTCTTCTGCCTTTTCTCCTGGTTAGAGTCCCAGAGAGGCAGCAGAACCTGTCAGAGGGTTGGCAAGACCCAAAGGTAGAAGGAACTTGCACTCTTGGCCTACATAAGGCACCTAGAAGGAAGCAAGAAACTTGAGAGGGAATGTATCTGCACATGGGTCAACAACCAGGGACCCGGTGAGTAATGGTTTTCACCTGGGACATATGTCTTCAAGGACCAGACGTTCTCCATCCCCATCAGGCCTTGCCATTCCCTAAGTCCACATATATACCCACCTAGGAAGGGAATGCAAGATTCAAATCGAGCGTTTGCAATCGTCCCAGAAGAGCAGGCCCTACACTACAGGCCCTACAGTAAGTGTAAGTTGAATTACAGAAAAATACAAAATGTGTCAGTGAACTTAGGTCCAGAATCACACTTGCTATCAGCTAATGGAAAAAAGTTTGGTCCATCTGAAATGTACCTAATGTCTATTATGTGTCAGCTTCTAATCTAAGCACCTTCTTCTCCTTAATTTCACCACAAGCTATAACATAAAGAAACCAAGCTTGGGGAGTTTAGGTAACTTGCCAAGATCATCAATTTATTGTGTGGCAGATCAAGAACTCCAGCCAGCCACTGCCAGACAACAAACTCCACACTGTTAACCTTTCCTCCATTCTGACTCCTACTGGAGAGCAAAATACAATGGGGAACTACTCCATCCCTGCCCTCACTGAGCTTGTAGTCTAGAATGACTAGGAGGAAGAAAAGGGTTTCCAAGCAGTTTAACCCAGTCCTGTTGGATAAGAAGGCATGGGAATAAAAAGTCTGGATCATCTTTTGTCCTCTTGAAAAGACAATGTCAGCTAGAGATTGGAAGACAACCAGATATAATTTCTCTACTTCAAAAAAAAAAAAAATGCTACTGGCTTTGGAGTCAGGGTTTGGTGCAAACCTGGGCTGTGTGGTGCATCAGCTGTGTGGCCTTGGGCAGGTAAACTAATCTAGCTGAACTTCATTTTCTTTAGCTTGAAAACAGGAATAATAATATCCATCTCACAAGCTCATCAAGAAGTGAGTGAGATCATCCAAATACAAGTCAGCCTAATGACTAGTTGATTATCAATACATATTAGCTCCTTTCCCCTCCCTTCAGCACAAAGCATCCTCCAGAACTACCATCCCATCTTGAGTCATTCCCGTTAAAGACTTCCCAGTCTGAGATGCCAACTGAACCTTCCATGGTAAAGGCAAACCCAAACTCCTCAGGTTCTCAGTGTCAGACAGACATAGCCTGCCTTTGAGCTAGAGTTCACTTGGGTTGTCTAGAATTGTTTGAAGTTACTTCACCTGAAAGAGTTACTCCGCACTGGACCCACCATGTGTGGTCATTTTTGAATACGCCCTGGAGTCCAAAGAACTGACCATAATCTACGTCTTGCAGATATATTCCCAACACAGCCCTCAGAGGGCAAGTCTACATCTTCATTGAGCATATATTGACTTTCCCTAGGTGAAAACACATGATACTTGGTGCCAGGAGTGATAGAAAGATAAATAAGGCATGGTCTTTGCCCTCCAGCAGGCAAAGGGATACATATAAAAATAACTGACCCAAAGTAGACTAATAAATTACACAAGAGAACATGAATGTGCAATAGAGCAAGGATGTAGATTGACTGAGCAGGGGGGAAGGGGAAGTGCCTTAGAAGAACTGAAATTTGAAATAGTCTTTGAACGATGCTATGGCTGTACCCAAACAATATGGGAAGTCTGATAGAAGAGAGTCGTGTAAAAAATTTCAAAGCAGAGGTAATAGCTCAAGCAAAGTCAGATGGATTAGAAAGCCCACACTGTGGGGGCACCTGGATGGCTCAGTCAGTTGAGCATCCGATTTTGGCTCTGGTCATGATCTTGTGATTGGTGAGTTCGAGCCCCACATCAGGCATGCCGCTGTTAGCGCAGGCCTGCTTCAGATCCCCTGTCCCCTTCTCTCTCTGCCCCTCCCCCATTCACATGCTGTCTCTGAAAAATAAAAATAAACAAAAAAAATAAATAAAGCCCATACTGCATCCAGGGGCAAAATGTGGCCAAAATTCATATGCAGCAGGAGGAGGCTATGGATGCTCAAATTCTGGAGGGTTTCTAATGCACTTGAGGATCTATGTTATACAGGAGGGGGAGTCATCACATGTGGTTGTGTAAAATGGCTTGAACAAAACTTGATGAGAGTAGGGACAAATATAATGATTATTACATGTTGTAATTAGAGTTAAGTACATCTTTCTGGATAATCACTACCAAGAAAGAGTATCAATGGGATAAAACTTTGGCTTCTGCCTCTAAATTTAACACTTTTTTCCACTAATCCAAATCCAGTGGCTGTTAACTCTGGGTACAACACAAGGGGACCTGAAAAATGTTATGAAAAGAAAGAAAGAAAGAAAGAAAGAAAGAAAGAAAGAAAGAAAGAAAGAAGAGAGAGAGAGAAAGAGAGAAAGAAAGAAAGAAAGAAAGAAAGAAAGAAAGAAAGAAAGAAGAGAGAGAAAGAAAGAAAGAAAGAAAGAAAGAAAGAAAGAAGGAGAGAAAGAGAAAAGAAAAAACAAACTATGTCTGGGTCCCTACTCCCATAAATTCTCAGTTATCTGGTCTGAGGTGGAGTCTGGACATTGCTATTTTTTAAAACCCCCCAGATGATTCTAATGTTGAGGCAAAGTTAAAATCCACCGAGTGTGGCCCGTGGACCAGCAGCATCGGCATCCCTTAGGAGCTTTTTAGAAATAGAAAATCTTGGGCCCTCAGCCAGGCCCCAGTGGATCAGAATTTGCACTTTTCACAAAATCCCCAGGTGGTTTGTCACCATCAAAATTTGAGACACACTCGTGTACACATTACTGCCTACCCACACCCCACCACCGCCAAACCCATTCTCGCCTGAAAAGGGAAGAAGTAAAATCCCCAAAGATCTAGACATGAGATTACTACTAAATCTCATAACAGAAGCATGAAGAAACTTATCTCAAGTTTGCCAGGTCAGGGCCTCACTGCATGGCACCAGCTGACTTCAAGAGGGAAAAAAGGAAGAGAAAAGCATTTGTTTAAGCAGAAGGTTCCTGACAGAAGGACAGAGTCCTAAAATAGTCTGAGGCAGATGGGGTCAGCAAAAACCTGTGGTGACTGGGAAGGCACCATGATTTAGCACGTGCCCCTGACACAGCAGCCCAGGCTCACAGGATGGTGAGTCAATGCCCTGGGGCGGCTCCTGGGTCTGCCCCTGCTTTCTGGAGAAGGGCACAAGGTTTTCCTCCTCCATCTGCTCCCCCCCACCATGGGACGGCATGTCTATTGTCCTTTTTACTTGCCATCATTAAGCTGCAAGCCCTCAACTGTGCTCAAGTTAAAAGAGAAAAGTCAAGACTAGCCATCAGTTTATGGTAGCCGGAGGAATAGCCATTACACAGATATGGAATCAAATCTTTAACTGTTGGAAACTGACATGGTCTGAATGGCTGTGTCCCCCCATTCATATGTTGAAACCTAACCCCTAAAGGTGATGGAATTGCAAAGTGGGATCTTTAAGAGGTGACTAGGTCATGAAGGTGGAGCTAATAGGTCATCAATGGGATTAGAGCTTATAGGAAGAGACGCCAGAGAGGTTCCTAGACCCTTCTACCACGTGAGGACACAGCAAGAAGTCTGTAACTCGGAAGAGGACTCTCACCTGACCAAGTGGGCACCCCCGATCCCAGACCTCCAGCCTCCAGAACTGCGAGGAACTTCTGTTGTTTATGACCCACCTAGTCCATGATATTTCACGATATCTGCCCAAAGGGACTAAGACAGAAGCCATCACGAGGCACCACCTCGGCTTCAGAAAATGATTATGAAATTGCAAAATGTGCTTTGTGTTTCAAGTAGAAGACCAGTAAGAAGCCAAAAGTGCTCAAGGCACTGAGAGCTGATGAAAGCTGGAAGAGAACTTTGTAGCAAGAAAAATTCATCTCAGAGTGAAACCAAATCAGACTGGCAGAAACATCTACTGCTCAGTCCTCAATGCCTTCCAAACACATTCCCAGACACCAGTAGACCCTCAAGCTCCACAGGGGGAAAAAATATCACTTGGGTCTTCAAAGGTAGCGTGTCACCAAATCTTGATGAATTAAGAAATGACCTTTGAGGCGCCTGGGTGGCTCAGTTGGTTAAGCGTCCAACTTCAGCTCAGGTCATGATCTCACGGGTCGTGAGTTCCAGCCCCACGTTGGGGTCTGTGCTGACAACTCAGAGCTTGGAGCCTGCTTTGGATTCTGTGTCTCCCTTTCTCTCTCTACCCTTCCCCCACTCATGCTCTGTTTCTCTCTCAAAAATAAACATTAAAAAAAATTTTTAAAAAAGAAATGACCTAGAAATTTTCAAACTACAGTTTTGTAACTGATTTCCTCCTACTGGTTGATCATGGCAAATTCCCCAGGCTACTCCAGTATGAGCTTCCTACATAGAAAAGGACAATAATACCAAAGAGTTCACCTCTCTTACCTGGAGAGGATTCTAAAATGAATTGCTTTCCAACCTCTGGAAAAAAATGTTACCTTGGAGGTGTAATTCTAATTAATAGCCAAATTTGCAAAGGCATCAACCACAACTGGAGGCAGCTTAGAACTGAAGCAGTTTCCCAGGGAAGTAAGCCAAGAAAGTGAAGTGCAACTTCTCTCCATCACTTGCTGAGTATGCAGGGCCCTCACACACACCCAGCAGGACCATAAAGGCTCAGCAAATGTTTGCTAGTATCTTAACCTTTATTATTAATATCTTAAAGATTTTATTTTTATTATTTTTTTGAGAGAGAGAGAGAGAAGGGAAGGAGGCGAAGAAAGAGAGGGAGAGAGAGAATCCCAAACAGGCTCCACGCTTACTACAGAGCCTGACTCAGAACCGATCTCACAACTATGGGATCATGACTTGAGCCAAAATCAAGAGCCAGAGACTCCACCGACTGAGCCACCCAGGTGCAGGCACCCCTTTATTGTTCATATGTTGACTATATGAAATTGCCCTCTGTGTGGGAAAAAAATAGTCAGATACAGACAAATTCACATGGTTCAAGCGACCATCAACTTAACCAAAAGATGTTAAATAGTTGGTGGTGGGGAAGATTGCAATGAGATAAGGTTGCTCATATCCTTATGGAGGTAACGTAAATGGGCATAAAGTTCTTAGAAATAAATGTTGGTAGTATGTATTTAAAAAACTTTAAATTTTTTCATATTCTCTGACACAAAACCCTAACATCTTGGGCTCAATCATGGTACAAAGTACCATAGAAAGTACAAAGATGTACTTTCCAACATAATTTAAAATAATTGCTTAAATTTAACGTAAATTTAAAATAACTGCTTAAATGAACAAAATTAAATAATAGGTAACAGCGTAAAAATGCTATGTCACATTTAGAAGATAGAATATTACATACCATTTAAAACTATTTTTAAGGGACACATAATGCCATCAGAAAATGCTTATAATGTTGGAGAATACAAAAGTGGAGAAAGATACACAAAATATAAACTCTGGGAGATAGAATTCTCAGTGATTTTATTCTTTTTCATTTCTTACAAATTTCTATGTTTGTAAACACATTTTTATAGCCACAAAAAGTATTTTAAAATAAATGTAACTATATAAATTTCCAAAAAAGAACCAAAATCATCCACTCCCACACACAGCTTAGAGACTGAAGACTATAACGACCTACCCCCATACACACTCAACTTACAGTATATTAACATGATATTGTTATTCTAGAACACTCTTGCCCAGGCAAATGCCTTGATTATTTATTATAAGGATCTCCCTAAAGATCCATCAACTCTTCCATTATAAAGCATTAACTGCACCCTCAGTTGATTTAAATCCTTGCATCAAAAGCCTTCACGTCGCTGTTTCCAACAATCCAGGACTATCATATCATGATCCTTAACCAGCCTTAATCACCCTACCACTTCACACACACACACACACACACACACACACACACACACGGCAAGACCTACCTTATACCAAATTCGCAATTTTCAACAAATTCTGACCTTGCCCTCCCCCTTTGATAGACTGCTGAAGCTCTTTGGTACACTGGTGTTCTCCCCAACAGCAGTGAGCAATGAACTCAGCTTTGTCTTATCAACAGGCTATGTTGTTGATATTTAGGGAGCCAGCATATGACAGAGTAATGCTTATGAAATCCCATCAGGAATTTTCTGTGAGCCAGGCTCTTCCCAATCCAAGCTGTAGGAGATTTGCTGGCATAAAAATAAAATAAGATAATAATACAGAGAATGCTGAAGGGGAAAGTAGGTTAGGAAGCACTATCCTCCCATGCTCAGTAACATGCAGGCTGTGAGAAAAGGCAAGGTGAAGTATTTGCTAAATGTGCTAGGTAGCATCCTAGGATAACCCCACATGACTTCACCTTTGTATAATCCCTTCCCCTGTGAATGTGGGTGGGTCCTTTGATAGGATGAGGTACCTCCACTATGATGATGTGATTAAGGATGATACATAAAGGATTTTTCAGTTGACTTTGAGCTAATGAAAACAGAAATTACTCAGGTAGACCTAACATAATCACAGGAGCTTTTAAAGGCAGAGCATTTTCGGTGGAACCAAGATGGCGAAACAGCATGGAAGTTTTTGTGTGTCTCGTGTCCATGAAATACAGCCAGACCAACACTAAACCATCCTGCACACCTAGACAAGTGATCTGAGGATTAACACAACAATCTGCACAACCTGAACCACTGAATTCAGCAGGTATGTGGTGCGGAGAGGTGAACTTGGGGAGAGAGAAGCTGCAGAGGGCAGGGAGCTATTTTTGCATGCAGAGAGAGGATGGGGGTGGGGCGGAGAACATGGGGAAACACCCCCCCAAAAGCAGCTGGATAGAAAGTAGAAAAGTGGAAATAGCCACAGGGACTGAACAAAAAAGGGAGAAAGGAGAAAGGAGAGGGTTTAAATTCTGTTAAGACTGTAAACAGGGGGAGTGCAGTCTGCAGCTCCACAGCTCAATACCTGATAGTGCTCTGGTGGGAAGGGCGAATCCCCAGGAGCAGAATGGGGTCCAGAAGGTTCTCAGGCCACACAGGGAGAGGCGGTTCCACTGCGGGAAGGACATTTGGTAGAGACTGTTGAGGCCACCTGGGCCCAGCAGACCCCAGAGAACGTCCACATTCGCTGGTGCTGGAACAAGGTTGCTGAGGGTGAAGACAGGTGCCAGATGTGTGTTGTGATTTGCCATAATCCCCGAAAAGCTGCTGCTATGCTATCTCTCCAACTTTTTCTGGGGTGGGCTGGCACCTGGCCACAGCCTCAGGGCACCAGCAGCAGCAGGGTCCACCAGGCATTCCTGGGTGCGGCCGGCATTCAGCCATTGCTCACTGAGACCCTTCCCGCAGAGGGGTGGAATGGGCCAAAACCGCAGTCCTTCAGAAGTAAGGGGCCGGGGAAAACAGCCGCATCTGAGACAAAACTCAGGAGAGAGGTACTTCCTGGGGCTTGGTCACGACAGTGAAAAGGTGGGCAGTGAACTAAAGGTGAAGACAAAGGACGGGTGCACAATTGCTGATCGGGGAGAAGAGTTCCGATACTAGAGACTGGGTAGCTGGGTGACACCATTTTCACCGCTCCTGCACATGCGCATACGCACCTACGAGCGCCACAACACTCCACCCTAGTAGGCTAGCAGCGCCATCCAGTGGAGAACAGAGCCATTACACTAAGCTCCGCTCAACTGGGCCAACCTCGCTCTTCAAGAACAAAAGTCTCACCACCTGCTTAGTTTACGGACTATAAAGCACTTCATAGTCTGACTTCTAGGGGAAAACGAAGTAATTTCAGTCTGTTGGCAGGTCCATCTATTCAATTTTCTTTCTTTTTTTTTCTTTTTTTCCCTCTTTTTCATTTCTTTTCTTTTTCTTGAATACAGAAAGAGAATAATTCATTTTTATTTTCAATTTGTATTGAAAAATTGTTCTTTAATTTTTTACTATATTTTTTAACTTTTCTGTAAATTTTTCAAATTCTATTTTACTTCCATCATTTTATTTTAGTCTACTTCAGTGTAATCATTTTTTCAAATTTTCAAACGATTTCCTTTTTTTCTTCTTTCCACTTTTTTCTCTAATCTATCAAGCCTCTTTCAACACCCAGATCAAAACACACCTAGGATCTAGCATCATTTATTTGATTTTGTGTGTGTGTGTGTGTGTGTTTAATTGTTTAATTTTTTAATTTTAATATTTTGAAATTTTAATTTTTTAATTTTAATTTTTTCTACCTCATTAATTCATTTTCTCCCATCAAAATGATGAAACAAAGGAATTTATCCCAAAAGAAAGAACAGGAAGAAATGACAGCCAGGATGTAACCAACACAGATACAAGCAAGATGTCTGACCCAGAATTTAGAATTGTGATAATAAGAATACTAGCTGGAGTCAAAAATAGATTAGAATCCCCTTCTGGAGATAAAAGAAGTAAAAACTAGTCAGGATGAAATAAAAAATGCTATAACTGAGCTGCAATCATAGATCGATGCAGTGGAGGCAAGAATGGATGAGGCAGAGCAGAGAATCAGCAATATAGAGGACAAACTTATAGAGAATAATGAAGCAGAAAAAAAGAGGGAGATTAAGGCAAAAGAGCACAATTTAAGAATTAGAGAAATCAGTGACTCATTAAAAAGGAACAATATCAGAATCATAGGGGTCCCAGAAGAGGAAGAGAGAAAAATAGGGGTAGAAGGGTTATGTGAGCAAATCATAGCAGAAAACTTTCCTAACCTGGGGAAAGACACAGACATAAAAATCCAGGAAGCACAGAGAACTCCCATTAGATTCAACAAAAACCAAACATCAACAAGGCATATCAGTCAAATTCACAAAATACTCAGGCAAGGAGAGAATCATGAAAGCATCAAGGGAAAAAGAAGTCCTTAACCTACAAGGGAAGACAGATCAGGTTTGTAGCAGACCTATCCAAAGAAACTTGGCAGGCCAGAAAGGAGTGGCAGGATATATTCAATGTGCTGAATCAGAAAAATATGCAGCCAAGAAATCTTTATCCAGCAAGGCTGTCATTCAAAATAGAAGGAGAGACAAAAAGTTTCCCAGACAAACAAAAATTAAAGGAGTTTGTGACCATTAAACCAGCTCTGCAAGAAATTCTAAGTGGGACTCTCTGAGGGGAGAAAAGATGAAAATATAAATAAATAAATAAATAAATAAATAGATAAATAAATAAATAAATACCAAAAGCAACAAAGATTAGAAAAGACCAGAGAACACCACCAGAAACTCCAACTACAAGCAACATAATGGCAATAAAGTCATATCTTTCAGTACTCATTCTAAATGTCAATGGACTCAATGTTCCAATCAAAAGACATAGGGTAACAAAATGGATAAGAAAACAAGATCCATCTATACGCTGTTTACAAGACACCCACTTTAGACCTAAAGACACCTTCAGATTGAAAGTAAGGGGATGAAGAACCATCTATCATGCTAATGGTCCACAAAGGAAAGCCAGAGTAGCCATACTTATTTATATCAAACAATCTAGACTTTAAAATAAAGACTGTAACAAGAGATGAAGAGGGGCATTATATCATAATCAAGGGGTCTATCCACCAAGAAGACCTAACAATTGTAAACAATTATGCTCCAAATGTGAAAGCACCCAAATATTTAAATCAATTAATCACAAACATAAAGAAACGCATTGAGGGGTGCCTAGGTGGCTCAGTCGGTTGAGCGGCCAACTTCGGCTCAGGTCATGATTTCGAGGTCCGTGAGTTCGAGCCCCACGTCAGGCTCTATGCTGACAGCTCAGAGCCTGGAGACTCTTTCAGATTCTGTGTCTCCCTCTCTCTGACCCTCCCCCGTTCATGCTCTGTCTCTATCTCAAAAAATAAATTTAAAAAAACGCTAAAAAAAATAATAAAAAATTTTTTTTAAATAAAAAAAAAAGAAACTCATTGATAGTAATACCATAATAGTAGGAGACTTCAACACCCCACTCACAGCAATGGACAGATCATCTAATCAAAAAATCAACAAGGAAACAATGGCTTTGAATGACACACTGGACCAGATGGACTTAACAGATATATTCAGAACATTTCAACCTAAAGCAGCAGAATATACATTCTTCTCCAGTGCACATGGAATATTCTCCAGAATAGACCACATATTGGGACACATCAGCCCTAAGTAAGTACAAAAATATCGAGATCATACAATGCATATTTTCAAACAACAATGCTATGAAACTCAAAATCAACCACAAGAAAAAATTTGGAAAGGGAACAAATACTTGGAGACTGAAAAACATCCTACTGAAGAATGAATGGGCTAACCAAGAAGTTAAAGAGGAAATTAAAAAGTATATGGAAGTCAATGAAAATTATAACATCACAACCCAAAACCTCTGGGATGCAGCAAAGGCGGTCATAAGAGGAAAGTATATAGCAATCCAGGCCTTCCCAAAGAAGGAAGAAAGATCTAGATACACAACTTAACCTTGGGCCTTAAAGAGCTGGAAAAGAAGAGCAAATAAAACCAAAAACCAGCAGAAGACAGGAAATAATAAAGATTAGAACAGAAACTAATGCTATCAAAACCAAAAAAAAACCAATAGAACAGATCAATGAAACCAGAAGCTGGTTCTTTGAAAGAATTAACAAAATTGATAAACCACTAGCCAGTTTGATCAAGAAGAAAAAGGAAAGGACCCAAATAAATAAAATCAAGAATGAAAGAGGAGAGATCACAACCAACACAACAGAAATAAAAACAATAATAAGAGAATATTATGAGCAATTATATGCCAATAAGATGGGCAATCTGGAAGATATAGACAAATTCCTAGAAACATATACAGTATCAAAACTGAAACAGGAAGAAATAGAAAATTTGAACAGACCCATAACCAGTAAGGAAATCAAATCAGTAATAAAAATTCTGTCAAAAAACAAGAGTCCAGGGCCAGATGGCTTTCCAAGGGAATTCTACCAAACATTTAAGGAAGAGTTAACACCTATTCTCTTGAAACTGTTCCAAAAAATAGAAATGGAAGGAAAACTCTTTCTATGAAGCCAGCATTACCTTGATTCCAAAACCAGACAGAGACCCCACTAAAAAGGAGAACTATAGACCAATTTCCCTGATGAACATGGATGCAAAAATCTTCAACAAGCTATTAGCCAACTAGCTCCAACAATACATTAAAAAAAATTATTCACCACAACCAAGTGGGATTTATACTTGGGATGCAGGGCTGGCACAATATCCGCAAAACAATTAACGTGATTCATCACATCAATAAAAGAAAGGACAAGAACCATATGAACCTCTCAATAGATGCAGAGAAAGCATTTGACAAAATACAGCATCCTTTCTTGATAAAAACCCTCAAGAAAGTAGGGATAGAAGGAGCACACCTCGAGATCATAAAAGCCATATATGAATGAGCCAATGCTAATATCATTCTCAATTGGGAAAAACAGAGAGCTTTCCCCTTAAGGTCAGGAACAACACAGGGATGTCCACTCTCACCACTGTTATTCAACATAGTATTGGAAGTCTCAGCCTCTGCAATTAGACAACGCAAAGAAATAAAAGGCATCCAAATCGGCCAGGAGGACGTCAAACTTTCACTCTTCGCAGATGACATGGTACTCTATATGGAAAACCCAAAAGATTCTACCAAAAAAATTGCTAGAACTGAATCATGAATTCAGCAAAGTTGCAGGATATAAAATCAACATACAGAAATCGGTTGCATTCCTATACACCAACAATGAAGGAGCAGAAAGAGAAATCAAGGAATCGATCCCATTTACAGTTGCCCCAAAAACCAAAAATACCTAGGAATAAATCTAACCAAAGAGGTGAAAAATCTAAACACTGAAAACTATAGAAAGCTTATGAAATAAATTGAAGACAAAAAAAATGAAAAAAGATTCCATGCTCCTGGATAGGAAGAACAAATATTGTTAAAATGTTGATACTACCCAAAGCAATCTACATATTCAATGCAATCCCTATCAAAATAACACCAGCATTCTTCACAGAGCTAGAACAAATAATCCTAAAATCTGTATGGAACCATAATATACCCCGAATAGCCAAAGCAATCTTGAAAAAGAAAACCAAAGCAGGAGGCATCACAATCCCGGACTTCAAGCTATACTACAAAGCTGTAATCATCAAGACAGTATGGTACTGGCACAAGAACAGACACTCAGATCAAAGGAACAGAATAGAGAACCCAAACATGGACCCACAAACGTATGGGCAACTAATCTTTGACAAAGCAGGAAGGAATATCCAATAGAATAAAGACAGTCTCTTCAGCAAGTGGTGCTGGGAAAACTGGACAGCGACATGCAGAAGAATGAACCTGGACCACTTTCTTACACCATACACAAAAATAAACTCAAAATGGATGAAAGACCTAAATGTAAGACAGGAAGCCATCAAAATCCTTGAGGAGAAAGCAGGCAAAAACCTCTTTGACCTTGGTTGCAGTAACTTTTTACTCAACACATCTCTGGAAGCAATGGAACCAAAAGCAAAAATGAACCACTGGGACCTCATCAAAATAAAAAGCTTCTGCGCCACAAAGGAAACAATCAGCAAAACTAAAAGGCAACTGACAGAATGGGAGAAGATATTTGCAAATGACATATCAGATAAAGGGTTGGTATCCAAAATCTATAAAGAACTTATCAAACTCAACACCCAAAAAACAAATAATCCAGTGAAGAAATGGGAAAAAGACATGAATAGACACTTCTCCAAAGAAGACATCCAGATGGCCAACTGACACATGAAAAAATGCTCAACATCACTCATCATCAGGGAAATACAAATCAAAACTACCATGAGAAACCACCTTACACCTGTCAGAATGGCTAACATTAACAACTCAGGCAACAACAGATGTTGGCGAGGATGTGGAGAAAGAGGATCTCTTTTGCATTGTTGGTGGGAATGCAAGCTGGCGCAGCCACTCTAGAAAACACTATGGAGGTTTCTCAAAAAATTAAAAATAGAACTACCCTACGACATAGGAATTGCACTACTAGGTATTTATCCAGGGGATACAATTGTGCTGTTTTGAAGGGACACATGCACCCCCATGTTTATAGCAACACTATCAACAATAGCCCAAATGGAAAGAACCCAAATGTCCATTGAGGGATGAATGAATAAAGAAGATGTGATTGATATATATATATATATATATATATATATATATATATATATATCTCAGAAAGAATTAAATCTTGCCATTTGCAACTATGTGGATGGAACTGGAGGGTATTATGCTAAGTGAAATTAGTCAGAGAAAGGCAAATATCATATGACTTCACTCATATGAGGACTTTAAGAGACAAAACAGATGAACATAAGGGAAGGGAAACAAAAATAATATCAAAACAGGGAGAGGGACAAAACAGAAGAGACTCATAAATATGGAGAACGAACAGAGAGTTACTGGAGGGGCTGTGGGAGGGGGGATGAGCTAAAAGGGTAAGGGGCATTAAGGAATCTACTCCTGAAATCACTGTTGCACTATATGATAATTTGGATGTAAATTAAAAAAAATAAAATTAAAAAATAATGGATAGATAGATAGATAGATAGATAGATAGATAAGGCAGAGCATTTTATCAGGCCTTTAGTAGAATTCAGAAAGATTCCAAGCACAGAGAATAAGGGAATCCCTTAGAAGATGGAGGGGATCACATGGCAAGGAATGTGGGTGGCCTCTCAGAGCTAAAGGTGACCCCCAGCTGACATCCAGCAAGGAAATAGGGACCTCCATTCTACTATCCTAAATAACTGTGTTCTGCCATCAGCCCAAATGAGCCATAAAGTGGAGTCCCCCCCTCTTCCCCCCGCCCCAGAGTCTCCATATGAGAACTCAGCCCAGCCAATATCTTGATTTTGGTCTTGTGAGACTCTAAGCAGAGAAGCTAGCTAAGCCCACCCAGACTTCTGACCTATGTAACCATGAGTTAATCAATAGGTAGTATTTTGAGTCTCTAAGTTACCAGTTTTTTGCTACACAAAATAGAAATCATACACCAAGTCATAGATACAAGTTCAAGATAAGATAAAGGATCACTACAAAGCTGTCAAGGTTCACAATCCTCACAAAGCTTTCAAGGCTCATCTCAGATCCTAACATAGCAGTGATTCCCAGAGGGACCTACCCAACACTCTCCTACCAGGGAGGCCAGGATAAACCAGAAGTGCAATCACTGCAGCTGAACAGATCCTTCAGTGAAAGAAGTGATGGGCAACTGAGGGTGGGGGGATGCACTGAAAGCTAGGAGATGAAAAGGTCACAGAATTTTTAGCAGGTGCCCAAATTTCCCTTACGTAACCCCACCTAGGGTGGGATTTAGTTGGCGGCAAAAGAAAACCACCCAAGAGACAAGACGTGGAATTGGCATTAGCACACCCAGGACTCCAGCCTGGCACTCAGTTAGACAGTGGGGGCTCAGGTGGGCTACTAGGGTCAAGGGCACAGACAAAAATGGGTTGGTGGAGGAGCAAACTAGCCAGATAGGTCTCCTTAATTGTCCCTTGGGTACAGTACAATGCACATTGCACAGGTCTGGTTTTTCTGCTGTGAAGTCTCCTTTAAAGACCCATCCCTGCTCTCCTCTATCGCCTTCTCACCCTACCTCCTAGGACCAGGATAAATCTCATCTCTTCGAGGAAGTCTGCCCTTATCACACTGGCCAGGAGTCACCTTCCTATACCTGAACATCAACTTCCAATGGAAGATCCCGGATCCAATAGAAGGTATTTCCTACCAAGAGTAATGACCTACCAAGTTCCAAGAGTAATGACCTCATTTCTTCAAGAACCCACCCCCATTTCAAGGCATTTTTAATGGTTAAAGACTTTCTTGGGGTGCCTGGGTGGCTCAACCGGTTGAGTGTCTGACTCTTGATTTTGGCTCAGGTCATGATCTCACAGTTTGCGGATTGAGCCCTGAGTTGGGCTCTACACTGATAGCATAAAGCCTGCTTGGGATTCTCTCTTTTCTCTCTCTCTGTCCCTCCCCCCCCACCCGTGCTCGCTCTCTCTCTCTCTCTCTCTCTCTCTCTCAAAATAAATAAAATAAACTTAAAAAAAAAAAGACCTTCTCACACTGAACCCAAATCTATCACTTAATAACTGTGTGATGCCTGGCAAGTGAGTACCTCTCTGGGACCCACTTCCCTCCTCTGCAAATGGGAATAAAATTAGTACCTTCCTCAAAAGATAGTTGGGAGGATTAAGTAAAATAGCCCAAGTAAAAGACTTTGTACTATGTCTGACACATAGTGAGGGCTTGATAAACGGTGGTTGTTGTTACAATTGTTGAAAGAAATGTTGTAAAGCATCTATTATAATGTCTGGTGCCCTGTAGGCACTCAGTGAATCGCAGCTCTTATGGGCTGCAGCAGCTCAAGCCACACACAGACCCCACTCCTCTTTTTTCAGCTGAAACCTTCCAAATATATAAAAACAGTTGCGTAAGCTGCCTGAAACAGGATATGTGACCAATAAATGTTGTTTCCCTGAATCCCGGGTTCTCTTGTCCAAGTAGAAGTCCTGCACTGCAGAACATCTTCCAGGTGCCCTCTACCACGTGTAGAAATGCTCTCTCCAAACGAAGCCCCTGCGAACTGAAGAGAGTTCTGTGGATGTGATGAAGGATGTGAGACAGAAGACCTGTGACCTACCTTCACGTAGACACGGCAGTCCTCCTAATTTGATGCAATTCTTTTTTTCATATATAAAATCAGACCTTCACGTAGATTACTTACATTTCCTTTCATCGTTCTCTAATTTAATCCTTCAAGATTATTTGAAATTTTAATTCTATCCTCTGCCACATTTGCTATTCTTTTTAGCTGTGTCATCTGCAAATTTGAGAGCCTGCTTCCTAAGCCTCCATCACTATTTGGCGCTAATTTTGTTCACATGTCTCATCTCTTGATGGATTTTAATATGTTTATGGATAAAAAACGTTTTCTATGCTTTAGGATATCCTCTGAAGTAGTAGCTTTGAAAACTTTGTAACGGAAGCCCATAGTGAGAAATACATTTAACATTGCAACCCAATCCATTCACACACACACACACACACACACACACACACACACACACACACAGATATAAATGTTTAATAAAATTATACTTATACAGGGGAGCCTGGGTGGCTCGGTCGGTTAAGCTTCCAACTTCGGCTCAGGTTATGATCTCACAGTTCATGAGTTAGAGCGTCATGTTGGGCTCTGTGCTCACAACCTGGAGCCTGGAGCCTGCTTTGGATTCTGTGTGTGAGTGTCTCTCTCTCTGCCCCTCCCCCACTCATGCTCTGTCTCTCTCTCTCTCAAAAATAAATACACATTAAAAAATTTTTTTAATGTGTACTTATACATATATGAAGCCCTCTGATACTGTACATTCTATTGCATTTATTATTATTATTATCATTAATTGTTGGTCAAGACCCACATGATTGATTCTGTGGTCCATTAACAGAACCTGTGCCATAATTCGCAATTTGCTGTTCTAGAAAGGGGCTTTTAAAATTTTTCCACTAAAGTGACAGAAAAAAGCTGTGCTCGAGAGCAGGAGACGTTGGCAGCACTGCCTAAAGAAATCTTTGCTTTATCTTTAAAACCCGTAAGAATATTGTGCTCCACTGCATAATACCGCCATGTTTATTTTAGTAGAAAGTAAGTAGGCCTTTCTCCATTTTTTTCTAGTAAAAATTATAATGCACAGAGTGTTCTATTTTTATGCCAGGCTTTGTTTGCCCTTCGGCACTCCACCAGAAACCCACCGACAGATGGGCACCCCAGTTTGAGAAGAAAAGCTCCACTACTCCAGAAGCAGGGCCAACCACACCGCCGTTCCTCAGTAAGAATGGGTTTCCTTAAGATTTCACTCACGTGGAATTTGAGAAACTTCACAAATGATCATAGGGGAAGGGAAGGAAAAATAAGATAAAAACAGAGAGGGAGGCAAGCCATAAGAGACTCTCTTAAATACAGAGAACAAACTGAGGGTTGGTGGGAGTGGGGGAGTGGGGTAAATGGGTGATGGGCGTTAAGGAGGGCACTTGTTGGGATGAGCACTGGGTGTCATATGTAAGTGATGAATTACTGGGTTCTACTCCTGAAGCCAAGGCTACACTGTATGTTAACTAACTTGAGAATAAACTTAAAAAAAAAAAAAAAAAGAATGGGTTTACTTATTGGTAGGCTATTTTCCTAAAGAAGGGAATGTGTATGAGATAGAATGAAGTCTTCCTTTAAACAAATTTTATTTTAGTCTTCCTTAGGATGGGACAGAAATATGGGATAAATGGATTATTAGTGAAAGACCAGGAAGATGAGCTTTGTTATAGACAATTCCCATTGGGTCTTTCACATTTCTGTCTGTCTTGCAAACGGAGGCACCGACTGCCTTCTTCACCGAACGACTTTCCAAAGAAGTTTGTATGAAAGAACATGCTTGAACACAGAAGGAGTATCTCCCTTGGGGCAAAGGGCAGTTTTGTTTACTGTCCAGTATGATGAAAATGTCTTCCCTCCAGTCTGTGGTCAGGCATGCTTACAGCCCATTGTATAAGATTTGGGATCCCGAGGCCCACAGTTCCTCTCCTATAATGCATCCCCTGCATGTGCGAATGCTACCTGGCCCTCTTTATGTTCCCCTGTGGACACTAAGGTGTGGGAAACTACAGCAAATGCTGATACTCTATCACTATTACTGTGAATAATAAACTGTCCTCTATCTTGTCTGTCTTCCACCAGCATACACGTGAGAGGCTACCACTGTGGGTTGGGTTGGCAGGAGGGGAAAATCTCTAACTTTTCTCAGTTCTGGGCAGTCTCGAATTACTGGTTCCAACAGGCAAGTCCATGTCTTGAAGCAATTAAGTTTATATTTTTTTTCCTTCTTTCATTTAGTCATTCAATAACTACATATTCACAGAATGCCTAATCAATGCTGGAAAGTTTCCAAGAGGCTGAGGATATGGGAATCCAGCATTCGGCAAAAACAAGCCTCATAATAAAAACCAAAAGCCTCATAGTAAAACAAAGTTTAGTGAGAGAAGACAAAATAAACAAATAATCAAATGGGCTAATAGGATCATTTCAGAGAATGTAAATGTTAGAAAGAAAATAATCCTACTCTGGGGTGATACAACAGAGAATGTTGGGATAAACGTGGAGGGAGGGATGACTTTAGGTTGGGTGATCAAGGAAGAGCTTTCAGAGGCGGTGAAGCTGGAGCTGAGACATTGTTGACAAGGTCAACCAGCCAGGAGAAGATCTTGGGAAAGAGTATTCCAGGAGTAGCTGCAGTGGGTGCCCTAAGGCAGGATAGTAGACGATGTATTCAAGAAATGAAAGGCCAAACACCAAGGGCAGAATAATGGTAGATGAGGTTGGAGATGTGGGCAGGGAAAGAGCCTTGGAGACCAAGGACGGGCTTTGTTTATCATTATCTCTTTTCTCTGCTCCTTTTCTTCATCCCCAGTACCTTCCAGCTGTCCTCCTGTCTGAAAGTGTCTACCTGGGCACATTTTAGATGGAGGCGTTCTTGATGAGAAATGAGTGGTAACTGCCCTATGCCTTTAATTTATAACCCGCAGAAATATTTGCATCGTGAGAGTGAAATTGTAGAGACTGAGCTCCAAAGCTCAAATTTCAGATGCCTACCAGGATGGAGGAGGGATTTCAGGCCAGGTGCTGCCCCGGAACTCTTCCCGTCACAGCAGCCAATGCGACAGACTTCTTACGGTTCAAGTTTAATTCTAGGATGTAGGCACTCATCTCTGACAGCAAAGGAGTGAAGAGTGGCTTCCAGTGGTTTATTTAAAGGGTTTCTGATGCTTCCTAAAGAGTCTTATTTGGCACTCACCAATTAGTGGCTTCCTGAAAGGGAAAAGAAGGAAATTGACCCAACACCTTGTGACGAGGAAAGTCATCAGGTAATTGTGTCAATTCCTTATTTCTGTATGAAGCTCAAGAAGAGGGTAAAACTCATTCAGTCAAACCAACCAAATTAGTTCGCTCTCCTAATAAAGTAAAACTAATTTAGTTAATCTACTAATTTAAAGAAATTGGGAAACCACAAGTTAAAAGTCTATAATATGGTATAAATGTCAAAAGCAAGGCTACTTCATTCTTTAGCAGAGCTTCTTCTAGTAAAAAGAGCAACTTGAAATTACCACTAAGTTGGGATTTCCGAAGAGATGCTGTAGAACCTGATACCACAAAGGGAATGTTCCACACGATACCACTTGATCTATACAAAGGTACAATTTGTGCAGTCTGTGATATATATATCACATATATCCTGTTCCCTTAATCCAACAGGAAGCCCAGATTTCATCATTAGGAATTGTTTTCTTAGGAAACAAATTTTTCATAGATAATCCACAGGTAAACTTGTCAGCCATCATTATCACGGATACCATGTTATCTGTGTCTCAACTGGTGAGGTTATATTAAAGTCTTATGATTATTTGATCACGACTGATAATATCTTAGGGAGATTGAGAATTACCGGAGAAGGACGACAAAGCTATTTGGACTCCCTGAGGTGAGCAAGAAATCAGAAAAGGCTGCCATTCATGTAAGAACTAGAGGCCCAGTTCAGGGAGCTGGTCCAGGTGGGGAAGATCTGAAAGCATCTCCAGCAGGCACAGTATCTACAGCCAAGGTGGTGTTGAATGCATAGCCCAATGGCCAGAGTCCCAGTGAGATTCTTTCCCTGCTCACTTAAGACAAACTGGGGAGTTTCTCAAAATGGCTCTGT
This sequence comes from Panthera leo, assembly GCF_018350215.1. NCBI lineage: Eukaryota > Metazoa > Chordata > Mammalia > Carnivora > Felidae > Panthera > Panthera leo. The sequence goes on from NC_056679.1 coordinate 68,717,173, forward strand.
CACAACATTTTTGTTTTTAGGCTTGGAGAATGCATTGCTTTCAGGTCCAGAATGATCTGAAAAGGCTGGTGATGGGAATTTCCACAGCAGGTGGATTTCTCAATCCAACTTGATCCCAGGCTCACTGTGCATGCAAAGCCAGACTGCCACCTACTGACACGCAGAGGGGGTGGCCTGCCATTGTTCTATTGTTAGGTATAATAAAGGTGCTGTTGATTACCAATGGTCCACTGGACCCCACTTGCCACTTTTAAAAAACACAATAGGAATGAAGGAGTCACTGATGTGAGACACGGGTTATATTTTCTTAAGTGATTGGAAAAAAACGCTTTGCCTAAACATACATAATACCTGCTGATGGGTCAGAACCGGAAGCGGAAGCTTGGTATGTTGAGATTGAGCAGGACAAATGTCACTTCATTTTAAACAGCTCCTCCCTCCCCCTTCCTTGGTGTTAGAAATGAGAGACAATAGGCTTGCACCATTTGACTGAAAACTCCTTGAAGGCAGAAATTACATCTTACTCAGGTTTCTTTTTTTCCTGGGCTGGACATCATGTGGAGCATGTACTACAGGCTGACAACAGCTTATTAAATGAGCGTTTACAATCCTAACAGTGACAATAATAATAAAATTAAAACCCAACTCAGGGGCTCACAAAAATGAACCAAGATAACCCTGGGTTTAAATCCTGCCTTTAACTGTGTACTCTGGGAAGTTTACTTAACCTCTCTGGGTTTCAATTATACTCTTTAAAATGAAGATGATGCGACTTCTTTCACTGGGTCAATCTATGATAATTCAGCGCCATGATGTAGATGACTTACCACAGAGCTTGGCACACAATAATACTTCAATAAACAGAAATTTTTTAAAGAGTAAAAAAAAAAAAAAAGAGCCTAAGTTCCTGTGTGCGGCCTGTTCTTACCCAGGGAGATGGTCTCCTACTCAGGAGACTCCAGCCTCACCTTTCCTGGGCAGTCTAAAAAGGTTCTTCCACTGGCCAGCCAGTTGCCTGACCTAACATGTGAGCACAACCCAGAGAGCCATTGCAAAGCAGGTTGGGGGAGGTGGGAGATTAATTGAAGACTTTTATTATTGTTATTTTTAGTTACAAAACTGCAGGGAAACAATTCCTGTGGGATAGTGCATCTCTTGCTAGAAGGCAGAAACCCTGGTGGGAGGAGGGTTGACCATTAATCATGAGGAAGCAGGGAAGGAAATTGAGACAGGAAATGTCAACACAGAAATGTCCTTACTCTGGGTCAACCTTAAGGCACGTGCATAGACCAGCATGCTAAAAGCTGCCCCCCACCCCACCCTGCAAACAAAGGCACCCGGAGAGGAAACAGCAAGCAACAGAATGTCAAACCAAAAATAAATCCGGCATGTTTCCTTTCTAAGGCAGAGGGGCCAGCTCCTCTTGTACTTGGCTCTCAAATTCTTGCTGAAATTCTGGGAATCCGTCTTGAAAGAAAATGCTTGCATGCAGATAAGAAATAAAGCAGATGCCAGAAGAGTGGAGGATAGGAGCACAGCTTCATGGAACTTTTGTGAGCCTCACTTTCTAGCCTGCAACATGGGCATAAAACCTCGGCCTCTTCCTCCATCTGGAGCTGCTAAGAAGACCAATGGATAACACTGGTAACAGTGGGCTTGTCATGACCCTTAGAGGTTTTTTTGACTCCTTTCCGGAGAGAAAACCTTAATAGCCCCTCATGCCCTGGTCAGCTGAGGCAGGGCAAACCCAGCCCTCGCAGCTGCCCTCACACTCCCCTGATGGTGGGAAGTCACAAGTTTCCAGAAGGATTTGAATGTTTCATTAAAACTTATAAAGAAAATTTACTTTTCATTTGTTTTTTTAATTATTATTTTTTAAGTGTATTTATTTGAGAGAGAGCGCACACACACACACACACACACACACACAGGAAAGGTAGAGAGAGAGGGAGAGGGAGAGGGAGCGGGAGAGAGAGAGAGAGAGAGAGAGAGAGAGAGAGAGAGAGAGAATCCCAAGCAGGCTCCACACGGTCAGCGCAGAGCATGATGTGGGTCTTGATCCCATGGCTTGAAATCATGACCTGAGCTGAAACCAAGAGTCAGACGCTTTACTGGCTGAGCCACCTAGGCACCCCCTCTATTTGATTTTGTTAACAGTTGGCTTTTCTAGACAAGTACTTCTTTTTTTTTGAAAGGAATCGATGTTGTTAATATTACCAATTAAGCCCTAAAGGATAAATTAATTAAATAAAGGCTTATGCTGGGATAGCTTTTATCCCTAAAATATCTTTTACTCCCAATATCATTTTATCTTCAGATACTGCATTATGTAGGAGAGGGATTAAGAGCACAAGCTTGGAGTCGAACAGATTTGAGTTCAACATCCACAGGATAAGCACTAATTATGTATTAGTTGGCAATTTAACTCATCTATGCCTCAGCTTGCTCATCTGTGAAGTAGGAGAAATAATGGTCTTAGGGTTTGCTGTGAAGACAGATGCACAATAGGTAACTCCTCAATGTTTATAATGCAACTAAACCACAAAGTTTGAAGGTCTTATTCTTTAATAACGAATTAGTAGATTCATATTCATTCATTCAGCCTTTATTCCAGACCGACAGGCCCTGGGCACAATACGAAACAATTAATTTTCCAAAGTTAACAAAGCTGGATTTCTCAACCTAGCTGATGAGAGAAACATGCAAACAAATCATTGCCATCCCATGCAATCAATGCAGCCCCAGAAGAAAGTTACAAATTCATCTGGTCTCCAAATAAGAGTGATCAACTCAGCTTGGTTGAATCTGAGAATTCACAGAAGTGGAAACTCATACTGGGTCTCAGAAGATGAAAAGGAATTTGCCAGAAAGAGGAAGGGGAGGACATTCCAGGAAGACAAGTAGTACACTCTGAATTAGTCGTAACGTAGTACAGTATCTTGGGGCAAGTTCCCAATTCAGCATGCGAAGCATAAAGTTCACAGGAGCAAGTTGCAGCAGATGGGGTTCAGGGACACTGAGGCCAGGTCACAGACAGCATAGTGTTCCATTCCAGAGGGTCTGGATACGATCTTGTGGGAAATGGGTAGGTTTTGAAAGATTTTAAGCGAGGGGCGCCTGGGTGGCGCAGTCGGTTAAGCGTCCGACTTCAGCCAGGTCACGATCTCGCGGTCCGTGAGTTCGAGCCCTGCATCGGGCTCTGGGCTGATGGCTCGGAGCCTGGAGCCTGTTTCTGATTCTGTGTCTCCCTCTCTCTCTGCCCCTCCCCCGTTCATGCTCTGTCTCTCTCTGTCCCAAAAATAAATAAAAAACGTTGAAAAAAAAAAAATTAAAAAAAAAAAAAAAAAAAAAAAAAGAAAGATTTTAAGCGAGAGAGAAAATGATCAGATAGTATCTTTAAAAGGTGAATCCAGTAGCCTGGCTGGCTTGGTGAGACACCTGGGGCAGTTCTTGGTTAAGAGCCCATTCTGATAATTCAGGCCAAATAAAGAGAGTCCATGCTGAGGTGAATTACCACAGGGAGCCAGGGCACAAGGGAAGGAAAACATTAAGCGGGTGACACAGAGGCCCTTTGAAATTGTCTGAGGAGAGTGAGAGGTGGGGTGAAAGGAAGGGAAAGGAGTAAAAGAAGAAAAATTCTAACTGAATAGACCTTTTTATTTTTTATTTGAGAGAGAGGGAAAGAGCACATGCAGGAGTTGGGGAGGGGCAGAGAGAGAGAGAGAGAGAGAGAGAGAGAGAGAGAGAGAGACTTTTTTTTAATTTTTATTTTATTATTTATTTATTTATTTATTTATTTTTAAGAGAGAGACTCTTCAGCAGGCTCCATGCGGAGCCCGACTCTGGGCTCGATCTCACGGCCCTGGGATCATGAACTGAGCTGGGATCATGAACTGAGCTGAAATCAAGAGACGGACGCTCAAGCGACTGAGCCACCCAGGCGCCCCTAACTGCATGGACCTTTCTAAAACAAAGTTACTGGGGCTGGGAATGCAGAAGTAAACGCCACAGCCCCAGTGTTCAAGAAACATGCACAGGCCAGTGTAGAACACACAACTGAACCAACTATTATAGGGCGTTTTGAGTCCTTTACAGTACATGCAACAGCATTTCGCATCTGCTATCACAACTTCCTTCACTCCGCAGCTGCTCTGTACGTTCTCCCCACCAGTCACTCCACGGCGAGCACCCAAGATTGCCAGCAAACACAGGAAGCGAGAAGAGGCCGGAACAGAGGCTCCTCGCAGCCGTCCGAGGAAACCAGCCCCACTGACACCTCCATGGAGCTTTCTAGCCTCCAGAATTGTGAGATGCATTTCTGTGGTGTGAGCCACCCTGTTTGGATACTTTGTTACCGTGGCGCCAACGGACAAAGCATGCTGACAAGAAAGGACAGGAAGGTGAAGACCTCAAAGGAAGTTTCACAACCGCTCACAGTAAAAAGAAAGTGTTGCCAATCCCACAAGCAAAAGAAAGGCGTTTGCAGTGTGCACACCCTGAGCAGCGGGCCGAGGACACCCCGGAGCGCCAGGGTGAGGCGCAACACTCCGCGATGCCAGTGGTGACAGTCTCTGTCCTCCACCCAATCAGAGGACACTATACGAACAGCACACTGCTCCTGCCAGCGCCTTCCATGATAGTTTCAGCGTGCAGTCAGCGGCATTATTGCAAATGTGTAGTAAATACATTTGTATTACTATACACATAGTAAATACGTGGGCGGTAAACTTGCTCCTCAAAAAAAGCAAAACATACACATATTTTTTATTGTAAATTTTAATAATAAATATGTCTCAATTTGCAAATAGTAATACTGTTTACGTACCTTTCTAACCAAGTTATTCCCACGGAACGCTTTTGTGGATTTTTAGCAAACCCTTGCCTCCATAGCCAACCTATAATTGCAGTGCAACATGACTGGCAAATGGAGCTGTTTCCCAATCCCTCCCTCTTTTCCCAATCCGTGTGCTGTCACTAAACCTGATACGAGATTTTTTGATTTTTAAACTACGTCTCACCCTTGTGTTAACAGTCGTTGAACTGAAATTCTCCCAGCGCCGGCTGTATATCAAGCCTAAGCTATGACATCTGCTGATTTCCAGGGTGTGTGGACTGTGCAATGGCCAGTTTCAAGCTACCAATGTACCATCACTGAATGCGGAGTTGGGGCGGGGTGCACTGCGGCACACCGTTATGTAGCATTTCCACCAGAGAGAGGCAGTCGGTGCAAATAACTTCAAGAGCACAGAGAAAGAAAAATGCACTAAAATATGTAGGAAGTAAATTTTAAGTATTATTATCTTTGTAGTATAAGCTATTTAATGGTAAGTTTATGGTACTTAATTTTTTATAATGGCTGTGTTTAACAATTCGCTCTCAAAATTCCTGAAAATGTAACAACTGGCTCTCACAGGCTGGTGCAAGCCAGCACCAGGACGCCTCTGTGCACGGCTAATACCAACAGTTGGATTGTCCCATTATATGAATACAAGCAGTTTCTAAGCTGTACCCCGAAATGGAAATAGTTGCACCTCATGCAATATTTCTCTTTTCCTCCACCACCCCTACCCCAAGATTCAACCCACGGAATTCAGCACTACCCTTCATCAGTCATGAACGTTCGTTATATTTCTACCGGGTACACTGAACTAGAAGGTCAGGGCCAGTCTCACACACGCAGCAGTTGCTCAGCAAATATTTGCAGAACCAGTGACCTAAAATTATTACATGGTATTCCAAGTAATCATAAGTTTTCTTAAGGTACGTGACAATTTTTCTTTCCTTCAGCCCTTTTCTGCTGAATTTATGGACAAAATGGCATAAAACCAAACAGATAAAATGAACTGGGCCCAGAGTAATTCTTGTCTTCACGTCTCACTCTCCTCGTTGTCACATCATGGCTGTTTGGCGTGGGAGGGCACCAGGCAGAGTTGTCTGAACGTAATCCTAAGGGCTCTCGCTGGATGGCCTGGACTATGAGATAGCTGGTATCAGCAGAAGGGGCTGCATCCAAGCTTAGCTTTCCATGAGACAAGTCACTTCTTCCCTCTAGAAAGGAGGCCCCAAGGTCTGTAGGTGCTGGGCAGCTAATGGACCCAGACAAGTCCTACCTGTAATTGGCAACCCAAATCCAGACTACCTGCTGCCAAGCAATCTTTGTATCCCCCACTGGTATGGGAACTTTCTCTTTTCAATTGCCATGGAAAAAAAAAAGAGGATTCCCATTGAGTGGTGGGGTTCAGCCACCGGAAGAAAGAACTACACTGAGGGTCCACCAGTGCCCCAGGCCAGCACACCTCTCTGGGAGGATGAGAGAATTGGTAGACCAGTACCTTCTCTTCCCTCGATGACCTGTGGCCTATGTTAGTTTTTCACTTTCCCAATAAAGCCTGTATCAGAGCCCAAACTGGGTGACATTGTAGAATTCGCATCAATCCAGATGGGACTTACTTGGCAGAACAGGTAAAGTCCTAGCAAGAACCCTCCTTCAGCACAGGTGACCTGCTGTGCTGTGCAGGTTCCACATCAACCAAGTCCCTACGTGTAGTACTGAAGGAAAGCCGGAGATAAGGAATCGGACAACCTGGAGCCCAGCAGTCCCCAAAATAGATGTGTAATCTGGAAATGAATGTTCTAGGTCCCTATTCTACAAATTGGGTTATCATTCAATTTCCAATGAACACACAAGCCCAAAAACAAAAGATAGTCAAACAAAACAAAATCCTAAGTTCCCCTCGATGCCAGGAAGCCAGTTGAGCTACTGAACTTAACATCACACAATCTTTACTGGTAAGTTCCTTTGATGCCCAGGTGGGAACTGAGAATACAGTGCCAGAACGTAAAGGTGGGACTTTGTTCTGGGGTCCTTTGGATTCCAACAAAGGAAATGTAACACACTCAGTTTTACTAGATGTCGTGGCAAACAAGTATGTAACGAACAAATGGTAAGTAGTCTTGGTTCACTGAAGTCTCTACCGATGATCCAATAAAAAGAAGGATAATCCCCCGAAAGATGTGAAATATATATGCCAGCATATTTTGCCTTTGTAAGTCTTTTCTGATCACTGTATAAAAGAATATCCAAGGTCATCAGCAAGATGCAATGGCTGGCCACCTTCACAAATACAAGGCAAATAGGAGCTCTAGACGTCGCTGCTTGACATTTTGAAAAATATTTGGAGATAACTTCTGGGGCACCACAAGGTCAGACCACATTAAAAGAATACCTCGTCCTTCATGCTTCTGTTCCAAGAGTTCAAGGTCTGTACAGAAGAGAAGCGATCGAAGTCCAAAGAAATTCAGAGTCCATTTTATATTATTCTCTGGGTGCCTAATGCAGGTGGATAGAACAGTACATTGTAGATCGGTAGGAAAATGAAACTGGGCTTTGTTTGCTTGTTGTGCAGTACAACTCAGCAGTGGTGAGCATAATGGGGCAGTTGTCTTCCCGGCCCCGCCAATGGCTAGTCCTGAGAGGCCAGGCTGCTCATGGACTGATTGACTGTGATGGTGTTTTCAGGGTACATCCGAGAGCAATAGCCACCACTTGGCCAAATGTGGCAGCAGGCCTCTGCTCACTTAAAACACTGAGGTCAGGGGCGCCTGGGTGGCTCAGTCGGTTGGGCGGCCGACTTCGGCTCAGGTCATGATCTCGCGGTCCGTGAGTTCGAGCCCCGCGTCAGGCTCTGTGCTGACAGCTCAGAGCCTGGAGCCTGTTTCAGATTCTGTGTCTCCCTCTCTCTGACCCTCCCCCGTTCATGCTCTGTCTCTCTCTGTCTCAAAAATAAATAAACGTTAAAAAATTTAAAAAAATAAAATAAAATAAAACACTGAGGTCAAAGAGCACCTGGGTGGCTCAGTCGGTTAAGCATCCAAATCTTGGTTTCGGCTCAGGTCATGATTCAAACCCCACATCGGGCTCTGCATTGACAGTGTGGAGCCTACTTGGGATTTCTCTCTCCCTCTCTCTCTGCCCCTTCCAGGCTTGCTCTCTCTCCTTCTCTGTCACAAAATAAATAAACATTAAAGAAAAAAAAACAAAACACTGAGGTCAAGGTATTTCTGTTCTTGGAAGTCACAATGATGCCACCAAACAGAGAGAACAAAATCCTTGCCTGTCAGGATCTAGGTCTGACTGTCAAGAACCACCCAGGCCATGAAAGCTCCTTCTGCCCTCAAACAAGTAAACAAGTGAACAAATAAAATCGCAGCTCGCTCAGGTTGTCCTAAAATCCGCTTGGAAAACGCCGAATTGTTCTGGGCAGTAAACCCGTTTCATGAAGATGTTACAGGGATCGTTGCACTTATTTGTCTGGAGGGCTTCTGGGCCACGCATGGGGGAGTCATCCAGTTTCCGCATCATTATTTTTATAACCAGCAAAGTGATCCTTCTTGAAATTGCTTCAGGATCATCAACACTGAAAGGATAGGAATCTGAGACCTCGATATCATGATTCCTTTTCCCCACACATGATATATAGATTTTTTATGTTGGAAATCACATTGTGGTTGAGACAGTAAAGTAATTACCAATAGCACAAAGGAAGCCAGCACGAACACAGTAGCATGTACTAACGCTAACCCTGTTGAGCAGATCCCTTTCGAACAGGGGAGAAAGGCAGGGGTCATGGCAGCCACAGCCACAGAAGCTGATTATAATAAATGCTGTCAAGAAACTGTATGCAATACTGACATTAATTGTGATAGAAGAGACGTGCCTGCAGTTTCTGTCTACAGACTCCCAGACGTTTTCTGTGTGCTCCATGAACCCCAGAGCCCCGTCTGAAAGACGGAAGGTCACTGCAAATTCCGAACACTAATAGCTTGGTTTGGATGGAAACATCTGACTTTGGTAGATTTTCTATAACCTATTTATTCATTGCACTTTGACCTTCTACCTGGCACTGTTGTTTCTGTATACAACGTTACAACACAGACATTCTTACGATATAACATCAAGTGAACAAAGAAGGCAACCCGCATACACACAAGGTTCACCTTTGTACAGCTCACATCCACCCAACAACTACCAACAGCATTTGTATTGAATAATCCCTGTCTTTATTTGGAACACTGGAACTAGGTCGTTTTTTTCCCCTTACAAAAAAAAAAAAAAAAACAAACCATATTTTTTTCCAGGCTGGGATAGTTGTTCTTGACCCCTTTCATCTACCACATAATAAGTGTGAAAGCTATGCTTATCTTAGAGATATAAGATAATTCACAGAGGGCTCTGAAACCCACCAAGTGTAAAGCATCTGAGATTTTTAAAAGATATTCATGCTGTAGGTTTTTAGTATTCAAACCTAAAGCATCAATAAATGGTTTCAAGGTGGACAATATAACACTGATTACCAAACTCCAAATTAACATTCATATTATACTGCTAAGATAATACACCTGCTTTTGCTTACTGGTGAGTTTAATTTCTCTAATAACTACAAATTGGCAGATTATGACTTGCATAGTCATTGAATTTTAGTGTTTTGAAGCCAGCCTACCTGTGTTTTAACAACCTTGTCGGTGTTTCCAGATCTAATCATCGAACCAAAGTGGCAAATGCAAGAAAGTGCAAAGGCTCATGATTGAGCAGTTTATAAACCCCAATAAAACTGATGTTGGTAAGAAGTTACCTCATGAGAAATTATTTTTAATTTTGCTTAACATTTTAAGAAATGCTAGAAGAAATGTCAGTAGTCGGTGCGTGGCTGGTTATAAGGATTCAAATTCAGATCTGACTGGCTCCAAATCCTGCCCTCTTTACTACATATCATTTCCAGAAAGGTCTGTCAAGTTGGCTCTATTCACTAACCTCCTCATTGTCTTTTTTTTTTAATGTTCATTTATTTATTTTGAGAGAGAGAGAGAGAATGATCAGGGGAGGGGCAGAGGGAGAGAGGGAGAGAGAGAATCCCAAGCAGGCTTCAGGCTCAATCCCATGAACTTTGAAGTCATGACCTGAGCCAAAATCAAGAATCTGACACTTAACTGACTGAACCACCCAGCCGCCCCTCATAACCTGTCTTTTAATAAAGTGTCTCCAAAAGGCCCAGTGTCGGGGCGCCTGGGTGGCGCAGTCGGTTAAGCGTCCGACTTCAGCCAGGTCACGATCTCACGGTCCGTGAGTTCGAGCCCCGCGTCAGGCTCTGGGCTGATGGCTCAGAGCCTGGAGCCTGTTTCCGATTCTGTGTCTCCCTCTCTCTCTGTCCCTCCCCCGTTCATGCTCTGTCTCTCTCTGTCCCAAAAAATAAAATAAACGTTGAAAAAAAAAAAAAAAATTAAAAACAAAAGGCCCACTGTCTTTCACATAGAGGAGACATAAGACAATTCTGAGGTGGGAAGATCTTGAAACATGCCTTGGGGCTAGTCTGCCAAAGGGACTCTAGAATTTTCCTTCCCTAGGCAGGGTCATCTCATGCCATCTGGTGTTTTGGAATATTAAAGGCACCCACCAAATTATTTGATAATGAAAAGCCCGTATTTTAAGGTTTTAGAGGACACTTATGTGAGAAACTCTTCCGTAAAGAGATCATCTGATCTGGGTTTGATTTCATACTATAGGATTATAAGGTGGTACCAAATGGAGGAGACTGGGTGAAGGGTACATGGGACACCTGTGTCCCTGCAACTTCCCTGAATCTATCATTATTACAAAATTTAAAATTAAAAAAAAAAAAAAGAGATAGCCTGTGTTCTGCAGGAGGGACACATGTTTTCCAAGGTCAGACGTGGAAGAGGTACCCCTCAAACTCCTACCTTCCCAGGTTCCTCCTGATCCTGGAGCCATGGCTCCCAGAAAGGGCTGGAGCCCCCCCCCACCCCCACCCCCCATGTGAAATTGGAATTCAGAGTCAGGGGGCTGGGTTGTGGCCCTGGCTCTCCCACTACCCAACTCTGTGATCTTGGTCATGCTACTTGGCTTCTGCATCTATTTCTTTATTTGTAAAATATGTCTCTTTTTCAGAAAACACCACCTCCGGATTCAGTTCGCTGAGACGTGAAGGGCCAGGTTGCCTATAAAGTGACATACAAACGTCAGTTTTCCTGACAATTATTTCCATCAGATGTGGCCCAAGGAACGTGTGGGAGACCAGCGGACCCTTCCATGGGCCTCAAGTCTCAGTGTGACACAGGAGGTAGGCTCCTGGCCTGCACCTTGGCCCCTTACCCTCACTACAAGCTTCACCACAGCCTTCGCTCCAAAGAAGCAACTTTGTTCCTCTTCAATATAAGAACGCTTCTCACAGTTGCTCTCCTCACACCCCAAAGCCACCTGGCTATCGTGTTGCCCGACACAAGTCACAGTGGACCTGTCATCAGCTGCCACTCGGGGCAACTCCCGGGCTGCCTTCCAAGGCTGGTAGCGGGAGATGTCATCTTGCCCTGGCATGTCCAGCAGAGCTGGGCAGTGGCACTGAGCACAGGGTCTGAAGTGCCCAGGTGAAGAAGTCTGGGTATTCTTTCCCCATTGAAAGCTAAAGACCAGCATGGTTCCATGGGCCTTGCCTTTGACCTTGAAGCCACGTGAGTCTCAGAAGCATGCTTGGGACTTCATGATTTTCTTCTCTAAACAGTAGCACCCCGGAAAGCTCTCCCTTCTGTTCATGCCAGTACATTGGTGGGGTTTACTCAGGAAAACAGATGCCGTGCTATGTATTCCACACATAATAAACATCAAGGGAAGGGACGTATTGATGCGATTGTTTGTCTAAAGCTGTGGTCTAACTTTGGTGTGGAGACTAGCAGCATCCTCATCACCTGGGAAGTTATTAGAAATTCGAATTTGGGGGCCATACTCCAGACCTACTGAATCAGTTACTCTGGGAGTAGAGCCCAGCAAGCTGTGCTCTAACAAGCACTCCAGATGCTTCTGGTGCAGCTGAAGTTTGAGAACTGCTGCCCTCAAGCTTGCTGGAAAGTTGCTTGGTTCTTACCTCTGCCTACAACAGCTTTCCAAGTCCCATGTGCTTGCCTCTCTTTGGTAAATTCTACCCCAGGACCATTCAGGGGAAGGGGATTCTGAGAACCATGATTCCCAGCTTCTCCTCTGCACAGAACATCTTACACAGTGGTGGTAATGGTACCAAAGAGACAGGCCAGCATACCCAGTAAGCACAGACTTGTGATAAACACACCTCTGGTGGTTCTGACCATAGTGGCAAGTGCTCAGGTCAGGCACCAGGGATCTACCCGTATAGTCTTACCAAGACAGAGCCTCAAAGCCCACCATTAAAAATCTCTTCCTGGGGGCATTAGATAGGCTTGACTTGCTTTTGTAACATGTTTATTGTCCAAGGCTTTAAAAGGCTGGACTATGTGCCCAAGGAACTTCTTTCTGCCCTATGAATGGCCACAGCCCTCCTTTCCTTGAGAGCTTTACGTACAGAAGTCCTTGGGGTACAAGTGGGTAGTACTTAAGTGACACCAAAGGTATACATCAGAGATAGAACTTGAGCCTAAGTGGTTAACAGAGAGCTCATAGGAGTACCCCGGGGGCTCATAGGTAATGACTACTACCTGTAGCTGTAGATGGCTACACTGCAGCTCATCTTTCCTTTTTTTGATTTAAAAAAACCCAGTTTATATGCAAATACCCCAGGATTTAACAGTCACTAACATCTTATGTACGCATTAGTATATTACATCCCTTTCCTGACATAAGGGCATCTGACAGCACTGGGAGACAAGGGGAAAGTGGGGGGTAAAGGAGAAGCAGATGAGAGGGAGGGTGTCATCGTATACGTCATTGACTGTAGACAATCAAGAGACTGCTCAGAGATTTCATCTACTAAAAACTTCAAATATTTGTGGAGGCACCCACCATGAGCCTGGCACCATGTTAGACACCCAAAACATAAGAATAAGATACAATCCTTCTTTTCAAGAAGTTTACATTCCAGTAGACAGACGTAAACAAAAAAAATGTAAAAACAACATAACAAGTGCTATGGTTAACAGGTGGCTGATTTGTTACATGATCATTGGAGAGTGAAAGTATTGCGACTTGGGGATAAGCTGGACGTCTTCCATTTGCCTTTCTGTATCTGCTTTCAGCACTTCTGCACCCTGCAGGGGGGCTGGCTGTGGTAGCCCTCCTCCAAGATGGCGCCCAATGATCTCCATACCCAGGGTTTTCTGTGCCTGTATAACCCTCTGTCACATTACATTGGGATGGATGTATGCCAGAAGTGATGGTATGAGACCTTCAAGGTTAAGTCATAAAAAACATTACAGCTTCTCCATACTCTCTCCCTCTCTTGGACCACCTGTTCTGGAGGAAGCAGGTAGCCATGTCATGAGGGCACTCAGGTAACTTTATGGAGCGGCTCATATGAGGAGGAACTGGGGCCTCCAACCAACAGCTGTTTCCAAGCTGTGATCTTGGAAACAAGTTCTCTGGCCTTCAGATAACCACAGCCTCAGCTGAATTCTGAAATGCAACTTCATGAGAGACGCTGAGCCAGAATCCAGCTAAGCCTCTCCAGGATTCCTGTTCCACAGAGACTGTCAGACAATGTTTGGTATTCCCAGCTACTAAGTTTTGGAGTAATTTGTTACACAGCAATGGATAACTAATACATCAGCTTATATGGATGGCATCGACAGGCTCCCTTGTCCTCTGACTTCTGGTTGGGTTCAGCTAGTGGGGTCTATAAAGGCAGAGTTAAGGTGGAAAGCTAAACAACGTTGAGAATTTGCTTCCCAGGCTTCCTCCCTAGTGAGCCAACACTGAGTGTTGGCTATGAAAGTCTCGGGTCCTATTTTGTGTTTACCCCCATATGGCTACCATCGCCAGTCCTAGTGACCACGCCCTTCCTTTGCCCTTTCAGGCCCTGATGTTATAAGCTCCATCCATCCCACAACCTCTTCCCTACAGCTCCCCCATACCCTGCCCATGCCTTTGTAAACGGTCCCTTTATAAACTCTCCTCAAATTATCCAATTTGAGTATGCACCTGTTTCCTGCTGAAACCATGACTAATCCCAACAAGTTAGAATCTGGAAGGTTCAAACGCAGTGCTATTTGATCTGAGTCTGGAAGATTGAGTGTAATCTTGTCAAATAGAAAAGGAAGACCAACAAACATGTGTCCTTGCACCAACAGCCAGGAGCAAGGGAAAGATCTCATTCCAATAGCTTTGTAACTATCGTTGCTCAGTTCTGTGGGGCACCATTCACACTGTATTCTGTGTGGATGGCCTCTAGACTTTTGCAATGGGATCACCACTGTAGGGCTCAATTTCACTCCACACCCACAGGTGCATATGAAATCTTATCTTCTAAATTTCCTACAATCAATTTCTATCTCTATTTCAAACAACCCATTCGGTAGGTTGACAGAAACTTCTTCATCCATTTGAGATTTCTGCTCTCCTGTTTTCTAGGATGGGATGGGGGTTTTCAGTTAATGTTTCAAAAACATCCAGCTACATTCAAGATCATTGTATTTCTTTGGAGTACACGAACTCAGTCTTTGTTACATTTCAGTGTAGGTGAGACTGGGGTTCAGAGCAGCCTATGAAAAGAGGTTCTGTCAGGCAGCTGATTAGGCTGCAGGGGCACATTTAATCTCTGTAAGAGAGCAAATAATTTTTAAGGACTTTAGCCCATCAACTGTTTGTATGCAAATAGGGATGCTAATTATAAATGAGTTTTATCTACTCAACACAGCAGCTCAGCAGGACTTCCACTCGAAGTCCATGGTCAGAACTTTGTGAGAACTGTTTGAGCTGCTGTTTGCATTTAAAATACATTTCTTTAAAAACGGACTCAGATTCAGTGTGGTAACTAATTTACATTGACCTCCCACCCAATTAGTGCCCATCAAGCTTAACCACAGCTATGACAGGGGTGATGGCAAAAACCAGCCCAGAGCATTAGAATATAACCTCGGGGATCAATGAGGCACAGTGAAATCTCTTCAAATCCAGATTATGAAAACCCCTTGAAATAACTCATTAAAATAAGAAATGCCCACCCATTCAACCAGCTGAGCTGAAGAATTTACCTAATAAGGTCATGGGCCATAACATTGCAGACCAGGAAGCAGAATGGAAAAGACCCCTGAATCACAAAGGCCCAGTTGAAGCCAAAATTAAATATGCTGATCCTCGCTTTTGACCCGAGAGAAGATGTAGAAACGCTGGCACTTACTATTGATTAAGCATCTGCCTGGAATTTCTTCATTTCTTTTTCTGCTTTCACAGAACACCTGCTGGGGAAGCGCACAAAACTGCAAGATCACTGGAAACTAGGACATGAACTAATCTTTACATCCTAGTATACTGACCCCAAGTGTCTATCATAAATGCTGAACTGACAGTTGAGCCCCAGGAAACAGGGCTCTGTTTTTCTTCCTAGCTGGCTATGCTCAGAAAAGCAGCTGTACTATGTGCATCCAAGGTACAAGGACAGTTCTGCTTTGTTCCTGTTATCCTATCACTGTTGGGCTGTGAGCTCCCTGCAGCTCTACCAATTGGAGGAGAAAGAGGGAAGCCATCCTCCACTGTCCTTGGCAGAGCCATCCATGATCACTCCAGCCATCCAGGTTCTTGGGAGATGACAAAGGTATCGTGCGGCAGGCGTACACGTGCTGACATGATTCGCAAACCCCAGGGCTCAGTCTTTTGTTTTGAAAATGGTCGTTGTATCATGTATCAGTCCAGATCAGGCTAGGTGATGCTGCGGTAACGTCCTGCAAATGTCTGTGGCTTCCAACAAAGATTTATCTCCCACTTGCACGACATGTTCTCCATTATTGTCTCAGAACTCTATTCTCAATCATCTTCACACTCTGACCCAAGCCGATGGAATGTTGCCCGGCCCTGTGCCAAATAACATGCTAATTCTTTAAGCTTCTGCTCCTATTTCTTTTTTTTTTTTTTTTTTTTTTCTGCTCCTATTTCATTTGCCAAACTATGTCACTGGAACAGGACTGAGTTCAATCCTACAGCATGGATGAAAGAATGAGAATCAGAATACGTGGGAATGGTCAGTCCTATGACCCTTTGGAACGTTCTATATATGCCTGCTGGTTGGGGGTGGGGGGGGGAGGCAGTCAGAAAGGTAGAGATGTGAAAGGAAACAGAAGTAAAGAAGTAAATAAAACAGGGGCACCTGGGTGGCTCAGTCAGTTAAGTATCCAACTCCTGGTTTCGGCTCAGGTCATGATCTCACTGCTCACGGGATCGAGCCCGTGTCGGGCTCAGCACTGACTGCGCGGAGTCTGCTTGGGAATTCTCTCTCCCTCTCTCTCTCTCTGCCCCTCCCCTGCCTCTCTCTCAAAAATAAATAAATAAACATTTTTTAAAATGTAAGTAAAACAGAGCAGATTAGGGAGGCAGATATGAGGAAATGTGCTGAGAAAAGAAGGAATTTGTGGGGATGGTTTTTAGTCACTCATATGACCTATATTTAGATTTCTGACAGTTGCATATGCACCAGCAATTTCTCTTCTCACCTTCTCCTTACTTTGGCTCTTCAACTGATAAAGAGTGACAGGCAGAGGGGGTGATAAGCCGACAAGACAGAACCGTGTGTGTGTGTGTGTGTGTGTGTGTGCATCAATGTGTTTGCTGGTATAGAAGAGATGTCATATGAAGCAGGTGGTTTTATTAATCGTACAAGAAAATGATGAGGCGTGAAGTGTCTGAGAATCAGTGGCTGCAGCAAACTGCCCTATGTTGGCAACTGCAGGTGTCCCCACCCGTTGCACCAGGAGCTCGTTGGCTAAAGGAGGTAGGAAATGTTAGAGATTCTGTAGAGTATGTTCAGTACACTGAAACGTGTGAGCCAAAAAATATCTCAGGCCTGAGAATGGATGCTCAGATTTGGGAAAGAAGTGGATGCTCCAGACACAGATCCTCCTGCCGAATAAGAACCTAAGACGTATTAAATACATTTTTGAAAAATCCAGTGGTAAAGGATGAGCTAGTCCATAAAAAGGGCTGAGATCAGGAAGTTGGGGGGCGGGGGGGAATAAAAATTCATTTAGATACTTGCTTCAGTACCACATTCACTAATATAAATTCTAGCTGCACTGGGGAGACAAAAATTTCAATTAAATCACTAGAAGAAAAACTTAGAAGAAAATATAGCTAAATATTTATGTAGTGTTTGGATGGGAAGGACTTTTTTAAAAAATTTCTTTTAATCTTTATTTATTTTTGAGAGAGAGAGAGAGAGACAGTGTTTGAATGGGGGAAGGGCAAGGAGAGGGAGACACAGAATCCGAAGCAGGCTTCAGGCTGTGAGTTGTGGGGCCTGATGTGGGGCTCGAACTCACAAACCGTGTGATCATGACCTGAGCTGAAGTGGGAAGTCCAACCCACTGATCCGCTCAGGTGCCCCTGGATGGGAAGGACTTTTTAAATATAAAAGCTGTAGGAATATATTTGCAGGAGAAAAGATCAATAGACTTGACTACATAAGATTTTAACTTGTTTGTCAAGAAATCAGACCTACCAGGTGTGTCAACTGGGGGCAAAGCTTATGCCAAATGCGATAGACAATGAGGTCATATCTTCAATATAGTGACTAGATTTATTCTCTTGTGTAAAGCAACCAAAAAACTGTTGAACAAATTATATAAAAATAATAGCTTAACCCAACGCACTGAATATCAGACAAGAGACACCAGTGATCTCTGAGAGGTGGGACATAAACAAGATAAACCTCATAATTTCCCACATTACTGCTTTGGCAGAGTTCCCAGGGAGAGGGGTCACAAGGAGAGTCCAGCAGTCTCCCGAAATTGAGAAGACTAAGCTAGGCGTCTAAGGAGACCAAGCAGCTAGAATTTGCAGTACGGAAACAGCAGAGAAGAGAGAGCCACACAGAGACAGAACCCCGGAGATCTGCAGAGAGAGAACCCTGGAGATCCGCAGAGGGTCTCCTGATGCATTCGGCAGAAAATCCATCAGCACACAGGTATAAGGAAACCAGCTGAGGCTGGGGAAAGACTCACCCTGAAGGATTAGAGGGAACAAGTACTCAACACTCACACAGGGCTGGCAAAAATGTGTTTCCACCTGCCAGATTGGAAAGCCTCACAGGACACTGAGATAGAATATTCAGGAACATCTTGCTCTCAGTTAAGGGGCAAAGTTAACCCTACACCAGCGGTTCTCAGTCATGTGTAAGTTTTTCCCCAGGAGACATTTGGTAAAGCCTGTAGACACTTTTTATCGTCACAGCTTAATGGGTGCTAGTATCTGGTAGGCTGAACACAGGGATGGTACTAAATATCCTAAAAAAAAAAAAAGATTCTTCAGTCCAGAATAGCAATAGTGGCTAAGAATCAGAAATATCCTAGTCAAAATGCTATTTAGGCTCCGCCTAAAAGCAAGATTGAAAGTTTCAAAATACTTCTAAGTAACTTCCAGAGTAACTTCCCAGAACAAAGCTCATGAATATTGATAGGAATCAAAAAGATCAAACTCACAACATCTGACAGCCAGTAAAAATTTACCAGGCATGGGAGCACCTGGGTGGCTCAGTTGGTTAAGCATCTGACTTCGGCTCAGGTCATGATTTTGCAGTTTGTGAGCTCGAGCCCCGCATCGAGCTCTGTGCTGACAGCTCAGAGCCTGGAGCCTGCTTCAGATTCTGTGTCTCCTTCTCTCCCTGCCCCTCCCATGCTCATGCTCTGTCTCTCTCTGTCTCTCAATAATAAATAAAGGTTAAAACCATTTTTTTTTTTAATTTACCAGGCATGAAAAGAAGTAGAAAATATAATCCACAATGAAAAGAAAATCAGTCTCTCACAACTGACCCAGAACTAACATAGATATACTTAGCAGACAAGATCACTTAAACCAGCATTATAACTGTACTCCATACATTCAAAAATTAAGTAGGCACCAAAAAAGACTCCAGGTGAACTGTTGGAGATGAAAAATGCAATTTCTGAGATGAAAAACACACCGGAAGGGATTAACAGCAAGACTTTGCAAACAAAAGATTAGTAAACTTGAAGAAGTAGCAATAGAAACTATCCAAAAATAAGACATAGGGGAAAAAAACCCAAACTTTTAAAAATGAGCACACTATTAGCGAGCTGTGGAACGATTTTAAGTAGCCTAATATGGGCTTAATTGAAGTGTTCAAAGTGGGGGGTGGGGGGGAACAGAAAAAAAATGAGAGGAAATGGCCAAAAATTTTCCAAAGTTGATAAACACTATAAACCCACATGTCCAAGTTCAATGAATCCCAAGCTTAATAAACATGAAAAAACGACACCAAGGTGCATCCTAATCAAATTGCTTAAAACAAGCAATAAATAGGAAAGCTTAAAAGCAATCAGAGGAAAAAAGCCACATTAAGGATAGCTGAACAAAGATACTGATGGCAAAAAGTTTCTCATCAAAATCGATGCAAGCAAAAAACCACTGGAGTGACATCATTAGTGTACTCCACCCTCCCCCAGATCCTATCAACCCAGAATTCTACACCCAGGGAAAACATCTTTCACACATTCAGGTTTAAACAGAGACTCTTCTCAGACATACAAAGTCTGAATGAATTTGTCAGGCAGACCCACACAATGTGAAATGCTAGAGAGTCCTTCAGGCAGGCGGGAGATGGTAGTGGTCGGAAATCGATCCACACAAAGGAACGAGGGGCACTGAGATCATAACCATATGATGCTCTGTGACTCGTCTCCAAGCTCTAAAGATGCCAGTCTCCAAGAGGTTCTCTATGAACTGCAAAGTCTGTGTTAGGAGCATTGGCTGCAGGTCCTACAGAAACATGTGTGCCAGCACCATTCAAAGTCAAGCTAATTGCTGACCCGTGCCAATGCATTCGAGAAAAAGGAAACATACATGCTACCAGGTGATGCGACGGCAGCACCCACTGAAGGGTATGTTTTTTTTCTACAGCAGATGAGGAACAGGTTTCTTGCAATTTATCTTCCTGGTATTTGCTCGAGAGGTATTTTTGGTAAAGATCAGAATAAAGATTTGTGTGTTGTTGTTGTTGTTGTTGTGTTTTAATTCTGAGACTATAACAAGTCAAATATTTCATGATTCCTCCATGGCCAGCCAATCAAGAGATCCATCTAGACTGGATAAATTTAAGAGCCACGCTGTAATTTGATTCATTCTGCAAATAGTTAATTCAGTTGACAAATATTTATTGAGCACCTGCTATATACTAGGCATCATGCCAGGGCTGTGAATACAACAGTAAGTAAGAAAGACATAGTCCCTGATCTTTTGGTGCTTATTTACTTAGGATCCTATTGATTTCTGACCTTCACAGATTTACTACATCTTTAAAAAGCACACCAGATGGGCGAAGTATATGGATGTCTTTTAAATGGCTCCTATTCAACCCCATCCCCCTTTCCTCAAAATTTCTCACCATCTCAACTTCCTCATGCCTAATTATCCACCACCCCTCTGTCCTCAGGCTTTGTCCCCTGTAGAAGCATCCACATACCAGGGTTGAGGTTATTACGGAAGGGGGAGCATCTGAATGCCAATCATTTTCACCTTCATCTGTAAGAACATAACAGTGCCTTCTTTGTTATGATCCGATTCTGAGGAGCAGAACCTGAATTCAGAGACCCCAAGGACACCGGGAGGCTGGAGGTTGGTGGACAGAGGGGAGGGGCCACAGAGTGGAGAGGCTAGGACTAACGAGAACCTCAATTCTGTCCAGCGCTGGATATGTGCCAAGACAGACCAGTAACGAAGCACTAAGTGTACCCACATCAGTACCAGCTGTTCACCAGGTAATATCCAGTGTCTCCCATCAGCCCCTCTGCCCCTCGTTCCTCCACAGCAACAGCTGAGGCCACCATTCTGCATGAAGTTAGTCACAAATGTTCTATGCTTGACCAGCAGACACTTCATTATCTCATGTCACTTTCCCTTGTTTAGTTTTTTGGCCATCCCAATAAATAGGTTTCTTGAGGGTTTGAACTCCGTCTTCCCACATCTTGAGGGAAGGCAGCTCAATGAGGGGCAGAAAACAGTGAATTGATTTAAAATCGCCCCCTGTCATTTACTATGTAACTTTGGTGACCCCCCACTTCTATCTGTAGAGTGGAAATCTTTCTTTGCCAGGTTATTATGGGAATCCAATTACTTGATAAATGTGAAGTGTTTTATAAGTCCCCAAGAGGCTTACCACTACTTTTTCCATGTAATAGTAACAGTAATAATTAGCATTTTGTGTTTGATGTCAGATACTCTTACACACACTTCACATAATAACCCTATAAGGTTGGTAGCATTGTTATCCTCATTTTCAAATAAGAAAACTGAAAAAGAGGTTGAATATGTTGCCCAAGGAAGGTCCTACAACAAGCCAAAGGCAGAAGAGGGACTTCTTTTATGCATTACTTTCCTTGAATTTTCCTTGTGCCTATCAAAGTGTATCACACATAATGCATACAATGTAAACATTGATTATGTAGTTAAGCTTATTTATACCATTCATGTGGGGAAACAGAACTATCTTTCCCTTTGTGGGTTCTCCCGCTGTAACAGGCTTTTACTACGTCTTTAAGCTTAAAGAACGTAACTTACCCTGAGGTTTACCAGAAGTCCTGCAATCCTCTGCTGTGTGCAATGCAGTGGATCATACTTAAGGCCAGGCAGCGTTAACTTTTGTCTTTCAAGCTGTTCACTCTTTGTCACTAGTTGTAAATAAGTATCCTCCTTGGTAGCGGGTACTTAAAACCTGTCATCTGACTGTGTAGCTCCTGAGCATCTCAACCCAGAAATTGTCGGGGACAGTAGACTCACAGAGTGATGCCTGGATTGACCTCCTGCATCTCAGTGTCGGCCAGCTCATGATGGCCCTGAGGTGCTTTATTCACTAGGACGACAATACTGTCAGAGTTCATAGTTTACATATGAGGAATCAGATGTCCAGGGAGGGGATGTGGCTTTTCCGGGATCATAGGCTTGTTTCTGGCAGAGGGTAGTGACATCCCAGATACTCTGAATTCCCAGCACACCGTGCTCTGTTACCCCAAAGATCTTACTTGGTCCTGACCTGGTAAGCACGGTCCGCACGTGCCTGGTGGACCCAGGTCTTTGGGGATCGATCCTAAAATGCTGGTGGAGTGGAGTATTCCATTCCATTTCCCCACCTCCAACCCCCTCTCCAAGGATTACAGGTGACACTGAGGGGACAAAAAGGGGCTTCTCAAAATTCTGGTTCCTGTTACCCTGACATTTTCAATCATTTCTACGTATTAAAAATTTGAAAATTATGGGGCACCTGGGTGGCTCAGTCAGTTAAGCGTCCGACTTCAGCTCAGGTCATGATCTCGCGGTCCGTGAGTTCGAGCCCCACGCTGGGCTCTGTGCTGACAGCTCAGAGCCTGGAGCCTGTTTCAGATTCTGTGTCTCCCTCTCTCTGCCCCTCCCCCATTCATGCTCTGTCTCTCTCTGTCTCAAAAATAAATAAACGTTAAAAAAATTTTTTTAATTTGAAAATTACACAGAGGCAATAGCTTAAAATCTCTCCCAGCTAATCAGACCGTCCAAGCCGCGACAATGCTAGAAAGCAAAGGGTGGAGCATTAATGTGTCTGTGTCAAGATAGTTTCTCACTCACCACTGGCCAAGGAGGTTTGGTCCCCTCTGGCCTTTCCAGTTCTCATCTTAAAAACATCGTATGAGATTACCCTGCAGGCACCTGCAGCCTCGTGTTTGGTTGGGTACTTAAAGCTGTCCGGAAGTACCCCTGGACATCACACTGGATAGTTGGACCGTGAGCTCTGTTGGATCCCCTCTGCTCTGGTTTCTTGTGAGAAATCATCATTTCCATCAAGTCTTACAGCATCAGCCCTGGGGTGCCAGCCAGTTGCAGCCATGCAGAGCCAAGCATACATCTGTCTCACCAGTTCTCATATTCATGCCAAGAAATTCTCAGCTCCGCCTGCAATGCCCAAGAAGTTTCAGGGTATTTGGAGCATCTGAAGAGGAGGGAGCAGGCAGAAAATAAAACACACGGGCAGCCAGTAAGCCAAGCGAAGAGCATGTGGTTGAGGACGCTGAGAGATCTCTCTGACACCCTCGGCTACCACCCCCGTCTATACCTGCAGACCTGCATCCTGCTGGTGCATTTGATTGAATTTGTGGAGCAGACAGACGGCACGGCTCCATTGTGAAGGGGATGGTGGACAGGGCGCGAGGAAGGGGGCGAGTCAGCAAGAGAAGGAAGAGGGGGACGTTATCTGCTTTCCCAGGCTTTTACCTCCTGGCTTGAGAGCTACCCACTCTGTTCTGCTCCACAGGTTTCCATTTTAAATTAGCACTAAATGAAACAGAATTAAAATATGATGAAGTAGCCTTTGGGTGACTCTGCTTTGCATTTAAATCCTGGTAAAACATTGCAATTCCAAATTCTGAACGACTTTCTAGTTCAAAGAATAATTTGAGTTTGAGGATAAGAGTGGTTTTTAGAGCTTCTTTGAAAGAAGGAAGAAAGGCTTGCTAAATTTAACAAGAAAGGATGTGAGGAGTTGAGGAAGAAAGTCTACTGCACCTCAACGGCCACTGGTACCTTGCTTCCGACTCCGTTTATGAAAAGGGAGGAATCTGAAGTATGGGTTTGACCTTTCTTAGGAGCTGAAGACTGTTGGCAATACAGCTGTAGCCTTCACACCCGGCCTGTCTGGTACCTTCCAGCTCTGTGATATGTGACCATAAAACCAATCAGATTGGATGCGGAGCCAGAAGAGATTAAGAGACCGCCTTGCCCGATTCCTTCATCTGTCTCTCCAACCATCTTTACTGAAGCTCGGAAAGGTTAGGTCACCTTGCCCAAGACTGTCCTGCTGGCTGGCGATAGACTGGCTGCTACCACAAGCCAGGCCCTGGTGGTCCATTCATTCTCTCACACTGTCTACTCCAATGCTCAAGACTCCAAGGTTGAAAATCCAAAGCAAAACCTGGAGAACCCTCAGAATTTCAGACTCTCTGACCTCACTGAGAAACAGAAGTCTCTTGACTCAGCCCGAGACAGAATTTTTCATCGATTCATTATAAAGGCTCAAATTTAACGACACCTGGCTGGCTCAGTCAGTTAAGCGTCGGACTTCGGCTCAGGTCACGATCTCCCATGAGTTCGAGACCCATGTCGGGCTCTGTGCTGACAGCTCAGAGCCTGGAGCCTGCTTCAGATTCTGTATCGCCCTCTCTCTCTGCCTGTCCCCGACTCAAAATCTGTCTCTCTCTCAAAAATAAATAAACATTTTAAAAATATATATTAAAAAAAAGTCTCAGGTTTGGAAGCATCCCTTCTAAGGTAATCAGTCTTTTTCAAGATGCACTCTTCTTTGCACAAGTTGACAGACAAGAAACTTCCTCCATGCACACGGACACATTAGCAGTTACATGCCATATGAAGCCTCACTCCTCCTGAAGAGCTATGAAACCGTATTCCAGGAGGATGATTACATGAGAAACACCTTCAAATGTTAACAGCACTTCGAAGAGAAATAAAAAGACCACTGCTGTAAATTCCCTGATAGTTACAGTTACTTTCGGGGCATTAAGTCCTGTGTCTGTGAGCGGACAGAGAAGAATGTCTTGGGCTGGACTCTGGGAGCACTGTAGTGGGGGAGGGAATCCTCTCTGCGCTGTCTGCATCCGGAAGACAGGATCGCACAAGAAGCCCTATAAGGCAGGAGCGTTCAGTGCCACTAACAACAGGGAAGGAAGGTGGTCAGTGATTCAGTACACATGAGGCACCCGTCTCAAGCTGAGATGAATACCTCCACAACTGAGAGCGTCCGAAAAACAAAATTCACACCCAAGAGAAAAATAGGTAGGGGCATGACAGACAATAAAAGAATGAATGAATATAAAGGGTGAAAACATTCTCTGCCTTACAATAATGTAGTGAGAGATATATTTTTTGATCTCCAAATTGAAAAACAACTTTTAAATTGTAATTCTCTGTCTCTCCAGATTTCCTCTTTCATTCTGCCAGTAGTTTACATTTTTTAGAGAGTAATGGGAAATATCACAGGGCTTAAACATGTTCATGTTTTTTAATTTGGTGGTTGAATCAACTCTGGAAATTTCCCCTTAATGAAACAGTGAGTGTAAACAAAGATTAGCATATAAGCACGTTATTGATGTATTTATAACAGTCCAATAATAGGCAATTGTCTAATAAAAGACAGATGGCTAAATGTTTAGCAAGATTCAGGTGTCTAAGGAAGTCATGGTCTGTGGAACCCTGACTGTCAAGCAGCCGTTAAAAATATTTTAACAACAACTACCTTTGGGGCACCTGGGTGGCTCAGTCGGTTGAGAGTCCAGCTTCAGCTCAGGTCGTGATCTCACGGTTCCTGAGTTCAAACCCCACATTGGGCTCACTGCTGTCAGCACAGAGCCCACCGTGGATCCACTGTTCTCCCCCCACCCCCGCCTTTGCCCCTCCCACACTCACACTCTCTCTCTCAAAAATAAATAAAACATTAAAAAAATAACCACCTTTCATTGTGCCCTTCCTCTGTGATAAGTTGGTATGGAGAGCGTGACAAAAGAATCTAGCTGTATTATAAATGTGTAGAACAACTTCACTGAAAGGAGTCTGGGAATAAGGGGCTGGCCTAAGTAACACCGGGAATGAAGAGCCTAGAAGACAAAAGGCCAAAGAAACTGTAGCTAAGCACTGTGATCTAGTTGATAAAGGTCTTTTCCATAAGAGTATGGATTAACAAGGCTGAAACCACTACATATGTGCACAGTAATTTAATAATTAAGTAAACGGCAGGTGATAAGAGTGGGAGTGAAGTTTCTCATTATTGGAGTGAGAGAGTACACACAAGCAAAGGGAAAAGTCTAGATTGATCCATGTGGTGATGAAATGAGTTGGACATATGAGCATCAACTCCTGTCTAGCTTCAGACAGACGCAGATGGTTACATATAGAAACATGTTCGATAAGACAGGTGATCTAGAAGCTAAGACACGCCAGGAGCATCCAGTTCATTGTTTCTGGTACCATTTCCAAAAACAGGAATCAGGGCTTGTTGGAGAAACAGCTGGTTCTAGGACTGGGGCGGGAAACATACAGGAGGAGCCTGGAGCCTCCTGTGATTCCAGAAAGTAAGACAGGGCTAACACAAGTAAACAAACAACAACCTGCACAATGATGGGAAAACGTCAAAGGGACACAGGCACCAATTAAAAGACCTCCTGGTGCTCGAAGCTGGACCAATTAGGGCAACAATATAAATCATACAGATTGGATTATAAACCAACATATAATACTGATATAATATTATCGGTATTATACTGTCAACTAATAAATATTGAATCCATACTGATATAAATAAGTGATTGAATAAATAAATGTGGGACAAGAGACAAATCTCCCATGCAGAAGTATCCCAAATAATTTATGGAGATACTTAGCTCTCAAAGAGATAACTCCCACTCATTAAATGTGGTTTACACAAGGGTGCCAGAGTGGCTCAGTCGGTTAAGCCCCCGACTTGTGACTTTGGCTTAGGTCACCACCTCACAGTTCATGGGTTCAAGCCCTGCCTCGAGCTCTGCACTGAATGTGGGCCCTGCTTGGGATTTTCTCTCTCCTTTCTCTCTCTCTCTCTCTTCCTCTCCCCTGCTCATGCTCTCTCTCTCAAAATAAATAAATAAACATTTTTAAAAATGTGGGTTACACAAACTGACTTCTTCCCAAAGGGTGCAGTATGCAAAACGGGAGAAAAAAGAAGTGACTTCACAGTAGAGAAGAAGGGCAACATTGTTGATAATATGTATCATAATGTCACCTGTTTCTGGGCTTTTCCTCTCCGGAGCCCAGAACCACATGAGATGAATCCCCAATCGCATACTACAATATACTCGACAAAGTATTTTTGTTCCTCAAAGCTGTCAGTGTGGTCAAATACAAGGAAAGTCCGAGAAGCTGTCAAAACCAATAGCAGCCTAAGGCAACACGACCACTGAGTGTAATGTGGTGTCCTGGAATGTGCTCCTGGGTCAGTAAAAGGACATTAGAGTATAATCCAGGAAATAGGAATAAAGTGTGGATTTTAGTTAATTATGTATCAATACTGGCTCATTTGTAACAAATGTACATACTAACGTAAGATGTTAATAACGGAGGAAAAGTAGCCACTGGGCACTATGGGAACTCTCTACACTATGTATCCAGTAATTCTGTAAATCTAAACTTGGTCTTTAAATTCTGCAAATCTAAAAAGCTTAGTAACAACGACAACAAAAGCTAATTATCAGTGCTAAGTAATGTCCAGGAAGGAGGGTTAACGGCCATTTAATCTGCTCTCCGGTTCCACATTTGGTTGAAATTCTTTACGGGAGTCCTATTCAGATTGGAACAGGTGTGCTTCATAAATGCAGCAATAAATTTGTCTGCTCTGAATGTCACAGCTTCACTAGGATTCCTGCATGCTCAGAAAGTTCATTCTGACCCCCCCCCCCGCCCTTCTTCATCATTACAATCTACGTTACACTCGTATCATGACACAAAAATGTAAGAGACACTCCAACCAACCATTTCTCTGCTCCGCTCCCCCCAAACCTCCAGAGTTTGATTTAGCAATATACCTGAGCCACCTCATTACTTCAGTGTAACAAAGAGGAAATTAGCACTGAAGCCACATTAATTATTAATTGCGTATTTTTTATTAAACAGAAAATGGGAATTACCGGGTACTTATCTGCACTTTAATAGAGTAACTCTAACTGCTGTAAGAACAGCCTCTGTGAATCTCAGGACTGTCCCCTCCTCATCCTGCCTTTTCCATGACTGATTCTTCACCACAGGATCTGAGATGAAAGAATTAAGTGTGATAACAACAACATTGAAGTTGACAATGATAACACATAGTATTAATTGAGCACTTACTACAGGCCAGGCACTATTCTATTTGTTTTGCCATTTTGTTGTTGTTGTTGTGGTTGTTGTTGTTAAGTAATCTCTACACCCAATGTGGGGCTTGAACTCATGATGCCTGGATCAAGAGTTGCATGTTCTAACAACTAAGCCATCCAGGTGTCCCTGGTTATTTTTTATTTTTTATTTTTGTTTTTTGGGTTTTTTTGTTTGTTTGTTTGTTTGTTTGTTTGTTCTTACTAAGAATAAGCTGGATTCAGAAGAGTGCAAGCAGGCAAAGCTACTTTATTTTTCTCCCACCCATGACTGTCAGTTATGCTATCCCATCACACTCCTAGACAATTTGCAGTCAGAGAACAACGTTCAGGTCACTCTCAGGTATGAACAAACATCCCCATTTAGATATATTTAAAAGTCCAGTCCATGGGGTGGCTGGAGGCTCAGTCAGTTAAGCATCCAACTCTTAATTTCGGCTCAGGTCATGATCTCATGGATCGTGAATTCAAGCCCTGCTTGGGGCTCTGTGCTGACAGCCTGGAGCCTGCTTGGAATTCTCTCTCCCTCTCTTTGCCCCTCCTCTGCTCACATGACTCCCTCTCCCTCCCTCTCTCTTTCTCTCAAAATAAACAAAAATAAAAGTAAAAAGTCCAGCAAGTCAAACACCCAGAAGAGTCAAACTAACAGAGACAGAAAATGGAATGGTGGCTGCCAGGGGCCAGAGGGGGGGTATGGGGAGTTATTGTTCAGTGGATACAGGGCATCAGTTTTGTAAGATTAAAAGAGTTCCAGGGGCACCTGGGTGGCTCAGTCAGTTAAGCGTCTGACTTCGGCTCAGCCCCACGTCGGGCTCTGTGCTGGCAGCTCGGAGCCTGGAACCTGCTTTGGATTCTGTGTCTCCCTCTCTTTCTTCCCCACCCCCTACTTGCACTCTGTCTCTCAAAAATGAATAAATGTTAATAAAAAAAAAATTTTAAGACTTATGGAGATGGGTGGTGGTAACGGTCACATGGCAATAAGAATATACTTAATACCACTGAATTGTGCCCTTAAAACCAGTCAAGACAGTAAATTACATATTATGTATATTTTACCACATTAAAAATGTTTAAGAACAGAGATGTAGCCCCACTAAAGTAATAAAATTATGGTTAACCAAAAAAACCCCCAAAATATTAGTATATGAAAATAAAACTTTTAAGTGACTAGAGAAGCAATGAGATTGGCTCAAAGTGTGACGAAAAGATAGGAAGGGGAGACTCGACATAGAGCTGTTGAAAGGCAGTAGTAAGGGGGAGCGGGAAAAGCTTCCTCATGATTTACTCCCACATTAAGTACAGCTTGTTCCATGAACTAATTACCTGCACTAATTTTTTCCTCACAACAGCTTTATGAGGTAAAGTGGAACGATGAATTTTCTGGAGAAGTAAACTGTTCTTAAATGATACATTCTGCCCTTCCATCAAAGTAAACCAATTTTCCTTGCTATTATCTGTATAGATCTTTTGGGGACCAGGCCTCCCTTCTAGCGACTGTTGAAGTAAAGTTCAAAATGGCATGTTTCAAGTGGACAAGATATTTGGGGGGAGCTCCTAATATGGTACCTGGGAAAGTAATCAATTAGTCTCAAGATGGAAACGAGATGGAAGAAATTGATCACTGAATGTTCATCAGTCAAAACCTGCCTCCTTCTGGTGGAAAAAGGGCTTAGATATCAGTTGGTCCATAAATCCAACAAAGCTCCGGCTATAATGACCTGCCTTACCTCCTGACACTGGATAGGGTAACCATTGTGTAATCCTTTGTGTCCTTCTGTCACCATTTGTTTTTCATTTTCCATGCCCAGTGTGTCAAATCCTGAGACTGCCCATGATCCGCTATATCAAGTTACAGATAATCACTGTGTTACAGTCTACATGGAGTATAAGTAGCTCCTAGGATTAAGTCAGCAGGATTCATTGTTGTTGTTGCCGTTGTTGCTAATGTTGTTTTTCTGTTGTTGGTTTCTATTTATTAGCATTTTTTGGAACTGAGGAACTGAGAAGTTTCCATTTCAATCACCCCATTTCTGGAAATTCTTGCCAAAAGCTACTTAGGCTTCTAATAGTCCCTATTTGGACAAGAGGTTCACATCAATTGGCCAAAACAGTCTTTTCTTCCATTGAGTCCAGAAAATACTGAAGGTTTCCTATTTTTCTTTAGTATTGATTCAACTGTTAAGGAGTTGTAGGGCTACTGAGATCTTTGAAAACAGAACCAGGAAATTGAAATGGAAACAAAATAAGTAGTGGATATTAAGCAGTTACTTTGCACTCTGTGGAATATAGGTGCAAAGTCTTTGTCAGTCTGTCTTCCTAGAGAGAGTGAAATTGGTCACATTGAGTATTTTAGCTATCTATTGCTGTGTAACAAATTGTACAAAAATTTATCCGCTTGAAACGACAGGCATTTATTATAGCAGGGTTTCTGTGCATTTGGAATTCAAGTGTGGCTTAGCTAGGTGGTTCTGGCTCAAGTTCTCTCATGAAGTTGGAGCCAAGGTATTGACTAGGACTGTAGTTATCTCAAGACTCAATGGGGGCTGGAGAATCTACTTCCAAGATGGCGCACTCTCATGGCTGTTGGAAGAAAGCATCAGTTCCTTGCTGTTGTCAGGAGAACGTGCCACATGAATGAAGACATACAAGTCTTCACAATATGGCAGCTGGCTTTCCCTCAGAGTGAGTGATCCAAGAGAGATCAAGGAAAAAGCCATGAAGATTTTTCTTACCTAGTCTTGGAATCCAAATGCAATCATTTCCACCATATTCTATTCCTTAGAAGCAAGCCTAAATGCAGCCCGCCCTCAAGAGGAAGGACATTAAGCTCCATCCCTGGAAGGGAGGAGTATCAAGGAATTCATGTACATGTTTTAAAACCACCACATTAAGATTTGGCGTTGCAGTTGTTGTTTTGAATGTTTGTTTATTTTGCACTTATGCTCGCAGTAAGCAGAAGTATCCTTAAGTGAAACAAATACAGATGCTAATTACAGAGAATAATTCTAATACAATATGTACTACTCTATTATCAGCCACAAAAAGCAGATTTTCTCCTTTGAATAATGAGCAACAGAGACACTCCTGAAAACCTGCACTCCAAAACTCTAGGTAAGAATCAAATATCTTAAAATAAAAATTCTTTCAATATTGTTCTCTTTTTCCAGTTCAAAAAGTGATATTTTAATAAAACAGCATCAATTAAAGGAAGTGCTTATGTTTATACAGAGTTACATTACTAAATTCAAAATGACTCAGTCCAATCTTATTTCCTCCTTAATAACAATAGTTTAATCAAGGAAGTAATTCTTGATGAAACTCTAATAGCCAAACTTCTATAAAAAATTACCACAAACTTCTCACTTAATCAACTAGCATTCATGATGTAAATTAACATTCATGGTATAAAGCTTTCAAGTTCTATCTAGGTTGATTAAACAAGGCAAACCAGGACCCATGCACATTAAATTGGCTTCAATTCACTTCAATGGCATCAAAGTTCTTCCACGCATTATTTACATTATTTTCCTTTCACATAATGCATTTTAAAAATCACAGGAGGAATGAACATTTGAAGCATGGCTAAGGACATCAGGAAAGTGTCTTTGGAGATATTCCCTATGGAATTTTGAAATTATGTGGTAGTTTTTTTTGGAAAACACAGCCAGAAATGGTTATTTTGATGCCCTCCTTTTTCTCAGGAAGATCAAGGTCACTATGCTGCCCTTGAAGTGTCTTACTTAATCAAAACTAGCCTCAACACACTGCAAAATGTTATCATAAAGCCCACCAGGCTTTACAATTCCAAAGTTGAATTTCCAATTTAAAGATGGTGGTCTGAAGTCAGAATATCTTCTTATCTTCTTGGGAATCATCAGAAAGCCACAGGAAGAATGAGAAAGAAAATGACGCAAGCCCCATTTGTCATGAAACCAAGAAAGAGAAAACTTTACACCACCAGTAGACAGAAAGGTGGTCAAAGACAGAGTCAAGTAGGAATATGTGTTCAAAGATAAACAAAGGACCATGAAAATGAAAAAGTCAAAGAAAAGGAGAGGGTCACCATTTCAATTTTTACTATATGCAAAAGAATTTGGGGGCAATGCCCCACTCAGTCAGTAGAGCATAAGACTCTCAATCTCGGGGTTATGAATTCGAGCCCCACATTGGGTGTAGAGATTATTTAAAAATAAATTCATAAAAAAACTGAGAATAAGACAGGCATCTGAATAGAAGATACAGCAGTTTTTTTTTTAATATTTATGCACCAAAAAACATAGAACATATATTCATAGAACATTAACCATAATCCAAGTCTCTCAAGAACTTCACGAGTTTTCTAAATATTTGATCCCCATCTGTGTTGATAGCCACACTCATGCTTCTTTTTCAGATATGCTTCTCTCCCTAGAATTAATTATACATACGCTGGGAAAAGCTAAGACCATATCCATAGGCTTTGGGAACCATTTGATGCAGATGATCTCCTGCAGCTCCATGGGTTCTGACATATGATACCTTGATTATCATTTTTTTCTAGATATTCTAAAATTTGGTTTTGATTTCAAACCTTTGAGTTACCATTTAAGGGACTTTTTAAACCTCCAATTGATAGAGGAGTCTTCATTCCAGCCTTTATTTTAATTATGTACTAGCATTACTACATTGGGATAAGTATATGTTTCTGTATCCTGTGTTCTTTATAGAATTTAATGAATTGTCAAAAGTGCTGCCAGCCAGGATTAAGAAAGACTATAACCATTTAAGACATAAGCCTTTGTTTTCTCCAATTCTCTACTGGCAGGAAACAGACTGAGATAGCATATTCTTCAATGCCTGCTTCAGAAGTGGCTAAGGAATATGATGATAAAGAAAGAACCTTCCAGAGAGCAGAGTCAAGAGCCACAGAGAACAATAAAGTAGGGACCTCTTCCCAGGGAATAAAGTGCAGGCTAATAAAGAAAAATTCTCTACCCCCAGAATAAGGGGGCCAGGCAACATTGCCCAGAGGATTTGAGTATTGTTATAAACCAGTGACAGTCCTGTACCTCTTTGTCAGCCCGATTTTGAGTGGGTGTCCTTGTGAAAGTTACCCTGCCTCTGTTCCATCATTGTATGCCACATGAGCAAGGGGAATGATTGTCTTTAAATTCACAGTTCTCTCAGTCGAGAGGGACCAAATTCAAAACGAATATAAATGAAATCCCAGATATGACAAATGGATGAGACTTCGGCATGTCTTGTGTAAGAGTAAGTATATTCTGCGTGTGAGAGGGATGTAAAAAAATAGATAAAAGAGCAGACTGTGGTAGAATAAAGTATTGTCCCCCATTCTTATGCCCACTCAGTAGTAGAATTATATAGCCACTTCCTTTGCCATGTGACTTTTTTTTTTAATGTGTATTTATTTTTGAGACAGAGAGAGACAGAGCATGAATGGGGGAGGGGCAGAGAGAGAGGGAGACACAGAATCGGAAGCAGGCTCCAGGCTCTGAGCCATCAGCCCAGAGCCCGACGCGGGGCTCGAATTCATGGACCGCGAGATCGTGACCTGAGCTGAAGTCAGACGCTTAACGACTGAGCCACCCAGGCGCCCTGCCATGTGACTTTATAGTAACTCAACTACAGTAGGCAGGGTATGTTTTGCCATGTCACTGATGCTGGGTTTGGCCATGTGACTTGTGTCGGTCAATGAAATGTGGGTTTAAAGGACAGCATACAAGTACCTTGCTGAATGACTCAAGAGGCATCATGTGATTCCATGGGTCCTCTTGTGCGCCTCTCATTTATGTTGTGCAAGATGACCCCTGGGAAGCCCCTGGACCAGAGAGGATGAGAGACAGTTGGAGCAGAACTGAACCAAAACTGCAGCCTGGAGACTAAGGTCCAGCCTAGCTTAGCTGGCCTGTAGATCCATGAGCAAAACAACAGTGTTGTTGTTTTAAGCAACTGGAATTTGGAGGGATTTGTTCCATAACCACAAACCACAGGAAAAGTAGAAGAGGCCACAAATACATAAAACTTTTGTAAAAGAATAAAAACTATAACTATAGAAAATTATAATAATTACATAAACTTTTTTGCCCAATTATGTGCAAATAAATTTGCACAGTAAAATTTGAAGAGTTAGATAAAACACATAATTTGCTAGAAAAGTACATTTACCTAAATCAGCTCTAGGCAAGAGAGTTAGTCTTAACAGATCAGTTTCTATAGAGGAAATAGGAAAAATCGTCACATAGCACTCTCATCAACTTCCCATTGAAAAAGTAATGGACTCAGATAGCTTCACAGGGGAATTCTTTGTCTTTAAATAACATACCTCCAACATTATTTGAACTGTTTTAGAGCATGAGAAAGGAGGGAAAACTTCTAAATACTTTTTAATGAAGTAATATGGATACCAAACTCCAGCAAAGATTTAATAGGAAAAGTCAAGTACAGATCAAACCAACGTATGAATATTAACTTTAAATTTCATAAAATGTTAGTAAATAACATACATTTATAATCACGCAATGCATCTGACCTAGCAGAGTTTACTCCAGAAATGTAAAATGTATCAATATAGAAGAAATTTATTGACACGTTTCACCATATCATATTCTAAGAATGAAAATTATATTATCCTTTTCATAAGAGGTGCCAGTAATGTGTTTGATAAATTGAACATACATTCTTAGTCAAGATTCTTAATCAAATAGAAATAGATGGATATTCCCTTAACATGGTCAAATAAATCTGTCTCCATCCAGAGCTAGCCTTCCCCTTAATGAAGAAACATTCTCAAAGTCAGGAATAGGGCATAAGACTAAGATGCCCATTACCATTGTCTTTTTGTTATTCTTCTTACAAACAGGACATATATGAACATCCTTATGCATGTGTCTTCATGGACATGAACATGAGATGGTTGCCTTTGGGTCCATACCTGGGACTAGAGTTTCTGAATCAGAAGTACATGAGGTTTCCATTGTATAAGAAAATGCAAAATAGTTCTGCAAAGGGAAGACACCAAATTACCCTCCTACCAGCAGTGTGTAGGAGACCTTACTGACCACATTCTCACATATATTTGGTATTGTCAAACTTCTTAATGGTACTGTAGGCTTAAGTTATTTTAGTCCAGAAGAAATAGCATTAATTAGACACTATGTGTCAGGCAGTTGCACATGCACTATCTCCTTTCAACTCTGTTTGATTAGCATCTTCATTTTACAGATGAATTTGTCCAAAACCACAATGCTCTCCCAACTGGCAGCCCTTCCTCCCAATCTAGTAGAGAAATCATATCAAGCAGTATGGAGCAGCCCACCGAAACTCACAGAGGGGAGTAAACAGATCCTCCCTGTGTTCCCCCAGGACACACACAAAATGTGTTCTTAGCAGCCTCCAGAATACTTTGAGCAGAGACGGCTTTTAGGTAGTAAGGGAAGAATCCAGACTGAGGAGGCCAAAAGGCCCAAGATGGAATCTATGTCCTCCTTGGCCTCTGTGTTCTATGTCTTTACTTCTTTCCTTTAACAAATATTTATGAAGCATCTAGTGTGTGCCAGGCACTGTGCAAGTCAGTGGAGGTTCATTAATAAAGGAAGAAGACACAGACCTTACCTTCAAGAAGCTGATGGTCTACTGGGA
This sequence comes from Panthera leo, assembly GCF_018350215.1. Taxonomy (NCBI): domain Eukaryota; kingdom Metazoa; phylum Chordata; class Mammalia; order Carnivora; family Felidae; genus Panthera; species Panthera leo. Next base: position 68,752,702 of record NC_056679.1, read on the forward strand.
GAAAAGATTTTAATCAAATATTGACACAATCATACAATACAAATTGAAATAAACCCTGTAAAGTAAAAGTTGTGTTTGTGATACAAGTGCATAACAAAGGTTTTTAAACTAGTGAAGAGGAACACCATGACTTTGCACCACTCCAGGGGCACTGTCCACCTAAAATGGAGTTGTGCAACATGGCAGCCCAGTCAGACAAGGTTTGAGTAAGGGACACTTGAGTTCTGAGCCAAAGGATATACTGGGGTTGACTGGGATCAGCGCCAAGGATCTGATGGGCAACTCATTCTGGGTCCAGAGAATATTACGTGCATGATCTTGAGGCAAAAGAAGGTTGGCATATTCACAGATCTGAGAGGAAGCCGTATGATTGCAGTACAGATTGAACATAGTGTCTCATTTCCACCCGAACCAGTCACCTCACTGTCCCCAGCACACCTGGACCACTCACCTTGATTTCTTTGTTCTCACATATTTTATTATCCTCTTCCTTCTTCTTTAAAATTTAGTTCACAACTCAAAATGGATCATAACCCTTGATGCAAAACCAACAACCATAAAAATTCTAAAAAAATAAAAATAAAAATTAGGAAAACGACTTTGTGACTTTGGGTTGGCCAAAGATTTTTTGGATAGGACACCACAAGCATGATCAATAAGATAAAAACTTCATAAATCAGACTTCGTTGAAATTCAAAAACTTTTGTTCTTCAAAGGACACTATTGGAAGAATGAAAAGGTAAGCCACAGAATGGGAGAAATATAAGCAAATATGTAGCTGATGAAGGGCTTGAATCCAGAATACATAAAGAACTCTCAGAAGTCAACAATAAAACAAACAACCTGACAAAACGTGGACAAAACATTTGAATAGACATGCCACCAAAGAAGATATTTAGATTGTAAATAAAGGCAGAAAGAAAGCGCTCAACATCATTAGTCATTAGCAAATTAAAACCACAAGGAGATACCACTGCACATCTATTAGAACAGTTAAAATTAAAAAGACCAGCCATACCAAATTTGGTGTGGATGTGAAACAAGTGGAATTCTCATACAGTGCTGGTGGTGATGTAAAATAATACAATCATTTTAGAAATGGAACATTTTGGAAAATAGTTTGACATATGATCATAGGTCCCAGCTGATCGTATGACCCAGCCATTTATTTGCACTGCTAGGTAGTTACCTGAGAGAAATAGAAGCATACATCCAACAAAGCCTTGTACATGAATGTTCTAGCCTCGTTATGTGTAACAACCAAAAACTGGAAACAATCCATATGTCCATCAACAGATAGATGAGTAAATTAATTGTGCTATATCCATATCATGGGTTATTTCTCAACAATTGAAAAAAAACCAAAACGAGTGAACTACGGACACATGCAACAATTTGGAGGAATTTCAAAATAACTGTATTATGTAGAAGAAGCCAGACAAAAATTTCTAGCGGATACAAACTCCAGTGACAACAAGCAGACCAGTGACTCCTGGAGGTGGAAAGGCACGAGGGGGAGGAAATACAGAAGAGCGTAAGAAAACTAAGAGCATATCTTGACTTGAGGGTGGTTTCATAGGTGTATGCATATGCCAAAATAGATCAAATTTTACAATTTAAATATGTATAGTTTGTCATTCCAAATCTAGCCCAATAAAGCTTCTAAAAAATAAAGAGTATTTTCACAATGCAGCTCGTGACAAATCTCCTCAGAGACATCTCTGATGCCTACCCACCATTTTGCTCATCTCCCTTGACACAGGTGAATACTCAACACTTTACTATTCATTTGACTTTTCACATTTATCGTGTTGTTGATTATCATTTGATTAGGTATGTTTCCGGGTTACCACCTCATGAACAGAATCAGGACCTCTGTTCCTCCTTCAGCTCCTAGAACAGTTCTAAGCGTGTAGCAGGCCCTCAATAAACGTTCTGTTGAACGATTTACATTGTGTCTCTAGAGAAAAACATTTTGTGTTGCTTTTCTGAAGACAAATTATGGGACTTCTTCCAACACTTGATCGAGTTGATAGAAACAAATTTCTAATTTATACTTAAGCAGCACATTGCCAAACCCAGCAATTTCCAATGTGAAAGATATTTACTAATCTAAAAGCCGCAATAAATCATGTGTGACAAAATCAGCGTGTTTGGCCAAGGATCAGAGGAATTCGCATCATAACCCACACAATTAACCAAGGCTGCCAAAGTAAATGTCTCAAAAGAAGCTAATTTGTAACTGTTCTTATTTGTTCCTTCATTGATTTACACCTCACTCATAACAAAATGGGTATATGAGCAGAATAAAGTAAGAATGATGTAAAAAGTTCATGTGTTCCAGATTAATTTGGTATCTCAGCTTCAGAGAACCCAAGTTTTGTATCAAAGCTTTTCTTTTATCCTATACAATATCACTAAGTAATTACTATCGCATAAGACGCCAGCATAGGGAAGGTGGTACTGTGCAGCAAATTCTGTATTTCGAGTTGAAACCTGGATATTAGCTGCTAAAACCACCACTCCCCCTCCAAACTTTAGAGAAAACTGCCATGAACCCTCACTCCTGGTTAAAGCTCAATGCTTTTGCCAAGGTTATAGCAGATTTCAGAGAAGCCTAGATTCTCAGGTCTACCTGTGGTCTAAGGGCTCTTCATTCACGGGTTAGTTCCACCTTGGAATTTCTTGACTTCTCGTTCATGCTCTTGATCTCACCCCACACAGAACCAGCCATACAGCAATGCATCTCAACACGCAGGCACCTTCAAGTAGAGCATTGGACCACCATGTCCTTGCGTGGTTAGACCGTTCCACTGCTGGGGATTCTTTTCCACTGCAGGCCACTTAGAAACCCACTCTCCAAGATCTAACTGGCTTCTCACTTCCTCTTGGCCCTCTCTTCACTCTTCTCCATCAATCCTTCCGGCTCCCAACCTTCTCCCTCTGCTATGCAGAACAATAAACCTTTCCACCTCGATTCCCAGACACTGCTTCAGCCATCTTAGCCTCTCCAAACTCAGGGAGGCACTCCACAGCACATTTCTTTCGCAGTAAAAACATCAACCCCTTTTTAAAATGCAGCCATATTAGTGTAGAGCAGTTTCTGTTTGCCATCGTATTTTCCAGGCTTTGATTTCAATCCAAAAATTCACTAAGTGAGTGCACCGGAGGCCATCCCAATGCACCATACGGTATATTACAACTTTTCGGACGTCAAACCTCAAATGTGTTTTTTTCTCCCCATGAGGTTTTCCCTGGCTACTCAGGTAGTTACTTCCTCCTTCTACATTTCCTCAGGATTTATGTCATCGTGGTGTTTATGGTGTTTCCCTCTCTTCCACCGGCCTGAGGATGGGAATCATATCTTATTCATCTCTGTAGCTACACCAGCAACTCTCAAGAGTAGGCATTCCATAAACATTTGTCAAATCAATCATTCAGTACCAATTATGGCCGGTTAAGATTGGGCAGCAAATCAGACATTTAGTCCCAGACAGGCAAATGTGCAAAATCCCTACAAAAGAGAAGCTGTAATGCCAAAAGTTACAAATGGCCTTTTAAACCCCTATACACAACAAAACCAGAGAGCTTTTCAGTGCGAAAAGGTACACCGTGTACCTTAGATCGTCAGCTTATTCTAAAGCAGGCTTCCTTCCAAGCCCGGCTTTCCACTTTCCTAAATTGTGTTCTAGCTGTGCTGCCTCTGGAATTCACAGTGTGTCCACTTCACTAGAGGCTGACTCATGCTCACCATGCAACAAATTAATTCCATTTTGAGATCATTTGGAGGCACTAGACAGAAAACTATAAACCAATCCCTCCAACAAAAGATGGTTTCTCAGCAAAGCACTTTCGCCCACCTTCTCTCTCGGCTCGTTTTCCAAAGCATAATCATGGGGCAAATTGGAAGCTCACTAAAAATAACAGCCATGTCTAGCTTTTCTTTGTACAACATCTTACACAAACTTGAGCTTAGTAGGTATTCAAGACGTCCTGAAGTGCGTGGAAACGACTATGAAGTCGATTCGGCACAGCAGTGACGTTCCCAAAATATGTGTTTGTATATGCATGTATGTACGTGTACATGTCCACATATACATGCACACATAGGCACACAAACATGTATACATAAAGAGAGTGCGCCTGCATGATAGACAGCAGTAAGCAGTGGGGCCTGACCACGGACTGCCCCGTAGACACCACACCACGCCATCCACTTATTCATTGAGTCAGTCAACACTTATAAAGTCACAACATGCCAGGGAGAACCCTTAAGATGGGAAGAAAAGGTTTCTTGTCTCTTTGCAGCTGTCTCTGGTTTTTCTCTCTATTGGAGCAGAGAAGAGGAAGAAGCGGTGGAAAAATAATGCAGCCTCGCTTTCCAGGCACATCGCCATTGGGAGAATATGGATGGTGTTATTAAAGGGCAGTAGGAGGGGCACCTGGGTGGCTCAGTGAAGCATCTGACTTGGCTCAGGTCATGATCTCCCGGCTTGTGGGATTGAGCGTCACATCAGGCTCTGTGCTGATGGGATGGTGTGGAGCCTGCTTGGGATTCTCTGTCTCCCTCCCTCTCTCTCTGCCCCTCCCCCATTTGCTCTCTATCTCTCTCTCAAAATAAATAAACATTTTTAAAAAGTAAACAAATAAAGGGCAGTAGGAATAAACCCCAGGCAGCCCCCAACAATGAAAAAGTGCCAAAAAGGATTGAATGACTGAATGAACATCGAATCCATGTGCTTTAGAATAAGCTATCAGATACCTGAACTCGGTCTGAGAAAAAGTAAGGAACAAAGCAGGAAAGCATCTCCAGAGCCTGAGTTATAAGGAAGAAATGCAAACGCCACATACGCATGGTGTGGATACGATCAGTGGACAATGGTCAACATATATTTGAGATGGAGGTATTTATCAACCAAAATATCTAAACCCATAATATCTCAGAGCTTAAAAGACCTTAAATATCCTCTGTCCCAACACTTCTCGAAGTTTTATGTATCACAACACATGTAGAAAATGACAATATTTGGAAAGCATTCTGGGGTCGATGAAGAAGGTTGCTTAGGGCAGGAGGCTACTGGCTAAAGGCTCCATCCAGCCTCCCTGAGGGCTAAGGGAATCAGTATCTTGGGACCTTAGCTGGGAAGGCCTGTGTTAGGCCCATCTCCTACCTTTACAGGCGAGGAAATTAGATCCTTGCATGAGATCATCCAGCTGGAGAGTCACAACAGAGCCAGGAGTAGGACTTCACGTGTCTCTCTTTATTTCTATTTCTACTCCAATGCTTCTCGAAGTATGGTCCCCAGACCACCAGTATCAAGGCCACCTTGGAACTTGTTCAGACGCAGACTCTCAGACCCCACCCTAGACCTACCGAATCAGACTCTGGAGGAGAGAGGCAGGCATTCTGCGCTCTAACAAGCCTCCCAGGTGATTCTGATGCTCACCTAAGTGTGAGAACCACCATGGGAGTCTATACTAATTCTGTGTTTTCATAAGCTACTAAGTTAACACTCAGGTTGTCCAACTCAGGGGGTGGCAAAGTGTTTCTGGAAAGGACTTGATACCAAATATTTTAGGCTTTGCAGGCCATTCACGCTCTGTTACAGCTACTTAACTCTGCCACTCTAGTACAAAAGCAGTTATAGGCCATACATAAATGAACGAGCAACGCTGTTTAGGCAGTAGAGTGGATGTGGCCCATGCATAGTTTGCCAACCCCTGGTAACTGACAATTAGAATAGATTCTTTAACCTCGCAATTTAAGTTCTTAGCCATTGTGGTTAATAAAATCTCTTAGCAACCTATGGCATCTGTCAATGTTGGTGTCAATATTTGTCTTTTTCCATTCAATTAACATGTGCTAAATGCCTCCTAAGTGCCAGACTCAAGGCATACAGGGATGAAAAGATCCAATCCATGCCCTCAAGTATTAGAATTTCATGCAATAGGGAAGCAAGAAATCAAATAAAATTACATGGGTTTTGAATGTGGTCTTGTTGAAGAAAAAAACCCCTTAAGTATATGAATTTTGCTGCTAAATATGTTAAGATTTTCCATTTATAAATGGACAAAAAGTATGATAATGCATAGTCCCAATTTTAAGCCAGCAGGGATGGTAACTGTACTGGCAACCACTGTTTTATTAAACCCACAGGTTCTGTGGGTCAGGAATTCAGACAGGGAAAATTGGGAATATTTCCATCTGTTCCACAAAGATTGAAGCCTTTATAAAGAAGACTTGAGTGGGTAGGGGATAGGATCTTTCGGAGGCTTCTTCATTCACATGTCCAGTGCCTGGGCTCACATGATTTCAAAAACCTAACTGAACTGGGATCACAGGTCAGATTCCCCTGCACATGGCCTCTCTACATGTCCTGGGCACCTCATGGCATGGTGGCCTCTGAGCAATCAGACTTTTCACATGACAACTCAGGACTCCAAGACCATGCATTCCAATGACCAAAGCGAAAGCAGCATGGCCTTTTCGGATTACACTCTAGAAGCCACAGCCCATCATGTTTGCCATACTCTCCTGACCAAGGCAACACAAGTCTTCCCAGATTCAAGAGATGGAGGTATAACCCCACCCCTTGAAGGCAAGAGGGTCAAACAGCTTTCATCCACATTTTGAAACACCAGGCAGAATAACCAACTATGACACATGCCCTATCCCAGAGCAAGAGAGATTTATGGAATTTTAAAAACTGCAGGTAATGTGCTAAATTAAAAACAACGCTGTGGGGCACCTGGGTGGCTCAGTCAGTTGAGCGTCTGACTCTTGATTTCAGCTCAGGTCATGATCTCACGGTTTGTGGGTTCGAGCCCCATGTCGGGCTCTGTGCTGACAGCACGGGTCCTGCTTGGGATTCTCTCCCTCCATCTCTCTCTCTCTCTCTCTCTGTCCCTCGGCTTGCTTTCTCTCTCTCTTCCGATCTCAAAATAAATAAACATTAAAAAAAAAAAAAAAAAAAAACGCTGCTAAAAATCCAAAATGGAAGAATGGGTCTAGAATCCATTTGATTTGGGTGTACTCGTTACATAATGACCTCCGAAAGAATTTAGGCGATGTTTCCATCTGTCCAAAAAACAAAAAGGACTGAAGATGTTGTGTAGAACTGAATAGCACGTAGACTATGGGGTCATCCACTATCAAGGCCAGCAGCTGGCTATCATCGAAGGATAGATGCCCAGAGCCCTTTACCAAACTGCCAGAAATCCCACTTATCAGGGAATAAGGATGGAATTAAAAGGATTTATTTGTAGATTTTCATGGGCATATCTTTTTAAAAAAAACAAGTAACTTGGGGCATCTGGGTGGCTCGGTCAGTTAAGCATCCAACTCTTGGTTTTGGCTCAGGCCATGATCTCACAGTTTGTGAGTTCAAGCCCCACTTCGGGCTCCATGTTGATGGTGTGGAGCCCACTTGAGATCGTCTCCCTCTCTCTGCCCCACCCCAGCTTGCTCTCTCTCTCTCTCTCTCCCAAAGTAAATAAACTTAAAAAAAAAAAAAAAAAACAAGTAAACTTGAATTCCCCTTCCCTTGTGTCTGTTCCTCATTTAAAATTACTTACTTCTCAAGAATTCAGCACTAATTTAGAGATAACTTTATAATCCTTGACACAGAAAAGTCAAATAGATGTTTTTCTCAGTGAAAAATGAGTTGTTTGTACACACTGTACATTTTTTTTTCATCGTCTGCTTAAGAAGTCATTAGGACAATAAATAATTAGAATTGTCTTAAATCCTTCCAGCCAAAAATTGGTTATGAAAAAAGTTTAACCTACACAAATGGTTTTTTTCTAATTTGTCTGATTTTTCTAAAAATATGGACTAGTTTTTATGGTAAAAAGAAAAGTGAGAATTTTCAATCTAGTACAATAAAATAAGTGGGTAAAGATAATGCTAATATCTTCCTTTTTAAAAATAGAGCTCCGGGGCGCCTGGGTGGCGCAGTCGGTTAAGCGTCCGACTTCAGCCAGGTCACGATCTCGCGGTCCGTGAGTTCGAGCCCCGCGTCAGGCTCTGGGCTGATGGCTCGGAGCCTGGAGCCTGTTTCCGATTCTGTGTCTCCCTCTCTCTCTGCCCCTCCCCCGTTCATGCTCTGTCTCTCTCTGTCCCAAAAATAAATAAAAAACGTTGAAAAAAAAAATTTAAAAAAAAATAAAAATAAAAAAAATAAAAATAGAGCTCCTTTGGGGCACCTGGGTGACTCAGTCAAGGGTCTGACTCTTGATTTTGGCTTAGTCATGATCTCATGGTTTGTGAGTTCAAGCCCCACATCGGGTTCTGTGCTAACAGCACAGAGCCTGCTTCAGGATTATCTCTCTCCTTCTCTGTCTGCCCCTCCCCAGCTTGTTCTCTCTCTTTCAGAATAAGTAAATAAACATATATATATATATATACATATATATGTATACACACACACACATATATATACACACACACACACACACACACATATATATATGTGTATATAATAGAGCTGTTTAGAGGAGAAGCTTGAATACTTAATCTGGAATCATAGCAGTGTGGGTCGTCATTGCCTCCTAGGTCTTTACGGCTGTAAAAGGGCCCTCAGGAATAACCTAGTCCAACCCTGTCATTTTGCACATGACTAGAGTAAGGCTCAAAGATACCAAGAGTGGCACAGACAGCTTCTGCTCACCAAATTTTGCGAATGTTCTCCTACGTTTCCCAGTCTCTCCTGAAGTGAGGTTGTGGCCATGTCGCTAGTTCTGACCCATGCACAGTGGGCAGAAATGACATGCCACGTCCTGGCTAAAACAGTGAAGAGCTGATATGTCCCTCCATCTCTCTTTCCCCTTGGTGGCCCCCATGTTGAGATGGTAGAAGTCATAAGAGCTGCCTGCATCTCTGAATCATCCTGGAGAAAGCTGCCCTGGGGAGTTCCCAAATGCTCATCTGACATTGCATAAGCAAGAAGCTAACCTTCATGGTATGAAGCCACAGAGACGTCAGCATTTATTTGTTTCTGCAGCACAGTTTACCACGTGTAACTGATGCACCAAGCAACTTGCTCAAGTTCAGCCAGCAAGTCAATGGTGAAGCTACAATGGGAACCCAAGTCTCCTGAATCACCAGTCCGGGACCATGCTTTAAAACCACAGAATCATCAGTGAGGCACTACCACAGCAAGTCATTTAGGCAAACGGACCCATTAGCTGAAAGCAGAGACAAAATGTAGACTGGGCTGATAAAAACATGGCCCCCATGGATTGAGGTCCAGAACCAGACAGGATATGGTCAGGAAGGATGATTCAGCCTTCAGCACAGGGCCAGAGAAGCTGAACCCCAGCGGGGAGAACAGATGCTCAGGACTGTTCCATGGACCCTTTCTGCCCAAATTGTACATAATCCTCGAGATGATGACAGTTGCTCCTAGACACTGTAGCCCAGTTAGGAAACTAAATACCCAAAAGGAAGGGTTTTCACTTTCCTGTATGTGTACAGCAGCATTAAACACAAACAGAAAGTGTATGCCTCAGACTCAGATTAATTTAACATGATGTAGAATTTTTAAAAACAAATTGGAAAAAAAAAAGTAGATTTCGGTTGCTAGGCAACATCAGTACAAAGCTCTTTCCTTCTCTTCGAGAGCATTCTCTCCATCTTCATGGACAAAAGTCAAACAGTACTCAGTGACAGGCATATATTTGGTTGTGACATCAGACACCAAATTGAACTTTTCCTGAAAACAACATCCCACATTGCATCAAGCCCTTCAGGAGTCCGAATTACTACCCTCTGTGCACAGGATGATGTTTCCTGTTCTGAAATACTCATTTTTCTCTGTACAAACAGGTTACAGGCTATCTTTTGTCAGTAACTGAAATAGAAGTAAGATTTGCAAAGTCATGCAAGTCTGTTCTCCTTCAAGGACAGGAGAGGGTTAGCTGTATCCCATCCTGTGTGACACTATTCTCTGTCTATGTGTCAGAGAGCTTAAGCCAAAGGGAAGTCCCTCTCTTGCCTTGTCTCCTCCTGAGAAATGGGTGTATTACTCTTTCACTGGCCTTTCACATGCATACACTCACTCAAATGTGAACCAGAAGTAACTCTAGCAATAAGCATCGAGACAGTTATCTCTGGAACAGTCCAAAATAATTTCCACTGACCCATTGGGTTACATAGCCTCTTGCATTCCTCTCCTAGCCCTCCTCTCCCCCTTTTCACTTTGTTTGGCTTCATCCTCTGACCTGCTATTTACCTCACCCTCCTCTGGTCAACCTCTATTCTAGACCCAATTCCCAGGATGAAGCTTACTGAGATCCTTAGAATTTATTTTTTTATCAGCCCCTAGCTCCAAACAAAAGGGCAACTTCCCTGGCAAAGAAGGAAATTAAAACGCACCTTAGGGGGTATCTTCCAAACTGCAGCTGCCCTACAGATACCTCTTGACCTGAAAGGAACCACGAAGTAGGGTGGTCTCCCTAGCATTTCCATCAGGGGTAAAGAGAAGTTATCAAACTAGAGTTTCTGAAGCACCCATTCTGTGTAAAACAGTGTCAGAACTGTAAAGAACATAAAAGAAGAAACACAACAGTTCTGGAGGAAATAAGACTAATGCAAACTCCACACCTGAAAAACAAATAATCCAGTGAGGAAATGGGCAGAAGACACGAATAGACACTTCTCTAAAGAAGACATCCAGATGGCCAACAGGCACATGAAAAGATGCTCAACGTCGCATCCTCATCAGGGAAACACAAATCAAAACCACACTGAGATTATCACCTCATGCCAGTCAGAGTGGATAAAATGAACAAATCAGGTGACTATAGATGCTGGAGAGGATGTGGAGAAACGGGAACCCTCTTGCACTGTTGGTGGGAATGCAAACTGGTGCAGCTTCTCTGGAAGACAGTGTGGAGGTTCCTCAAAAAATTAAAACTAGACCTACCCTATGACCCAGCAATAGCACTGCTAGGAATTTACCCAAGGGATACAGGAGTGCTGATGCATAGGGGCACTTGTACCCCAATGTTTATAGCAGCACTTTCAACAATAGCCAAATTATGGGAAGAGCCTAAATGTCCATCAACTGATGAATGGATAAAGAAATTGTGGTTTATATACACAATGGAATACTATGTGGCAATGAGAAAGAATGAAATATGGCCTTTTGTAGCAACATGGGTGGAACTGGAGAGTGTTATGCTAAGTGAAATAAGTCATACAGAGAAAGACAGATACCATATGTTTTCACTCTTATGTGGATCCTGAGAAACTCAACAGAAGACCAGGGGGGGAGGGGGAAGGAAAAAAAAAAAAAAAGGTTAGCGAGGGAGGGAGCCAAAACATAAGAGACTCTTAAAAACTGAAAACAAACTGAGGGTTGATGGGGGGTGGGAGGGCGGGGAGGGTGGGTGATGGGTGTTGGGGAGGGCACCTGTTGGGATGAGCACTGGGTGTTGTATGGAAACCAATTAGACAATAAATTTCATATTAAAAAAAAGACTAATGTAAAAGAAGGCAGCCCAGGCTATTTTTCCCTTTATGAAAATATTACAGGGGCGCCTGGGTGGTTCAGTCGGTTAAGCGTCCGACTTCAGCTCAGGTCACGATCTCGCGGTCCGTGAGTTCGAGCCCCGCGTCGGGCTCTGGGCTGATGGCTCAGAGCCTGGAGCCTGCTTCCGATTCTGTGTCTCCCTCTCTCTCTGCCCCTCCCCCGTTCATGCTCTGTCTCTCTCTGTCTCAAAAATAAATAAAACGTTAAAAAAAAAAGAAAATATTACAAGAGATAAGGCAACCAGGGAGGGAGGCAGAAGACAATTTTAGAGATGGCACTGGGCCACTTGGCATTATCAAATACCAGATTCCCAGTGACCCTCTTCTTGACCACAAGGAGGGACAAAGGCACTTCCACAAGGACTCCAGAACATTGTCCAAGGTACCTGGCAGAAACTGGAACCTTGTACCCCAGTATAGCCTCTGTGTCGGTCCCTTCTGGTCCTGATGCAGAATGTGCTTTAGGATTAGGTTCTTATTCTACTACACTCATCCTTGGACCGTTTTCCTGCCTTACTGCCCACACCCAATTCTCCCCTTCCCAATTTCCTCTCCTTCCACTCATTTACCTCCTACAATTGGCTGGCCCACATTAGGTTCTTGAATTCAGCACATTCCTTCCCTCCCTTCTATCTTCCCTCTCCAAAACATTTGTTAGGCACTGTGCTGGTAAGCACAGAAAACATGAAGACAGAAAAAACCATTGCTCCTGTCCTTAGGGGGCTTATTATGTAAAATAGGCAAGCAACACATAAAGTTGTAAGTCCCACTGCAGCTGACAGATCAAACACCCGCCCAACTGAGTTCTCTAGGACGGGCACTATATGAATGACAACAGGTTAAGCTTCTTCAGTTCATCCCAGTTGAATTTGGTGCAAGCCTAACCACCAAGGATGCAAAAGACCTCCCACCAAGCAAATTCAGTTACTACAACATCCTTTGGGGCAAAAATAATGTTTGAACTGCTTTGCTGAATCCAGTATTCTTAGCACAGGGCATTTCTAGGCAATGAAAACTTGCTCATTAAAAATGTAAGGAGTGAAAGGTAATTCATTCAAAGGACCTTCTGGTCTTTTGCTTCTTTTGGTCTCCCTACCTTTCCTACACACACACACACACACACACACACACACACTCCTACAGCCATTTTTCATGCAATATGCTTTGCAAACTTCCAGAGCAACATGTAAACATTAGATATTGCTGTGTGCCCTACTTCCCTATTATTTCTTGTGGGAAGGAAATACCCTGGGAACATTCCCTTCATGTCCCCACACTGTCATGGAAGTGAGACCATCATCCTAGGCAGAAAAAAAGCCAGAGCCCAGGGAAGGAGATGTGTCTTCATCTTTAGAACTGCCCAAATGTGTGTGCCCCTGAACTACTTTGTTTTCCATTTCTAGATGAGTATTCTTGTTAGCACAGAACAAAGATCTTTGTAAAGTCAAGGCATACTGCAACCTTGGCTTCCTCTCCCTCAATTTGGCTTACCACATGTCCCTGAAAATGATTAAATTATTCTACCAGGATTTATACTTCACAAGATCTCCCATCATTCCTCCAGAATCTGTTCTTCTCAAAGGGCTTGCAGACATATACAATTTTCTTCAAAAATTCTTCAGGTATGGAAGCCCATCTTTTAGGGTCTTCTCACCCATGCCAAATTCTTGCAGCAATGAGGGTTCTAGGTGATCAACTTATTAGAAGTTCATAGCATGAAGAGAGCATCTGCACTGCCCAGAATGGTGATCAATGGGAAGCCATGACAATTGACTGGATATGTGGTAGACAGTTTAGTTGTTGAATCCAAGCTTTTAATTGTACAGTGGATAACTAATAAACAGAAAATTTGTTCTACTAAAACAAGCCCCTTCCAAGAGCAAGAATCTCCTGAGGCAGTCAAGCAGATGGCTTAGATGTTTCTACTAGTCCAATGGGCTACACAATGAGGACCAACAACATAAACACTGCTCAAGGAATAGCCACGGTCCTTCTGTTTTTGGAATCCTAGAACCAAGTCATGGTTTCCTATGTGACCTAGCTCTGAGGGGATGCTTTCTTAGAACTTCTTATGAGAAGTTAGAATTTAGATTCTTCTAAACTTAGGAGAACTTAGAATTTTAATGAGCACTTTCAGCAACAATAAAGTACATTTATGGCTTTTTTTTTTTTTTGCAATGGCTGGTGGTATGAAAAACTCCTGCTTGAAGACTCCAGAGTTTCTTAGTTTGTTTTGTGATCTGTCTTTAGATTCCTTAAAAAGATGCGTCTATATTTACAGCTCACTTCAAAATATTCTTGAAATGATTGGAATCCTAGAGTCCTAATATTTTCCTTATGTACTGCTTTCCTGCCCTCCAAGTTTTCCTACATTGAAATGTATTATCTAAGCAACAAAAAAAACCTCCTGTATCCAGCAAGTAGTTACAGAGAACTTGCCATATACCAACACTGAGATTAGTGGGGCGGGAGGGGGGGATACAAAAGAATTATTTGACAGGATATCTGTCCTTAACAAGATTACTGTCTACCTGACAAATAAAATCAACCAACGAGCTCATTTAAGTACATTCAACATTTAAACCATGCCTCTGTCCTGACTACAGTAAGGGGAAGATAGACAGTACATTGAAAGCCAGACAGGGCTTAGAATGGGCAATGCATTCCCCTGTTTCAAGGGCTTTGTTTTTGTACTTCCTTCTACCAAAGGAGCCCTGGTCCAGCCTCAAAGCAAGTTCAAATGCCCCCTCCTCCGTGAATCTTTTATCAGTTCCTTTGCTTGGCATTAACTATTCCTTTTGCCCAACTGCTGTGTACACTTTGTTGTACTTCTGTTGAAATCATTACTTAATTCTGCTTTGATTTATAGTTAACAGGTGAATATCTGTCTCCCCTATTTAGCTTCTTGCAAGTATAGATCAAGAATTTATCTTTGGATTCTCCCCAGAATCAGCACCTTGTTTTTTAAAACTATATTGTCAGTGTTCAATAAATGTTTCTTGAATGTATTTACTTTTGCCATGATAGAGAGGTTATACTTTCATATAATAATTCATGTGCTTGGGTGTCTGGGTGGCTCAGTCAGTTAAGCGCCCAACTTTAGCTCAGGTCAGGATCTTGTGCTTTGAGCCCCTTGTTGAGCTCCTCTACTGTCAGCATATAGCCCACCTCAGATCCTCTGTATCCTTCTCTCTCAGCCCCTCCCCTGCCTTGCCTGTGCTCTCTCTCAAAAATAAACATTAAAAAATTTTTTTAAATAATAATTCATTTGCTGTTTTCATACTAGTATAGTATTGTCTATGGGGGTTTTCCATTTTAACTAAGATGTATGAAGTTCTAATATGCCATTAAATTACACGTATTCATATTTTTGATAATGTATTTCTTTTCTCTATATATTACATATCAGATATTTTCCCCATAAAATAAAAATCAATTGAACCCCCAAAATTATAATATTATGCCAATATCATGATAAAGGTTTTTTTCCCCCTTCTTTAACATTCACATATGGAAGTAAGGACCTAGTTAAGTACAAGGAAGCTCTTAAATGATACACAAACACATTTAGAATTTTTTAAAGAAGTTCTTTCTTGAGAGAGAGAGAGAGAGAGAGAGAGAGCATGCGCACAAGCAGGGGAGGGGCAGAGGGAGAAGGAGAAAGAATCCTAAGCAGGCTCCGTGCCCAGCATGGACCCCGATTGGGAGGGGGGGTCCATCTCACAACCATGAGATCATGTTCTGGGCCAAAATCAAGAGTTGGACGTTTAACCCACTGAGCTACTCAGGTGCCCCTCATTCTTTCTTTTTTAGAGCAGGTATAACATTACATTAATAATATCTAACATTTAGGGGCACCTGGGTGGCTCAGTCAGTTAAGCGTGGGACTTGGCTCAGGTCATGATCTCACAGCTGGTTAATTTGAGCCCTGCAGCAGGCTCTGTGCTGACAGCTCAGAGCCTGGAGCCTGCTTCGGATTCTGTGTCTCCCTCTCTCTCTGCCCCTCCCCAGCTTGCACTCTATCTCTCTTTCAAAAATAAATAAACATTCACAAAAAATGTTTAAATAATAACATCTAACATATACGCTGCACCTATTAGGTGCTAGACACTGTATTAAGCCTTTTATGTGAATTTTCTCATTAATTTCTCACAAAAATCCAGCTTCCAGTATTTTGTTGTTGCAATAATCGATGCTTTTCTCCCTGTCCTTGTGACTTTGTCTTTCTTTAAATTTTTTCATTCAGCTTCAGTGAGATTACTAAAGGAAAAAAATTTGAGGTTTGTGTTCAGTGTGACTTCTCAGCAAGGCCAGAATCTGATGTTTATTAAAGTGAAGGCGTTTTAGGACAGGGTCGAGAGCAGGTTCTGAGGTCACACTGCCTGAGTTTGAATCCCTATTCTAAAAATTATTAGCCACGAGACCTCACTAATTAAGAGAAGAAAGAATTTTCAAATAGCTTTAATCACCTCAGAGATAACAGGATTTTTGCCTCCTTGAAACAAAGACAGAATGCTACTTAAAAAAAAAAAAAAAACAAAAAAACAAAAAAAAAACAAGGAAATGAGTGAATATTGAAGAAACAAAAATGGCTCTTGAAAATTAAAAACATGGCAGCACAAATTAAAAAATTCATTAAAGTGCTGGGAGTGAAAGTTATGAAATTCTCCTGGAAAGATGAGATGTAGAAAATGTGAAAGAAAAGCAGGGAGAAATTCCAAGTCCAGAAGTTGAGCTTCAAATAAGAGAAAATTCAGAAGGAGAGAGGACATGGATTTCACCAACGAAATAATGCAAGAAAATAACCAGAACTGAAGGGTGTGAATTCTCAGACTGCGGGAGCCTCCACATTAAAAGCAGGGCTGCTGCCTGCGGACCCCAGAGACATTCACTGCTCCAAGGAGTCCTGCTTTGGTGTCCTGCTACCTGAGGGGACACAGCCCGTGAGAGGCTTCCGAGCAAAAAACACTCAGCAGCAAGCTGCTCAGAACATCTTGCTGCCGGAGATCCAACACTAGCTCCATGCTACCCCCGAGTCGGCAGCCCTGACTCTCCTGAGCCCTGTGTGCTCAGAACTCACTCCAAGCCTTACGGGGACTTCCCCAAAGGGGCTTTTCAAACTCCTTGGGCAGCAGAAAGAAGCCCAACTCTGAGCCAGAGATGGGCTCATTCTCTCCTGGGAGCCTTCATCTGCCCCTTCCTTCCAGCCAGGGGTGCCCTCACTACTCAGTTTTTCCAAATCAGTGGGTCATGGAGGATGCTTGTTTGCATGATAAAGCTATAAGAGAAGCAAGATCATTATTTTTTAAGTTTTATTTTTATTTATTATTTACTTTCGAGAGAGAGACAGTGTGTATGCATGAGAGTAGGGGAGGGGCAGAGAGAGAGAGAATCCCAAGCCAGCTCCATGCTCAGTGCAGAGACCAATGTGGGGCTCAATCCTACGACTGTGAGATCATGACTTGAGTCAAAATCAAGAGTAAGACGTTTAACTGACTGAGTCACCCAGGTGCCCCAAGATCATTATTAACACAAAAGTAAGAGTTTGAGTTATTTCTGGGGGAAGGAGGGCAATGTACTTAGGGAGGAGCAAACAGGGGCTTTCACAGGACGGGAACTGGGAACATTCCATTCCTTTATCCCACAGGGTGGATGTATGGCATTCATTTCATCATTATTCCTTAATTTGCATATGTGTTTTACACATTCTTCAATGTAAAGGATACATTTCATAGTTATAAAAAATGAAAAAGAAGACAACTGAACCTCAGATCAGGGCACATGAAGCCTGTCTCTACCTCCTACTGTCTACACAACTTTAGACAATTCGATTCCCCTTATGAGACCTTCTTTCCTCCACTACCGATAAAGATCATTTCTCTTCTGCTCATTTAAACAACAGTGCTGAGAAAGGAAACGTGATCATATATTTGAAACTGCTTTATACACTGCAAGGTGATGTATAAGCAAAGTTTTGACTATTATGGCAAGAGCCTCCTTACTCAGGGTACCCCTAATAAAGTAATCCCCACGTTAGGGCCAACGTGTCCCATGCCTTATGTGCTTCCCAGAGATTATCAGACTCTTTGCTACTCTTGGATTCCCTTTGGCTGGATCATAAATATTCGTTCTCTCTTGGGAATACTTGAACAAAATGAAATTCCTGCCATTGACTGTTCTTTCTAGAAGGAAGGCACAAAATTTATATACTTAGGTACATTACATCTTAATAATAACCTGAGTTGCCGCACTTGATCATTATGGAAAGACTCTTTCTAAACTGTTTTGGCCAGTGGACCTGACAGCAGGGTCAGTCTTGTCCATAAACTATGTACTTCAGCACCAGCTCTGGAAAATTGGGCCATATAGCCGTTACCAGGCTGTTCTTCTAATGAGCACTAAGGAAAAAGCCAGAAGTTAGAAAGTCCTAAACCCCAGGACCTCAGAATGTGACCTTGTTTGGAAATAGGGTCATTACAGATATAATTAGTTAAGATGAGGTCATTAGGGTGGGCCCTCATCCAGCAAGACCATTGTCCTTATAAAAGGGGGAAATGTGGACACAGACAGGCACAGAGGGAGTAAGGTGTACAGGGAACAGACGGGGCGGGGGAGGGAGGGACGGCCACCTACCAGCCAGGGAGAGGGGCCTTCCACAGATCCTCCCTCACAGCCTCAGAAGGAACTAACCCTGACAACACCTTGAGCTCACACTGCCAGCCTCTCTGGAACCCTGCGAGTATACATTTCTACTATTTAGGCCCCCAGCCCACGGCCTTTGGCTACAGCCACCCTCACAGGCAAAGAGACCCATAGAGCGTCAACTAAGAGAACTTACATCCTGTCTGTGTGAAACTGAATCTCCTTGCGAAGTTTTTCTACTTTGCCTTTGGGTGGCTTAGGATGCCTTGTGAATCTGGAGACCGAAGTTTAAGTGCGAGCCCTGCGGGCCGGCGGAAGGGCAGGAGGAAGAGGGTGTTTGGAGGGACCTCAGGGCCTTCCATTCCTTCCGTGGTGGGAAGAGTGGTCTCTCTGGCTCTGCAGACTTGGGGATATGGAATAAAGATCTAAGCTCCAGGCACAGATCTCTTTATCGTGCATAACCTTTTGTGCTGAGGGTGGTAGGGCTGGCCCAGTCCTGCACACACCCTGGAGGCAGCATGAGCCTTCCCCCGCAGCAGGGCTCCGGGCTCAGCAGCCAAACCAGAAAAGCGCCCGCTCATCTGGACCCATCCCAGGGCTGCTGCCTCGTCCCAGCCTGCAGCTGCCTTCCCTAAACAAGCCTCCTCCCACAGTCCTTGCTTCTTTTCCTCCCCTCATTTCATTCCCAAAATAAATTTAAAGAACGGCTTCTCCTGGTGCTCAACGCTGGCTGTATAGTGGTCTCCTTTGGGTGTTTTGTTTGTTTTTCAAAATGCAACTGTCTGGGCCCTAGCCCTGGTCACTTGAAACAGAATCTCTGGTTGGGATCTGTAGTATAATACAAATATATGTATTTGGTCTTTGTCCCCGGTTGGCACAGAGATCTGAAAACTCCTGGAATTTCCTAAGTGACAGGAGTGTTTTGTTATTCATAACGAGCCTCTTTGGGCCACATCTGAGTTTAAGGGTAAGGAGGTGACTCAGGCTGGGGGTGCCTTGATAGATTCTGGCTGCATTCAGGATGGGGGTGGTCACCAGAAGACCAAACTTCTGATTAGAGGGTGGGAACTCCCACCCACCAACGTCTGGGGAGAAGAGGGAGGCTGGAGACTGAGTCCAATAAAGACTTGAGATTTGGAGAACTCCTGAGGGGGGTTCACCTGGAGAGGGCCCGGAAGCTGCCACCCCTCCCCCCCCCCCCAGGCTGTGCCCTGTATGTCTCTTCTGCTTGGCTGTTCTCAGCTCTATCCTTACAGTAAAGCTGTAATTATGAGTAGAGCCTTTCCTGAGCCCTTTGAGTCGCTCCAGTGAATCATCAGGCCTAAAGAGGGGGTGTGGGAACCCCCAAATCCTTAGTCAGCTGGGCAGAAGTGTGGCGGCCTGGGGACCTCTCTGGTGGCTGGTGTCTGACATGGAGGCAGTCTGCTGGGACTGAGCCCTTTGACTTGTGGGTTATCAGGCCAAACCCAGGTAGGTAAGTCAGGGTTGAACTGAATTGTCGGACACTCAGCTGGCGTGCGGAGAACTGGAGAAATTGTTAGTGTCAGGAAAAACCACAGGGCCAGTGGCAGCTGCGAAGTGTGCCATTCTGCTCTCTTTCAGAAGACCCTGCAAAGGGGAGAATATCCCAGTTGTCTGGGGATCCCCCTGCTGTCCCTTTGGATACCACCCTGCATTCGTGCTGAGCCCACACTCAGATTACCAGCTCATCAGGATGTGCCCAGGATGTTCCCAATTTTAGCACAGAAGGTCCCAGGTCCTAATAACCTCTTCAGTCCTTGGCAGTTGATTATTCTATGATGCACATGCGCGCGCGTGCACGCACACACACACACACACACACACACACACACACACTGCGTCAGCCAGGGATTGCGATTGCTCACTGTGGGGTATTAGTTCTGCCTCATTCCTGCTGGATAGAAAACTTCCCACAGGCCGCTTTTGATTGGACACTTCCCATCAGCCTGGCCTCAGGGGTCTCAGAACCACACTGCTGTCTGAGATCCCACCCAGCCCTTCTCCCTTCACAGGTGTCAGCCCCCTCCTGTGGTCCCGTGGTCCCACGGCCCTCCCCCACCTCCTGCCCACACTTCCCTCCCCTTTCGCAGGCATTGCCCCCAGTAAATCTCTTGCTTATCCACTCCTGTTTTAGCATCTGATTCTCAGAGGACCCAGAAATGCACTTATCAGTGTTTTTAAAATCTCCTGAGGTGATTGTGAAATCAGCCACGTTTGAGAATCACCGTCCCCGCGTGCTAACTACCAATGTACCTGCCAATGGAGGTCCAATGGAGAGACCAACGTGCAAACTCCTAATTACAGTGCCACATGGAAAACACAGCAATAAAGATAGGAGCTGAATGCTCTGGAAATACTGAGGAAGAGAGACAGAACTGCCCTGGTGATGTAGAAGATGATTTCAGCTTCCAGTGCTGAGAGACAACAGTCGTATCTCTTGAGCTCTAAGGAGAGAACTCCTACTGTTTTTCTCATCGTATCACACCACTGTGAAAAAATCATCATGTGTTGTAGACATAAATTTAGAGATGTTTTACTCACCGTACTCCTGGCCACCAAATATTTTGGGGGTTGGAGGGGGTCCACACCAACCAATTCTCTCACTCTCTGGACACCAACAGGGTGTCAGACAATTCAATTCAAATTCTAACTAATAACTAATAACTAATACCACTAACTAATATTAACTACTTAGGTTAGCATTGACTCCACAGGTGAAAAATTCAGTCCCACAAAACTGCCCCCATTTCAGACGCTGGCTCAGAGCCCAGGTTGCTTGTCACCTGTGCTTCTGACTGACCAACTATAAATCCAACATCCCATAACCCCCTCCTCAGATTCAATAATTTGCTAGAATGGCTCACAGAACTCAGGAAAAGCCTTCAGCTGCCATCACTGGTTTCGTATAAAGAATGTAACTTAGGAACACCAAGTAGAAGGAGATGCATAGGGTGAGGCATGGGGGTGAGTGCTGGAAACTTCCATGCCCTTTCCATGTGTGCTGCTCGCCTAACACCTTGGTGTGCTCACCAACCCGGCAGCTTTCCAAACTCTCGTTTACAGGTTTGTGTGGAAGTTTCATTACTCGGACATGATTGACCAAATCATCGGCCTTTGTTGATTAACACAATCTCCAACCCCTCTCTCTTCCCCAGACACTGAGAGTGGGACTGAAAGTTCTTATTCTCCATCACATGGTTGGTTCCTCAGGCAACAAGACCGCACCCTGAAGCTATCTAGGGGCCCACCAAGAGTCACCCCATTAGCATCAACTCAGGTATGGTCAAAGGGGCTGATTATGAATAGCAAAGATGCTCCTTTTCACCCCTGTCACTTGGAAAACTCTGGGAGTTTTAGAAGTCCTTGTGTAAAGAAACTGGGAACAAAGACCAAACATTATAACAAAAGATGCTCCTCCGTAAAGTACAAGAGTGTTAGGGGCTGTGTGCCAGGAACCGGAAACAAAAACGAAATGTATATTTCATATTATATCACAACATCACACAAATTCACACATCTGATTTCCAGTGAATCCTACTGAAATCACTAGAAAGGAAACTGACCTCCTCAGATATCCTGGTACAGCGCCCTGTACATCTCTTCTGCTTGGCTGTTTCTCAGCTCTGTCCTTACAATAAAGCTGTAATTATGAGTAGAGCTTTTCCTGAGCTCTTTGAGTCGCTCTGGTGAATCATCAGGCCTGGAGAGGGGGTTTGGGAACCCCCAAATCTATTGTCAGCTGGACAGAAGTGTGGCCACTGGGGGACCTCTCTGGGGTGTTTGTGTATGTTTGTGTGTGTGTGTGTGTGTGTGTGTGTGTGTGCACGCGCGCGTCTGTGTGTGTATAACATTGCATCAATAGGGCTAAAACTGTCATGCTATTAACACACATACTTTAGCAATGTAGAGATTTTTACATCAACTGTCTCCAATAATTTCTGGTTTTCTTTTTAAAAAATGCATCACTAATTATAGGATAGTTATCCCAGCTGGAAGCCTTTTATCCTTGCTGGATACAGCCATTTCCCAGCAAAGTTAAAAACCAGATAAGTGCTATGTGTGGCATTTAAAAAGTCAAATATTACACAAGGTCACGTATGAATCACTTTTTTCCTAAATTAATGCATTATTTTGATGTTCCGGGAAGAATTTTCTAATACGTATTTTCTTTCGCTTCAACTATTAAGCAATTTAAAACAGAGGCCTCCATCACATCCCACTGGACTGTCAATCTCCAAGATAGATAGATTCACGCAAGCATATCTAAGTAGCTCTCTATAAGTTTGAGATAGAGGAAAAAAGAAAGCACAAATATTTTCTTTAGCATTTTTCATTCCGATCGTAATCTGCAGTGGGAGAAGAGTGGCCATAATTGTTTGGTGGACAAGTTTTCTTCTGTCTTGTTTTTTTTTTTATCATGGTAACATTACATTACATGAAATTTACCATTAATAATATCTGCTCCTCTTCACAGAATCGCAGTCGGTCTCTGACATCATCTTGCACGTTCACATTCTGTCCCCTAACACATACACACATGCACACACACGCGTGCACACACACACACAGCCACAAACATGTGCACACACTTATCCTCACTTTGGGGATCCTCACACCTCATTAAAACATGATGATCTTTGGAAGGTCAATAGAAATGAGCCAACGAGATGATCAGTCAGTAAGGGCAGAGGACATGGGATTTGTCCCTGTTAGGTAGCAAAGAGGCATCAAAAATCTAAAATAATGAAAGGGGTTCATTTGCTTAAAAGGAGAGTATGATTTTGTTTTTTTAGCTGTCCATAGTCCCTTAACATAAAAATAGGGAATAATGTGGAGTTTCAGAAACAAAGACGGAAAATAACTGTGTCTCACATTTGCCTCGTCCTCAAGCTACCTCTGCAACTGCCCGTGCATTCCACAAGCAAGTGTCTTAAAACCATAGTCTATCCTCATTTCTCTTAAGTGCCAGGCATTTCTTAACCCATCACAGCCTGGCTTCATTCCATAGCACTGCACTGACATGGCTCCTAATAATTATCTCCTCATTACCGGCCCAGTGCTTTCGTTTTTGGTTTTCAGCCGAGCTGAGCCCTCTACAGCACATGACGTTATTGACAAATAACCTTAACACACACACACACACACCCTTAGCTCCTAAAACATCTCTCACAACTCTTTCTCTGGCTGCTTATGTTTTGCCCTTAAGTGTCTGAATTCCCCAGCTTCTTTCCTGGCCTTCTTCTCGTTTATTCTACATTCTTTCCTTAGACAACCTCCACTCTTGGCTTCTGCTTCTACATTGAAAACCCTCAAACTATCCCCTGACCTGACTGCTCCCCATTGTTTCTGTTCTATATCTCCAACTGCCTCCTGGACATCTCTTCTTCTCTACCTCATTAGCATCTTGTACTTGACATGCCTAAAACCAAACAAAGATAGATAGATAGATAGATAGATAGATAGATAATAGATAAATGATAGATAGACAATAGATAGATAGATAGATAGATAGATAGATAGATAGATAGATAGATGAAAGATACATAGGTAGTTAGATAGATGATAGATAATAGATGATAGATAGATAATAGATAAAACAAAAATCTCTGTCCCTTGTATTCTTTCTTTACATGAGTTAATGGCACTTAGCTCAGGCTCCCATAGCAAAATGCTGCAGTCCAGGTGGTTTGAACAGTAGACATTTATTTCTCACAATTCTGGAGGCCGGGAAGTCTAAGATCAAAGTGCCAGCAAATTCAGTTTCTGGTGAGAGCTTTCTTCCTGGCTGGCAGGCACCTGTCTCCTCACTGTGTGCTCACATGAGGGAGAGAGAAAGAGAGCTAGCTCTCTTATGCCTGTTCTTATAAGGACCCTAATCCTATTGGATCAGGGCCCCACCCTTATGACCTCATTTTGCCTTAATTGCCTTCTAAAGTCCCTATTTCCAAATACAGTCACACTAGGAGTCAGGACTTCAACATATAAATTTGCAGGGAACACAGTTCAGTCCACAGCAGTTTCCATGTTCCAAGGTAGGTCTTGTCTTGAGTCTTCCTCTCCCCCATATCCAGCTGGACATCCCAATTCATAGGTGGCCAGCCATTAATTTCTCTTTAGCCCATTCCTTCCTTCCACATCTACCTATATACTTCCACTTCAGGCCCCCTTGTGCCTTGCCTGGACCACATCCTTTGGTGCTCCTCCTCCTCTCCTCCCCCTCCCTCCATCTTTCTACTATGGCACTGCCAGGTCAGCATCCAAAATCACAGATCTGATCAGGATGCCCAAAAAATGTCCCATCAACAGTCCGTAAGTGCCATCTAACCGCTCTGGTCTCATCTCGTTCCTTAGTCATTGTCCCCACGCATCACACTCTGATCACACTGGGCTTCTAGCTGTCTCACATTCACACCTCTTTTCCTTCCACTGTTTGTACAGAATTTTCCTCTATTTGAAATGTGCCTCTCTTCCTCCTTTACTTGGTCAGGTATACCCATCTTACAGACCTCGGGTTAAATATGGGGCCCGAGTGTGGGGAAATAGCTTCAAGAATTCCTTGTACTTACATAAATGGGTTTAAAAAGCTTAGGGCAGAGGAAAGGAGCCAAGATGGTAGAACAGCATGGAAGTTTTTTGTGTGTTTCGTGTGCATGAAATACAGCCAGACCAACACTAAACCATCCTACACACCTAGAAAGCTGATTGGAGGATTAATACAACAATCTGCACAACCTGAACCATAGAATTCAGCAGGTACTGAACTTGGGGAGCAAGAAGCGGTGAAATGTAGGGAACCACTTTTGTGGGCAGAGAGAGGACAGAGACTTGGGGAGGGGGGGTGAATTCAGGAAAAGCACCCCTCCCCAAAAGCAGCTGGAGAGAAAGTGGAAAATTGGAAACAGCCGCAGGGACTACACTAAAAAGGGAGAAAGGAGAAAGGAGAGGGTTTAAATTCCATTCAGACTGTAAACAAGGGGAGCGCAAACTCTGCAACTCCACAGCTCAGTACCTGGCGGTGCTCTGGTGGGAAGGACGAATCCCCAAGAACAGAGTGGGGTCCAGAAGGTTCTCAGGCCACACAGAGAAAAGCGGTTCCACTGCTGGAAGGACGTTTGGTAGAGACTGTTCAAGCCACCTGGTCCCAGCAGACCCCGGAAGGCGGCCACATTTGCTGGTGCTGGGGCAAGGTCGTTGAGGGTGAAGCCTGGTGCCAGATGTGTGTTGCGACTTTCCATAATCCCTGAAACGCTGCTGCTACACTGTCTCGCGGACTTTTTCTGGGGGGGCTGGCACCTGGCCGTAGTCTCGGGGCACCGGCAGCAGCAGGGTTCAGTGGGCGTTCCTGGGTGCGGCTGACATTCGGCCATTGGTCAGTGAGACCCTCCCACAGAGGGTCGGAAGGGGCCAAAGCCGCAGTCCTTCGGAAGTAAGAGGCCGGGGAAAACAGCCGCATCTGAGAGAAAACTTGGGAGAGAGGTACTGCCTGGGGCTTGGTCACGGACAGTGAAGAAGCGGGGAGTGGATGAAGGCTGAACACAGGACGGGTGCAAGATTGCTGATCGGGAAGAACAGAGTTCCTTCCAATACTGGAGACTGGGTGGCGGGGTGACACCATGGTCACAGCTTCTGCGCATGTGCATACGCATCTACGCGCCCCGCAATGATCCACCCCGGTAGGCTAGCAGCGCCATCTAGTGGAGAGCGGAGCTGTTACACTGAGCCCCGCCCAACTGGGCCAACTTCGCTCTTCAGGAACACGAGTCTCACCGCCGGCTTAACTTATGGACTGTGAAGAGCTACATAGACTGACTTCTAGGGGAAAACGAAGCAATTTCAGTCCTACTGCAATCTGTTAGCAGGTTCATCTCAATTTTCTTTCTTTTTTCTTCTCTTTTACACTTCTTTTCTTTTTCATGAATACAGAAAGAGAAAAAATTCATTTTTATTTTGAATTTTTATTAAAAATATCTTTCTTTAATTTGTATTACTATATTTTTAACTTTTGTGTCAATTTTTTCAAATTCTACTTTACCTCCATCATTTTATTTTAGTCTACTTCAGTGTATTCACCTTTTCAAATTTTCAAACAAATTCCTTTTTTTCTTTCTTTTCCTTTTTTTCCTTTTGTTTCTTTTTTTTTCTTGAATGCAGAAAATGGAAAACTTCGTTTCTACTTTCAATTTCTATTAAAAATATTCTTATTTAACCTGCATTACTATATATTTTGCTTTTATGTAAATTTTTTCAAATTCTATTTTACTTCCATCATTTTGTTTTAGTCTACTACAGTATATTCACTTTTTCAAATTTTCAAACGATTTCTTTTGTCTTTTTTGTATTTTTTAATCTTTTTTCTCTTTTTCATTTCTTTTCTTTTCTCTTAAACACAGAAAATGAAAAAATTCATATTTATTTTTAATTTTTATTAAAAATATTTTTCTTTAGCTTTTTTCTACTATATTCTTTACTTTTGTGTATATTTTTTCAAATTCTATTTTACTCCCATCATGTCATGTTAGTCTACTTCACTGTATTCATTTTTTCAAATTCTCAAATGATTTCCTTTTTTATCCCCCCTTTTTTTCTTTTTTTACCCTAATCTGTCAAACCACTTTCAACACCCAGACTAAAACACACCTAGGATCTAGCATCATCTATTTGATTTGTGCGTGTGTGTGTGTGTGTGTGTGTAATTTTTAATTCTAATAAATTTTTTTATTTTAATTTTTTTAATTTTAATTTTTCTACCTCATTAATTCCTTTTCTCCCTTCAAATAGATGAAACAAGGAATTCAACCCCAAAAGAAAGAGCATGAAGAAACAACAGCCAGGGATTTAGCCAACACATATACAAGCAAGATGTCTGAACCAGAATTTAGAATCACGATAATAAGAATATTAGCTGGAGTCAAAAATAGATTAGAATCTCTTTCTGCAGAGATAAAAGAAGTAAAAAATAGCCAGAGTGAAATTAAAAATGCTATAACTGAGCTGCAATCACGGATGGATACAGCGGCAGCAAGGATGGATGAGACAGAACAGAGAATCAGTGATATAAAGGACAAACTTAGGGGCGCCTGGGTGGCTCAGTCGGTTAAGCGTCCGTCTTCAGCTCAGGTCACAATCTCGCAGTCCGTGAGTTCGAGCCCCGCGTCGGGCTCTGGGCTGATGGCTCAGAGCCTGGAGCCTGCTTCCGATTCTGTGTCTCCCTCTCTCTCTGCCCCTCCCCCGTTCATGCTCTGTCTCTCTCTGTCTCAAAAATAAATAAACGCTAAAAAAATTTTTTTTAAATAAAATAAAATAAAGGACAAACTTACAGAGAATAACGAAGCAGAAAAAAAAGAGGGAGATTAAGGCAAAAAAGCACAATTTAAGAATTAGAAATCAGTGACTCATTAAAAAGGAACAACATCAGAATCACAGGGGTCCCAGAAGAGGAAGAGAGAGAAATAGGGGTAGAAGGATTATGTGAGCAAATCATAGGGGAAAACTTTCCTAACCTGGGGAAAGACACAGACATCAAAATCCAGGAAGCACAGAGGACCCCCATTAGATTCAACAAAAACTGACCATTAACAAGGCATATCATAGTGAAATTCACAAAATACTCAGACAAGGATAGAATCATGAAAGCAGCAAGGGAAAAAAAGTCTCTAACCTACAAGGGAAGACAGATCGGGTTTACAGACCTATCCACAGAAACTTGGCAGGTCAGAAAGGAGTGGTGGGATATATTCAGTGTGCTGAATCAGAAAAATATGCAGCCAAGAAATCTTTATCCAGCAAGGCTGTCATTCAAAATAGAAGGAGAGATCAAAAGTTTCCCAGACAAACAAAAATTAAAGGAGTTTGTGACCACTAAACCAGGCCTGCAAGAAATTTTAAGGGGGAATCTCTGAGGGGATAAAAGCTGGAAAAAAAAAAAAAAAAAATATATATATATATATATACACTAAAAGCAACAAAAGATTAGAAAGGACCAGAGAACACCACCAGAAACTCCAACTCTACAAGCATCATAATGACAATAAATTCATATCTTTCAGTACTCACTCTAAACGTCAATGGACTCAATGCTCCAATCAAAAGACATATGGTAACAAAATAGATAAGAAAACAAGATCCGTCTATATGCTGTTTACAAGAGACCCCTTTAGACCTAAAGACACCTTCAGATTGAAAATAAGGGGATGGAGAACCATCTATCATGCTAATGATCAACAAAAGAAAGCCGGAGTAGCCATACTTATATCAGAAAATCTAGATTTTATATTTTTTTATTTTTTTAAATTTTTTTTAACGTTTATTTATTTTTGAGACAGAGAGAGACAGAGCATGAATGGGAGAGTGTCAGAGAGAGGGAGACACAGAATCTGAAACAGGCTCCAGGCTCCGAGCTGTCAGCACAGAGCCTGATGCAGGGCTTGAACTCACCGACTGTGAGATCATGACCTGAGCCAAAGTCGGCCACTTAACGGATTGAGCCACCCAGGCGCCCCTGGACAATCTAGACTTTAAAATAAAGACTGTATCAAGAGATGCAGAAAGGCATTATATCATAATTAACGGGTCTATCCACCAAGAAGACCTAACAATTGTAAACATTTATGCACCAAATGTGAGAGCACATATATAATATGTATAAATATATAAATTTATAAATATATATATATCAATTAATCACAAACATAAAGAAACTCATTGATAGTAATACCATAATAGTAGGAGACATCAAGCAATGGACAGATCATCTAACCAAAAAATCAACAAGGAACAATGGCTTTGAATGACACACTGGACCAGATGGACTTAACAGATATATTCAGAACATTTCATCCTAAGGTAGCAGAATATACATTCTTCTCCAGTGCACATGGAATGTTCTCCAGAATAGACCATATACTGGGCCACAAATCAGCCCTAAGTAAGTACAAAAAGATCGAGATCATACAATGCATATTTTCAGACCACAACACTACGAAACTCGAAA